>NC_135531.1:57695647-58369647 GCF_045843805.1 Urocitellus parryii | reverse complement strand
GGAGTTCTGATAAGCAGCCACTGAGATGGTTGCCATGGTTGTCATCATTGCTAGTTTGACTCACATTATTTCCTCAAAGCTTTTTTTTTTTTTTTTTGTCTCTGAGTGAATCCATTAGTATGATACATGCTGTGATTCAGGGGAATTGGGAAAATATCATAGGACAAGACAGTGTCGCCCTATGTGATTCTGTAAGAGGCTACAGTCCAGAAAAGTAGTTATAAAGAGCACAAACAACGTCCCACTCCCTTTCTTACATAGAAGAAGTAAAAAAAAAAAAAAAAATTCCAATTTCATTCTTGAGTCACCAAACCCTGATAAACTAAGAAAATAGTCGTTAAACCTCAAGAAATATGCTTTGGGAAGTGAGTGTTCTCAGAAATGCAAACTGTTTTCTCAAACATAAATTGAATAAGAAACTGTAATTTAAATCATTTCCAAGTAAGGGGATCTGTGAATCATGCACAAAAGTAATCTTCTTTCTTTGAAGGCAAAGGCCCTTCCTTGATGTGGTAAAAATTTGAGAAGAGGCTATTGATAGGGTTGCTCCAAAAACTTTGTCCTTCTCAGTCTATTCCCAGTATTTCAACACTCAATATAGAAAGTTATCTAAGAAGTGTACTCCTGGGTCTGTTGGGTCACTGAAAGACTATCCATATTGGATTGGAATTGGAGACATGCTTTTGATTTTTTTTTAAGTTGGTCCAGAGTAAACACTGACTTTGCATTTTTATATTCAAAAATCTCTCTCTATCCACATCTGTCTAAAGAGATTTTTCCAACATATGCACATGTAGAAAGTTCTCCTCCTTCTCTCTTCGTCTTTCCAGATGCCATCCTTAATCTTGGGTGCAGTATTACACCAGGGTAGACACTTGATCCAAGCAGAGTCAATCAGTCTTACTCTTCCAGGGACTTGGAATTGAGGCCCAGAGACTGGGCTGAGGTTAGTTCTGGGAGGGACAATGGAAGGTCACAAGGACAGGAAACAAGACAGCTATTTGCAGGGGACTATGGAAATCACCTGCCAGGAGGTGAGTCCAAAAGAAGGTCTGCAGGTGAAGACAGATGGAGTGAGTGAAGGGAATACATGGGGACAAGGTCAAAGAATGGACTCTTCCAGTGATTTTCCAGTTCCCAGGAGACCTTGCTGTCTGTCTTAGAGCTGTGTTTCTGTGGGATCCCTTTACATTCTTATAATAAATGTCCTATTCACTTAAGCTTATTTGAAAGGATTTCCTTTTCCAGAAAACAAAAGTTCCCTGGCTAAAACATCCTCCAGCCACCCTGGCGTTTTGTTTTGTTTTGAACTCCCCCTCTCCCTGCCCCAGTCTCCCAGAGGCTGCAATCACTATTATCTTAAGGAGTGTCTAACTGGTAGAAGCTATGTTGATTGCTGGTGAGAAATGGAAAAGAGACAGACACAGAAACTCATGAGAAGTAAACAGTGAGTAACACTAAAGAGAATAACAAAATCCTGTCCTGCCCTAAACAAGAAGGTGGAGTACCACCACTGCCTTTGAAACCTGGGTTGTTTTTTCTCAATCACCTTAGGTAGGTCTTTGGTTGTTTTAGTAGTATTGGAGCAAGAACTAAAAGAGTCTCTAGTGGGGCACACTGGCACATGCCTGTAATCTCAGCAACTCGGGAGGCTGAGGCAGGAGGATCACAAGTTCAAGGCCAGCCTCAATAACTTGGTGATGGTCTAAGCAACTTAGTGAAACCCTGTTTCAAAATAGAAATAAAAATTAAAAAAAATGAAAAGGGCTGAGGATGTTGTTCAATGGTTAAGTGTTAAGTGCTCCTGGCTTCAATGCCCAGGCCAAAGAAAGAAAGATGGAAGGAAGGAATAAAAAAGAAGGAAGGAAGGAAGAAAGAAGGAAAAGATAGATTGGGCTTGTGGCTCAGTGATAGAGTACTTGCCTAGCATGTGTGAGGCACTGGGTTTGATCCTCAGCACTACTAAAAGCAAATCGATAAAATTTACAACTAAAAGTATTTTTAAAAAAGAAAGAAAAGAAAAATTTCTGCAGCCCAGCTATTCCTCTATTCCAAAAGAAGACTGATACAAATTGACCCCAACATGCTCATCGCACCTTTAGGGGTGGATGTGTGCACACAAACAGCATTTTCCTCTGCTTTAATAAATGATAGATGTGAATGGCATTTAAATCACCCATCGCAGGTTATTGATCATAAAATCTTCCTTGAATAAGAAACAGAGACACACTTGAATAAACAATGTCCCAGAAGGGACCTAAGCACCAAACAATAAGAAGGACAGTGATTTCAAAATGGAAATCACCAAATTTGTATGGCTTTTATAACTATATAATTTGGACACTCAATCTTATAAAGCATGAGGTTTGATGAAAGATGCCTTGAATTTAGCATGATGGGGCTGGTTGGTAGGAAGAAAGATGACTCAGGTGCATAAATAGAAGCATTCAACAAGAAAGTGACAAGACATACAGAGGACAGATAAAGAGGCATGGAGCTGTGGGAGAGGGATGCACACTTCCATATGGAGGTGGGTAGGGGGGCATTGTGGTCAAAGGCAGAGCCAGGGAATCTGGAATAGGTGCTGTTGGGTATAGAGCTATGACAGAAGTGACACAATGTCTCAAATGACTACAATATGTGTCTCTGTGGCCAAATCTATTCTGGGAAACCAGGGTTGAATATCTAACATAGGTGTTAACACTTCTAACAAAGAGATTCAGAAAAGAGTTCTTACCAGAAAAAAAGGGAGATAACTAGCTGGTTGTGACTATTTTCTTGGGCAGGCAGCAGGGAGTAGTGATCAGACCCCTCAGAGCTAGAAAAAAGCAAGCAGATGCCGCACATCATAAGTAGATCTTGTGGGTCTCCCCTGCAAAGTGTATACATTTTGAGGCTATAGCTGCAAGACTACTGGGAATGCTATCCCAATGCAGAGGAAAGCTAATTAGGAGATTATTTAGAGGTATCTATAAATGCCTCCGTGTGGAACCTAGAGTGTTTGCCACTCCAAGACAATGGGGTTTTAGGTTGGTCTCTGGGTTCCCACACAATGATTTTTTCCACATTACGTATCACACAAGAATTCAGTCCCAGCCCCATCACATGCCACAGAACTGGGATTTAACTCCCAGTTAACTCTGTTTCCACCTGTGGTCCAGGGCAGAGAGCCCAAGTCCGTGCCATTCTAGGGATGGAGGGACATTTTCTTCTCCCCATTCATGAGAACCTTTTTGGTTCTCAGGTTTTTTGTTTTGTATTGTTTTGTTTTCCCTAGGAACCAGGTTCTGGCTGCCTCTGATTCATGAAAGTAGATGACTTATACTTTCACATCAGCCGGAAACCTTTTCCTTCAAGCCACACATCTCCTGTGGGTGTCCACTCAGCCCATCCAACCTGTGTGCTCTCTCACCACTGTGACTCCGTTTGTAGCTCTGGTCCTTGAAACTTCCTCTGATTCCTTTAGAATTCAATCAGGTATTTTTAAATTTTTTAAAAAATTTAAAGGCTGAATATTTAAATATATATAATATGTAAATATTAAAACTGGGATAGGGGTTCCCATGAAAGCTCAGCCTATTGTCCTCCTCAGTTTATAGGCGACATAGCTGAGGTTTCAAATCTAGATATTGTGAATCTAAGGTCAGGGTAGTTCCTTTAATACATATCATATTAAAACACATTTCTTCCAGATCATCTCACTGAATTTTAACAAAGGAAGAAGAGAGTAAACTCACAGAATTATGAAATGCCCTCCCCCCACCAAAGCTATTACAGGATAAAAGTAGACATTTGAGGTTTTAGAACATTGCAAGGAATGAAGCCTTTTCTCCTTTCTGGCTGTAGCAGGAAGGGACCATGTCTCAGAGGTAGGCCACCCAGTCTCATAACTCACACCCACCTCCTGTGCACACACATACACACACACTCCCAGTGTGAAACCAAGACCATGTTCAGAGCAACCTCAGAAGTAAGTCATGCCACCTAGTATGTCTTGAGGTACTGGCTAAAGAAATATGGACACCAAAGATGCTTCTAGGAAAAGAAGCAGTTTGCTCCCAACTGCTATAAGCCTCAGGTAGGCTGCCATAATTTTTATACAAAAATGCTAGGCACTGGAAGAAAAGTCTGATCACAAACACAGCTCTGTTGATTACTCAGAGTTTCCATTTCTACTAAGGCTATCTCCTATTATGGTAGTAACTGTGTATCGATCGAGTATTGACTACACTTGAACAATTCCCTTAACTGACTTTTCTGGGAAATGGAGTGCTTGGATAAGTGAGTTTTCTGTTTCTAAATAATCCAGGAGGTTTGAACCTGCCTGTAAAATTCATCTTTGGGCATATGTAGATATATTTATGGACTTAAATTAATATACATTTATCAAGTACAAAATAGAAGAGCCTCTGCATGAACTGGCTGTGTGATCTTGGGAAAGTTATTTAACTCCTGAGCCTCAGTTCCCTCATCTGTAGATTGGGGACAATAAACTCCATTTCCTAGGACTGTTGTGAGGATTATATGGGATCATGCATGAAGAATGCTTAGCACAGGTCCTGACACAGAGTTCATGCTCGACCAGTAGCACTGATTATTATTATTATTATGAAATTGAAACTGTCTCATTGCAGTGGAGGCTCTCATTGCATGACAAATCCAGAGTAGATTAAGAGCAACCCACAACCAAAGTCATTTGGGAAAGGTGAGGTTGGAAAATGAGGGCGGTGATTGGCCTATGAATTTGCACAAGAGAAAATGAGGTGAGTAAAGACGAGACGCTGGGCACCCGGCTGGTGGCTGATTGAGTCAGTGCCCTAAAGCCCATGTGGTTGGTTGTTGACAGAGAATTCCTTGTCCCTATCAGATGCAAATCCCCAAAAGGTTCCATTTAAGAGCCATTTTTTTTTTCAGAATGGCTGCTATAATCCAGTCATCGGAACCAAGATTGTTTTTCTGTGTGATTATCGCCTGGTCGGAAGAATCATGGCCTGGAGTCTCACTAAAGGAGATTTAGAATGTTGTCATTTAGGGAATTCCAGCTAATGAACCCTCACACAGCAGGAAGTGATTTTAGGCAGATCAGGAGACATTTATCCTTTAGAAAAGCCATCCGCTCTTTGGCCTCCCAGTCTACCCTCCAGAGCCCCTCTCTGGTTTCCCACACACAGCGTTTGCTCCTCTGGGCACTGCTTCTCTGGAGGCTGGGAAAAAGAGATTGGTCTTCCAAGGTTACCGAACTTATCTCCTTTCTCTTGCTATACAAACAACTATGTGAAGGCCACCCAGATTTCTACAATTAAAGAGGAGCTTGCAGGGAAGGGCATGGCCAAAGCTGTTTTATATTCTGCCAAGTTGAAGCTCAAGTTGCCTCTGTGGGAGAAACTCCCCTGACATTCCAAACTAAGCAGCCTGCCGGTCCTTGGGACTAGGAACTGGAGTCCCAAGTCACTTTTCTTGCCTCTGGGCAATGTTCTAAGCACAATCAGCGTCTGCTCAGGGACCACAAGTTCAAAGTGACTTCATGTTAGTAACAGGGATTCACACAAGGGAAATTCTACACACCCTCATGCCCTCTAGCAGTGTTCTCAGGGTATGCCCTGGAATAGTAGCAGCAGCATGACCTGGGCAATGCTTACAAATACTAATCTTCACCCCATTCTTACCTACTGATTCAGAACCTAGGAGGGTTGGGCCCAGCGAGCGTTTTTAAAATTCATTCTGTTTTAAAATTTTTAGGCATACTGGCCTGATGAAACCCTAGTATTAGGGATGAAGAAAGTCATTTTGGAGAGAGATCTAATGTAAACCAAAATGTAACTAAACAAGTGTGCCTGTCCCCATTTGGCATCTTTAACCAACTCAGAATGGAAAGCCATGTGGAGGTAGGTGATTGGATAGAAGAAATATACAAGAGAAACACACCTGAGCCTGAGTGGTACACAGCATGTTTCCATGTGCTCATTTTTAATTAAATATTTTTCAGTCCTTATAGCGGTTTCTGTTTGTCCTCCAGAAATAGCCATCGTTCTGTACAAGATTCTCAAATTGGAAAGGTGGGGAAATGATCCAGGAAGGGCAGGGAGCAAAGGAAAACAACATCACCACCAGCCCCAAGTCAGAATCAATTCCCAGCTCAGAGGAGAAAAGAAGACGAGCTGAAAAGAAATGAGAAGCAGAAAATAGATGGAGGAACAGACTGGATGGATAAACCCCAACATTGGTAGGGCCAAGGACAAAAGGACAAGTGGAGACCCATATACCATATACCCCATATGCTCTATGTCTAAACATTTACAATTGACTATCAAGGAACAACGATTAAGTTGTACAACTTCCTCCCACATGGTAGGTAAAATTCAGAAATCTTGGACTCCTCAGAGTTCTAGACTACAGTATCTTCTCATCAGTTCCCACACCAGGAGGGACACCATTCATATGCATGTATACCCCAGCTCTGAGTCCCAGCTTTATCCACATCCCTGAGTAACATTCACACAGAGCATCAGAGGTTAGACCCAGGGAAGACACTCATACATGCTCTAGAAATAGGCTCAGAGTCTTTAAAACAGGGAATTCTGGGGTCCCAATTTCTCAAAGCATGATCTTGAAGGGGAGCTAAATCTAAGTGGTCAAAATTCCTTGGCCTATAGATTCTTCAATCCAAGGGAGAACAAGGAAAATAAGGGTAGGTCCTCTGAAGCATGGATCCAAATCAGGTACCATCTTGCCCAAGTTTAAGAGTGATGCCAGATAGAAAAGACAAGGAAGGGTCAAGTAGGAGAGAAGGAAGAAATAATAAATGATAAAGATCTTCAAAGAAATTCTTGTAAGTAACTTTTACTGTTAATGATTCCTCCTCTGGATTAGCCTCACTGCCCTATCATGGGGTGAAATGAGTGCCCGTGCCTCACTTTCATGTTCTATTCTTCCAAATATATTACAGACAGAGACCAGGGACACCTCATTTTCCCATCACAACTATAGATCCATCATAATTTCCTGTGTGGCATACTGAAAAGAAGGGTTGGAGAGAGGGAAGGGTCTAGTGATCACAGACTAGCAGTTCTCTGGATGAAACAAAGGAATATTTCATCAGATAAACAACTGAAAGGCAAGTTTACATGGAAAATTGGTAACTTGATGCAGTATTTTGGGCTTTATGATGTGGGTTGGTTGTTACTTGGCTCAGGTTCTCGTATTGCAAAAATTTCATTTGTGAAAGTTTCTATGGCCAATTGTTCTAATGTAGATTATTTTTTAAAATTATTTTTATAGTTGTAGATGGACAGCATGCCTTTATTTTATTTATTTATTTTTATGTGATGCTGAGGATCTTACCCAATGCCTCACATAAGCTAAGCAAGTGCTCTACCACTGAGGGCTTGATCAAATAATGATGATGTGGATTATTTGAGTTTTGTTCTTTGTTGCTTAACAGACATAAAATATGATGGATTTTCTCTGGGTATGTTTCATTTCCTGGGACTGGAAATGCAAGGGAGTTAGGTGAGCCATATAATCACAGTACAGAGGTGCAGGGCAATCCAGAGCTTCCCAGACTTTAAAAGTTCTCTTTCAAGCATTGTTTCTTGGGGGAAAAAAATTGCTTTCTAAGAATGAACTGAACAGAGGAAATCACAATGGAAAACCATAAAAAAATGTAAAACATCATGAAAAATGTAAATAAAAAGCAAAGTAGGAAATAGTTATGTTACAAGTATGGCAAAGGGAGAAATTATTAATCTATAAAAACTTATACACACATATGTTAAAAATCACCAAAGCTATGGTTCTAAAAGTATTCAAGAGAACAATTGCAGACTATTTACAAAAGAAAAATTACAGTGACTAAAAAATATTTTTGTATATTCAAAACAATGTAATGTAAAAATGAGATTATAGAAATTGATATGACATTTCTGAATAATGCTTCACAAATGTGTCAAGAGCCTTAAAATTTTTCATAATCTTGACTCTGGCAATTTTTCCCTAAGATCTTATTAGGAATGTAACAATGTGTTGGTACTTCCAGGCATGGTGGCAAACACCTGTAATCCTAACTACTCCTCAGGAGGCTGAGGCAGGAGGATGGCAAATTCAAGGCCAGCCTGGACAACTTAGTGAGACCCTATCAAAATAAAAAATAAAAAGAGTTGGTGATTCAGCTAGCTCAGTGATAGAATGAATACTTACCTAATATGCAGAAGGCCCTGGGTTTAATCCCCAGTACTGCCAAACAAACAAACAAACAAAAAGTATTGATATAAATGAGTTGAACTTTGCAGCATTATCTGCAATAGAATTTTTTTTTTTTTTAAAGACCAGACCTGGGGGGTGGACTTCAGTGGTAGAACATGCACTTAGTATGCGTGAGGCCCTGAATTTTATTCCTAGCACTGCAAAAAAATAATTTTAAAAAATAATTTTTTTTAATTATTATTCCCCCCCATCCCACTGGCCACCCACCAGAGTCCATATAATACTTTGGTTCTCACATTGGCTCAATTCCCTGGGATTTCATTCAGTTATTCTCTCATATACCATCAATATCTATCTTCTCCCCCCACTCCACTCTCTCTCTTCTAGATACAAATATACTCAGGATTTCCCCAGTATTTAAATCCTTTTTGACTTCACTTCTCCCTCTGCCTGCCACTCTATTCCTCTGCCTCCCTTAACAGGGAAATTCAAGAGTTAGCGCCATATGTTTTCTTGATCTTCTAACCTCCCTCCTCACCGAGTGCCCTTTCTTGCTGGTGTCAGAGACAGCCTCCTTCTTTCTAAGTCCAATGAACACTCTACTGTCCTTCCTGAAACTCTCAACAGTATTTATTATTCTTGTTTGGTCACCCTCTGGGTTTCTTTCCTTGGCTTCCAGGACACCCCATCCCTGTTTGTCCTCTTTCTTCAGTGGCCGCTCTTTATTGGGCTCTCATCCAATCCTGTGGTTTCTGATGTCATCTAACATCCATGACTGACGTGTATATGTCTGGCTTGAACCTCTCCCTGAAGTCCAGCCCTAAGTAGCCAACTATTGCTCCACAGACACATGGGTGCGTCTCAGGTATCTTAAATGATACCCGATCAAAGGAGACCTCTTGACCCCATCTCCCTCCCCCACAAAATATCCCAAATACCTATCCATCTTAAGAGAACCAGGCTTCTCCTCAGTTATTAAAATAAATAATTGCATATATTCCTTGATTCTTTCATTTTTCAACCTGTACATCCAAACACTCAGCAAATCTATGGGTACTGCTTCCAAAATATATCTTACCTTTGACCTCTTTCTTCCCTCTGCACTGCCACCACATTGGTCTATGTTACCATTTCTCCTGCCTTACCTTAGTCACACAGTCTCCTAAAATGATCTCATGATCTCTCTACTTCTACTTCTATGCTTGTCCTCCTTACTTCTACAATCCTTTCTTTCTTTCCTTTTTTTTTTTTTTTTTTGGTACTGGGGATTGAACCAGGGACTGTAGGGGCAGGGGTATGCTTTACCACTGAGTCATATCCTCAGCCCTTTTAATTAATTTTTATTTTTAAAATTTTGAGACAGGGCCTTGCTGAATTACTTAGGGCCTCGCTTAGTTGCTGAGTCTGCTCTTGAACTTGTGACCCTCCTGCCTCAGCCTCCCAAATTGCTGATATTACAGCCTGGGGATTACAGGCATGCAACCCTGTGCCCAGCCAATGGTCGTTTCTTTAAGCAACATCAGGATTTTTAAAATGCAGGTCAGACCATGGCTGCCCATTTCACTTCAAATAATCCCCAAATCCTCAGGCTGTGCATGCTCCCTGCCTAGTGCTGTGATATATCTCATAGCAACTGTTGGCATGCTCACTCTAATTCTGTACACACACACACACACACACACACACACACACATACGCTTTCCAGAACACAGATTTATGCACGTGTGCCCACTGGTAAGATTTAAAGGACAGAAGTTGATTTATTTTTAAACACATTAAACTAGTTTATTAACATGTACCTTAGATTTGGCAACTGAACTCAAATTTCTCATTAATTAGGAATTGCTTTTGGCTCACATCACAATGGCATAAATAATGTAGAGGGTATTTTTTTCTCTCTCTCTTATGTAACATGAAGTCCTAGACATGAATGAGGTCCAAGGCTGACAGCCATTCAGACACCGTCACTCACTTCCTGGATGTCTTTATATTTCCTGTCCTCCACTGAATGTGGGGTTTCCAACCTCAAGGTCATCTCCTTGTCTGAGGGGTGGCTGTTACAATTCTAGTCATCATAACCATATTCCAGAATAAAGGAATAAAATTGTTGGAATTCCATTTGAGACTAATGAAGTAGGGTCTTTGTAAAGGAGAAATAGAGAGTAGATCATCCTCCCATGACTTCTCACAAATAATTTCTTGGAAAGGAAAAGAAGGAACATTAGTTTGGTGGTAAAATAAATATGTTCTCTTATACCACCAAGGACAAAGGGATCTGGAACCGAGAGCATCCTAATTGTGTAACTCTTCAGATACTTTTCAATATCTCAATACACTCCTGTCAGAGAAGAGTCTTTCATAGTATGATCTATGCCCCTACCTGCCCAGAAATCCTTAAAGAAACCTTGATCCCCCTGTACCTAAAAATGTGACTATATTTGGGAAGGGTCTTTGAAGAAGTGTTTAAATTAAAATCAGGTCATTGGGGTGGGTCCTAATCTGTTATGACCTGTGTCTTTGCTTTTTGTTTGTTTGTTTGTACCAGGGATTGAACTTATGGCGCTTAACCACTGAGCCACATCCCCAGTCCCCTTTTTAGTTTTTATTTTGTGAAAAAGGTCTCACTAGATTGTTTATAGGCTTTCTTAGTTCCTAAGGCTGGCTTGGAATGAAATCCTCCTCCCTCAGGCTCCCAAGAGATTGGGATTACAGGTGTGTGCTACCATGCCCTGCTTGACCTGAGTCTTTGTAAGAAAAGGAGATTAGGACATTGGTACACAGAAGGGAGACCATGTGAAGACACCTGGAAAAGATGGTCATCTATTAGCCAAAGAGAGAGCCTTCAGAAGAAACCAATGCAGCCAACACCTCCATATTGGATTTCCAGCCTCCAGAACTGTGAGAAAATTATTTTCTATTGTTTAAGCCACTCAGTTTATGGTACTTTGTTCTGACAGGCCAAGGAAACCAACACATGTAAGATTCGGTTAAAGAGAGTTAACACTCTAAGAAGATAACTTACCCAAGATCACACACCAATAAGTGGCAGTGCCAAGACTCAATCCCAAGTGCAACCTCAAAGACTGTGTCCTTTTCCATCCTGCCAGGTGGTTCTCTTCTGCACCCATCCCTCCTCTGAACTAAAGAGAGCTTACTTCCCCTAAGATTTAACTGCTCTACATTATGCTTGAATGTTCTCATCAAAAGGTAGAACACAGGAAAGATGTGCTCATCCGAATGCAGAAAAGAATGTTTCAGGCACAACTTCTGAAAACCAACCAAGACAAGATGGCAATGAAAATCACTTACCAACATGCAACATGTTCAGGAATATTTTAAACACTTTAAATCATCCGTCAACCCAGATGGAAGATGATCATTGATGTAGTCCCCATTTCACAATGCTGTAATATTTTAAGGAATTTTAACTTTTTTGGTTGTGCTATTCTTTTTATAGATCCTGGTAATTTTAAAACTGTTGATTCCCATGAAATTAGAAGGGCATTATTATTTTTACCTTGCCTTAGGCAATGCTCTGCTATCTCTGGTAACAACATTTATAAGTAGTTTGAATTCCTGGTGGAGCAGATGATCACCTAGAAATCCCCTTCATTTATAAATTAATCTCATATATGCACATAGACAGGGCAAGAAGGAAAGTCCAACAGAGCTGAGACTTACTAAATGACAACAGCTGACCTGATCTGATAAACTTATTGACACTGAGATGTGAATAAAAGATGGCATCAGAATGAAATAACTCAATATCTTAAATGGAAACTCAATCACAAAATTCTGTTCCAGATGACAATTGGAAGCCACATCTTAATCTTCTCTTCATCCAATCCTATTGAAATGAACAAGGAAGCATAAAAGTAAGAAAATGAGAGGCAGGAATGTAGCTCAGTGGTAGAGCACTTGCCTAGCATACCCCAGGCTATGGGTTCAATCCCTAGCACCACCAAGAAAGAAAGAGAGACAGGAAAATGTCTTTATCTATATGGAGTAGGGAAGGTTAACATGAAAGGCTATGCATTCTGAAAAGTGTTTGCAATACATAAAAATCATAATGGGATTGAAGAGTTAACATTCATGTTCCACTTATCTACTGCTGGGTAACTAAGCACCCCAGGATTTAGGGACTTAGAACAACATTTATTTTGCTCATGGATCTCATGTGGGCAAAGTTTGGCAGAATCAGTTTCTGTCTGCTCCATGGAGAAGCTCAAAGCCTGGGATATAGAATGATCTGGAGGCTCCTTCACTCACATGTCTAGTGGCTCAAGCTGGGAAGACACATGGTGTCCCTGGGGGCATCTCTCTCTAACTCCATGAGGTCTCCTTACAATGTCTCTCCACCATGTCTCTTCAGCATAGCAAACATCCTGCATGTGGGCCTGGGACTCCCTAGGTGCATGCATGCCAACAGGAGAACAGTCAGAGGAGAGATAGACAGGAAGAACTAGGATAAAGCCATGATGCCTTTCATGTTCTGGCATCAGAGGCCATGCCTTTTATTCATAAAAGCTAGACCATTTTCAATGGTAAGGGAAATATATTCCTTTTGTGATAGGAAAGGCTGCGAAGTCAGGCAAGAGAATGGCATGTCACCATTTTGAAAATACATCAAATATGTGACAGAAAAACACAGCAGGAGGAAGTGACTGTGGTCACTAACAAAGTCAAAATACAATCTCAAGGTCAGTGGTACAAGGGCTAGAAGTGTGGATGAGCTGAGGGGCAAATGGGCCTGGGAAAAATCTCACACAGGGCAGGTCCCCTTGGGGATCTTGCCACAAGGTTACTTGATGTGGGCAGGAGGAGACAGCAAAATGGAGCATTGTTTCAGCCACCTTTGAAGAGGGCGTCTTCCTCAGTTAGAAATTAGCACCAGTTAACTTCAGGTTGGGACAACACATGTGCATAAGAGTAACTTCTCCGCCCTGGGGCCGCCTCTGATCTAATTTTCTTCCCATCCTTGGCAGACAATGAGAACCTCGGTTTAATTAAATTAGACTAGAGAAAATACAAACTTCCAATGTTCTCTTTTAGTCTGGGACTAAAATATTTGGACAATTACCCATATAAACTCTGATAAAGTCTCTCTCAGCACCAAAATTCGGATAGTATTTTCTCTGTGGTTAAGAAGGAAGGGAGGGAGGGATGAAATATTTTTGGATATACAAAAAGATAAAATCATTCAAAACAATTTTAAAGATTCAGAGCAATTACAAGCCCACCTCCAGGAAAGAGGGAGAACAATAAAAATCTGAGACCTATGGTTTCAGAGATCTGAGAAGGCACATGGGAAGTTATTTGAGGTTATTTTCAGATCTTAAAAAGTAGCAAATTAAAAGTTTGGTGTAGATAATAGAGGTGATAAAATAAGCTAAATACTAAATTAATAAATAAACAATATCAGAGAAGATTTTTGTACATTATTAACCAGGAGAGGATGAAGAAAATTGTGCAATGAGTCAACCTATAAGCACATAGAGATCAAATCCAAAAAAACACTTTTCCCAGGAGAGAACAGTAATAATGTCCCTGAAGAAAGACTCAAGAGGCCTGATCAACTATATATAAATTATTTGAGGAAAAAATTGACACATAGGCATACTCTGGTTAATTAGAAAAATTCAAATTAATCTTTAAATTTAATGGGTATGGAAACCCACAAGCACTTTAGTGTAAAAAAATTATAGTCTAAATGGAAATAAATTAGGTTATCAGAATTTCTTGTAATACAAAAATCGCAAAATATAAAATAGTCAAATCCTGATAAATAATTAGAACAAATAAGGTAACTTGATAAGGTGGCTGGTCACAAAATAAATAATCTGAAGTAAAAATCTTTTCTTATTATGAACAATATGACAAAGTAAACTCAATTCTGAAAAAAGCCAGGGGGTGAGAAGAAAGTTAAAAACCTGAAACAATGGGAACCTGTGGGAAGGTTCAAGGTTTGGGAGTCTTGAATGAGGATTGGACAGAGGAGGATTCCGCACTGCTACCGAAAAGAGCATCATTGACACTTCCTGGTCTTTGCCCTTCCACAGTCCCACCTTGCATCAGGTGAGTCACAGCTGACTTTTCTCCCAGTGGAACAAAAAAGCATCACCCTCAATCTGGTACCAATTACACCAATGGAGGAGACCGGTGACACCATGGCAATGTCACAGGCTGGTGAGATGAATCTGAAACAGCAGGTGGAGGTATCCAGCCCTGGGAATGTCTCCTCTCCCAACTCCCTTGGGCGACATATCTGTCCCTGTTGGCACATAACTCAGGGAGGCAAGATGAGCACACACTCGTCACATAGAACTCTCAAGAACCCATGCCATATAGCAATTCCCCACCCCAACTTAGAGTGCCTGCTGAACTTCATCTGTGGCAGAGAATGTGCACCAGAAGCTTATCTAGGGGTGTTTGCTCTTCACCATGGCAGGTAGTTTCACTTAATGAGGTGGAAGCAAGAAGCCTTCCCTCCAAGGTGCTTGCAGTACCCACCACACAAACATACAAACATGCACTCATCACCATCACCATTACCTCTGCACCGTCCCCATCATCATACCACCTCTGAGCCACAAACACACCACGCCACACCCAATGCACACACTTACCCACAAGCCACCTGTGCACACCATCACATCATCATGTTGTCTCCATCTCCTATACCACACCATGCTTCACACATACCACACACCACTGGAGACGCCACCCTTAACCCCCAGACACACATGCATATACGGAAGCACATGTGCACACACCTCATTTTAAGATTCTGTTTGTCTGCAGTACAAACCCATGACTCTTCCAATATTCTCAGGTTAGTGAATAACCTAGGATCTGGTAAATAGGTGAAGATTTGGTAAATAGATTTGGTAAATAGATGAAGAAGGGTTTTGAGGTGAGTCTAAAAAGGAAGCTATGCTGCCAGGAGGCCATTGTTGCCTCTGCTGGTGTTGCTGGGGGGGGGGAGGGCTGCCCCTTCTGACTGTGGCGTGGCTCAGCACCTTTCTGCATGGCTACTCCCCATGCTGCACTCACACTTATAGATCCGCTCCCCCTCACTTCCTGCTGTAAATCTTTCTGAAGGCTGAGCATCCCTCCCTGGTAACGTGTCCCACAGGGCAGTTTGCATAAGCCCTACTTTATGAGCAGTTTCTCCAGGCTGCCTTCCTCCCTCTGGCCCAGAAGAGACTGAGGAAGATGCGTGAGCTTCACCTAGAGTGGGAGGTCACAAAGTGGACAATCTCATGCTGGCATTTGCCTGTGAACTTTTCTTTAGTCCACAAAGTCAAGGCAAATACTGGTATCCTCTAAGTCCCTACTATTAGGTCCCCAAGGCAATGTGCTGGCTGGACCCAGGGCCTCCAGGAAGATTTGGATTCCCCCTGAGGGATCGAAGAAGCTCTGTCCAGAGTTGGCCAGATCACTCAGTAAATAGCACACTTTCTGGGCCCAAAGAGGAGCAGTCTCCATGAGACCTCTGTCCCTCTATACTCAGACTTCAGCCAGAATCAGTCTAACTGCTTAGCTGCCCCAAAATCTCTCAAGAGAAGGGAAAGATGTGAGCAGAGGACAAAAGTTCTAAGAAAAAGCACAGTATTTAATCAATTTCCTTTTAGCTTTATTTCTTAGTAATATCATCCAAGAGGATAGACTTGAGAAATACTGAGAGCCCCAATTAGCTTCAGCCCATTTAACTAGGCTCTCCTAAGTTTCACATTTGGAATGAAGACATTTTCCCATAGGGAGGGTGTCATACACTGGGCTGGGCTCTGAGGACACTCATAAATGCTAGGTGAGCCACCTCAGCTTCAGACCTAATCTGGGGATATAATGGTTGCTATCCGTACTCTAGGGTTGTGCTGCAGATAAAGTAAGTTGTAAAAAGTAAAATGGGTAGCACTGTTCCCAGATCATTATAAATAAGTGTTAGTGTTTAGTGTTCAACAAGTATTGACTGAACTTGGCCAGTGCTGGGTGATGGGATATGGCGGGAGTTAAAATAAGAAATCCATACTGCCTTTCCTTTTTTTGCTGCCCCCCAGGTCTTGGCAACAGCATCACCTTGTCCAGATGACTATGAGGAACATTTTAAGGGCGAGGACCTCCTGTCAGGGTAAACCCCAGGACACTTCCAAGTCCTGGGCCTGCTTCTGACCCTCTGCTTCCTGCTCAGCACTTAAGGACACATCTACCACACTCTCTCTTACCTTTGCAAAGCCTCTCTTCCTTCCCAGTGGCTGACAAGCTGAAAAGTTTCACACTTCACTCCTCCTGCCTGCCGAGTTTTCAGAGGATGTTTTTCTGCTGGTAACTCAGGGAAGAGCACACTCCTAGGCTTGTGGAAAGCCCTCTCCCTTCCCTCCTCACCAGGGCCAAACTGCACCTATGCCTGCACATGACAATATACTTACACATGGACCAAAGCACTAGCTCCTTAAGATGGAAAGGTGCCAGTAACAATGACCTGAACAAGTCAAGGACGTTTCTGGCACTCAGCTGAAAAAAATTTGTATTCAATGGGTCTGCAGTGGCCCGCCAGGAGTGGTTTTGTTTTGGTGTGCCTGGGGTGAGGGGGTACTAGGGATTGAACTCAGGGGCACTCATCCACTGAGCCACATCCCCAGCCCTATTTTGTATTTTATTTAGAGACAGGGTCTCACCGAGTTGCTTAGTGCCTTGATGTTGTTGAGGCTGGCTTTGAACTCTTGATCCTCCTGTCTCTGCCTCCCAAGCCACTGGGATTACAGTCATAAGCCACCACACCCAGAGCCATGAGTGTTTTAAAAATCTCCCTGGTGGTTCTGATATTCACACAAATCCCAGTAAGATCGAAGGGATGCACAGCTCCCTAAGACTCCTGACCATTCAGTACAACACTGCAAGCAGGGTCTAGCTGAGTCCCAAGCCTGGTGGGAGGACGCTGAAGGTGGACAGCAGCTACAAGGGACCTCCTCCCACCCCTCCCCTGGGTCACTGCAACCTGGGAAGGGACAAGCAGGAAAAATGGCAGGACCCCGGTACACAGAAGGTAGAGCATTTGAGAATGATGGAGAGGAAAGGAGCAGAAGAGGAGGAAAACTCACAACAATGGGCAAGGTAAAGGATTCCTTCAGTTATGGGGCTGCCCAGCCAGTCTCAAGATCCTAAGCAACCTCCCTCAGGCCTCTCAGAGATGCCTGCAAATCAATTCACATAATTCAGGGACTGTGTGTGCTGCAAATTGCCATAGTTTTTTTCTTTCTTTCTTTCTTTCTTTCTTTCTTTCTTTCTTTCTTTCTTTCTTTCTTTCTTTCTTTCTTTCTTTCTTTCTTTCTTTCTTTCTTTTTTATTCAAAAGCTCCACTCCCCATCCCCCTTTTTTTTCTTTTTAAGTCACAGGATCCCAGCCCTCCTGGCACATCCCAAGGGAGACAAATGGCTGCTGGAGAATGAGCTGTGTGCCCTGGCTCCAAACACGCTGAGACTGCAGCTGGCCCTTTGTGTGCCAGGATGCTGCTATCGCCCTGGGGACGGCCATGGGCTGTGTCCCCAGCAGGTGTGCCAGCAAGGAAGCGAGAGTCTGAAAGAGACAAGAGCTTTGTACAGGGCTGGACCTAGAAGCTGATCCAAGCTACGTTATTATGAAAAGTTATTAACTGATATTCAGTTACAGTATCGTTGGCTGAACAAAGAATGAGGCTCAGCGCAGCTCAAAACCATATGGTCTTGGGGCTACGCACACCTGCGAGAGAGCAGCCGGCCTGGTTAGGAACCGTCATCAATTCTAGGAAGGCCATAAAGTTTGGACTTGCTTCATGGCACTTTCTAATTAACTGTGTGGTGAGTTTTCTCCACTTTCTTATAAAGGCCTGTGCCCCCTCCCCCACTCGTCTCTCTCTCTCCCACGGCCCAAGACATCTGGGGAGAAATTTCCCATTAAGATTCCTCAGCACTCAGAGCATGGAAGTTGTTGTGTGTAGGAAAAGATCGTTCACTTCTGTGACCAAAGCAAAAGTAGAGGGGAACCTCTTAGAAAGTTATCACAGGGAGATAATTGAAAAGGGAGGGGAAAAAAATGATGTTCTTAATATAACAGCAAGAAGCTGAAAGCCACTTGCATTGATTACATGTAGGAAAACAGTTTAAACAATATATTTACCCAACAGACCAGATAAGCAGAGAATAGAAGATGAATGTAAATTCTAGGTGGTGACCTGTAAAAAAGACTTAACATGAAATGTAGATTTTTTTTAAGTAGATGTAAAGATGGATGCCTGCTATCATTTTGCTGGTAAAATTACCTGTTCACATGGCTCTGAATAAACAAGGGTGACAAAACTGAAGATAGTTTGGCTAAGAGTGGCAGCAGGATTGTGGGGTTTTTTTGTCTTCTTTTTCCTTGCCTTTTACTTAGAATTCTGTTAGTGCTTTCATAGTGTTTGCATAATGCTCATTTAAAAATAAAATGAAGAGGAAAACAAAAGTAAAAATTATTATTTAAAAAATGAGGTGGGTGGAAGACAAAAACAGACAAGACGGTCAGCGCCAAACCTACTCCAAAGTTTTCCAGAACAGTCCTGTGAAGTGACTTTCATGAGGAACAATTCATTTTTCACTGCTGCTCATCCACATAAGAAGAAAAATGAACAGGGTGTTGGAACACAGCAGAGATTTCCACAGCCTTCTTCTGTGGGCGGGGCAGTGATTTGACCATCAAAAGTTGCTGGTTGGCAGTTCCAGGGTGAGGCTGTGCCTGGTTTTACTCCATTTAACTTATGTGACGGGAGCCAGTCAGAGAGATAAATGTCAACCAAGCATAAAACATGGCCCCCAGAGCCTGGGAGGATGAATGTGTCCCAACAGCTGCAGGGAGCCAGGCAGGGGGAGATGTGTGCAGAATTCCCAGAAAGCCGCCCCTGGGCCTCTTTCAGGGGGAGACCTTGCTCTGGGGCAGGCTCCCCAAGGCTTTACTGGAAGACTTGGCCACTAACTGCCCAGCTGATGGATCAGCAAAGCTGGCCGTGCCGGGGGCCCAGGCCACACTGCACTTTGCAAAGGAGTGGCTCATGAGAACTCAGAAGTTTAGTCTTGATGGATTAACAGATCCCCTTCTGCTCTCGCAGGATTGGTGTAAACTCAGAGTCCAGGACCCAGATGGAGGATTGAATGAATATACTTAATATTTAAAGTTCAAGAGACTCCTTAAAAGAGGACAACTCATCTCAGGGCTAGGTTTTCATTCTTCATCACTCTGGATGTGAGAGGAAGATTCAGAAGAAGGGACTGTGTATTCAAAAGAGGAGAAGGGTCAGGGGAAAGGGTCCCCCACCCCCTACACCTCTGTGTGCTCTGGAGAATGAAACGAGCTTACAAAATAGCTCATATTCCGGCCCCAGAAGGGGGGCCGCTGCACTGTGGAATATTTTCAGTTAGGAGAAACACATAAATGTTCAAGAAACAGCCTGGAACAATCAGGGTTATAATTCCTGGCTGCAGCAAACAGAAGGGTGGGAGCAAAAGAAGCCACACAAGAGTAATTAGGCAATTGGGTGACCATGGCTCTGAACCGGCAATCACTGATAAACACAATATAAATTTTTTAAGGGCCACACTGCATGGAATACAACTTTTGATATTTGAGAAGCAGTCAGACTTTGCCCTTACGAGGAATCAACTGAAAGCTTGTAAAATACACCTGTGATTCTAGCACTTTTTTTTTCAGGAGAATGTGCTTACTGCTTGCTCTTTGCAGCTCTTTACTATGAAACTGCTATTTGCATATCTTCTTTTGAGGAGGTGGCCTCTTGCTGCATCAGGGATGTTTTAGAGACAGTGGAAATAGTTTTACCAGTTGCTGCATCCCAGCAAGGGATTTCTCAAGGGCCATATTAAATCTGGGGGCAGTTAGCACTCCCTGGAGAAACGAATCCAAAAGATAAAAGTCTTTCTTAAGCCCTACAAGATTCTCTGCTTTCAAGCATCTTCGATGTTTTAAAAACCCCTCCTTTGCTATTGTTTCATGGCGTTTACCTTGTGTTTCAGCAGACACATGAAGATAGGATCTCTGTGGGGATGTCCACTGGAAGCAGGTCCAAAATAAGAAGTCCTACTTTTCCAAAGTATATTGTTCTTTCCTGCCTTTTGGTCAAAACTTCCCAAGTTCTTGTCTCTTGCTGCTGAGCATCTTGCAAGGGGAAAGTGGGGGGGGGGGAAGCAAACAAGAAAAAGAAAATCTAGGAAACTCAATGGAGATTGAGTCTAACAGTCATAGGAAGACATGCAAAAGGAACAGATGACCTCATCCCAGGTCACAGGTGTTGGCATACAGAAAATGTCTCTACTCTCTAGAAGAAATTCCTTGCCCCCATTTCCAAACCTCCAGCTCCTACCTATTTCTTTCAATGCCTCATGTTCCCCAAAGTTTTCCCTGATCTTCTTAGTCCCATAGGCATGAGAGAATTCATTGTATGCCAGTTAAAGGCACAGACTCTGAAATCAGATTCCCTCTATTCACATCTCAACAATGCCACTTGGCATCTGTGCCCTAGTCTCCTCATCTACAAAATAAGATACAAAGAGCAACTACTTCCCAGTTTTTTATTTTGTTTTGTTTGGAGGGTACTGGAGATTGAAACCAGGGGTGCTTTACCACTGAGCCATATCCCCAGCCTTTTTTATTTTTATTTTTTGAGACAGGGTCTCACTAAGTTGCTTAGGGCCTCACTAAGTTACTGAGGCTGGCTTTGAATTTAAGAGCCTCCTGCCTCAGCCTCCCATGTGACTGGGATTACAGGCGTGTGCCATCACACCTGGCTCATACTTCTTTTAATTAAATGTCAATGCATGTGAAGCACTTACAAGAGTAACTGTGTAGTAGTCGCTCAATATTTATTAACTACTGTTATTATCCTATTATTACTTTTTTTTATTTCTCACAGGATTACTTAGATGCTGTCAATTGGCACTTTTTTTTGCCTTGTTTTTTAAATTTTATTTATTTATTTATTTTTGATACTGGGAATTGAACCCAAGGGCACTTAACTACTGAGCCAGATCCCCAGCTCTTTTTATATTTTATTTAGAGATGACTTCCCTCTGAGTTGCTTAGGGCCTCTATAAGTTGCTGAGGCTGGCTTTGAACTCACAATACTCCAAACTCAGCCTCCCAAGTCTGAGGTTAGATTACAGGTGTGCACCCCTGTGTCCGCCTGCCTTGTATTATTCTTATTTGAAAGCATATCTTTTTGGGCTGGGGATGTGGCTCAAGTGGTAGCGCGCTCGCCTGGCATGCGTGCGGCCCGGGTTGGATCCTCAGCACCACATACAAAACAAAGATGTTGTGTCCGCCGATAACTAAAAAATAAATATTAAAAATTCTCTCTCTCTCTCTCCCTCTCTCTTTAAAAAAAAAAAGCATATCTTTTTTTTCTTCCTTTCTTTATCTAGTAGAAAAGAGGGATTGTCTATTAAGTGAATAAATAATCAAAGGCATAAAAATGAGAGCAGATAAAAATGGTGTGAGGGTTGGGGAAGTAGCTCAGTAGATGAACACGTGCTTAGCATACACAAGATCCTGATCATGATACAGAGAATGGAAAGTAAAAGAAACTTTGAAATGTCATGGAGGCTTGAATTTTCAGCTGCATAAAGAAAAGGCATGAAATAAAGAGAAGGGGAAAGATCCCAGGGCCACCCAGGCCAGGGAATGACATGTGGAAAGGCGGAGTACCACTAGGTCCAAGGTATGCAGTGTAGATGGTCTGGGCAGTGCTGGGAAGTTTTCTCCAAAACTCTAACCTCAGAGCACATTGTAATCTCCCTTTAGCATCCAAGTGCCCACATCTGTGTCTTCCTAGGATTTTTTTCAGCAGCATGCAGAGCTGCTTTGGAAAGATGGAGAACAAACCCAAGGCTCCTGCACTATCTTCCAGGGGACACCTGCTGCCCTCCTTGACCTCCCCTGTGTATCATGCACTCCCCTGCAGGAGCCACAGACTGGCCCTGTGCCCCACACTTCCTACCCACAGGCACTCCTGCTCCCCGCCTCTCTCATGCTACTAGCAAGAATGAGCACTCCATCAGGAGGCTCTGGCCCTCTGGCCCTCTTTGTGCAATGGGGATATTCCCTGCAGTCTCAACCATTTGCAAGGGTAGGCTCCAAAGACACCAACCCAAGCAGGCACACCCATCCGCCAACCCTCAGGAACCACTGGTTGCCCAGAGCATCAGAGCTTGTGAGAGTACCAAGAGCTTGTGAGAACACCAAACATTGCCTGGCCCAGTCTCATTTCAGCAACATGGAGAAGGAGGCACAGGTCACAGGACACACTGGGTAACAAAGCCCACATTGGTACAAGCCAAGGCTGGCTCCAAGTCCTGCCTTCAGTCCCAGGCTCTTCCTGTTCCTTTTTCCTGTGGGAAATACATTTCCAAATTCAGATGCTGTCATTTTCTTCTTCTTGCTGGTCTCATTTTTCACATAGAAATTATATTGAGTCTTCATTACGTTTAATAGAATATCAAAAGTATTTAGAACTATGATCTTCAAACTTTTTGGATCATAATCCTCAAAAAGAAAGAAATTTCAGCCATATACCTTTTGGTATACCTTCAAATATATAACCAAATCAAAGTGTTCACAATGCAGCACTTAAACTAACTATGATGCATACTTCTATATATAAAATTTGTTTATTTATTTATTTATTTATTGGCACCAGGATTTCAACCAAGGGGCACTTAACCACTGAGCCACATCCATGGCCCTTTTTTGTTTTGTTTTGTTTTTATTTGCAAGGATTTTTATTTATTTATTTATTTTATATATGACAGCAGAATGCATTACAATTTATATTATACATATAGAGCACATTTTTTCATATTTCTGGTTGTATATAAAGTATATTCACACCAATACATCTCTTCACACATGCCCTGGCCCTTTTTATATTTTGTCTTGAGATAGGGTCTCACGAAGTTGCTTAAAGCCTCTCTAAATTGCTGAAGCTGGATTTGAACTCATGATCTTCCTGCCTCAGCCTCCTGAGCCGTAAGGATTATAGGTGTGTGCCACCAAGTCCTGGCATAATATTTTCTATTGTTCAAAAATGGTCAGCCCTACTAAATGGAATTCATGGCAGATGGTATGAAAACATTGACTTAGGAAGTGTCTTTGGGTGGGAGCCATGTGAAAGCACACTTAGACCTGGACTGTGTGTGAGGCACTTTCTCCACAGGTAAGTCCAGGAAACATTCCTGACAGGGTAAGGGAAATGAGAAGGAAGTGGGGAAAAGCCACCAGTCAGTCATGCAAACAAGCTGGGACTCAATCCCACTGGGACCCTTTAAAAAACCATTTGGAACATAGCCCCCAAATTATCCCACCAGGATTGGGGACCCAGGGGTGGTCACTCACAAACTCCCTGAGTTTGCTGAGGATTCCTGCTGGAAAAATTAAACCTCTAAAACTACTGCTGTGCTCTGTGAGTCTGAGCAGCTGCCATAGGGCTATAGGAAGCCCCTCAAACTGAAGAAAGCAGAGGATCCAGGTGCTTGAATTGGGAAACTGACAGCATCAGGAACTGTCCACCTGGCCAGCAGGCCAACCCGGTGGTGGGTTAAAAAGACCTGCGGGAGGCATCCAGAGCACCTGCCACAGTGTCTCATGCTTCCTCCCCTCCTTGTAAATATCTTTAGTAGATTTCAGATCTTAAAAAGCCAAAAAGTGCAATGTTGGTAAGAAAGAAAGGGTTAGCATAATTAGCAATGCTGTGCGATTCAGTCAACTTGGAGAAAATACCAAACAATCGCTTCTCGGTTTTCATGTCACTGTAATATTGCTGACTTCAAGAAAAGGTGAGGAGAAAATTAACTGCAATCTGTAATCAAACTCTGTGGGATTTTGCTGCTTGAAATGTTATGATTTGAAAGGTCTGTGGTAATCAATCCAAATGTGAACAGCATGAAGATTTTGACTTCGGATTTTTCTTCCTCCATTTGGATTTTCTACCCGCCCTCCAGCAGTGGGTGTCCAACAGCTAGCCACCCCCATGATACGTGGGCCTGCAGAATGACCCAGAAAGCCAAACAGAAGGCCCTGGCATATTTCTCATCTAGAACAACTTTGAAGACTTTGAGGTTGAAAAACTCCATGTAATTACAAATTGTCATCGGAACACAAATATGTCTGGGTAGACAAGTTCAAGGGAAGAATGGATTTTCACCAAGGACCAAGCCCTCGAGTTCACTGATCAAACACACATTTCGAATTTCCCAAGCCTGGCATGTTCACACTCCAGCATGTGCCGTCCATCTGGAACACATGGTCAGCGTAGGCAGACAGGCTCCGGAACTGCTGGTGAGGGACCTGGACGCTAGGCGTGCTCTGCCCATAGCCATGGGATTTTGGATGAGCTGCTTAAATTCTCTGAGCTTGTTTTCTGTAAATGGTGAAAGCATTTTTTAAGGGTAGGAAAGGGCCATGCCATAATCCTGCACAAGGGAGCAAACAGAGAAGTGCATCTTAGTTGCAGAGTTGGGGACATCCCGCTTTGGTCACTCCCCTGAACTTTCCAGTCCATCTTTAGATGCATAAACTGCACCAAGGACAACAGACAATGGAAAAATACCAGTTTAATCAAAGGGGATTCTCTGTCCAACTGTTTGTCATCATCTTGCTTTAAGCTCCATATCAGATCCAAGAAATGGATATGTCCTTTTTATCTTTCTATCCTCCTTTTCATATTTACATCCTCACTGTCAGCATCTCCTACCCTCACAGCACACTTGTTAAATTTCTACAGTGTACAGAGCATTGTGCTAAAAAAATCAGTGGGGACACAGGGGCTCTTAGGTGTGGTTCTCATGAGGACTTCATTGAAAGATAAAAATCATTTGTATAAATTGAGACATAACAGCACGAGGCATCATGTGATAAGGACTAGATGAGTGGACTGAACAGTTGGTGTGATCAGAGGTTACGAATGTCCCCTCATATAAGGCTTTTACTCACAACTGCAAAAAAGTGATTTTCTCTTTTTTACTGTTACTTATGGTATTCTTTAATTAAATGTACCATAGGATATTTACAGTTTTACTGTTCTTGGCCTTTTAGATATTTTCCAATTGGGGTTTATTATGAATAATGCTACACTGAACTTTAGTGCACCTATCTTTTGGTGAACATATGTTAAGAATTTCTGTTGCGCATATACCAAGAGGTATAATCTCTGTCATGTAAGATATATTTATGCTCAGCTCCAGTAGATATTACTAGGGAGTGTCCATGGTTTTGGGGCAAACTTACATTCCAATTAGCAGAGCATGAGGGTCCCAGTTGGATTTGCTACCTGAATCTTCACACAAAATATTTGCCAATCCCCAACTTCAGCCAAAGGACAAGAGGAACAAAAGTTCTAAGGAAGGAAAATACCTGATATGTCTTCAAGAAGTGTAAGAACACCAGTTTGTTCAGGAAAAAAAAAATTACAACTCAGAAGTCAGCAAACTTTTTCTGTTAAGGGCTAGAAGTAATCTAGGCTTCATGGGTCACATGGTCTCTGTTGTAATATTCAACTGGGCCATCGTGGCTCAATTGCATCTGCAAAGAGTGAGTGAAAATTGTTAGTGATATGTAGCAATAAACTTTATTTAGGGACACTGAAATTTGAATTCTATATCATTTTTACATTATCAAAGAATATTATTCTTTTTTACTTTTTTAAACCATTGGAAAAATTTAAGAATCATTTTTATCTTGTGGGGCAAACAAAAACAGGCAGTGGGCTGGGCTTGGCCTGTGGGCCATAGTTCGCTAGCCCTTTCTGCAGATAATGGAGATCTAAATCTAACAATCCAAACTTTATTTGGGAAGCAAAATACTTAGTATTTTTGAGAAAGCATAGGATGTATATAAAGCAGTGTTCTGGCAAAATTGAGGTGGTAGCAATTTTTAGGATGGATGAAGGAGGGAGAAATTAGAGGTGGTATGACTCAGAAGGCCACTGATGTAATCCTCTAAAGGATGATGTGGGTCTATTATTTAATGGTGAAAGAGAGCAAAAGCAAAGAAACATGGTAAAAGCAAGAAGTTATTGGGGAAATATAAGAAAAGGGTTTGGTGATGAGAGAGAGAAGAATCAGTGCCTGTTACCAGGATTTTGAACATTGGTTATAGAATAAATGAGAATTTATTGATATAATGGCTGACAGATACTGAGGGTTCAGTATTTAGAGTATGACTAAAGCCCAGATGCCTGAGTCTGAACTTTGCCTCCCTGATTTACCAGCTCCAATCTCTTTCCTCCTCTGCAAAACGGAATAAATAACAACATCTACTTAATGGGGTTGTTAGAAAAATTAAGTGAGTTCATTCACATAGAGTGCTTAGAAACAGTGACAGGCACTGGACAAATGCTAGCTTTTATTATTAATTGTATAGTCTCATTTTAAAATTTCAAAAGTAAAAATGTTAAATATAGGAAACAAATTTAAGAAGGAAAGTGATATCGGGTTATAAGCAGGTGGAATTTCAGCTCATCCTGGTCATGAGACAGACATAACACTCGGGATGAAGGCTCAGAGAGGCCAAGGAAAGTGCAGGAGTTGGGGTGTGCTCATGTGGAGCATAGCCAGATTCATAGGAGAAAATGGTTCCCACACCAAAGATATCAATGCAAACACACATGGGGGTCAAGAGCTCAGGCTCCAGTTAAATCTCTTCTCTGACATTCTTAGTAGCCGTAAAACCTCGTTGGGGATTTCTCTTTAACTTTCCTATATCTTAGATTTCTCATCTTCAAAATGAATATAACCATAATACTTACTATATAGAGTTAGTATAAAGATGTTTATAAAGTGAATGTGAAGTTATCTTAGTCAATTCTCTGTTGTTATAGCAGAATACCTGAGACTGGATAAGACATATAGAAAAGAGGTTTATTCTGACTCAAAGTTCCAGAGACTGGGAAGTCAAGATCCAAAGGCCTGGGTTGGCAATGACTTTGAGCCGCTTCATCTACTGGTAGAAAGTGGAAGTGCAATTAAAGAGTCGAAATACAGAGGGCAGGCTTAATTTATAACTCATTCTATGTACTCATTCTTACTAATTAACCCATCCTGGGAGAAAGGCATTAATCCCTCTTAAAGACCTTAGTCATCTCTTAGAGGCCCACTACCTCTCAACACTGTTACATTAGGGACCAAGCCTCGACATGCCTTGGATGATGAGAAACCATACTCAGACCATGAGCTGAGGCCCAAACAGAACCTATGACAAAATGAGTGTTTGAGAAATGTGAGCCTTTACTACTTGACATTTCAGGAAACTAGAGAACCACAGCAAAGGAGTTCCCAAAAGGCAAAGAAATTTGTACAATGCCATTGTCCTTGCAGAAGTCTCTGTCTCTTTCTTTCTCTACTGTACTGCATCAGAATTAGGAAGAAGGATTTTCTGAGAGCTTGATCAACTCTTTTTGGATCCATGGGTGAAATCCCCAACTTTCCATTTAAATGAAGTTGACCTAAATCTCCTGAATGGCAATGTCTTCGGGACAGCCCCTGGTGCTTTTCAAGTGACACTGATTGCATTGCCTAGAAAACCCTCTGACTTAAGGAAATCTCCTTCTTAGTGAGACTGGGATAGGCCTCCAAATCACTCCTTTCTGCCTCAGGAGGAGGAGGAGCTGCTTTTCACTGAAAAAAAAAAAAAAAAAAAAAAGTCAGCCTCCTGCTCTTATTCTGCCGTTGAGCTCTACATCACATCAGTCAGGATCTGACACTACTGAGTTGCTCATCTTCTAATCCACCGTGACTGAGGGTTATTTCTTTGTAAGCTTCTTAATTTGCTGCTTAGAAAATTACTTTTGGTGGAGGCAATTAGTGTTACTTACTTTTGAGAAAAAATGATAGCCTAGCCTACTGACTGCATGGGCCGGAGATGTCCTCAACATCCCATTCCAGTTTCTTCTTCTTTTTTTAATTTTTTCATGACCTCTATTAAAACGTCTGGCCCCTTAAGCCTCCTAAGATAATATCTTGGTGCCATGTTTAAAATTCCCAGAAGCCACAGTTGGCAAAAAAAAAAATAAAAGAGCTTAGCTGTGAAGATGTAGTTGACAGTTTCCCCAATAAAAACTGACTTCAGGAAGGTTTTCCTTGTTCTTTGAACTGATAAACACTGCATATGGCTCTTCAGTGTAGGGGTCTGGGAGAGGCTGGGCAGGGAATGGAGACTGATGTAGGAAACTCTGGAAATTTTCTTAGTGATTACAGCCTCTCTGATGTCGTCTTGGTCGTTCCTGGAAAAAATCAGAGTGGAAACCTCCAGTGAGCCATCCAAATAGAATTCACTAATGGGAAACAGTCAGAGCAAGCCAGAAAAATGTCTGAGCAGCTGACCACTGAGGAGGGACCTGGGGACTTGTCAATCTAACCATCAGAGAGAGATCTTCCAAAGAATGGTGATGTTTATGCCATGAAATACCATACTTCTACTTATTTTATGACAGATATTGCAGTTCACCCATGCCATAGTGAACCAGGCAACGAGGCAAGGGAGAAATCTCACAAGTGACTTGGATACAAAGTTCATTGGTCTTGCAGACCCAGGACAGGAGTTGGAGGCGGTTCATTGGTGGTGTTCTTTGGAGAGCATCTTGCCTGAATTGGTGCAGGCCTAAATAATGTTAAAGGTGAACCTCGTCACACAAATGTGTATGTGTGCAGGGTATTCAAAGCATGGAGTGTGTGAAGAATAAGTACTATCTTTTGGGCCTTTAGAAAGTCCTTATCTCAAATGAGCAGGAATGAGCCCTTCCCTCATCAATTCCCAGCTCTCATTCTGCCTGGATCTGACACCAAGGATTTCATCTCAGTGTGGTCAGCTTTCACAGACTGGTAGAGGTCAGGAGCTTTGCCTCCCTGATTGTGGTGGTACCAGCAGTAGCCAGAGGCTGCCTCAGCTCCTCCTAGCTGACTCCTGATGCTGGCAGGTGTCCTGTTTAAACATGGTTGCCTGCCAACCTGCCCTTGACTGCCTACCTAGCAGAAGGACTGTGTAAATGCCTGGTCATATACACAGAGTTGCAGCTAGCATTTTCAGGGTCCTTCTCTGACTTTTTCAGCCTCAGTTTCCACAATTCCTATCCCTCATGATCCTTCACACAACTCCTCACCTGAGTCATGTTCTCTGCTCCAGAACCTCAGGGGACAACCTGATGACCCCTTGACCTTCACATGACATGAGATATGGCTGGCTTTGTGTCAAAATCAGCCTGTCCTTCCTCAGGAAAATGGCTCAAGGTCTACAGGGTTAGACATGAGGTCATCAGAGTCCAGACTGCACAAGGGAATCCCATTTCATGACAACTCCGTGGAGCCCAGGGGGTCTGCCTGCTCTGTGCCCCTGTGACATGATGGCAGTGGGGAAATTCCCCACTCACTGCCCACAGCTCCTTCCCCTGTCCCTGGGGCTTGCTTCAAAGGACTGAATTGCTTGGGGTCTAACTCCCTTGGCTGTGAAAAAATCCTGCCTCTCACGGCCCCAGCGTCTTTCTCAGAATAGAAAGTCAATCCAGACTAAAAGTGCTGTCCTGAGAGTCAGTCCCTGGAGGTTCATTCTCTGAAGAGTTCCGTATTTATTAACGGAGAGGAATAAAAGTGTCATCCATCTCCAAATGTGTGGGAATGTTATTGAATTGTGATCAATGAGGAGTACAGCCTGAGTGAGCAGAACAGCCTTTCGCCCCTGATGGATTATCCTGTTCCTGGAAATCAGTCAGGCCACTCTGCTAGCAGGGCCTGGGTGTCTGGATTCTGTAAGGCCTGGAGTGGTTTACTCAGTGGAGTCCTTCAGGCTTACAGTTAAGTCTTCCCCATAGGCCCACCCCCATCAGCTTTCACCCTCATACACCCAACACTGCTTTGTCTGAAGTACAGCAGAGTTGCTTTCATTTTCATTCAAATTTGAAGGGGAAGGTTGCAAAGGTAAGGTCTGGACTCTAAAAATAAGTACAAGTTATAATTATATTCTTCACATTATGCTTTTGATTATGTTTTGAGTTGATGGATTGCATACCCCCTACTGCACACACCAGGATCCTTTTGACAAAACTAAATACACATATTTTCCTTCACTTTCCCAGTGATTTCCCAGAAATACTGTTTGTGAAGTTTTCCCAGTGTTCCATGACAGACTGTCTTGCTAAAATCTTACCTCAAAACCACAAAATGACTACCTAATAAGATAGACTCTACACAGACCTGGGGACACTTCTCTTTGAACACAGAATCTGTTGAGGACCACTGGGGGAGGGGAGGGAGGTGCATTTTGATCGAACCAACCATTTGCTCTATTCAAATACCAGGCCAGACTGATGGTCACCATCCTGAAGTGATTTCTCCTTTAAATGGGTGAACACTGACTCAACAAATCATTTGAGCTTATAGGGTGATGACCTTGGTCACCGTATCTGAGTCCAGCAACTATTTCCTTGTCATATAACCGCAGATAAAAATCATTTAAAATGATAAACAAAGATATCCACTTAAGCCCCAAAATGAATGCCACTCAACATTTATTATTGTTAGGCTGAGGTTACTATTACTAAGAAATCGTCAATACTTTTAATGATGATAACTATTATTTCTTGCATTGTTGGTCTTAAGAGGATAGGCATGGAAGGAATGGTTTGTTCTAAGTGTTAAAAGAGGAGGAACAATGTACATTTATTTGGGTTCTTCAATGCCTGTGTTGCCAAGAAGACCGATGGCATGGTACAGAGGAGACAATTACCTCCCTGCTCCACATCTTAAGCTGGTCATGAGTTTTCTGCAAAGAGAAAAGCAGTGGGAGAAACTGGATTTCTTAGAGACTTTATGACAAAAACAACCTGGAGACCTTGAGCAAAGAGGAAAGCTAGTTTCCCCACTGCTACATGCAACCTGCCCCTTGTTTTAGTGAGCTTTTTCACTGCTGTGACTAAACAACTCCACCAGAACAATTATAGAGGAGGAAAAGTTTATTTGAGGGCTCATGGTTTCAGAGGTCTCAATCCATAGACAGAGGACTTTATTCCTCAGTTCTCCAGGTGAGGCAGGACAACATGGTGGGAGAGTGTGGCAGAAAGAAGCAGCTCACATGGTGATCAGAGGAAGAGAGAGAAAGACTTGACTGTCCAGAAATATATGCCCCAAAGCCATGCCCCCGATGCCCACCTCCTCCAGTCACACCCACCTGCCTCCAGCCACCACACATTTAATCCCATCAGGAATTAATTCATTGATTAGGTTAAGGCTATAACCCAATCCTTTATCTTCCAAACTTGCATTATCTGCCATGAGAGCTTTTGAGGGACACCACATCTAAACCATAATATCCCCCAACCCCGGAACAGCTAAAAATTGACAGAAACATTGGAGATAAGGATATGGCACTGCGAGTGAACATGGTCATTTTCACATGGCACCAATGGGATTCCTGGTGGACAGTGGACTGAAAGGGCAGCTAGTGCCCAGAGGGAGTCCACACACACACTGAGGGCAGGGCTAGGGCTCACATGCTGCTCCCAAGGAAATGGAAAATTCTCTTAAGGAACATTAGGAAACACATAGAAGGAGGACACTTTAAGGCAGCTGAGAAATCTGGGGAAACTGGAGACCTTTCTGAGTGTGTGGGGAGAAGAAACAGGATTTTCTACGTCATTTAGAATTTCATTTGTAGCTGAAGAAAATAATAAAAATTGTCTCAAATATTTTAAAAATAATCAGAAACCAATTAATTGTGAATGTATGGTTTTATTTCTAGGCTCTATTTTGTTCCATTTGTCTGTATGTCTACACTCATGCCAATAACTCACTGTGATTTATTATAACTAAGTCAATAAAAATAACACATCAAAATGCCATAATTTGACTCTTCTTTAAAGCCGAGTAATATTCCATTGAGTATATATACCACATTTTCTTTATCCATTCATCTATTGAGGGACACCTAGGTTGGTTCCATAGTCTAGCTATTGTGAATTGAGCTGCTATAAACATTGGTGTGGCTGTGTCACTTTAGTAGGCTGATTTGAAGTCCTTTGGGTTGTTGGGATAGCTGGGTCAAATGGTGGTTCCATTCCCAATTTTCTGAGAAATCTCCATACTGCCTTCCATAGTGATTTTACCAATTTGCAGCCCCACCAGCAATGTATGAGTGTACCTTTTTCACCACATCCTTGCCAATGTTTATTGTTGCCTACATTCTTGATGATTGCCATTTTGACAGGAGTGAGATGAAATCTTAGAGTAGTTTTGATTTGCATTTCTCTAATTTTTAGAGATGTTGAACAATTTTTCATTTATGTGCTGATCAATTGTATTTCTTCTTCTATGAAGTGTCTGTTCAGTACCTTAGCCCATTTATTGATTGGGTTATTTCTTTTTTTTTTTGGTGTTAAGTTTTTTGAGTTCTTTATATATCCTAGGTGTCTCTCAATAAATGACTGGATAAAGAAACTGTGATGTATATACTCAATGGGATATCACTCAGCTTTAAAGAAAAGTGAAATTATGGCATTTGCCAGTAAATGGTTGGAGTTGGAGAATATCATGCTAAGAGAAATAAGCCAATCCCACAAAACCAAAGTCCAAATGTTTTCTCTAATATGCGGATGCTAATTCACAATAGGGGGGGTGCACTAGGCAACAATACCGTGACTTTAGGTAGAGGGAAGTGATGGGAGGGGAGTGGAGGGGATGTGGGGATAGGAAAGATAGTAGAATGAAACAGACATTATTAGTGTATGTATATATGTGACCACATGACCAATATGATTCTGCAATGTGTACACTCAGAAAAATGAGAGATTATATCCATCTATGTATGATATATCAAAGTTCATAAATGCATTCTACTGTCATGTATAAATACTAAAACAATTTTTTTTAAATTGTTGATTTTTAAATTTTTTTTACAACTATTAAACTATTCTTGGACCTTGCATATCTCTATGTTTTTGAACAAGCTAGTCAACTTATATTAAAAAATAAATCCTGCTAGGATTTGGATTGAATATGACATAGGTGGTAAGGCAATTCAATGGAGAAAGTGCAGAAACATAGTCTTTTTACAAATGTTACTGGAACAATCAGATATTTACATGAGACAAGGAGGAAATCATAAATTAAAAAGCTTCAATCCTCCCCTGACCATATACAAAAATTAACTTGAAATGGATCATGTAAGAAGAAACCAGAGTAGGAATTCTTTGTGACCTTGAGTCTGGGGAAAGATTTCTTAAAAACAACCTAAAAGGCAGGGGCCATAAAGAGTTAATCAATAAAAATTATACGTCATCAAAATTAAATACTTTTGTCCTAACTAAGACCCTTTGAAGGAATTGAAAAGACAAGCTACCGACTGATGGAATATTTGTAAAACATATACTTGACAAAAGACCCTTAGAACTCAATAAGATAAAAAATTCAATAAGATAAATGGGCAGTAAAATAACAAGTTGGATACTTTCCCAAAGAAGATTTAGGAAAAGCAAGTAAGCGCATGCAAAGATGCTCAATGTCATTTGTCATTAGAGTTTGAAACTATGGTAGCTCCCACTACCCATCTGCTAGACAGACTGAAATTAAAGACGTAAAATACCAAGTGCTCTTGAGGATGTAGAACAGCCATAATTGTCAAACATTGCTTTGGGGAATGCAAAATGGTAGTGCCACTCTGAAAAAAAAAAAAATTGGGCAGTTTCCTATAAAGTTAAATATATGCAGATGTGTATCCCAGAAATCCCATTTCTAGCTTTTTACCCAGGGGAATAAAAAATACATATCTACTCGAAGACTTGTAACAATCACTTTCCAGTATAAGAAACTATCTTCCTAATATTTGTTTTGCTATTTTTAAAAAGCTAACATTTTTCCTGTGAATAATTTCACTTTTAAGTGACTGGATTTTTTGGCTCTTTCCTTTATATCTTTCTTGAAATTTAGAAAATGTGAAATAGAACTCTTCCATCAATTTTAACATGGACTATTACAAGGTATTACGATACTTAGTGGATTAGAAAAGAGACTTTAGACCCAAATTGACACATATTATTGCTATGTGAACATCCTGCCAGGAGGATCTGAAGAAGGGTCTAGGTTTTTAGATTGTGTGTGTATGTTGGCATCTTTGGAATTCCTCAAAACTTTAATGAGGCAATTATGATTCTTGCTTCAATTTTTTTTCTTTCATGCAACTTTCCCATGTGACAGTCTTTACACGTCTAAACGTATAACCACAGGAATAAAGCCCTCTTCCCATTTCTTTTTGTGGGTTTGATTCTCTGTAGCTACAAATCTTGACCCCTGACATTTTATGTCCCAAGAATCATGATCAAATCAGCCATCAGTACCTTTTAGCTTAAGAGGAGGTCAGCCAGGACAATCAGCTGAAAGTCAAGGTAACAAAAGAGTTGAGGGCTGGCGTGAGTCCTCTTCACAAGCCAGTGCACTTGATTCTTGCTTATGGGGATGTGAGGAATCTGGGGCTATTCCAGGAATGTCAGCAATTTGTCCTAAAGAGACTTTGATCTTCTAGCCTCTCCCTGAGCCTGGTGGGTCATGAACTGCCATCGTGAAGACCAGCTCCATGACTGTGTCTTCTCGGAGCCCTGCATGCTGCTTAAATAAATCTCCTCCCATTGTGCTCCCTTCCAGAAGAAAAACAGCACTCTTCCCAACCAATCTGCAAGGAGCTACAACTTCTCGTTTTCACCACTTTTCACTCCAGCTGATGCCCTCTCTGGAAGCAACACCTTTGAAACTGGTAAACAAAGACCAGAGAGGGAAAATGAGTGTCCAACAGCCACAGCTTCCTGAAGACTTCCCAGCTCATCCTCAAAGCCCAAGAGGGAGAGGGCTTCCTGTGGCTTTAGGAAACTCCTTAAAGGGTGAGGGAAATAATTATATGTAACTTCTATTGAATCTGATCACAAGAAACCAATTTTGTTTCACACCCTTTCTTTCCTTTTAAGCTTTTTTTAACTGTTAATAGTGGCAATTAATATGAATTAGCCAATGCTGGCTTATGCTTCATTCGCTTGAAAAATAGCCGGTTGGCTAATGGTTGGGCCTCTCACCTTGAAGAGCAGACTGTGTGGATTGTGCATGTGAAGAAATCCTCCCAAATGTGTTTCCACATAAGCAAGGATCAAAGAAAGATCCCCCTTGTCTCCTTTTTTAATTCTGCTTCCCCAAAGATAGCCTGAATAAAGTCATTTTTCATTCAGATTCTCCCCCACATATTTCTGAGGGTCAGAGGCTGTCATCTATAAGGTTTAGAGATTTGCAGGCACTTTATGGTGTTTTCCAAAATTAAGAGGCCAAAGTCCCTCAGAGCAATTACTAAGACTTGTGTAAAAGTACCTCACCTTAGGAAAAGAAATCACCAACACACTTGTTCAAACAAAACCTGTGCCAGTTTTCTCTATTTTATAATCTTATAAAAATGTTTTACTTACACCATGGGATTCGGAACATGTTTATGAACATTTTCCAAATGTTTTGAAGTCCATGGTTGGGAGCCCAATCATTGTCAGCTGATGAGTTGGGGGAGCCATTGGAGGGCCTGTGAGCACTAGGCAGGCTTTCTCTTCTCTTCCCACCCACAGGGACCCTGTTTCTTAGAGACTCTCAGTGGCCTTGGTGTGCTTGGTTAATTTTGGAGACCAGCTTTGATTTATGAAGCTCTCCTGGGGCAATGCTTTAAAAATGAGCTGTTTGCACGGCCACCAGCCCAGTGGTTTCTTGCCTGCTTTCCCACTCGACATCTCCTGATTCCTATAATCACATCAGAGACAAAAAGCTCCAGACCTGGGATGTTCCTGTAAGTTCAGTCTTCTAGGTCATCGAAATTTATCTCCTACACTGTCCAATCAATGAATAAAAACGCATTGAGCACTTCCTAATTGTTCAGTTAGTACTCAATAAAACCTCTTCCAATTTAAAAAGTCTGCTGGGCAAGCTCTATGTACCTTTGGATGATTCAAAAAGTACATCAGAACGGAAACTCTGTTCTCATGCTCTTGGCATAGACTGTGGAAGCGCTCGACACCCTACATTATCCTACAAGTTCACTCACACACACACATTTCTAGAGTTCAACCTGGAATTCAGATTGTAGCAGGCCTCTAGCTAATGAAAACGTGTTCTCACTAATCAGGTACACGTGGCGGTAATTATTCAACTTAACTCAGGACTCACCTTTAAGAATTCCTTTGCATGGCATTTAAAGACTAAAGTGATTTGGATAATTTCCGATCACACCAAGAGTTTTACGAACATGCTCATGGTGTGTGCAGAGTCTGTGCACACCCTCCCACACATACGTCTCAGCACGGACCCTCTAACGTGCCTGCTCAACTTCCCTCCAAGTGGCAGAATAGTAGAATAAGATGAAGAAGAATCTCTTGGCTCTTCTGTGCTCACTCTGCCTTCCTCCTAAGAACAAAATGTGCTCCGTGAGATCTTTAAAACTATCCAGTATAATCTTATCAGTCTTATTTTATGGATGAGAAACTGAGACCCAGAGATGTTAAATGACTTGGCCAAGATCACAGAATATGTTAGTGACAAAGCTGGGACTAGGATACAAACTGTGGGAGTCCTGTCGCCAGCCTCTGCTCTTCCCACACAGTTCTGCTTCCATACCTTCCCTAGAAAGCTAAGGGTATTTTGCCCACAAAGACCTACAGAGAAAAAACATTTGTCTGAAAAACTCGTTTTTCTATATTTAAAAGTGCACACTTCCACTGACACCCTTTTCTGATTTTATCTAATCTGAATTCTCCATGGTATAGAAAAGAAAACACCTGTCCAGGTGGAGATGGGTCAAGGTGGTCACCGTGTAATGCCTCATACAGCTTCTTCTACCTAAAGCGGCTATGAAAAAAAAATTTTTTTAATGAGGCTTGTGTTCTGAATTTCTTCAGCTTCGTTTCAAAATCCTATGTTTTCCTCTTCAGTTGTATTTGTGGATTTCTCAAAACCCACTCTACATTCTCAGTATCCCTCTTAAAAGATGCAGCTCTAGTTGAGATGCACAATTGGTCACAGGCTTTGCTTGATGCTGACCTTTGTTCAAAGGTAGCACAGACTTACAATGTTGGCTGCTTTCATTGCACAAAATTTTAGCCCTTTCTTTTGATTAAAAGAGAATTCCCATGAGATTAAATGATTTCTTCTTGCAGACACAAGTGCTAAACCAGCCATTTATTTGGGCCCATGAGTAGAAACATAATTTCCATCATTACAATAGATTTTATTTTTAAACGACTTAATAATATATGACTTCTTGGAGGCCTGATTTGTCTCTTCTTTGAGGTGGAAATATTTGTCACAACCTTGTTCTGCTGCCCAATAAATCAAAATGTTGAACCTCTTGTAATAAAAATAGTTGCTTTGAAGTATGACCTTAAATGTCTAATTTTCTACCAGCAGTAATGAGGTTTTATCCAGCCATTTTGGGGGACTGGGTTTTCTTTTCTTTCTATTTTTTTTTCTGTCCTTTTGTTTTTTTAACATGTGGACTGTCTAATGACAGGATTTTTGTGTTCCAGATGTTTTGGCGAGAGAAAGCAGTAAGCGCCCCGGTACACATCTCAGACCTCCATACCACCCAAGTGGCTGTGATGTCACTGGCCAGCGTGAGCCTCTCCAGATGATCTCTGCCCTCCCCTTTTTATTTAATGTTGTAACCCTTTAGTCAGCAACACGAAATAGCAGGAATTCTTGTGTGCAGCTCAAATCCAAAACAGAGGGAAAAGAATCTAAAGCCATACAGAAGTTAAACCCATGTGGTATTAATAAGAAGAAGAAAAGAAAGAGATTGTTTAATTAAGTAATGAGACTCGACTCCCGGGTGGTTAATAAGGTAATTTGCCACATGATTAAAGGTAGATGCAGGGAGAATTTCTATGGTGACGTTCTTGCTCAAACGGATGCTCTCTGGAAATGGGGATTGGTCGTCCCTTAAATACTACAACTCTTTCAACAAGATAAGGGGACAACCAAAAGTGGCTTTGGGAATTCAGTCATTATTAGCTCAATCTTTTCAAAAGGACAGAGGGGACACAGCCCATGATGGAAGACCACAGTCCAGCATGGAGCGGTCAGAGTGAAACTGTTCCTCCATATTCTGGGCTGAGACCACAGGGACATTAGGAGGTCATGGAACAGAGACCAGGCCCTGCTCTGACCATTGTCTGTAATGAATTGAAGTTGGATAAACCAAAGACTCCAAGACACTAGCTCATTTTTGAAATGCTTCAAGGTCTTTACCACTGACCTTCCGGCTCCTGTCTATCCTCCTGGGGATCGCACTGGGCATGTCTCCGATGCTTCTTGAAGTCTTTTGCCTCCCTGGGGAATGCCCCTTCTTACCTTTGCTGTATTTTCTGACAACAGGGCCTGAGGCAGACCACCAAAGGCCTCTCTGCTGGGTAGACCATGAGGCTGCACAGCTGCCAGGAGTGAGACCATCTTGTTCCAGGGTGCTCTTCCAGGTGCCCATGTGCTCAGAGGCCAAGTTGTCCTAGCTAGACTTCAGCTCCTGCCTGCTACTCTCTGTGTGATCCTAAGGGTCCTCCTGCTTCTTACCTGAATGGAAGTAATGATGCATTCTCCACCTCATGTAACTATAGGTGCTGTAGTTCAAATGTTCTCTCAACTGTGAGGTGCTCCATACACATGGTGGATTACTGCCATGGTCTTTTCTCCTCAGTATTCTCCAAATGTCCCTGGGGAAGCCTTGTTTTGAGGCAACAAGGTCCCTGCCAGCTCTTATAGTCCATAATTAATCATTCATCTATCCATTCATTCAACAAGTATTTAGTGAACTCAGGCTATGGCAATGGATAGAAAGGCAAAATCCTTGTCTTTCTGGAGCCTGAATTCTAGGTAAATGGCAGAAAATTAATAAGGAAACAAATAGAAAAATCAGAAAGTATAATAAATGCTATGAAAAAAAAATAGATAATTGTAACAGATGAGAGCTGCTTTAGAAAGGTATCAAAGAAGGCATCCTGATGTGGGATATTTCTTTCTTTTTTGTTACTTTTAGTTATACATGACAGTAGAACATTATTTTGACATATCATACTACATGGAGTATAACTTCCCGTTCTGGTGGTTGTACATGTTGTAGAGTTACACTAGTAATGTATTCATATATGATCCTAGGAAAGTTATATCTGATTCATTCTGTCTTTCCCATTCCCATCTCCCCTGTCTGCACCCCACTTTCTCCTATCCAATTCAGTGAACCTCCACCCCCAACACCTGTTGTAAGTCAGCATCTGTTCATCAGAGAGAACATTTAGCCTTTGTTTTGGGGGGATTGGCTTATTTCACTTAGCATAATAGTCTCCAGATCTATTTATCAGCAAATGACATAATTCCATTCTTCTGTATGTCTGAGTAATATTCCATTTGTATATGTACCACCTTTTCTTTATGCACTCATCTGTTGAAGGGCACCTAGGTTGGTTCCATAGCTTGCTATTGTGAATTGAGCTGCTATAAACATTGATGTGGCTGTGTCATTGTAGTATGCTGATTTTAAGTACTTTGGATGTAAACCAGGGAAATGGTTCCATTCCAAGTTTTCTGAAAAATCTCCATACTGCTTTTCAAAGTGGTTGCACCAATTTGCAGTTCCACCAGCAATGTGTGAGTGGACCTTTTTTCTCACATCCTCCCCAACACTTATTGTGGCTTGTATTCTTGATAATTGCCATTTTGACTGGAGTGAAATGAAATCTCAGTGTAGTTTTAATTTGCATTTCTCTAATTGCTAGTGATGTTGAACATTTTTTCATATATTTGTTGACCATTTGTATTTCTTCTTCTGTGAAGTGTCTGTTCAATTATTTTGGCCATTTATTGACTGGGTTATTTGTTATTTATTTGGTTGGGGTTGTGTGTGTGTGTGTGTTAAATTTTTTTAGTTCTTTATATATATTGGAGATTAACACTCTATCTGAGGTACAGGTGGCAAAGATTTCTCCCATTCTCTTCATGTTCTTGATTATTTCCTTTGCTGCAAAGCTTTTTAGTGTGAAACGATCTAATGTGGGACATTCCAACCACCATATAATAGATGAGACGGAGCTGCACAGAGTAGCAGGAGGCCCATTCCAAGGAGAGGGGTGCAGCCTAGAGGTGTGAAATAGCTTGCATGATGAAGGAACAGAAAAGTGGCTGGTGTACTCGAGCACAAGTCACTGACATGAGATCAGAGAAATGGTCAGGAGCCCAGGCAGGCAGGATCCTTCAGGCCATGGTACATGTGCAAGTTTCATTTCAAGTACAAATGGAGCTACTAGAGATGCTAAGCAGACATGGGATGTGATCCGACGTACATTATTAGATTATCACATGGGCTGCCATATGGAGAATGAAATTTAAGGTGGCAAGATGGAAGAAAGAAGACAAAGAAGAGAGTATTGATGTGATCCATACGGGCGATGAAAGTGGCATGGGCCAGGAAGACAGCAAAGGATAAAGAGAAGACTGAGAAAATTGGAATGTGGTTTGGAGGTAGAGCTGAAAAGACTGAGGGAAAGGTCCGGGTTGCTCCATATCCCAAGGCCAGGGGTAGACCAGCTGGGCCCAGAGGTCAAACCAGAAAGAAGAGAAAGAAATTCCAAAGAAGAGTTTTTCTCTTCTGTGATTTATTCCTCTCTAGGAAAACTGCTTTTGTAGACCTCTTAACTAGCCTCATTGTTTTTCGATCTGTTGGGAAAAACAACGTTTCTACATAAGCCATGTTCTGGCCACATATGGCTAGTAAATGAAAATCAATATATTGATTCCTTTGAAAGGGCACAGGAAACCAGGATGTGTTCCAGACAGAAGATCATCTTGTTTCAGGTTGACCCACAGACTCCTCAATTCAATTAGTGTCCTTTCTATCAGCCAGAACTTGACTCAGACATCTTTAAGCTACTTGGGCTTTACCTAGAGCTGAAGCCAAACATCAAGGAATGCATGAGAACTACAGCATTCTGGACTCATTCATATTCGTATTCTCTCTCTCTCTCTCTCTCTCTCTCTCTCTCTCTCTCTCTCTCCCCTCTTTCTCTCTCCCTTAATTTTGAAATAATTTCAAATTTATAGGAAAATGCACAGAGAGTTTTCCTTCACCCAGTTCTCCCAATGTTACATCTTGAGCGCAATAAGCCCAGGATGTCGACTTTGGCCTGATGTCTGTGTGTAGCTCTATTCTGTTTTATCACATGTACAGATTCCTGTAACCACGATCACAATCAAGACACAAACCTCCACAGAGACCTGCTGGCGTCAATGTGTGACTAGTATGAGTGAAGTACAGAAACCTCATCTCCCTTTTAGTCCCTCTGTGCCCGTCTCATCACACCCATGCAATTTACAATACAACGGCCTCGATATTTTCTCTACATACACTGAAATCTACTTCAGACATGCCAAAGTTTTCACTTTGTCCAACATAATTTAGAAAATCGAAGAACAGAAGGAACATCTATGGGTGTTGACTCTTTCTTTTACTCTTTCCATTGTTCTTTCTTCCTTCCGGGTGTTCCAAAATTCCTTCTTCTACCATTTCCTTTCTGTGTCAAGAATACCCCTTAGTTATTTGTTAGGGCAGGTAGGTCTGCAGGTGACAAATTTCCTTGAGTTTGCCTTCATTGAGACCCTCCCTTCCTGAAGGATAATTTCATAGGATAGAGAATTCAGAGCTGATAATTATTTTCTTTCAGCTCTTAAAAAATGCCAGGTCACTCCTTTCTGGCCTCCATGGTTTCTGATGAGGAATCCACTGTCATTTGAGTGGATTTTTTCCTCTGCAGGTTATGTTGTATTTCTCTCATGCTGCTTTCCATGTGTTTTGGCCTTTTTTCTTTAGTTTTCTGAAGGTTGATTACAATGTCTCTTTGCATGGATTTTGTTGCTTGTCACTGCATTTTTATGATGACTGCTTTACAGTCCTTGTGAGATAAAACCAGTGTGTGTGACATCTTGGTGCTGATGTCTGTTGGTGCCCTTGTGCTATGGTTTGAAGATGGGTAGTGACCCCTGAAGTTCCACGTATTAAAGGCTTATTTCTCAAGTGACACTATTGGGAGGTGCTATGGACCTTTAGGTGAGGCCCTATGGGGACCCCTAGGTCATTGAGGTATGCCCCCCTAAGGGGACCCCAACTTATCTCTTTCCCTTCCACTTACTGGCCATGAGGTAAGCAGTTTGCTCCTCCGCACACTCTGCACTTATTTGCCACCAGAGGCCCAAAGCAATGGGTCCACCCCATCTTGGACTGACACCTCAAAAACTATTAGTGAAAATAAACCTTTTTTAAAAGTGAATTATCTCAAGCATTTTATTATAGTAACATGAAACTGACAAATATACCTCTATTCTCTTTCATAAAACATTTTACTTTTGACATTGTCAGATGAACTCAACAGTCCCATTTGCCAAGAATAATCATGTTTGCAAGTTTTCTGTGGATTTCTGAATATTTTGGACTATTTCAGTTTTTGTTGCAAAACACAGGCATTTTTCAGTGTTTAGGAGCACAGGCTTTGGCATATGATAGACTTAGGTTGAAACTTTATTCTACTACTTACCAACTCTGTGAACTTGTTCAAGTTACTTGACTTTTGAGTCTCAATTGCTCATCTGTCATGAGTTATGAATACATTTATTATTAAAGTATTTGGGAGGGAAGTGATAGATAAGATGATGGACATTACCTCAAAGGTAGGATTGCCAGATTAGCCAATAAAAAATATAGGAATTGAATTTCTGATTTAAAAAATTATTTTCCAAGTACATATTTTCCCTATGCAATATTTGGAAAATACTTACTAGAATATTCTTAATTTTGTGTCTGAAATTTGAATTCTGCTGGGAATCCTATATTTTTTCCTGATACCCCACTTAGGCAGCTACTCCTCATCATTCACCCTCTCTCCCCTGGCTTTTCTGGTCATTATTTCTTTGCTCTTCATTATAGTTTTATCACCCATGTGTGGATTCCTAAATGTAGGGCTGAGTTTTGCCTGTTTTGAACTATCATGGGCTTTTTTAAATATAAATATAAATATAAAATCCAGGCCTAGAACTCCACTCACCAATGTTATGAGCAGTTTAAAATCTCTCTCTCTCTCTCTCTCTCTCTCTCTCTCTGTCTCTCTCTCTCTGTCTCTCTCTCTCTGTCTCTCTCTCTATCTATCTATCTATCTATCTATCTCGTCTTTCTTTCTTTCTTTTATGATTCCCTACTGTCTAACCTAGCAATCCAGGAGCCCAATCTTCAACAGGTGGCCCTGCTGGTGGCTCAACCCCTACCCAGCCAGCTGGCCTTGGGGACCCATGGCTTTTGGTGTCCAGTGTCCACATGTAACCCTGAATAGTTTCCATCCAAGCTCCAACCCCTCTAGAGTGCTGGGTACATAAGGCTCAAGCTTCACCACTGTTGGAACCTACTCAAATCCCCTCTTTTCTTAGCAGGACTCCTGGGGAATTATTCCACTCTCCCCTGCTTGTGCCCCTCTTTAGGGGGTGGGGAAAGACACGTCTTTCTACCCTTTGGTTTCACAATAGGGAGGGGTATGTTGGCTCTAGGTGGGAAGTGCTGGATGGTTTATGTAGTCAATAACCCATCACCACCAAAAAGTTGATTTATATTTTTAAAATTGATTTTTTTTCTCCTTAGGAAAGCAGTACTGTCCTCTTATCTCCCAAGATTGAAGAACTTGCTTCTTCTGAGTAGCAGAAATAAATAAAATAGCTTTGTTTGTACATTCTATGAAGTTCTCAAAAATTCACATATAAAGCACCCACCTCAATGTCTCGAAAACTATAAAAGAGTCCTTTAAAATATTACTAGGATTATTTTTTGTATGATTTTTTTTCTTGTACATCTGACTTTTTCCCCCAGTTTACAGAAAGCCAGAATCCAGCCTTCAGGACTTATCCACAGCAAAATACACCATGTGGCCTTTTCCAGGAATCTACTTTCTTTTTCAATCCAGCTGCAAACTGATGCAAATTAACATTAACTACAGCCTGGAAGGGAAAATCACATGGTGAGAGGGCAGCATTGGGCTTGCAGGTCAAAGCTGAGGAGAAGGATGGGAAAGCTGTCTGGCTCTCCTCACCTCGGGGTTCATGGGCTGCTGGCAGGCCAGCCAGGACCTCCAGTCTCTTTCCCACCACCTGGCAGGCTCTTCCTTCCCAGCTGCCTCTCTGAGTCACTGCCCAGACAAGGCCCATGAAGTGTTTGCAGAGACAGTAAAGAAGAGAGTCTGCCCGGCAGACCTCAGAGAGAACTGGCCCAGCAAGCCTTTGTTGACCACCAGGTTGACCACAATCTGTCAAAGCCAATGACACAAACAAGGGAAAATAAGTTAACAATGGCCTGTTTTGTATTTGATGAGAATCAAGGCCATTCAGAAGTAAAGTCAGAGAGTTGGACTGTACTCCGATCTTAACAGCCTGACAGTCCACATCTGCAAATTAAGAAATCTTTCTCAGACTGGAAAAACAATCTGAGCCCTCGTTCCTCTCTGTTTGGCAAAATTTGAAAGTCGAGTCAGTCCCAGCTCTCAGGAGGAGGAAGCTGAGGTAGGAGGATCTTTGGAGCCCAGGAGTTGGAGGTCAGCCTGGGCAACATAACAAGACTTCATCTCAAAAGTAAACTAATAAAATAAAAGTGAAGTCAGGAGTTTTATTCTAAAGAGGTTTCTTGCGTTATCATCAGGCACCAGATTGCCAGGTGAGGGATTTATCCCTAAGCCTCCATCTAAGCCAGATTCCTTCAGGTTTCCAATAACATTAGCCCTGGTATTAGGAGAAAGCAAGGGACAAGCAAGCTCTTTAAGTGACCTTCTAATTGCCTTGAATTACAGCATCTTAGACTCCCAAATTAAAAAAAAAAAAATTGCTTCTGGGTTTAGCAATGCTCTAGGAGTTATTTGTTGGGATCACTTTATGTGTGAGCCCTGGCAGAACATTCAATGTGTGTAGGAAGCAGATTCTTCCATATACATTGATTGGATGTTATAGCTCATTCTGTTTATTAATTGTATGTAGAACTGTTTTAGACACCTGTTCAAGATTTCACCAGGCATTTCTGTATAGCTCTGAGATAGAATAAGAAAGGTACAACTTCACAACCATGTTTTTCATCTTTTTAAAAAAATTTTTTTTTAGTTGTCAATGTACCTTTATTTTATTTATTTTTATGTGGTGCTGGGATGGAACCCAGTGCTTCACACATGCCAAGCAAGCTCTCTACCACTGAGCTACAGCCCCAGCCCCATGGTTTTCATCTTTAAGGAGAAGTTAGTTTCATCCTATTTGTAAAGAGGCTCTCTGCAGCGCTGGCAAGCAAGGAATGCCCTGCTCTGACTGCTATCTGACCTTCCCCAGTGGCATACTGAGCTGTCTTTCTGCAGACCAAGTGCAAATGGATGCAACACATATGAACAGATCACCATGCCAAGTGCAGACCCCAGTGCCGAGAGCAGAGATCAGATAAGACATGTGAAGGCAATCCTGAAATGTGCACCATAACTATCAGTGTGTCTGTAAAGACAGCAGCCAAACTGTAAAAAGATTGCCCGTCATTGCTTCAAAAAGCTGGTCTGGCCACACTTGTAGTCCTAGCTTCTCCAGAGGCTGAGGAAGAAGGATCACAAATTTCAGAACAGCCTGAGCAACTTAGTGAAAGCCAATCTCAAAATAAAAATTAAAGTGGTGGAATTGTAGCTTGATAGAATAATGCCACTGGATTCCATCTTTAGTACCACAAGATAATAAAGAAGCACCTGGGAACCCCATTCCACACGATGTCTGTTGTGCTCAAGTGTCAGCTTAATAAAGCCTCACTGATTTGGTCTCGTTGGCCTCTTGGTGATCTCTGTCTTGAAGTGAGCATGAGCAAAAGAACCCTCGGCTGACTGGCAGCAGCTCCTTTGCCACTCCTTTCCAGATGCTCTGTTCCTTATTGTCCCCTCCCACTGCCATCTGTCCTGTTTATCCCCTCTTCCTAGCTCCTAGATTCCTGTAAACATCCTGGGCAGAGCAGTTTGATCATCCCTTGGTCCAGTTCCTGTCCATCATCAGAAAGCCTCATCTTAATATCTACAAATTACCCTGGATTTGTCACCCCACCCCAGGGCAGTCTTCCTTCTTAAAGGGATTATGTGATCAGCTCTTAGAATGATTATTTTCCCAGCCAGGAAAACATCCCTGTAATAAACATTTCCATACATAAATCTTGTCTGTGTTTCTAAATATTTCTTCTTGAGGACAGATTCCGAAAAGCTGCAACTACTGGATCAAAAGGTACAAAAACATTGATGTCAAGCATCCCCGTTCTTTTTCCACGGGACCACACTGTCTAACCCTGGGTCCTTGTGGTCTATGTGGAGGGATTCAGAAAAATAGAAAGACACTCCTGGCTCCCATATAGTTCGCAAACTGGCTCTTTCCTGATGACTGAAAGCCACTCCACTCCACACTGCCTTGGTTATATGCACAGATGTTGCAAAAATACAGTTGCCATTACCTGGGTTAGAAAATAAACCACACCATTAGGAGACACAGAAGCTTTAACTCAGAGCTTTCCTTTCACTTAGGAAACCCTCACTGAGCCCCAAGTGGCAGGGTTGAGTCTGGGTATGTAAAGAGAGAAATCATGTGAAAGGGAGAATCTGAAATGTGGGTCATCTCCCTCAACACTTGACTCTCCCAACCAACCGTGGGTATCATCCTGTGATGGGAGAGAGGAAGAGTGGTACTGACTGGGGACAGAGGGACTCACAGCCCTCTAAACCTGCCACATAAGTTTGCCTTTTCTAGTAAGTCAAAGATCTGAAGAATCTAACACTCTCTTCACCTATAAACACTACTTCCCCTGGCTCCGGCGATTCCGAAACACCAAGGCTCTGTGCCAATGAGGCACTTTTGGAACTTCCAGACTCTCGGGAAATCATCCCCCACACACTTCTTCCCATGTGAGGCGGCCCTGTCTGGTCATAATGAACACTCGAGGTTCATCAAAAGCAAATTGTGCAAAAGAGAGAGCACAAAAGAACAATTAATAAAATTTAGGGAATCAAAGTGGCATCGGGAGCCACACATTTTATAGAACCTGCTCATTAAAAGAGAAAAAACAATGAGCCCTCTGATGGAACCACTCCCTTGAGGCTCCCCGGGTGGATCCCACAGTACATTATCTCAGCACCTCATTTCCAATTCGAATGGCTGCCACCTGTCTGGTTCTGGCCTGCGACATGGATGGGGTTTTCTGGTTTAAAAAGCAGGAAGAAAAAAAAAAAAAAAAGACTCATATTGAGCTTTCTACTTAGCCAGAACAGCATCTGCTCTCGTCCTCAACAGAACTGCTGGCTGGAGGACGTACGCCAGGATTTTTTTTTTTTTTTCCAGTAATGATTTTTTTGAAATTCCCAGAAAAGTTCCTAGTACACTCTTTGATAGGCACCATTGCCTAAGCCTCCATCCCAGGGTGGAAGAATTGGCCTTTGCACTGCTGGTACTTTCTAGCCCCAGGCTGAGGGCCGGTGTCATTAACCAATGGTTCATTTGTTCATATGAAGTCTGGGGACTTGGGGTTTTTTCAGAAGTGATTTCAGTTTCCACATGTGAAAAGGCAGCTGCCCCAGATTTTCTATCTGAAACACCCCTTATTATAACTAAGTCTGTTGGTCTTATTTATAAAGAAAAATTCACACGAGAAACTAATGGCTTAGTTGGTATGCCACTAGTTGAAAAATCAGCCTTTGATATGTTTATTTAATTTATTTTTTTAAAGAGAGAGAGAGAATTTTTTAATATTTATTTTATAGTTTTTGGTGGACACAACATCTTTATTTTATTTTTATGTGGTGCTGAGGATCGAACCCAGCACCCTGCACATGCCAGGCCCTGATATGTTTATTTTAATTCAGCAAAGATAAATTAAGTAGGGACTAAATGCAAAACACCTTCTAGCCCATGGGGTGAGTGAGCTGAAATAGTATTAAAGACAGAAGATTCTGCAAACACACAATATGAAAGGATTTCTGGGAAACATTTCTGCCTGTCTCACAGCCCTTCTTACCTAGCATCTTAGAGAGACAGTATTCCAAACTCGATAGCCAAGGATGAAACTTGAGGGGTGCCTTTGCTGCCCAGCTCTACATCTGCTCACTGTGGCATTGCACAGGGGAGGTTTGCAGCCTTCTTTCTGAAGCCTGTCAGGGAGACAGAGGTGAAAGTTGTCTGTTGATTCATTTAGCAAGACGGTCTTCTCAAGCTTGCCTTGAGTAAGAGGTATAGCTTGGTATGTAAGGATATGCCCCTTAGGGAAATGGGAGTCCAACCTAAAAATCCAGATTTTTCATGAAGAGAAGTTATATCACTAGTCTCTCCAGACACTGTGATGGACATCGGAAAGACAGGAGAAGGAACTAATACCAACAATAACAACCCCAATAGAAACCAAAGGGTATTGAAACCATTCTCTAAATGGTACATCCACTAGATGCAAGGCATGAGAGAGATTATCTCCATTTGATTGATGAGAACACCAAGGCTCAGAGAGGTTGACTAATTTGCCCAAGATCACAGAGTGATCAAAATGTAATAGTTAAAAACATGACTTAGGCCCAAGACTGATTTGGGTTGAAAACTCAGTTCCATCATTTAACAGTTAAGCGATTTGGGGCACAACCCTGAATCTCTGCTAGTGAATCTCCTTTGTCACCTTGTAATAAAGAGATGAACTCTGTTTTTAATGTTTAATGCGGACAGTTCTTAAAACTCAATGCTCCCTCTTCTCCTTCTGCCCCACATCTTGGCAAGCTGATTAGAAAATCTAGGTGTTCCATTGGTGCTGGCTAGAAATTTAAACCAAGCCTGAGAAACTTCATCCCAACCCTACCCACTAACCACCAGAAACACCCCACACCAGTCTTTTTTTTTTTCTGCTCTCCAAGCCATTTTCTTTTTATTTATTTATTTATTTATTTATTACATTAATGACAATAGTGGAATGCATTACATTCATAGTTATCCATTCATAGTACAATTTTTTGTAACTCTGTATACAAAGTACGTTCACGCCAAATTATGCCATTATACACCTTTATAAAACAATTTATCATATCTCTGTATATAAGGTACGTCGACACCAAATTCACATCTTCATACACGTATTTTGTACAATGATGACCATCGAAGCCATTTTCTCTCTTGCTTGGGCTACCATTCTCTCCCCAGAGAGACTCCTCAAGTGAGTTAAACCTCTTTGTGTCCTCTTGGTCTCTGTGTGGTGTCATCAGTCTCACTGTCCAAACCAATTGTGGGTGGTCATTCATCCTGTTTCTTCAGGAGGGAAAAACTCTTGAGTTTCTGGTTCTCTAGTCTGTCTTTGCCCTAGAAGGTTGATCTGCAAAGCATCATCAATACCCGCCTTGCCCCTTGGCTTCCCATTGGGTTTAGCCAACAACAGGCAGAGCAGGTCAGAGGGGAAGAGGGGAGACTACAGTGTTTCTTCCCACCTCCTCCCTGAACTGGTCTCTCCAGCGGGTGCGGCATCCCAGGAGCCCCTCCACAGGCCAGCACTCACTGCTTGCTCCCCTTGTCCCTGCAGCCCTCAGGTGGGAACAGTTTACCAGGGTTGCAGTCTCCAGGTGCTTTGATATCCTAGGCTGGTTCCCTTATCCCTTTATCACCTCTGTGAGGAGTCCTTTCACTGAGGTCCCTTTGTTGGAACCATCTGGATTCAATTCTGATTACTGCCAAGACCCTGACCGATACACTCTCTAAGCCTCAGTCCCCTCACTTGTGAAACAGAGATGACTAATAAAACTGTATGCTAACACACCGTTGGATCATTGTGATGATGAAGATAATGCAGACCAACATTTACGGCACCACCTGTGTGTGCAAAGGAAACCAGGCTATGGTTGTTCTTCTTCAGAGTATTATTATTATTTACCGCAGCAATGATAATAATAATTAACAGTGACACTAGGATTAATAATCCAGGTCTTTTTGTTTGTAAAGTTCATGCTTTTCCCACCAGCCCACACTTTGATCTTTAGAGAAAAGAGGTCGGATGTCTCCCAGCCCTTCTTGGAAATATCATCTGTCGGCTGTCACATGAATTAGATCATTCCTGATTCCTTCCTTAAACAAAGCTCCTCCAGCTAACAGATTTGTCAGTTAAGCGGGAGCTCGCCAAAAGAACAAAGTGTACTGTTTTCCTTTCGACATCCCCATGCCAGACGTGATTCGGTGTCTTTCGCCCACTGGGGACTTTCTGAAACATCCTCTTAGAAGGCAGCCAATGAGGATTAAATATAAATCTTTGTAATTAGTATCAAAATGATAGGTGTTTGTTACAAGTCCATTTTCAGAAACCCAATATCCATTAGGCAACTGTGGCCACCCTTACAGCTTCTGAACCTTTGTGACCACTGCTGGAGAGGCTCTGTGACTGCCAGCGGTCACATAGGCTGAGGTGGCCACAGGCGCACATGGATGAGGAGACTGACTGTACAGTCCTTGAAATAGTCAGAGAATGTGATAGCAAGACTCCCAAGTTATGGTGACACAAATAACATGCTGGGTATGTATGAGGATAGACTAAGGACAGAGTTGGGAAAGCTGAAGAAAATCAAGGGAATTTGGGCCACTGTAGAATTTAAGACAGCATCCTGTCCTGAAAACTCTCCAACACCTTCCTGGATGAGTTTCCTACAATTATCTCCTTTCCTCCCTGTAGTACAGAAAGTACCAAATTGAAGAGGCAGTGGATTAAGTTTTTGGTTGTGTGTGTGTGTGTGTGTGTGTGTGTAACTTACCAATTTGGATTCTATCCTTGGAATAATTGAATAATGGCAACAAAGTATAAAGGAAGAACATATGAGCTTTGAAGGAGGAAGATCTGGATTCAAATCCTGACCCTGTTATTTCCTAGCTGTGAGCCCTTTGGCAAGTTATTCAACTCCTCTGGGCCTCTTCTTAGTAAGATGAGGATGATGATACCTCTTATAAAGGTTTTTTTGACCATCAGATCAAACTTAGGAAAAGCACCCAGTGCAGACTTGCCCATCTTTAATGAACAATAACAGCTAGTATTACCATCAGGCCCTAAATACATAACCCAGGCAGAGAGAGTATGTGAGTAGACTCCATGAAAAAGTGTTCCTGTAATACTTCAGAGTACCACCATGGGAACTTCAAGACGAGGATTCTGGTCCAATATTGCTATGCTATGGGATCTTAGGCAAGTCACAGCGTTTTAGATGTTAATAGGGGCCCTTGAGCTATTTTCAACTTCTTGGCGAGACCAGTGGGGAGTATCTGGTTTTTGGAGCTCAGGCTGCCCAGGCTCCTTGCTTTGGAAGGAATTATCTCATCGTCTCATGATACCCTGATGATTTTTGTTTTGAACTGATCTTCTGATTGGCAGCCGCATATGACTTTAATTAACAAATGTGGGGAAAGTCAATGAATTATTATCAAAGAAAGTTAGGTTTTTGATAAAAAGATAGGACAAAAATACATGAGAGGAACTTTTCAAAGCTCTTTGATAATGACAAATTATTGTAGTCATAGTGTTTTCTTCTTAAAGATCCTGGTTCCCCAGAATTTTATCCCACAGGATGAGACTAGAAAGAATGTCAACCTCATTTTCCTTACCTCTTCTCACTGTGCACACATGATTTTTTTGTCCTGAAGCACCAGCCACAAGCCACTTATCTATCTACAGTGGCCTTTTTCAATCCATTGACCTTCTGTGCATAAAGAGGATATTAAATATTAATTTATTCTCCCCCCCCCAAAAAAAATTACTGAACACATGCTGTGGGCAAGAAACTGTTTTAGAACGTAGGAGCACCGCCGTGAATAAAACAGACCTATTAACTATCCCCTGCCATCATGGACTCTGCATTCTGGTAGAGAAAGGTAGACAAGAAACCAAATCATCAGGTACATGATATAATGGTACTGAAAAGAGTTTTGAAGGATTAAAAGCCTTGGCCAGGGAGTAATGCATCTGGGAAGACTGCCACGGGAGGTTAAAACTCAGGGCAAGGGATTGTGTTGTTGATATCTGGGGCATAGGGCTCCGGGTGAGAGTCCAGCCAGAGGTGAACTTGGCAGAGGAAGAAGCCATGAGGCCTGTGGCTCGAGAGGAGCACACTGCCCTGTGAGTGGGCAGCAAAGGATACAGATCTCCTAGGGCCCTGTGTGCTGTGGTCTGACCTGTGGAAACCACTGGTAAAGGAAAAGGAAGAGAACTCACAGCAGCAAGCCTGGAGCAGGAACACCAGGAATATTCTGAACTGGAGACTGTGGCAGTCATAAAAAGCAGCAGAGTCTGCTGCCTCTGTGGCCCTGGATTTGAACAGAATCTGTTCCCTATTCTCAACAACAGAAGTCTCTAACCTGCTTGAAACCCGAGTGCTGCTCTTTAATGCTGATAATAACTCAAAGTAATTAAATGTAAAGTCCCATTTTTAATGTGATGATTAAAATGACAACAGGGTATTGCAAGCAAATGCAAAACCCCTTCACGGAGTTATTTAGATTTTTAAACTAACATAATATCTATAACTCACAATTTATCTATTTCTCAATCCAGGCATGTCTAGATGCACCAGGATTTGTGTGCTAGCCAAAAGGAAGCTTTTTTGCTTAGAAGTAATGAAGAGGATACATCCATTAATATATATATATATATATATATATATATATATATATATATATATATATATATATATTTAGTTGTAAATGGACACACATTATTTTTATTTATTTTTATGTGGTGCTAAGGATCAAACCCAGTGCCTTACACATGTGAAGCAAGTGCTTTACCACTGAGCTAGGGCTCCAGCCCAAGGATAAATTCATTTAACCACCAAATCTTATTCTTTTTCTACCTGCCTGCTTAGAACAGGGTATGGGGTTGTTTGCTTAATCTACAATGTCTGCCCTTCAAGTACTTATTGGGGACCCCAATTTCAAGTTGTCAACCATATAACTCCTGTTAAAAAGAGATAAAAAGCCCACGTAAAATAACATATCAAAGAGGGTTTTCAGAGTTTTCCATTAAATCATTCCCTGGAGTCAACAGAAAATAAGTATATTTATCACAAGGTCTAGGATTATAGCCTGAAGTGGTCTGCTAAGAGAAGAAATTTCTTCAAAGAGATTTCATCATAAAAATATTCATGTGATTTTTTTTCTACACCATACATCATAACATACCCATGTTTGTTTTAACATGTAATGTTTTATGACACCAGGAAAACTATTCACTTTGTCTCCTTCCGCTCTCATATGTGAATGAAATGAGCATCCTTAATTGCACTGTGCTTATCATGTGACTTCATGCTTTGGGTTCTGCTATGCATCCCAAGTTTGGTACCTGGGAAGAAATGCCACCCAATCGTGGCCAGTCAGTTCTCCAAGCCAAACCATGAAGACTTATATAGTCAGACTACACTAAGTACTCTATGAAATTCCTTCACATCAATGTAACTTCAGATCATGTTCAGTGTTTTTATTAAGAGTGACCAGGTTTGGGGTGTAGTTCAGTGATGGAACAATTGTCTAACATGCAGGAGGCCCTGGGTTCCATCCCCATCACTATCAAGATAAAAGGAAGAAAAAGAGTCAATGTAAGAAACAGCCTTATTTATAGCTAGCTGTTGCCAAGCCCATCATGTAACAACCCATATGACAATTTCCTCTCAGCACCTGACATTTCTCTCCTTTGGAAACAGCATGCTTTCAAAAACAAGAACTCATGAATTGGTTTTTGTTTTTTTTTTTTTCTTTTTTCCTTCCACTTATAGGAATGCTACAGTAGTAGCATTCCTTAGATTAAGTTCCTGGTATAATTATCCCTCCAAAGCATCACTAAACCTCTACCCTATATTAATCTGTTTCAGGGTTTTAATTTTCATTTAAATGTGTTTCGGATATATGAACCCTGTGTTTCTTAATGGAAGCTATTTCAAAACTGTTTACTAATTAGTCAATGCAAACAACACCTTGAGCTCTTGTGGAAAAGGCAGTAATGGAGAGAGGCTCATCCATTCATTCAGCAAACCTTGACAGAAATCCTCTGTCCGGGCCCTCCTCTAATCTGGAATGAGGGACAATTGTACTTTGCCATGAGTTTCATCTTCCTTCTCACTGGGGAGAGACTAAACTGCTTCTAAATATCTCCTGCAGCCAACGTTTCTATTATTTTCTCTTTAAAAGAAAAAATGGAGCTTTACTTTTAAACTATGTAGCCTCTATTACTTAACAGCCTTTAAGGATCTTATTTGGGAGCATGTGTTCCCAGGCACTCGAGTTCCCCACTCTGCCTCCCAGAGAAACCATGTCCAATTTTTATTAGCTTACATGACAAAGTTTATTTAAATTCATAGTATATCATGTGTCCTCTTAAAACAAATGCCAGAGGTGTGTGGAGTCTGTAGATGAGAGAAGTAGGTTCCACTGGGGCTCAGCAAGCTCAGGCATTGGCTACAAAGACTCCCTGTATCAACTGTGGTCCATGCTGGAACAGCAGACACCTGGACCCTTTAGCCGGGTTCCACAGCACAGCACTAGCTTAAGTTTTGGTTTTAAAAAAAAAAAAAAAATACTTAAGCTAACTCCCAGATGCTTTTGAGAAGGCAAATACCAATGAGCTTCTACAGGCCCCGTAGGGGACATGGTAGCAGCCTTGATTCTCATTCCCTTTTGTTTTTTGGGGAGTTCTCTTGGCTTTGCAACATCTATACAAACCACCTTCTCCTATTTTGCACCATCTCAATGCCCACTTCATGCTAGATCCAAACTTAAGCCAAACTCTCCTCACATCAACAAAAACTGGGGGAAAAAAATCTTCCGTTCTCAGTACCAAGAATCCAAACACAGAGCACAACAACTGTCCACTACTCTCGGGAGAAGCTGGTGAAGGTTTCCAGAACAGCCAAGGCTCTGTGTCCTTCTCACTCCCACAGGACTCAGGGTGCCCAAACCTGCACTTTCCCTAGACAATGCCCATGAGTTCAGAAAGCCCAGAATCCTCTGCTGTATCATGTGCATGATTTAAAAGCAGTGTTATTAAATTACCTTCTAATTAATTGGTTCTCAGTGTTACCGGGCCAAATCGCTAGAGGCTCAGTCCCTTGATTGTATGATTTGCTTATTACCCAGACTGACTCTAACAAATTACAAACATCTATAAAGACAATGTGGAGAAGGCCAGGGACCAGCACTTAACCACTTCTAACCCAGGCTCTACATTTGTTCCTGCTTGTGTCCAAGACTAAGTGTGGGACTCAATTTATACCAGGAGGCAAATCGGAAAACCTCTGTTAAATTGATTTCCCAAGAATTTCTAATAATTTGCACATACAGGTCATTCCATAAATATTATCTGATTGGGGATGTTTTTCTAATTGTGCATTCAAATGCTTATTGATTCTGGACAGCCCAATAATCCCTCTAAAGAAATCTACTTGGGTCCACTCTCAGGCTTCACTTTGCCCTGGGTCTTTAGGACTAAGCCTTAGACTGAGAAAACAGAACCATCCATGGACTGGTAATAGCTTGTGGTTCAGAATGTCCTTCTCACATCCAACTTTCTTCAGAAACTTCTATTCGCTGTAACTCTACTCTTCTCTTGTTCTAAGCCTGTCCACCTCCCAGCAAATCCATATCACCACCCATCTTTAAATAATCCCCTCTTGTCCCAGAGAATCAGTCCCTGTTCTTTTCTGAAGCTATTCCCACCCTGCCAAGAAGTCCTGGCTCATTAGACCATTTCCTCTCCTGTCTTCAGAAGTCACATTCTCCTTTCCCTTTTTCTACCTACCAGCATTTTGAAATCTCTGTGTCCTGTTCTGAGAATAAATCTCCCTTGATTTTGCTCCCCCTCCTAACCACAGTTCTCTCTCTCCTCGTCCTGTTGTTGAAGCTCGCCACCTCCTCTTCTCACTCCCCATTCTACCCTCCACATGCTGCCATCTGTCATCTGCCTCCAGTTCTCCAGAAAACCCACTCTCACAAAGGTTACAGGCAGCCTTCCTGACACCCCACCCACGGGTGTACGTCTGCTTCTCATCTTGCTGAGGGGCCTGTGCCCCCACCACCTCCTTTGGCTCCAGCCCATGTTTTCTTCCTGCTTTCCTCTCAGAGCTCTGACAAGCCTTGCTCTGTCCCTGGTCTTTGTTTTTCCTCCTCTGCCCCCACCCCAACATATTGAACCCAACTCTGGCTGTCTTCTCTGTCTCTTCTACTTGCTTTCCTTGTAAGTTAGTGCAGCCCAGAACTTAGGCACAAATCTTTGAAGTTAGACAGACTTCAATTTTATATTCTGGTTCTGCTACTTTTGAACTATTAAACAGTAGGTAGTCACTTACCTTCTCTAAGCATCGTTTTTTTTTTTTATTTTCTTCTATAAAATCAAGGTAATGATAATAATAACATCAATAAAAATCACTCTTTCCTAGAGTTGTTTCAAGCAGACAAAAGACTTAGTCCAGTGCTGATACAGAACTCAGCACATGGTAGCCATTACTCTTTTATTAGTATCTTTATCACTCTGACCCCCAGAGTGCTCTCTTCTCATCTTCTCCCCAACTTCAGCTTGTGCATGTGGCCTCATGACATTCTGCTTTACATCTTTAGCCCTGACCACCCCTCTGAGCTCCATATCATGCTTCAGGCCATCCACTCTACACTCCTCTGGGGTATCCACAGGAGCCCAAACTCTACACATCCCATTAGGAGCTGAATTGTGTCCCAAACTCACATGGTGAAGTCTCACTTCAGAATATAACTATGTTCGGCGATAGAGTCTTTAAAGAGTAATTATGTTATGTGAGGCCATTAAGACAAGTTCTAACTTAATCTGACGGATAGCCTTAGAGGAAGCAGAAATATGGACACACGGAGAGACAGCAGGGATGCACGCACCCTGAGGAAACATAGTGAGAGGGCAGACAAGAAGGATGTTAGCTAGAAGCCAAGAAGAGAAGCCTCAGCAAAAACTAACACAGCCCAACACCTTGATCTTGGACTTCCAGACTCCAGAATGTAAGAAAATAAGCTTCTGTTGTTTAAGCCACCCAGATTTTGGTATTTTGTAGTGGCAGACCGAGTAAACTAATATATGTCACGCTGCATTGTCCCTAAACATGTTCCTCCTCTTGCATCCCCTTTTTTGAGAGACAAATGTCTCTTTCTTTTTACTGAAGACCTATAGCTGATCAGTCTCCAAAACCTGCTGATTTTAATTTCTGAATAGCTCACACTCTGTATATCACCTTTCTTAGCTCAGGTCCACAGGACCTTTCATCTGATCTTTTACAATAGCCTCCCACTTAATTTGTCTCTCTGACCTCAGCATTTTTCCATTTCAATCCACTCAATATACCAGTTAGATTAATCATTCTAAAGCACAGGCATGTTTGCATCTGCCTCCAGCAAAAACTACTGCATTAACTCCCCACAGTCCAGGAAAAGTTCCTTAGCCTGATAATGACAATATGACACCAGCCTATGCATCAGCCTGATGTCCGCTATCTCCTTCCATAGACCTCTATTCAGATAAAAACTTATTGCTCCTGAAAAAGGGCTCCACCCTTTCTGGCCACTCCCAATTAAAATTCTTTCCTATTCATTGTTTCCAGCCCACCAACCTTCCTTCCTTCAATTCCCACAGGAAAAGATCTTTGCAAGGGACTCAACTCCTCTGACAGCTTCAGGACAGACTGTGCCATGTGCTGTGTCTGAGGGCTCTCCTGTCTCCCCCAAGGACCAGATGGCTGGCTCTAATTCACCTCTAACCCCCTGGTGCCCAGCATGACCCCTGGCACATATCTCTTCTACAGCGTGGACTGAATGAGTAAATAAACCCTGTGGGTAGCAAGGTCATGAAGACAAATGACCTTGATTATCTTCATAAAAGAAAAGAAGTGGCTATTCCTGACTATATTATAGTAAGTTAGGTTGTTTGCTTTTCAGAGCAAAGAAAATCACCAATCCATGTAATATTTTGGAATTTGGGTGCTAGAGTTGAGATAAATAACTAAAAGTTTATTTGTTTTCTTTTTTTTTAAAGGAAATGGCAGCAGGAGGCAGAGGGCCAGCTGTGATGTCATTAATATTCAGCCATCATACCTTGACCTTCATTTCTCTGGGAATGATTTTCATCCTTATGAATCACTTTTAAAGAGTGATCCTCACACCTGTCCCAAACTGTTCAACCTGTAAGGGAGCACTTTCCACCTGTGTTGTATAGCTGACCTTTCTATTATCCCAAGGGACCCTCCCTCCACCCCCAACCCTGGTTTTTTTTTTTTTTTTCCCTGTGAGTATCCATTACAGAACACCAGTGGCATGGAGTTAGGTCAGTAGTGTGAAGCCTGGAATCTGTTCTGACTGGTCACTCCTGGCAGCCCTGTTCAGGCCCACAGCATCATGGCACTCTGTATTTTCCCAAAGCATTCTCCAATGGGGCTGATGCATCTGGGTTTTCTTCTTGCTGATCAGTATAATATGCATTCAAGGATCAGATTGGACACAATTCTTTGGGCTATTTGATATGGTTGAGGGGAAAAAAATGCATCCCCTGAATAGTTCCAGCAATTACCTCCACAGCAGGCTGATGAGGGGTAACCAGGAGGTGACTCCCTCACCATGGCCCTCAAATATTATGTGTCATACTTACTACATCCATTCTAGGAAAGGGAAATTCTGCCAAGCTAGTTAGTAATTTGCTTGTCTATTTTGGCCGAGACATAGTCCTACCTCTCTTAAAACAAGAAAATAAGCTGGTATAAATAAAACCTTAAAATACATTGCAGGCACACAGCCTCAGAAAAGGTGAGACCACAAGCATGGCTGTTAGATGTACTCCTCAGCTCTCTAAGCCTAAATTCCTTGTTGGCACAGAGGCATAACAGATGCTTTGCTCACCTGCTGCATTTTTAATCCAATCAATAACTAAAGGATTTGAAAACTAGAAAGCAATAATTAATATTTGGGTCACATGTGTTTTTATCTGTGATACCTCTGAACTTATTTACCTACATATAAGGTTTTTCTGAAATTAAATGCTACTTAGTCGACCTCACCATCTTTTGGTGTAGTAAGCATAAGTGGGAATGTGATAAATTTTACCCCATGCCTGACTCATGGCAGGATGCAATCCATACTACCCGGATTAGTTAGCTGGTTAATCCTATAAGCTTTTTCTGATGTGTCTATGATTACACAGTAGCCAGGTTCATATTCCTTAGTTCCGTGATCTTTCTATACATTTTTGTAAAAAAGAATGGGCAAATCAGCAGAGGGTCTGATACAATGGCATAAGATGTGCTGTTCATATTCTGCATGGCTCACATGTGGTTTCTCCTCTACCCTCTAACCAGTTTCCTGGTTATTTTCCTGAGTAAGCCTAGAGTGGGAGAGGGGATACCAGAGTTGAGACTAGAGGGAGTCTGACCATATGGTGTGCACAGGGCTTTGATCAGAAGACCTGGGATTGAGGCTAGACTCTGATACTTTCAACCCAAACTTCCTCCCAGTGGGGGGGAAAAAAAAGAGTAAAAAGATTTGTTATGTAATAAATAAAATAATGCTAAGAATTTTAATTATTTTCACATCGTAAAAGATATAAGGACCCTAAATTTAAAACATTGCTTTCTTTGATCATGTAAGTATAAAAATGACCCTGGCAGGGCTCAGTGGTGCACACTGTAATCCCGACTACCCAGGAGCTAAGGCAGGAGGATCACAAGTTTGAGACCAGTCTCAGCAACTCAGCTAGGTTTTAAGCAACTTAGTGATACCCTGTCTCAAAATAAAAAAATAAAAAGGACTAAGGATGTAAGGGTGTCGCACAGTGATACAGTGCCCCTGGGTTCAACCCCAACTACCAAAAAAAAAAAAAAAAAAAAGAACCTGGTTCTTAAAGGAGCAGCCATATTCTTCAAATCATTTTCTGGGGACTGCAGGGCATTGGGCACAATGCTGAGTGCTACAGATGCATGGACCTCATAGAGCCTTCTGGTTTTACTCAGTTCTGGCTTTTGTGTGTCATTTTCTAGTATTGCTTATTTTCTACGTGTCCTGAGTTCTTTAAACTTCTTTAAGATTTGGTCAAAGTTCTGAGAGCCACCCTCTGAAAAATGAAGTGACAGTGTACGTATAGCTAAAGTCAGAATATATTCTGGGAAAATAAAATTTTTAAAGTAGATAGTGTCTCATCACACCATATGGTCATACGAGTGATCAGATGCACTTTATATGTGCTATTGATAGAAAAATGGAATGTTTTACATATACTTATCATCATGAGGAATTACATCATTAAAGAATTTAGAAATAGAAATTGTCCCTTATTTGGGTCGGAAAGAGTACTGGGAGAAAATTAGACACATCACCATATGGATAGCCTTAATTCTAATTTGCATCTTAATGGAAATGAAGTTTCAAATGTTTCATTCCCTTCAGTCCCTGAGACAGTAAGCCTTTTGTGGGTTTCTCTAACTTGAGTACACCAGACTTTAGCTGAATGTGGGTTTTCTCGGAGTTCACACTATCTAAAAGCAGTTAAGGTGAAAACATGGTATATTGAATGTTAAGCTACATTTATGGGAATCCTTAAACACTGGTGCCAAGAGCACTGGCTTTTCTTTATAAAGAAGTGTTTTCTCTGATTTTAAAGGTCATTTTTACCCTTTAAAAATGAAATGTAGCGTGGTGCGGTGGCACACGCCTAGAATCCCAGCAGCTCAGGAAGCTGAGACAGGAAGATCATGAGTTCAAAGCCAGTCTCAACAACATCAAGGCACTAAGCAGCTCAGTGAGACCCTGTCTCTAAATAAAATACAAAATAGGGCTGGGGATGTGGCTCAGTGGTTGAGAGCCCCTGAGTTCAATCCCCAGTACCAAGGGGAAAAAAAAAAAACAGATATTCTCCAATCCCAGCACCCACAGATAAACACTATGTACTATTGAACATCTTTTTGTTTTTCTCTACACAGATAAATGACTACAATTTTTATTGTAATTTTTGTTTTTGCACTCTGGAATACCAGATATCCTATTTGTGAACTATACATGTTCATTTAAAGTATATTGTGAATACCCCAAAATTTAGCACCACGGCATTGGAAAACCACAGAAGTAGGGTGGGCTCTCTGTCCTTTTCCTGTCCTTCTTCCCTAAGCAGCCTAAAAACCTAGAAAGAACTTTCTGATGTTCCCCTGAAGTAGGTTATAGGACCCTCATGTGAAAGGTATCCATAATATACCTGGAGAGAAAATAATGTTCTCATCTCTGAAGGCAGGGACACGGAGAGGAATTCCAAAGAACAGGCCTTGCTAAGTGGCCCCAGTTTATTACCACTGGACCAATCCCCTTTGTCCAATCATGTTTCTCTACAACTATCCACTTTTTCACTTTAGCATAAAAATATATAGGTTTCTTTGAGTTTTTATTTCGGAAGGCTCTTATGTCACATAAAACTTAGATAAAATTGTATTCTTTTATCTTATTAATCTTATTAAAATTGTGTTCTTTTATCTTATTAACCTCTATTATAATGCCTTAGCCATGAAACTAGCCATAGTTAAGAAAAAGAAATCTTTCACCTTCTATAATTGTTTCCAAATTTTAATATCAGGAATATCAGGCAAAATGTTATAATAATCATTCATGTATACAGATATTGGGGATCATCTTCAATAGTTTTCTAATTAAAAATGTTTCCCAATAACTAAATACATCTTTTAAAATGAGTATTTTGGCATACCTGGAAAAAAAAGGGAGAGAGAGAGAGAACTTTCAGCTATTTAATACTTAACTAGTTTACCAAGGTAATTCAAGATATTTTTCATCAAATAGTGCTGGAAAAAAAGTGAAAATCCATGTGCAAATAAGTAAACTTCAGTCTTTACCTTGTGCTATAAACTAATGAACCCAAAATGAATTCTAGAGCTGACGTTAGAGCTAAAATAATATGAAATTCTACAAGAAAGCATAGGAAAAAATCTTTATGACATTTAGAGTAAGCAGATTTCTTCAGTAGGGTACAGAAGGCACAAATCATTTTTTTAAAAAACTGATGTTAAACTTTATCAAAATTGAAACTTTCACTCTACCACTAAGAAAGAATGAAAGAGGGAGAAAGAAAAGAAAGGCCAGCCAAAGACTGGCAAAACAATTGCAAACATATGCCTGATAAGATAATAAGTATGTGCTTAAAAAAATTCTTAAAACACAATAATAGACAAACAATCTGAAAAAATTAAATGGGCAATTGACTTGAAGAGACTCTTCACCAGAGATGTTCAAACTGCCTATAGTTTGTGAAAAGATGATCAACATCATAGCCATTAGGGAAATGAAAAGAAAAATCACAAGAAATAGCACTGTGAACACACCATGATAGCTGAAATAAGAAAAATTAACCATTAATAGTGCTGGTGAAACTGGGGAGCTGAACCCTCATGTCTTGATGGAAAGGTAAAATGGTGCAGCCCCTATGGGAAACAGGTGGACAGTTACCTCAAAAGTGAAGCATGTTACTTCCCATGTGACCTAGCATTCCCACTCCAAGGTATTTACCCAAGTGAAATGAGGACGAGTCTGCACAAAGACTTGCACCTGAATATTCATAGTACCATGGCTTACAATCGCCCAAAAGAAGAGTCAAGATAAATGTCCATCAACTGGATAAATATGCAGAATACCACTCAATGATAAAGAGGAAAGAACTGCAGTTGCATTCAACAGCATGCTGAATATCAAAAGAATTATGCTAAGTGAAAAAAAGACATAAGATTATCAGATGATGTCACTTTTGTGAACTTCTAGAAAACAGAATCATCAAGGGACAGAAAGCAGATCAGTGATTGAAAGAAATTGGGATGCAATGAGGGTTGGAGTCTGAAAAGGGACATGAAGGATATTTCCAAGGTAATAGGAATATGATGTATCTTGATGTGGTGATGGGGTACATTTTTGAAAACTCATCAAATTGAGTAATACTTAAAATCAGGGAATTTCATTGAATATAAATTATACTTCAATTTTCAAAAGACCATGGAACTGTATAATGTTTGCAAGATATATCATTACTCCATTCCCAATCTTCGTGCCATCCATCATCTTACAGGGAATATGTGGTAAACCTATTTTTGGTAAATAAATAAGTAGCTCCATTTATCAAAATGTCTTCCCCATCAACAACGTTACAAATTGATCACACAAAGCAATTTTTTTTTCTTCCTAGTTTGTCCCCAATGAGTCTGTCTTCTGATTTTTAGCTTGCCAGACATCCAAAAGCAGACTAAAAACTATAGTCAGTTCTCCAGATCTTTAGAGCAACTTAAGTGGTTGGTACTACGTGGGCTCAATATCCAAACATTTGATTGAATTTTTCACTTTTTACCTGGCTGTTCAGATTTTCTTAAGTTCAGAAAGAATATAAGAATAACAAGGTGGATGGGTACACCTCCCAGGCAGCTGGAAACACATTGGACAAGTACCTGACATAAAGATGTCAATTCAAAAGTTCACTTTGAAAGGGCTGGGGTTGTGGCTCAGTGGTAGAGCACTTGCCTAGCATGTGTGAGGCACTGGGTTTGATCCTCAGCATCTCATAAATAAATGAATAAAATGAAGTCCCATCAACAACTAAATTAAAAAAAAATTTAAAGTTCACACTGAAAGTAAGTCAGTAGATAAAACTGCAGAATAGAGACATTAGAGGTATTGTTGATAAGACTTCTGTGCCTCGGGATTTGATGATAATGGTGGTGGTGGTGGTAATGATGATGAGGAGGAGGACAAGGATATGCTAACAGTAGCAGCAGCTATCATTGCTTGAGTGCTTACTTCGTACCAGGCTCTGTACTTAGCTATTTACATGCATTATCTCTTTTATTCTTCAAAATAGCTTCTGACTGAGGTATTGTCAATAGCCTCATTTAGCAAAGAGATAACGGAAGTTTAAAGAGTTCAAGAATCTTCCCCAATTTTGTACAGCTAGTAAATGCTGGACACAGAGCTCTGATCCTAGGAAAGGGTTCAGAGAGAAACACGGAGTGCAAGGAACAATAGAGCATTGGCCAAGCTCACCAAACTGCAGGTTGGAGAGTGGCCAACACACAAGGCCAGTAGTTGAGGGGAGATAAGAAGAGGTCAGGATGGGATGAGCTGAAGGGGGCAAAGTGACTGGCACAGGAATTAGAGCAGTGTAATAGATCTCACTTCTGTCCAGAAGACAATTCAGCTTCCTCTACTCTTTGGAAAGGACTCCATCTTAATCTAACATAGGCTACAGAGAAAAACAAGTTTCTCCTTATCTCATTGTGAACTTTAAAATGATTATTTATTTCTCATGACTTTTATCGAACTTCCCTTTGTCTTGGGGGCTCTCCCACCCACAAATATGGACCTGTGGCAGGATAAGGTCCTCCATTGCTCTACTCTTCCCTGCACCTAAGGAGCATGGTTCCTGAGGACCACGGAGTTTGTATGGATTGGAATTCTCCAATTAAACTTTGATCAACCGTTTCAACAAAAGCCAGTCAAGTGTCACACCCTTCTGCCAATCTAAAACGCCCTTGTTCTTTTTCTGTGAAAAAGTTCTTATAAAATAGTAATGCCTCACATCCATGGAGCATTTACATGTGTGGCAAACTTGCATAACACTTCAAGTGCATTGTCACATCTGGGTCTCACTTGTCCTCCCAGGAAGATACTCTCATTCTAATTTTACAGAAACTGGGTGAAGAAAATTTTAAAGACATGACCAAAGCTGGTCAGTCTCCAAAGTCCTTGTTCTTCACATCTTCTCCTTCCTGACCTCCCCCTTTGACCCCAGACAGGTGAGAGGCAGGTGATTGAAAAACCCACGTTTCTGCTCTACCTGTGCCTCTTTGTGAATAGAAACCTGGGCCTTACAAAGCTGGCTGTGCACCTTCTATGGAGAACACAGGCACATGTGGCAGCAAGGCTTATAATTGTGAGGTCACCCACATCAGCTCAACCCACAGAGTCTCCTCTCCCATTGTTTCTGGATGCTCCATAGGAATGGAGGCATCGATCATTCTAGCATTTTCCAGTGAAATGATGAAAAGCATTGATATCAAATCCTTAGCCTTTGATTAAGACAGTCAACTCCAAGGAGTTTCTTTGGAGTTAGTCAAGAACAGAAAGGCGATCGCTCAGGGAACAGCCCACGGCAGGCGGGGTGTGGGGAGGGGGCTCAGGGAGAGATCCATCAGGGTGTGACTCTTGATTAGTGCCCGTTGCTTCTTGCCTGGGCACTTCCCACCTCACTGGTATTGTTGGCTTACATTTTAGAGGATGTTAAGAGGATGGCAAGGAGGGGAGGACCCGAAAGGAAAGAATTTTCTCTAAAAATTATCTCCACCTCTGCTTTATTGTGAAAAGCATTACTAGCAACCCATACTGCTCAGGAGAGTGGCTACCACTGGGTATGAGTTGGGCTGGGCAGAAGCTGACAGAGGCACCTGGTGGCAGTCCTGTCCTGTCTCCTAATCTGGGAGTTCATTACCCAGGTATGTTTGGGTATGCTTCACCACTTCATCAAGTGGTGTACTTATGATATATACACTTTTCTGAATGTATATTGTGCTTAAATAAAAAAAAAAAACAAGACATTGCAAATGAAGATGACCAATTAATAAATTAACCCTAATTTAATCTTTCTAGAGCACAAAACCAGGCAAGAAGTGTACATCAAAACTTACTGGGATGCATGTCCAGGTTTCTGCTGATCTGCTAAAGACCTCAGCCATGGCCACGGTGACATGGTTCCTGTTGGTGACCTCTCATGAGTGGATTTTCCTCTTTGCGGCTTTGGACACCTCCAATGGAGAAAGAGGAACAGAGGAAGAGCAGAGGTCAATTAACTCCGACTCCAGCCTCCTGCAGAGACCAGAGCTGTTCATTCCAACTCGTTTTCCACACTTCAGTTCCGATTTTAGTGACTGTCAGTCTAAGATGCCTGCCTGAGTTAATGAAGAAGACTGTCTGCCCACAGCAGTGGAATTTCTAAGAATGAGTCCTTACCATATATACACACCTTGTGACCCTTGGGGACCCCCTGAGTGACAGCCAGGAAAATTCCAGGTACAGGGTATATCTACCCATTTATTTTGTTCTAGTTATAAGTAAGGACCCTAAAAATATTGTTCTCAAAGAAAAAATATTTTTTTATTCCTCAAATCTCAGGCCCATCAATTTCACCACCAATTTACATTAAACAAGATGCTCTGAGCTAGAAAGAAATGAGTTAATTTTCATTGAGACACAGGCAGTATCAATCAGTACAAACTCCCAGCCAAGAAAATGAGTGGTGGAGAAGGTAGAAATGGTGGGCAAATGGTACAAGATGGATAAGATATTGGTAATTGCTGAAGTCAGATGGTAAGCTCTTGGGGATTTATTATACTATTCTTCCCACTTACCTAATTTTGAAATTTGCCATAATTCTAAGGACTTTAGGAAGGCAAGAAGACATTTAAGGTGAGTACCAGATGACCAATATAAATGATGGGTCTAATAAACTCCAATTCACAGATGGAGACAAATGCTCAGGTTAAAGGGGGAAAAAATCTTTTTCTATGGTTAAGGAGTTTTCTCATTACCAATAGGATTTGATATTAAAGAAAGAATCCTAGAAGTGAGATATTTTTCTCATGTCAAGATTCATTCATTTTTTTAAAGCCTTTGGCACCTAGTACAGTAGATGATGATGGGCTTTGGATTTAAGCTGACCTGAGTTAGAATACGGTGTCAGGCATCTTTTAGTTACCATAATGAAATACCTGAGACAATTAACTTGCAAAGAGAAAAGGGTTATTTTGGCTTAGTTTTGGAAGTTCTAGTGTATGATTGATTGACTCCGTTGTTTTGAGTCTCTGGCAAGGCAGCACATCATAATAGGAGTATATGAGGAAGAAAAATTTATACCTCTGGCCTAGAAACAAAAAAGAAAGAAGATAAGACTGAGGTCCCATGATCAAGGGGGCACTATCCCAATGACTTAAGGAACTCCCACCAGACCCCACCTCCTAAAGGTTCCAACATCTCCCAACAATGCCACCCAGGGTACCAAGCCTTCACTTAATACAGAAGCCTTAAAGAGCCAATCTATAGCAAATACGAACTCTGCTGTTCAGAGATTGTGTGATCTCAGATGCATACTTAACTTTTGGAGACGTGCTTTCCTCAGTTTCCAAAATGCAGAATTATGGGCCGAAGTGCCATAGAATAGAGAAGGTGTTCACTTTTTAAAATATTGCTTTTAGATCACCGTCATCTTTGAAACAGAGCCTGTACTTAGGATACAAAGTGCATAAAATAATTAATTGCCGTCTATGACCCACCCATGCAGACAGCTAAACTAGAGGTCGCCTGAGTGAAATTCCTAAGGCATCAGAATAAAACACAGACACACAATTTACCTTTAGATCAAGTCCCGGGAAGGCTCCTCTGCCCTTGGCCTCAAGCTCCCCAAATGGGAGAGTGAGGAATACCACGAGAGGCTGGCGAGAGAGAATAGGCACATTTTGGAGTGGACTCTTGACAATTTGTTTCTTTTCCTTCATGAACTCCTTCTCCTCTTCCCCTTTAAAAATGAGAATTCCTTTGGTTTAATTCAGTCCTTAGCCCTGGTCCTCTTGGGATACACCTTGTCCTCTTATCTCCAGCATCTCCTCTACGCAGCTGCCTCCTGCGTCTCCAGCCAAAACCTCATTAGCCTTAGAAGCAGTAAAGTGCTGGACATTTCACTTGGTCACTAAATCTCCAGCAAAACTCGACATCTAGCCAATTTCTCATCTGAGCCCAGAACTGTCTTCTTTCCTCTCCAGATTCCCACATTATTCCAGTGCTTTCGGACTTGACTTAAATTTGCTTCTCCTCCCTCCTCTATAGAAAGTATCTAGTTGTGACCAAATCTTGTTGATATTCATTCACAATATTGATTTTATTTCTATTAGCAACAAACTAAATTGGATTCCTTTACTCCTCTTACTTGCTAGGTTTGAAGCTAAGCACTATCTTGTCTCATGCAACTGAGATTCCATTTGTTCTAATTATTTATACATGACAGTAGAGTGCATTTTGACACACCATCCATAAATGGAGTATAACTAACTTCTCTTTCTTCTGATTGTACATGATGTAGAATCACACCAACCATGTAATCATATAAGCACACATGGTAATAATGTCTGATTCTTCTACTGTCATTCCTACTCCTATACCCCCTCCCCTCCCTTCACTTCCCTCTGCCTAATCAGAAGTATCTCTATTTTTCCCTAGCTCCCACCCCCTTATTGTGAATTAGTATCTGCATATCAGACAAAGCATTCTGCCCTTGAGTTTTTGGAGATTGGTTTATTTTACTTAGCATGATATTCTCCAGCTCCATCCATTTACTGGCAAATGCCATAATTCCTTTCTTCTTTAAGGGTGAGTAATATTCCATTGTGAATATATAACATATTTTCTTTATCCATTCATCTGTTAAAGGACATTCAGGCTGGTTCCATAGTTTAGCTATTATGAACTGAACTACTATGAACATGGATGTGACTACATCACTGTGGTATGCTGATTTTAAGTCCTTTGAGTATAAACCGAGGAGTGGGATAGCTGGATCAAATGGTGGTTCCGTTCCAAGTTTTCTGAGGAATCTCCATACTGCTTTCCATAACGGTGCAATCAAGATTTTTAGGTAACCAACCAAAAATAAAAATGACCAAGTCTAAATATGAAGATGAGAACAACAGTCAAGATAATATCAACTAAAACTCTGACTAGCTTTCATCAATAAATTCTCTTTTCTGCTTAAATCATTTTGAGTTTCCTATCACTTAGAGCTGACACAGAGCCCATGAGATAAACCTTTATGAGGACTACTTTGGCCTCCTACCAACTTCAAAAATAATCATATCTAATTAAGAAATAAGGAAGGGCTGTGTAGGGGGTGTGTATGCTAATGTTGGGAAAGGTCAGACTGTAGGGATAGAAAACAGTGATTCCAAAGTACAAGTTTTGTGAAGTGACTTTTAGTTGGGTCTGGTTTGGGTTTTATATCCCTGCTTTCTTCTGTGAGCACTAACAATGGAGAATAGGCTATAAACTTCATAAATGCTCTAACAGCTGTCCAACCGAGCAATAGGAGACATTTGGTGGACAAGTCACCTGTCAGAGCAGTGTGTTGGGGCCAATTTCCAAAGCAAGAAGAGACCTCCCTAAACAAGGGAGGATGGGCCAGGCAACTATGGGGACCATCACTTCCCAGGTACAAGCAGGACCAAAGCAAGGCAGAACATTCCAGTCTGACACACCTGAATCTTTGGTGGGGGGTGGTAATGTGAGGGGCTGTTCTTGTCTCAAGCAGGTGGTTTGTTCTCAGGTGGAATCTGTTCTCAGAAGTGTCTGCTTTTCTGGGTTTGGGCAGCTTTGCTGCATTGCTTGAGTCCTAGATCATGTCAAAACATTGCCCAGGGCTGGGGATGTAGCTTAGAGGTACAGTGTGTGCTTAGCATGTGTAAAGCCCTGGGTTTAATCCTCAGCAACAACAACATCAACCCCTCCAAAAAAAACATTGCCCGGAGGGATATACCCACTGCTTAGAAGTATCTCTGACATTATTAACCTTGAGTAACTTGAAGAAACAGTAGAATGTTGGCCTCAACCCAATTCTCTTCATCTTATATTGGTTATTTTTCCCAACTAAAAATTGTAGCTTCCTGCTTCCCCAAGATCAGATTCAGAGGGCACCTTCCACATCAATGTTGAAATATTTATTTCGGCTCCAGCAAAATGAGTCTGTTGTGTCTCCGGGGAGTTGCTGTCGGACCCAAAACTTTCTCTGCAATGCTCCCCTCCCCCACCCCCAGAACCCAGAAGAAAAGGGTCCCACAACTATCTACAAAGGGGAAATCAGCAAAGGTCACCTTTCTTCCCCTCACTCCCTTTTAGCTCTGAGCTAGGAACATGCTTAAAAGTGAAAGTGATGAGCCCATTCTGAATGGCCCTTGTTCTCTGAGATAAGTTCAAAGGTATCAGAAGTCGGTCTGTGAAGCTGGAGGGAAAATGCTTTCTACTTAGCCGCCAAAGGAGTTTAAAGTCTGAGGGCTTCATAGAAATTCAAAGGTGAGAACCAAGAAGGAAGTTGAAGATTATTCCCTGATTGTTGGATGATATGGCTTTTTTTCCCCCCTGCAGGCAAATCAGATTCACACAGCTGTGCCTTTAGAACAATTAGACACACCTAGAAGATCACTCAGGGATGCCAAGAAAATGTCCCCAGGAGAGAAAGTGAACGTTCTGACATCATATGCACTGATTGGCTTTTTAAATTCTGAGGTCTTTGCACGCAGATTTTACTCAGATAAAAGTGCAAGCGTCTGGACCATATGCCTAAATGTTTTCTCTCCGTCGTGGGCCGAGGCAGCTGGCAAAACATGATCTAGGACTGATGAAACCACTCTGACAAATCACCCCAGTGGGGTCTGTGGGACAGGGTCTGAAAGATGTCTGAATTCCATAAAGGTACTAATTGCACAAAGGATGAAATAATTCCTCTGAAACCTAACCCAGTACTCTAATAAGACACAGAATGATACTGAGAGAATCTCGAAAAGGAAACCTGCTTGTTTTCTAACTCCTGCTGAGAAAGGAAAAAAAAAAAAAAAAACATGCCCACTAAGAATAGGGCAATGTGGAAGAATGTTCTGACAGGGACTTTTCAGACACCAATGAATCCTTCAAGAACTATACCCCAAACTCAACTGTAGCACCCGAGCAAGAAACAAAGAGCAAACATCTATTATCAAAGCATTGTTATAAATGAGGCTGTTGGATCTCTGTGCAAACCTCCAAGGTCCATCATTTCAATCCTTCCCACAGCTGTGGCACAGGTGTATAGGAAGACAGGGAAGAGACAGTGTCCAAGGGGCATGAGGGAATATCGCATCCTCGAACCCAATACCCCCTCTGAGGGAGAACTTGAACTCCACAACTGGGTCCTGGTCCACTTATTTGGCAAATGTAATTAACAACTAACTGTCTGATAAGAATTTATCAAATCTAAAATCCCATGTTAGTAGGCAATGAAACCAAGTAAGAACTAAATGACATCTGAACCAGTCAGAACTTGAGGACTTTGGTCACAATTACAATTTTTGCGGGGGCCTGGGGGAACCGGGGATTGAACTCAGGGGCACTCAAGCACTGAGTCACGTCCCCAGCCCTATTTTGTATTTTATTTAGAGACACAGTCTCACTGAGTTGCTTAGCACCTCACTTTTGCTGAGGCTGGCTTTGAACTCTCAATCCTCCAGCCTCAGCCTCCAGAGCCGCTGGGATTACAGGCAAGTGCCACTGTGCCCAGCACAATCACTATCTTATACTGCCACAGAGTCTCCACACTGAGGGATCTCAAAGATCCTGGGCTCACCAATGATCCTTTCTCATCCTTATTTTTATCTGAAGAACTTGAAGTTTGAAGACAAGTAAACAACTCAATGTCTGAAACCCCAAAATATTCAGACTAGAATCCTCAGCTCTTGATTCCCATGGTCAATGATATTTGGGGGAAAAAAAAAATGGACAAACCAATTCAAATAAAGAATGACAGTTCCAGGCTAGGGACTCTATACCCCAAATGAATGATTAATATATGACTGCTGTCGGCAAAGAATATGATCTAAACAAATAACAGCATAAAATGCATCCCAAGGTTATGCCGTATGCACACAAAACACATTAGTCTCTGGCAATATTTCCAGGAATTAATTGAGTATAAAATATCATGCAGAAATGAGGGTACTCTTTTGGAAATGAAGGAAGATAATGGTTTTACAAAATACAGCAGTGAGCCCAGTGTCCCATTACCCTCCCCCGGTTCCCTTCTTCTCTGCCTCTTCCTTCCACAGAGACAGCAATGCCGACGCCAAGATTTCTAAACAGACAGCGTGATTTACAGATGAATCACGGCTGTGTGGCCTCCAGCCCCGTCAGAACTCAGGAGGGAGTCACTCTCCGATGGTAATAGCCTCATTACTGATGTTATGGAGGCAGCAGCGTGTCTTCTCGGAAAGATAAAGCAGCATTACCCACACTTCAGAGGGCAAATTAAATTCCTTTGAGCTTATTTACCAACTTGAAGATGGTGCTGTTCTCTGTGAGCAGAAGTTTCAAAGTGGGATTATGCTAATAACTCATTCTGTGGCTCATGGGTAGAGCACCGATGGGATGACTGGTCACATGGCGTCTGCTTAGAGGATGCTCTTTCCTGTCTGCAGAATATACTGGCATTTCAATCTTCTGCTTGACGGGATTTTTTTACTGGGTGGTCTTTTGTCTCATGTGTCTGTTTGGGGGAGAAGAGAATATTGTTAACACCTTTCCAGCTCCCTACTGTGGAGGTCTTGGAGCTTCTGGCGCAACTATTATTCACTGAGCACCTACTATGTGCCAGACTCTGTGCTGAGTCTATCTGTATACATTATTTCATTTGAAGACAATGGTCACCTCTTGAGGTTGATATCATACCTCCCCATTGTAGAAACTGATAAACCCAGAAATTAATTTCTTGCCCAAGGACAAAAGATATAGTAAATGATTGAAAACTTAGAGGCTCCATATGCATCCTCTATCCCAGAGCCACTTCCCCAGTACTGTAGCTTGGTCCAACACATCAGAACCAGAAAGGAACAGCCATTGAGTCTGTGATCTGTAGCCATATAAATAGTGGCTGCAATATTCTCATGGACATGAACTGTGACTGTTGTCATGTGCTAGCTTGTTAATAAAATACTACAGCTCTTCCCAGTCACCCAGACCAAGGACAATAGTAGTGTTTCTTCCTCTGCCCATGAAAACCCACAGCTGAGCCTCAGAGCATAACTCACAGCCATTACTGTGGCCAAAAGAAGTACCATCCGTGTACCTGCTGGTTCCACGCTGCAGATTTGACCAACAGCAGGTCAAAAAAATATGACAAAAAATGTTTTTATATAGAACATATACACACTTTTTTCTTTTTTTTTTTATTCCCTAGACAATAGGATATAGCAACTATTTACATTGCATTTACATTGCACTAGGTATAAGTAATCCAGGGATGATTTGAAGTATGTGGGAGGATGCACATAGATTACATGCAAATACTATATTTTATAAAAGCAACTTGAGCATCTGAGAATTTTGGTATCTGCGGGGGATCCTGGAATCTCTCCCCAGTGCATAATGAGGGATGACTGTACTTAGAGCTTGCTAAAATAAGAAATATGCAAGTGGTATGTGAGTTACCCATGTCACCAGTTCCCCAGTACCTAGTACCTACTTTCCTCATTGGCCTCTTAGACAAGAAATAATGATCAAAATAAATTCACTACATTTTTCCTGATATGGGATAGTTGTACTTAGAGAGAATATATCCAAAAATTCATACACATTTTTAGATTATTTATAAATATATGTACTGTGGTACATATATTTATGTACCACAGAGAACTGCAATATGGGGAGAACCATACTGAAGAATACTGGTTCTCAATCTGAAGGCAAACTGATCTCGTAGCCATTTCTGTGCCACTTGTACTTCTCTTGTTTTAGCACATCAACCTGCCCACCATGTTGGGAATAACTATGATGATAACAATGAATCTGAAATTTCATCAGATTGGAATCTGTTCAGCTTTTCTCCAAATCTATGCTTTCCAATTTTGCTTGGCACGTGGTCCACAAGGAATCACTGCTTCTTCAAGAATAGCAGTAGATACAGTCAAGATCAAGGATCACCAACTCATAGGGGCACTTCTCAAATTTCCCCACTCAAACCTCCCAAGGTCAGAAGCACTCAGCTCATCTTTTGGAGGGTTAGCCCAAAGGTCTTCAGCAAGTGAATGGCAGAAGTCATGTGCTTTATCTTGTGGAAATTTTTTATTCTTACCTGTAAGAAGTTTGTATATTAACATACAATGGAGAAAAGATAGCCTCTTCAACAAATGGTGCTGGGAGAACTGGAAACCCATATGCAGCAAAATGAAAATAAATCCCTATCTCTCACCATGCACAAATTCAACTCAAGGTGGATCAAGGACTTATGAATTAGACCAGAAATCTTGCACCTAATAGAGGAAAAAGTAGGCCCAAATTTTCTTCACATTGGATTAGGCCCCGACTTCCATAACAAGATTTCTAAAGTTCAAGAAATAAAATCAGAATTAATAAACGGGATGAATTCAAATTAAAAAACTTGTTCTCAGCAAAAGAAACAATCATTGAGGTAAAGAGAGAGCCTACATTTTGGGAACTGTCTTTACTACATGCACATCAGATAGAGCACTAATCTCCAGGATATATAAAGAACTCAAAAAACTTAACACCCCAAAACAAACAACCCAATCAATAAATGGTCTAACAGACACTTCTCAGAAGAAGATATATATTTGATCAATAAATATATGAAAAAATGGTCAACATCTCTAGCAATTAGAGGAATGCAAATCAAAACTACTCTAAGATTTCATCTCGCTCCTTTCAGAATGGCAGTTATCAAGAATACATGCAACAATAAATGTTGGTAAGGATATCGGGGAAAAGGTATACTCATTCATTGCTGATGGGACTGCAAATTGGTGCAGCCAATCTGGAAAGCAGTATGGAGATTTCTTTGAAAACCTGGAATGAAATCACCATTTGATCCAGCTATCCCACTCCATGGTCTATACCCAAAGGACTTAAAATCAGCATACTATAGTAACACAGTCACATCAATGTTTATAGCAGCTGAATTCACAAAAGCTAAACTATGGAAGCAACCTAGATGCCCTTTAATAGATGAATGGATGAATAAACTGTGATATATATACACAATTAAATATTACTCAGCAGTAAAAGAAAATAAAATTATGGCATTTGCAGGTAAATGGATGGAGTTGGAGAATATCATGCTAAGTGAAGTAAGCCAATCCCCAAAAAACAAAGGCCAAATGTTCTCTCTAATAAGTGGATGCTGATCCATAATGGGGGGGAAATGGGGAAAATGGAGGAACTTTCTTGGGGCAAAGGGGATGGCAGAGTGGGGAGTGGGTATGGGGGCAAAGAAAGATAGTGAAATGAGATGGACATCATTACCCTAGGTACATGTACGACTGCACATATGGAGTGACGCTACATTGTGTACAATCAGAGAAACTTAAAGTTGTGCTGCAACTGTGTACAATGAATCAAAATGCATTCTGCTGTAATGCATGCCTAATTAAAATAAATAAAATAAAAGAATTCATATATTTCAATGTAAAAAGAATCTTTCATATTACTTATTACTTAAAGATGAAGTGTCAAGAAGATGTATCATCTGACTCCAGTGTTTCAAGTGCCACTTTTCTTTCTTAGGGTACAAATGTGAAATAAGGTTTGAAGTTCTTAAAAACCAGAGAAAGGATAGCAATGAGAATCAATAGGAGGGGAAAAAAACTGTCTGACCCAATGCAGAGCAGAGTTTAATGTACTGTAAATTAATAAAAAAGATCAAACTCCAGTCTGCCCTTCTATAAAAAAGACTATGCAAGTATGAGTGCTCTGTGTCTCAGCTTTGTGGGCCTCACAGTCACCATAGCTCCTTCACAGAGAGGAGCATTTGTCACAGGGCTACCGAAAGTTCTCTCCCTGGCAGGGCTCCTGATCTGCACACAGGAGGTGACTCATGGGGATGCTTCTTCACTGACCCAGCCTGGAAATCCCCAGGCCACCTTCCTAGTCTCCCTTTCTTTCCTCAGCAGTGAGCTGGAGAGGTGAGCATCCACTGTGGTTCTCAGCTGCCCCGACTGGACAGAACCAGTCTTCCTGCTGATGGGGGCCCTTATATGGAGTGGGCACCAGGGCATGGAAGGAGTGGCCTGCCTGGTGAGTCCTGTTACACACAGTGTGGGCTGTTGTCAGTAGGCCTTATCTGGCCATCTGTGTATGCCTGTGAAGACGGTTGCCATGACACCAGGTGTGTAGGCAGTGACTTAGTTAGATGGTGGCCACACAGGATTCCTGACAGGACAGATACTCATGTGGGAGCTCAAAGAAATCTTGAAAGGTACCAGGAGAGATGTCAGAGCCTGAACAACCCCGGTGGGGGGTGGGGGAGCTGCAATAGAGAGGGAGCAGGCAATGCAGGGAGAGACAGGGAGGGTTCTGGAGATGGCATCACAGGTAACGCTGTCCCTAAAACTCCCTTGGAAAGGGCTACCTGTCTCCCTTTCTCATTGGACCTCCTGGGCCATCACAGTTGTCTCGGGAGATCAGCTTGGATCCCTTGCTATCTCCTGTTGCTTTCCCATTTACCATGGCCTCTGTGTCTGCCTCCCCCTCAGGCTCATGGCCCTGCTGTCCCCTCTCTGATTTTAAAACTTGCTCTATGAAAAACTTCTCTGCTGGAATCCTTCTCCAAGGATTCCTGAAGCACTTGCTGTGACTCTTGTGCCTATAGAAGGATACAACAGAGATAAGGATGTATACATAAGATGCCCTAGTGGCACAGCAGCAAGCCAGACCTGGAGAGGAGAAAAAAAGAACAGAGAAGGAAATCTTAAAAAATTAAGTTTTCTTGATGTACTCTTCTATGAATGTTAACCCTTGATAGATTGTGCACTCCACAAAAATCACATTTGAGTCTATTTTTTTTTACCATGACTACATATATACTTCCTATTATTGATAAAGTTTGCATACAAACCATGTGTTTATGTTTAATGACTCTAATCCACTGGGTGGGGGGAGAATTAAGTTAAATAATTTCTGAAATATCCAAATACAGCAAAGTGTATGTACAAGAGTTGAATCTCTGTTTCCTCCAGAATACTAGAAGTTTGCAAGATCTTCTGGTATGAGGACACAAATTTAAAAATAAATAAATAAGGAAGAGAAAAAGAAAATGGGGAAAGGAAAAAATGGGGTGGGGAAGAGGAGAAGAACTCAGGCACAGGGGAAAGAGAGACCTTTTCAGTGGAGTCAACTTGAGGACATTTAGAGCAAATAAACCTTATGACTTTGCACCCAACAAAATCTGAGGAGAAGGGAAGAGTGAGTTTGGTGGAGAGCGCTGGTGTTTGAATCTTCTCTTTGAGCTGGGCAATGAAAGTGGCACTCAGAAAGGTCCTGATAGTTAAGATTTCCACGCACAGGCTCACTCCCTGGTGCTTCCCATCTTCTAATTCACATAAGTCTCACTGTAACCCTTTCAGGGTGTAGTACCACACTCCCCATTTATAGACGAAGCAGGAGTCCAGACAGAGCAAGTGGCTTGCCCAAGGTCACACGGTTAGTAGGTTAATAATTTAGTAAGAAAGGATCTGGGATTATACCAGGTGTTCTGACCTGGAGCCCTCCCTCCTGACCACTTCTCCAGGGTGGAAGTCTTGAGTGTGTGCTCACTGGTGTTCTCAGTCATCGTTTCCCAAATGCAAAGTTATATGTGAAAAAGAAAAAAGGAAAAAGAAAATCTGGATGGAAAGAAATTTCAAATAGGTTTTGGAAAAGCCATCTGAACAAGAGCTGAGTATGGCTGATCTGGATGCTTAGCAACGCTCCAGTGTACAGGACAAAGAGCTGGGGCCTTGGAAATGGGTTGTCCCAGGACCTCTGGCTTTACTTGGCAATTTAGAAGTTCTGTGCATTGGGTAAGTAGAGGAAGGGTTTCCCAGGAGTCTCATCACTTCATGCCCCTGTCTTACTTTAAAATGTTCATCTTAAGTTTCCAAGTACCCTGAAGACAATAAACTGCTCCATTATAATTCCCTAAAGGGTTGTTGACAAGAAATAAAGCACTAGAGTAGACCAACATGGGGAGCCATCCAGACATAGAGTACTCTGGGGTGTCCTTGGCCTTTCTGCACCATCCCACCCTACAGACCTTACTGGGAGAGAGTTCCTACCAGATCCCCTGAGCAAAGACACACACTTAGGCTTCCACAGTAGCCTAAGAGCACAGCATTTGGAATCCTCAGCTGGTCTTTGGAGGGCCTGAAGAGCCCCTGAGTACTTAGAATACTATTTAAGTGGACTACAGCAGTTCTTCAGAAATGAATTCCTCCCTGGGGATGGTTGGGGGACGGAGAGACAATCATAAAGTTGTCTAAAACCGAATCAAACCTGGGAGAGTAGATGAAATCTCAGAAACCTCTTGCACGTTATTCTAACTTTTTCTCTAGATGGTGCCTAACTGGACTGTGGGACCAAGCTGGACAGTGGGAATCACTACACACTTACCCAAGGGAGGAGAGGCGGGGCTTCTGACTTGAATTCCAAACCTGGGGTTTCAAAGTTTCTGTAAATGAAGATGGACATTGTTTCTGGTAAGTGTCTCTTATAAAACCGCAGGGGAGGAAATAAAGTCTTATTAGGCAATAGGTTCTCTGTTGTCCTTTGGTTTTCCCCCTTCCCATTGGGAGCACCCATCCAGGGAAGAATGCTCTGTTTCTGTTGGGTGTGTATGAAGAAGCTGTACTGAATTGAAAAGTCAGTTCAGGGAAGAACGGTTCTCAACTGTGGTGTCAGGAAGGACTAACCTGTTTCTAAAGCTTGCAGGGAGTATGACAAATGCATGGTTGCTCATAACAGAATGCCAAAGTTTCGGAATGGGTTCCTTACCAAAGAAAAATTAGAGCCAACTCAATATTCTCACCATTTCAGAGTCATTCTTTAAAAAAAAAAAAAAAAAAAAAAAATATATATATATATATATATATATATATGGAATACTTCACAAATTTGCATATCATCGTTGTTCAGAGGCCACGCTAATCTTCTCAGACTCATTCTTAAACCCACATATTCTGATGCTTTCTTCAATGGTAGAGAACAAGATAGAATTACAGCCAGTGAAAGGAATTGCACAACCTCAATTTACAAGTCACTGGAGCCACCCTACATCCATCAGGATGACTATTAAGTGACAACCATCACCACAACAGAAAACAAAAAGGATCCGTGAAGATATGGAAAAATAGGAACATTTGTGTGATATTGGTGAGCACAAAAACTTCTGCAGCCACTATGGAAAACAGGATGGTGATTCCTCAAAAAATTGAAATTAATCCATATGATCCAGAAATTCCACTTCTGGGTACATACCAAAAAGAACTGCAAGCAAAGTCTTGAAGAGATATTTGTACAACTGTATTCATAGTAGCATTCTGTTCACAATAACCAAAAGGTAGAAGAAACCCAAGTGTCCATCAATGGATGCATAGATCAATAAAATGTGCTACATACATATAGTGGAATAATAACTTTTAAAAGGAAGGAAATTATGAAACATATACAACATGAGTGAATCTTGAAGATATCATACTAAATGAAATATGCAAAGCACAAAAAAAAACAATTTTATGAGTGTAGTCAGGCAAAAGTAGAGATAGAAAGTAGAGGGATGGTTGACCAGTTGGAGGCAACATGGAGTCATTTAATGGCTACAGAGTTTCAGTTTTGCAAGATGAAAAGAGTTCTAAAGACCAGTTGCACAACATTATGAATGCATTAACAGTTCTGAACTGTGTAATAAGAAGCTATTAAGTCAGGAAATTTTAATGTTGTGCATATTTTATCATAATTAAAAATTTAGGGCTGGGAATGTGGCTCAGGGTCAGAGGCTTGCCTCGCCTGCACAAGGCCCTGGGTTCCATCCCCAACACCACCAAAGAAAAAAAAATTAAAATTTTTTAAAGATGCAATCAGATCATAGGACTATGAGAGTGTGTTATACATAAAGTATTACCCAGCACAGGGGCACAGGGAAAGCACATTTTAGATGACAGAGTGTGGAAAGCCTTAGGGCATTGCTAAGACCACCTTCTCCCTGTTGCCCTTGTTTTTTCTCCATCTTTTTCCTCATAGTCTGTGTACTTTTGTCAACAGGGCCTATTATTTGCAGAATCTTGCTGATTTGCCCTTCCTTTTCTTCCCTGGCTATATCCACCACCTCATAATGATCTGCTTAATTCATCTCCTTTTTCTCCTCCAGTCTTTTCGTATGCCACTTCTATTCAAGTATTTAAAACAAACAAAAAACTGTTTTCCTGTGTCACTAGCCTGCCCAATAAAATATAACCGTTTCTTTTTAGTTACTGTGTTGGGTCGAACCCCAATATCCTTTACCAGAAAACTTTGTTATCTCTTGCTGGATCCATGAGCTTCATGGATGTAGCTGAATTCCTAATTTTTCTACCTGAGGGCCATCTGGAGGCCCCATGGTCTGTTCTTATCGGTTATCAATCTGAGCTCTGCATGATGAGGTGGAGGCCTGAGTCACTCAGCTAGAAGTGAGCATGCCACCATTTTCATCTCCTTGTGGCCTTGTGGTTCTCTTCTTGTTTCTTCAGAGACAAAAATTCTCTTGGTTTACTGTGGTTTGAGAGAGGAATGATGTGCCCATCACGGGAGTGATGAAGTTGGGGACTCACAAATGTCTGGGACCTATTATATCTTTTTTTCTTCTCCACAATTTAAGCTTCTCCTCTTCCAAGAAGCTTTCTATGGCTGCTCTAAGGCTTTGTGCTCTGTTTTCTCTGTTCTAATGGCAAGAGAGGAATCTGACCTGCAAATACTTAGCCTAAGCTTTGTACATGTGATGCCATTTCTGAATGGATTCATTTGGATGAACCTTACCTCTTTGACTAGACTGAAGATATTTTCAAAGATATATCTTTCAAAGATATATCTATATCTTTTGCTTTCACCACTTCACCACGCACATAGCTGGATCCAATCCAAGTGCTCAATAAATGCCATGATTTGTTGACCTGGAAGCAGGACCCTTAGATCTCAGAGAAGAACCTGATGGCCATGCAGAGACAATACCCTTTCTTGATCCTCCCAGAGAGACAGCAACTTCAGGGAAAAATGGCCCATTACAAGAAGCCACCTCAGTTCTCCTATACTTTCTCCAGGATTTCTCTTTTCACCCTTGAGAAATGACTGACATGGATTTAAGACAATCATTCAGGAATTCTGTATCAGCACTGAACCATAGTGGGAAAATTCCAAGAAATTGACCTCTCTGTTTCCTATTATATTTTTCCTATTTCAAAAGTGGATAAGTTGAGGTCACTCTGCACCCCAAGGTAATATAAAGATTCATTATCCTCTAAAATCCCATTACTTCGCAAGCATTAAATGTTAAATAGTTACTCCATGACTCTGACTTATGAGATCAAGTGGAAATGTTACGGAAATCAAATCTCCTGGTGGCTCTCACACTCCATGGAACTTGTGGCAATATTTATGTACCTCTGCCCGGGAAAGAACCTCTGAGAAATAGGAGACAAATTCTCTTGCCGAAGAAGAATCTTAGTGTCGTCCTTAAGACCTGACAGAAGTGAGTGACAAGTCAGGAATCCATCTGTCCAGATAAACCCACACCCTGGCAGGGCTCTACCAGATGGCTCTGTTGATCAGTGACCTTACTGAACATTCAGGAGTGGCTTCAATTGAAAACCCATAAGGAATTGAGAAACAATAGAAAAACACTCCTTTCAGCCATGGCACAATAACCCTTTGTTTTGTATATTCCTGTGCAAGAACATGACAATTATTTTCTGAGCCAATTTATTTGAGCAGTAGTGTTACATGGTGAAACACAGAGATATAATTAGAATCTATCAAGGCCAATAAAGTTAATCGTTTCAAATCAAACCTTTCTACAATGCCGGCACCAAAAAAAAAAATTGCCTTCCCTTATTTGCTCTCTGAGGACACTCCCTATGCATGAGGAAAAATTAGCTGTGTTTTTTTGGGTGTTAAAAGGTAAAATGCCTCATGCCCAGAACATACTTCACAAATCTTAAGAGAGCTGAAGGAAGCGTTTATCAACTGAGGTGGGTGACTGTCCCCAGGAAGAGGCAGTGAAGTCCTGCTGGCACCCCACTCACAGGAGTATCAAAGGACCTTCCTTTGCCATTCTTCGCCTCCTCACACTCTCCTCTTTGTCGTGTGGGTCGCTAAGGAAACCATGGTAACATCAGTGCTTCTGCTGAGCACGGTGCCTGCTCAAAAGATAAAGAAGTGGGTTGAGCCTATTGTCCAAGAATAGACATATGATTTGGGAAAATATTCTTAAATACTGTATGCATTGAAGAAATTGGCAGATGGCTAGATAATAAGCTAGATGTCAGTTACACATTACTAACTATAGTGTTGATTTGAAAAAATTCTCCCCAAGGCTCTCAACTTCAGGAGAAATAGAGGGGCTGACCAATGGGTAAAATCCCCAAGTGAAAAGATTGGCAGCGCCTTTGAGTTTATCATATTTCATTGACTGACTTCAGTAGCAGAGATGTCCCAGTGTCTGTTTTTCTACCACCGAGCTATATCCCCAGCCTTTTCATTTTTTAGAGGAAAGGGTCTCATTAAATTGCCAAGACTGTAATCCTCCTGCCTCAGCTTTGTAAGTTGCTTGTGTAACCCAATGCACCACCAGGCCTGGCAGTCCAGGTGTCTTTTTTAACAACCTTTATCACCTACCATTATTGTCCTTGCTCATGTTGAACCACCACGCACCGGCTGTTGAATTCAGCTGTCTGTGGAAAGCTATACCAACCACGTGCTTAAACAGAAGGAATACAATACACGGCTTATTTTGTATCTACAACGCTAAGCAAAGTGGAAAAACAAGCTCAGTCACTTTCATAAGGATAAATAAAGATGCTTCAAAGTGACTTTGGACCAAATGTGTGTAAAATCTATAATCAGATGACTTTCAGAATAATAAGAGACATCAACTTGGATATTAGAATGGCTTAGATTTACCAATCAGGAGTCTTGGCTGGTCTTATCACTGGCTAGTTTTCTTCCCTGGAATTCAATTATTTTATTTGTAAAAGTGGACTCCTTTTTAAGAAGGCTAAGTTCCTTCTTGATAGGTTTATTTCTTTTGCTTCTTTGTATTCCTTCCATTATATGTAGTACAAACCTTTGTCCATAATTGGATTCCAGTCAATATTTCAGAGGAGAACAAATGAACAAAAGAATGAAGGACAGTTACAAAATGTCATATGATTGCTGAAAGAATGAAGAAAATGACATTGTCTTGACCAGGTATTTTGACTGGAATGACTGGGTACCGTTGTGGACCTACTTGGCCCTTTTGTGGTCTGGGGTACAGTGTGCCTTTGTGGTAGTCCAGCATTTCTTTTGGGAACCCCTTGGAAAGGAAAAGGGAGGCAGAGCTTCAGCTGCACCACGGTGTGATGAAGGGCACATTGTTTGGGAGTGGTAGCCTCGGTCTCTATTCAGACTTGGGGAGGGGCTTCCTGGCCATTGTTATGTGATTTCCCTCTGACAATCCATTCACCAGAGACTTGGCAGGGGGCTAGTCAAAAAGAGACTGGGCTATTGGCTACCAGTCCCAGATCCACACCCATTCTTCATACCATCCTGTGTATCACAGTTTCCTTGCCAGTAGGGAGACCAGAAGGAAGGAGGAAGAAGAAGTTTCTTCATCTGCTACTGGTAGTGCCACCACAGTAGTAGTATTGTGGCCAGTCACTATGGGCTTTCATCCCTGGATGAAATTGAGTTATAACAAGGTCAGCTCTGGGTTCACTAGGATCTAAACATAGAGTCTGGAGTTCCAGTTCAGGAATTTTGTGGATCCAACAATAGCTATGATGGTAGAAGTAGCCTCAGGCAGCTCAACAGAGAGGGCACCCTGGTAGGTTCCAGACCAGGCTACACTAGCTTCCTAGCCTCTGGGGAATGCTTCCCAGTCCTTGTGCTCCTTCAGCCATTCCAGTACTCTGGTAGCTTTTCTTCTCTGTTAATTTCTTCTGATGGAAACATGTAAACCAGTGCCTGTTGTCTTGTCTAGACACAGATGGATACATACACCTCCAAAGCCCCACCTCTCTGGCAGGGCTGAAGGAGTCACAACCCACTTCACCAAGAAGGTGAGTAAGAAAACAGAAGTGAAGAGAATGCCACACCTTGCAAAGTGTAACTCCATTTTGAAAATCATGGAATTTTCCAGCCTCTCTTAACCCAACAAACCATAATACATGTATTCATGGTAGATGTTATAATGTGCCATCAAGATCCCCCCTGAGAAATAAACAACTTATTCCCCAGCTGCTGAGATTGCCCCCAGAAGATCATTTCCAACTATCAACTCTATTCTGGAGAGAAGAGGTCATACCTCCTTCCAGAGAAAACTCACAGCCACCTGATACTGGTCGGCATGGGTAGGCCTGCTATGAAGTTCCAAACCCATATTCTGACTATGAAAGTTTATCTTGACTGGTCCCCATGCTTCCCACCAAGTTAGCTGAGACCTTTGCTAGGTCCTAGCTCAGCTCCTTCTTCTCAATCTGCTTCTCTGTTCTATCTTCATTAGGAGTTTATCCCAAGGACACTCCCTAACACCCCTCCTACATACATACCACTCTCTCTTCTTCAGAGTCTGCTGTCAAAAGGACCTTGTGATGATTGATTTGAGGTCTCTTCTTGACTGGATTAAGGGACGCTCAGCTGGTAAAGCATTATTTATTCTTGATGCTTCAGTAGGCATTGAGCCCATCCCTCTTCTGCTGAAAGGAAAACCCAGATGGTCTGGCCTTTGATTAGAATGACCGGGTTGCCCCCGCTGTGCCTAGGAGGGCATTTCTGGAGGACACTGGTGTGTGAGTTCATGAACTGAGTGGAGAAGAGCTGCCCTCTACATGGGTGGACACCCAGCCATTGGCTGATGACCCAGAAGGAAAGAAAAAATGCAGAGGAAGGACAAATTCACTCCATCTTCCTGAACAGAGACCCCCTTCTCCTGCCCATGGATGTCAGAATTCTAGGTCCTCTGCTCTAAGACTCACTCCAGTGGCCCCATGTTCTCAGGTCTTTGTCCTCACACTGAGAGTTACACCACCTGCTTCCCTGGTTCTGGGGACTTTCCACTTGAACTGAGCCATGCTGACTTCCCTGGTTCCCTGGCTTATCTTTCATCTTCCCCCAGCATTACTTTTCTTCAGAGGATGCAGCAATAAGGTGTCATCTTAGTCACAGAGGACAGTCTTCATCAGACAATCGAATCTGTTGCTGTTTTGATCTTGGATTTCCCAGGCTCCCAAATATGGGAAACAAATTTCCCCACTCTTTATAAATTACACTGTTGTTATGGTTTGGATCTGGAATGTCCCCCAAAGTCTTATGGGTCCCCAATGCATCACTGTTCAGAGAGGTGGAGCTTTTGGCAAGTGATGGGGTCATGGGGGCTCCGACCTCATCAGTGGATTACTCCATTGAGGGCTGAATGTATTATTGCCAGGTGGAACCTAGTGGAAGGAAGTAGGTCACCGGGATGTCCTCTAAAAGGGTTTATCTTGTCTCCCTTCCTCTCTCTCTCTCTCTGTCTGCTTCCTGGTTGCCATGAGCTGAGCCTCTTTCCTTTGTCACACTCTTCTGCCATCATGTTCTACTTCAATCTCAAAGAAATGGAGATAGCCAACCATGGACTTTGAAACCATGAGCCCAAATAACCTTTTCCTCCTCTAAGTTGCTCTTCTTAGATATTTTGGTCACAAGAGAATAACACACCAATCTTATGTATTTTACAATAGGAATACAAACAAAGACCAACCCATATTCATTTGGTAGGCCTGCTATAACAAAGTATTACAAAATGAGTGGTTTAATAAACAGGAATTTATTTTGTCACAGCTCTAGAGGTTTAAAGTCCCAATTGAGGTGTCCGCAGTATTGTTTCCTTCTGAAAGACTGAGGATGAGGGAAGGATCTGTTCCAGGCCTCTCTCCTTGACATGAAGATGGTTGTCTTCATGGTTGCATGACATTCTCCTTGCATGTCAGTGTGTCTTTCAATACCCCTTCATAAAAGGACACTAGTGGTGTAGGATTAGGACCCACCCTAACAACCTCATGTTCACTTGATAGCTATTGTAAAGACCCTATCTCCAGATAAGGTCACATTCTGAAGTACTAGTGGTTAGGATGGCCACATATGAACTTGGGGGATGGGGAAGAAATGCAATCCAGCCCATAACAGGACCCAACCTGCAACCACATTCCATTATACCTTCACCCAGGAGGCATTGACCTGGACCTCACAGCTTTCTGAGCTTTTCCTAAGATTCAAGCTGAGTCACCTCAAGGGACCTTATTAATGAATGTGCCCACTCAAAAAGTAGAGAGAGCAAAAGAGAAGTTCCCCCACACAGGTGGGCAAAATTTAAATCAGGAAGCAGAGAGTCTGGTTCCCAGGCTACAGGGAAACCTGTAATGGGAGTCTACTGAGAAATGTGCATTTACAAGGAAGCTATTTATTACACATAGCTGGGCGATGAGGAATGTGGCTGATAGATTGACCTTTCTCAAGAAGGGTGTCTAGGAGTCTGACATAATTAACATTTTATGTTCTTTGTTATCAAAATTAATGACAGTATGTGGATGAGTAAAGGTGGAGGAGGAAGATGCAGGGAAATAGTGGGGTTTTCACTTGAGAAGGGTGGATTTTATTTGTTTAATTGACTGAGAGAGTTATAATGGCATCCCTGTGGTTTTTCTCTGCATACATCCGGCTTTCCTTTGAAACTGGAAATGTGACAATACATTGTTGTAGAAAGCCTTGTTGCAGTCAAAAACCTTCAGAGTCAACATTTTGTTAGTGGGGAGCAGGACAGCAGGCAATGTGGGCTGCAGAGAAATTCATACACACATGCATAAAAGCAACTCAAAGCCAGCCAGTACTTTGGAACTCAAATTGGTGTTAGAGTTGGTATCTGGAGCCATCAAAACCATGTTGGGATTTGAAAGAGCACAAACAGGCAGGGTTACAATTTGGCCCTGGGCCCTCAGTCCCAAGAATACTGGCCTCAAAAGCATCAGAAAGTTATGGAGGTCTGAGAATCAAGTGCAAATGTGCTCATGTGCCAAGAAAACCTAAGACGGCTATTTTCACAGCATATTGGGGCTTGGCCGGGTTCCAGAAACCATCAGCGAAGTAGCCTGCCCTGATACTTCAAAGGAAGAACTCACACTGATAAATCCTGCCCCACACTTTCTACAGCACACACTTAATCTTGAGGTATATAATACCACAACAATGAGTCACCGGGCTGGAGCCTCAGGCCTGTCCACAGGACGGGGAGGAAGAAAAAGTTTCCCACATCTGTTGTCTGGGGCAATTCCCTTCACTCCTTGAAACTGCATAAAAACAGAATAATAAAAACTGTCACAGACCAAATGAATTACTGCCTGGTTTACCTGTACAGAGCCCTCAACAGAATTGTGACAAACTCAACCCACCATTTTTCATTACCATGTTTTATCACATTTTGATAAAGCTGACTGGACAGGGGGTAACCAATCTACTGTATTGCTTGGCTGGAGCTCAGAGATCTCAGAAGAACCTTTTAGCCACTAGGCAAGCTGAGTGCTTCTCTCTGACACACTCGTGCCTTTCCCAGGAGATCTGAAACTCGGAACGCCTGTGACTTCTGAATTGAAATTAAATATAAATTAAAATTCAGCAAATAATAATGAGAATATTTTAAATTAAAGATATCAAACCCAGGCATCATGAAAAAGAAGAAAGCAACAAGGGCACGCCATGGTCAAGAGTAAAAGCCCATGCTTCTCCTTGGTGAAGGAATGGTAATGATTCCTTTGCTACAAATGTTGCAGAGCCTGAAATGTTCAAGAGCAGACTAATGGTTCAGGAGACTTTTTCCATCTGGTATTTGGCAGTGGTCTGTGGAAGAATAGTGGAGATAGTCTAAATCTCATGTTGGGTGAGACAAGCAAGTCAACACATTCAGCAAATGAATAGACAGAACCTTGAGACATAGACACATAGACACTACAGATGTACCTGATTAGGCGTGTGCACATGGCTGTGTATTCATTAGGGTGGATTTCTATGCACACAGTTACTTCTCCACTCCATCCCCTGCCCTACACCTACACCTCTTCTTAGGGCCACTCTGCATGACCCCCAAAGGCATGACCTACACAAAGGTCCTTTTCCAAGGACCCCCTGGTTTTGGCTAAGTCTAACTTTCCTTTCATGCAAGTTTTCATCTATCTCTCCTGGCTACCAAATGCCGTCAGATTGGACTCTGGCAGCCATCTGAGAATAGGCTCCACCACTACATCTGTCAATGAAAAAGAAAATGAGGAGCCGCCAATTTGTCTATTTATAGGTGCCAATAAAAGCCTGCTCAGAACTTGAGTCAACTAGGCTGTTCCAGAAGGGGCAGCCAACAGTCTGGCCTTTTACTGGCCAGGGCCACCTTTTTCATCACCTAAGAAATAAAACCTGCCAAGTTTTATGTGAGGCTGTCAATAAATCTTCTGGAGTAATCTCATGCACATCAGCCACCCTGACTTGAGAAGAGCGAAACTTGGTAAGCATTATATTGATTTGCCAAGATAAGGAGCCTTTCTGTAGCAAAGTGCTTGAGGCCCCTCAGGGAGTGTCTAGCAGTTCAAACCATAGGGAGGGGTGAAAGAAGGTCACAGCTGTCCTCAAACAGCTCCAAAGGCTAGGATTCTGTCACCTGTTAAGGCAAAGAGGTGGTGGGCACTGAAGTGGCCCATGAGATATTAGTAGGAGAGGGGCATTGAAGCACTGGGATTTCTATATCCTGGGGGAAGAGTCAGGGAGTACACTAGTGTTCCCACCAGCCAGCCCTCTTCTGGAAGATGAGAAAACAAGAAGATTCCCAGCATGGGGGGCCTTCTCCACAACATCCTCCCAACTGGCAAGGCTTGCTATGGGTAGCTCTAGAGCCACAAAAAGACCACCTCCTGGAAGTCAGCAAGTTAAGTCCAAGTGTTCAAATCCTACCACTTCCAGAATCTGAGCAAATCACTTGGCGGCTGTGAGCTTCAGTCCTCATAAAGTTCTTATAATGACTAATTTAAAGGACATATAATATTCATCAGGAGTTTTATTATACATTTCCTGTATATTTGTTTGTTTTTCATCTCTAACAACAAAATATCAGAGGTTGGGTGATGTGTGAAGAATGTGATCTAGTTTGTGGTTTTGAAAGTTCACAAACATGATACAATACCTGCTGCTCCACTTTGGTGAGGGCCTGCTTGGCTGTGTCCCATGGCAGTCAATCTTTCTGTGTCCCATTCTCACCTTTGAACACATGTGATGAAGAGATCCCCTGGTGAGACAGGAGGCTAGGAAGAAGCTGATCTTGCTCTTTTACAACAATCTTTTTACAAGGAGCAGCTGGGGACCCCAAGAACTACCTTAATACCTCCTAAGGGCAGCATATCCAGTGACCTCCCTCTAAAGGTCCTGCCACCTCTTAAAGTTCCTGCTACCCCTTCACATCGCAACCCTGGGGGAAACCAAGCTTCCCAGACCTGAGCCCTTGGGGAGTTCACACAAACCAAAGTTATTTAGCATCTACTCTTTGTGTTTCTTATGAAGAACAGACTTTTCATGGGACAGAAATGTGAAGAGTAAAACTAATAAACTCACCAGGGACACACAGTTAAAACATAGCAGATATCTAATATATATTTTGGTTATTTTGTTTATAATTTGGAATCATGAGAACCTTGGCTACCACCTTATACAGTAGCAATATTTTTTTGGTTGGTTGGTGGTAGAACTCAAAACTAATAAAAAGTTTCACCCAGAAGAGCCACTGTTGTGTGATATAGTTGGAAAATTGAGCATTTAGCTGTGGTTTTGTTTTATTTTGCTTTGTTAGTAGCCACAGCCTTCCCGTGCACATGGAAACCACAGTTATTTCTTAGTCTAGCCGTGGGGTATCAACTCCTGAGTAAATGAGAGGTGAGGATGGGACATGAAAGATGGCATGTGAACATAAAGGGCTAAAGATGAATCTTAGAACATATACTGGCCCTTTATAGAAGAAGCAATTTCCTTATTATAGGGGAAAGATGGATAGAAGTTCCAGGTGAGCTGCCATGAATGGAAAGGTAACAATTCATCGAAGAAGGTTTCCAACTCCACAAGTGCCCAGGTGGAAGTGAAGACCAGAGTTAGCAGTTCTCTGGCAAAGAACCACCTCTCTGAAGCCACTCCTCTGCTCAGCAATCCGGAATGGAGGCTGTGCAGGCTGGCTCCAGGCCTCTGCCCCAGACAGCCTCCAGCCCACTTCTCTAGGATGAAGGGGGTTAGCCCATGCACAATGAAGAGGGCACCACTTCAAGGTTTCTTTCTGTTCCAAAATTCCAAGGTTTCTACTCATGTCAAGGAGCTACTTTTAACCTACTTTAGGTAAAATAACCAAAATCCAAAACAAGACTTGGTTCTGGCCAAGCATAATATTTCTAACACAGGGCTGGGTGGTAGCTCAGTGGTAGAGTGCTTGCCCAGCATGTGTGAGTCACTGGGTTCCATCCTTAGCACCACCTAAAAATAATAAATAAAATAAAGGTATTGTGTCCATCTGCAACCATATATATGTATGTATATATATGACAAATTTTTTAAATAATAATAATTTTTTAAATAATTTTTTAAAATAATAATAATAATATTTATTATTATTACACTCTATAGTACCCATTTTCTTTCATAGTGATGCAAAATGAATTTTAAGTCATTTCAAAAATTCTTGAATTTGAAAATCCCTGTATGTTTCTTTTTTTTTTCTTTCTCTTCTCCTCTTGTCTTCTTTGCTATCAGTATTATCATCATAGTTAGAGTGAGCATGTATTTCATGTGTTTGTTTTTTCCAGAAAATACCTTGGAACCAAGCATCATATATGTGATGGACAAGGAAGCCAAGGAGTACCTGCCCACCAGCAGACCCCCACCGACTATTTTCAGATCATGCTGCTCTACTTCTCTGACCACAGGGCCAGGTAAAGAAGTCTGATCTAAGGGCAACCGGTCTCTGAGTTGGTCTTACATAAAAGCCACCTCCAGCAAAGACAAATGGAGATAAATGGACCCACTCAGATTCTCCCTTCTGGAGAGTTGAATGGTGGGAAGGAAGCGGATACTGGGAGCAGCAGAAGCCACCAGCAAAAGAAGGCCTACCATGGCTAGGCGGAAGCTCTGGGTGAATATGGCGAACTAGAAAGCAGGACTGAGAACACAGGAGATATTTGGTTGTGTAATGGCATGAACAGTAAAAAGTTCGAAAACACCTGCTGCTCTAGGGCAGCCAGATAATCTAGTTCCCAGAAGAGTTTTGATCCTATATAACCCCCCAGTTCCTGCTGTACATTCCATTCTCCATGAGACTTGGCTCTTTGTAATTTCCCATGAGGTGTGGTGCACATTTCTGCCTACATGTAGACATCCATGCATCCCCATGTCTTCACTGTAACTTGAGTCAGTCTCTCATTCTTATCATCAAAAGGCCTATTAAATATAAAAGGCCAGCCAGGGCTGGGGTTGTGGCTCAGCGGTAGAGCTCTCGCCTGGCAAGTTTGAGGCCCTGGGTTCAATCCGAAGCACCACATACAAATAAATAAATAAAGATATTGTGTCCAACTAAAAAATAAATATTTTAAAAAAAGGCCAGCCACGTGAACTCATCAGATGAACAATGATGTCTAACCTGTTCACGATTCCACTAACATGGATGTTTCTGTTCTGGAAAATTGCAGGATTCCCCCCCACCCTTTTTTTTCTTTTTTCTTTTCTTTTTTTTTTTTTGTAATTGACCACCTGCCTATTTTTAAAATGCTCTAAACTTTTTACTTCCACTCTGCCTTTGTACTCTTCTCTGATAACACTATTCACATTGTGTCGAGCCACTCAGACGCTATTATAGTCACGTCACTTAAAGACAAGGAGAATTGTCTTTAAGTAACATGTGACTATAATAGCATCTGTGAATTGTGCCACTGTGTGAATATGTAGAGTGTGCTTGCTCAGGATGATGAAGCCTACTCCACACCAAGTACACCTAATTGTGTGTGCTAAATTTTTATGCAACTGGCACCCACATCACAAACACGTGAATGATGCATTTCACTCCCACATTATGACAGGTATGATATCGTTAGACAGTAGGAATATTTCAGGTTAATTGTAACCATGACATTATCATTGAATACTGTTCCATTGTTAACCAAAGCATCATCATTATAGGAGCATAACTGTAATTCAACTGCCCTCTTACAGTTGGACTTTTCCAAATAGGTTTTTCCCCAAGAATTTTTTCAAGCAGTTTCAGATATCTTTTCTTTTGAACCTTGCAACACTTTCAAGAAGTAATAATAGCAATAATAATACCTAGTATTTTTAGTAGTATATAATTTTAAGACATAATTTCAATCAATTAGATCCACTTAACCACCCTATGAGGTTTCTTTCTGACTTTACAGATGAGGAAACTGAAGTTTGGGAATGACAAACAAGCCCTCCAGTTTCGGGAATGGTTTCTGCTGGGATGTCTGACCTCTGCTGCAATGCTAAAATACTCTATAGCCTTTCTTTCCCAATAAGAACATCCAGGACCAGCTCTTAGATATGCTTGTATGGCATTGGAAAGTATCTAGTTTCTTATCTCGATTTCCTAAGTTGAAGGTCTTTCAGATTTAATATGCATCATGCACGTGATTGTGGTCTGACCACATGACCTGGGAATACCTGATTAACAAAGAAACTTACCTTTGTCTTCCCTAGGTGCACTAACAATCCATTGATATTAATTTAGCACGTAGATCTATTGATAAATATGTGTCCTAGAACCCATCACCTGAGGCAAAACCTTGCTGTAATACACAGAGCATTTTCTTTCCATACCAGGAAGTTGATACTTTCAGAGTTGGGTATCAAACCAGCCTGCAATAAACCCATTGTACATTTCAGCTTGTAGGACAGAATGTTGAGATCATTTTGAATTGAGAGAGGGAGGGGAAGACTCAAAATATAAATTGTGTTTTGTTTTTATCTATAACAAATGTGCTTGCTCTAATGACGATAGCACATGAAATTGGTTATTTCATCATTCTTTAAATAAGACCTTGACATTCACTACCTCATCTTCTTGTCATTTGAAAACCAAGAAGAGTTTAAATTTTGTCTGCCCCAGTAGCTGTTCCTCCCAGGCACACAGATGGCTGATGCTGTTTATAGTGGTGACTCTGGTGATTAGATCAGCAATGCACATGCAATAGAGTAAACAAAATGTGGAACCACATGAGCTAGGTTCTGGGGGCTCCTCCGCCATGTCTGAATGACTGCAGAGAGAGGCATTTAGATGAAAGGTACAAACCTATAGCAAAGGGCCCTACTCTATCAAAGCTTCCTTGCTGATACCAGACGGCCTGAGATTCCTCCAGACATAGTATTCTGGGCCTCTACTTACCAATCAGTCCTGACTACAAAAGAGACATTTTTCCATTCAAACTTTAGAAAATCCCTAGTAAACAAAACTGCCCAAGATTGATCTACGTCCCATGACAATGGATCCCATAATACAGTCCCATGACAATTAGATTCCACGGCCAGTGCTACGAAGGTTATAACTCAAACTGTATCCACCACCCTCTATCATAAATGTGCACTTGACCCTTGCTGCCCCATTCTGATTGGGAACTCCAATTAAAGTCATTCCAGTACCATAGTCTAATACCAGACAGTGACTCCCCACAGTGTATCCTGGGGTTTTGTATCATTCTGCCTTCACACACCCACTTTCTCTGCCTGGAATGTTCTTTCTCTTAGAGGTAAATAACAAATCCTCTTGATATGTCAAGACTTCAAGATTAAAGATTACCAACAGCCATTACTCCCTGCCTGAGTTATCTTTCACCCCTCCCTAAGCCCTGCCAATGCCAGGCAAAGCAGAACCCTCCTTTTGTGCTGTGGAGGTACTTCAAACATTTCTCTATTGTTCATTGATCACACTGATTCCACCACTATCACTACTATGACTACATCTATGACTACTACTAACTTTGCCTTTCAAATAAACTATTAGCCCCTTGAGCACAGGAACACTTTCTTCTTTATCCCAACACCTAATTTAATGTCTCATATAGAAAAGCCTCAAATATGTGATAGATAAAATTATAGATTAATATTTACAAAAATAAAGAAGTGGATGCAGAATAAGTCGAATGCATTCCCTCATGAGCTCATGATTGTGTCATTCAAAGGCAATGTTGCTAACTCCATTCCCCTTAAATGACAAATCTCTATTCCAAGACACTTTGGGCTTCCTTTAGTGTCCCATTTAAAAAGTGCATTTGGCTACACAATAGCAACAGAAATAACTAACCAGTTTAAACAAACAAGGGTTTATTTTCTCACATGAGAATTTTGCAAGAAAGTTGAGATGCCAATGTGACAACAGGAGTTCACCTGTTGCATGAAATTATCACCTCAAGATGGTTTCTAAAGCTCTGGGGTTAATTCTAGCATTCAAGTTGGACAGATAGTGGGTAGGGGAGTTCCAGCCACATCTGCCTCCTCCCCATACTTCTGCTCACAAGTCACAGGCCAAAACTAAACCACGTGATTGGCAGTACGCCGAGCCTCTGGAGGTGAGGGAGTCTAGGAAAGCTGGAACAAATTATTCTAATTGACTTGGGCCAAGCCTGATCTATCACTAGTTCTGGGCACACTGCTTCCCAAACAAAATCAGAATTCTGTGGATAAGAAAGAAAGAGAAGTTAGATATTGGGCAGAATCTGGAGCATCTGTCGTTTCAGAAGACATCTCAGTGCTTTAAAGTAAAGCAGTGTTTCAGAATGAAAAAGAATCAATATCATCACTTACTATGAATCCTGAGATCCCTTCTTAAAAGCCATCTGGTGCCTGCCCGCCTGGCCCACTGCAAAGGCTAAGGCTAATGGCCCTGCCTATGCCACAATGATCCCACTATGCATTCAACACAGATCTCTTAAACAGGAAACCCAGATTTACTCAAAGTCTGAAATATTCTGTCCACTCAAAGAGCACCTCTGGAAAGGTACGGATACACTGCTGTTGGGCGTATACATTGCCACCTTATTTTTTTAAAATATTTTATTAGTTGTTGATGGACCTGAATTTATTTATATGCGGTGCTGAGGATCAAACCCAGTGCCTCACACACTCTATTACAAGTGCTTTACCACTGAGCCACCACCCCAGCTCAACAACTGATTTTGACAAGAAATTTGGTATGACCTACTTGTTCTAAAAGATGCAACTTTGAGACATAACTGAGCAACCTCATGGAGAAGCTAGCAGCATTCAAAGAAAATTTATTACTTCATTTCCCAAGAGCATGGGACACTGCACACTGTGCAAGGCCACGGTGGAAGCATCTGTGTGGTGAGAAGGAAGCAGACAGCAGCGAGGGGAAAGCTGAAGACACAGCCTGGCCCAGGCTCCTAGGGAAAGGCAGGCAGGGTGAACAGCTTGTAATCTGCCAGTTTGGATAGTTCTGTCTGGATGTGGGGCTTACTGGTGGTCTCAAGTTACCTGGAACCTAGCTCAGGGTTGATTTAGGGCAGAGGAAATATTGGCTTGTTGTGTGAGAGTTTGATAAGGAGGGTATAGAATATGGATTGGTTTGCACATGAATAACGTCTTCCAACTGAGCTCTTTGCAATCTCTAAGAAAAAGTAGCCCTAGGAGGGGCAGGATCACCCCAGGCCTGTAGGGCCTTCAAATGCCAGAGCATCAAAAATACAAAAAAATAAAGAAAATATAGTTAACATAATTGACCCTGCAATGAGTACATGCTGAATAGACAAACACTAAGAAAACACAGAACAGTGTCCATGCTGAAGATACAGGTCCCTCTTGTGCAGCAATTTTCTTCCCAGATAAAAATCTAGAGAAACATATGCACTAGGAAATGTATCCAAATTTTCAGATCAGGGAGTAAATAAATCCTCAGTGGGAGTGAATAAACTAATCATGGTATAAGCCAGGTGCGGTGGCACATTCCTGTAATCCCAGCAGCTCAGGAGACTATGGCAGAAGGATTGTGAGTTCAAAGCCAGCCTCAGCAACTTAGCAAGACCCTAAGCAACTTAGTGAGAACCTGTCTCTAAATAAAATATTCAAAAACAAGGGGAGGGGCTGCTGGGGATGTGGCTCAGTGGTTTAGAGCCCCCAGGTTCATTCCCCCAGTACAAAAAAAAAAAAATCCTTGGTATTTTTTTATACCCTGGATGTAAATGGTGATAAGAACAAATAAGCTGGCCATGCACTTAACGTTAATGAAGCTCATAAACAATTAGAGTGAAAGAGACAAAGACAAAATTACATATACTATAGAATTTTTATATGAAGTTTCAAAGCAAGAAAACACAAACTAGATTATTTGTGTGTAGTGTATATATATATATTCACATATGTGTGTGTGTATTCAAACTATCACAAAAGAGGAAGCTGTGACCCAGCATAAATGTCCAGGCAGAGTGGTCTTCTCTGGGGGTGGGAGTAAGAGGTAAGAGGAGGGTTTTTGGAGTCCTGCTAATATTCCAGACTTTAAAAGGGATCACGACTACGTGATGTTTTATTACACTGTACTTTTCTGTGTGTATACTGGGTTTGATGAATTTTCAAGGGGTAAAAGAAAAAATGAGAGCAGAACTAGTCTAAACAGAAACTCATGGGTGATAAATGCCATTGAAAATGCAGATATCATTTTCCTGATCCAAAAGTCCACTTCAGTGAACATGAAGATCCTTCCTTGTTAATATTAGGTAGTTAGGTAGGTATTCCCTCTTCATCATATAAAGCCTGCTGCTATGGTGGAAGGAAAAAGAAAAGGGCTTCCTTCTGATAAACCATGACTCCTGAAGAAAAAAAAAAATCTGTTTATGAAATAAATGGATCCAGCATGCTTTTGATGACCTTTAATTCATGCTTTGCCTGGTCCACCTGGAACTGGGCCTTCAGAATGTTGTTCCTATCGTTTGTGTTCTCCCACCTGGGGTAATTCCTTCCCCAGAGGGTATTTTAAAGCTGTTTCTGCTTCCAATGTTAGCTGGCATTATGACCATATATCATTCTTATTTTTTTAGACAAGGAGGAATTAGGAACTTCCTTAAGTTGGGAGGTCCAGGGATGCACCAGGGGTAACTAAATCCTGCCTACTTCAGTGCCCCCTGTAGCTGCACTTGGACATGGTCCTTCTCTTCATTTCCCACCCTAATCTAGTGTGAGGTGCTGCTCTCTATGTTCAACAGCTGTGGGGCCCTCCGTAGGCAGCTGCTGCTGGAGGCCATGCAAAATGAGTCTGATTATGCCTGGCGCCTCAGCATTTTTGGCTCTAGGCTCTGGATTCTATGACATGCTCTAGTGTACAGGTAAAAATTACATGCTCAGATCTTGAGATTTGCTTTCTGCCTCTTCTTTTGTAAACATCTAAGACCAGCATTTTATGGGAAAGTTCAAATTCTTAGAAGCACAGAGATAGGGATGTATCTAATCAGCTTGAATATTTGCGAATGAACCAAAGAATCCAAACCAAAGAAATTCAAAGGGAAAATGGGATGCAATATTGGACCACTCTGAAATCAAATTGCATGGACAAGTGTGTTATTCTGTCTGAAGTTAGCAACATATCTTTAAAAAGTGTTGATAGTAAGGGAATGAGGTGTAGGGGTTTTGTTTTGTTTTATTTTCATTTCTGGAATAATTTACTAACATTAAATATAGGAAGAAGGATTTTATTAAAAAGAGAAAGAAAGCTTCTAGGAAAATGAAGATAAAGAGGGATATAGAGAGAAATGGAGATTCAGAGAGGTACAGGACACAGGTAAACAAAAACAAGATAAAAAAACAGAGATGGTGGGAGACTAAAAGCAAAGCCAGTCTGTAGGAAAGAGAGAGGAAGATGGTGGGTAGAAAATTTCCTTACCTTTTTTCATTTCTTTTAGGTTAGATGTCAAAATAGAAGTTTTAGCACTTTCCAGATTGATATTGTACTTAAACTTATTTAATTACTGCGATGGATTGCATACTTACCACCAATGGCCTTGTTCTCACTTGCCCTAACTACTAATGGGCTGTAAATACAGTCTTTAAAAAATAACCCAGGTTTGATGTGGATTTGTGTTCACCTGTGTCAATGACATGCCAGGGAAATAGATTAGCTGCTGTCTGCCTGTGACTCACTGCATTATGCATTTTACCACTGACCTGGCTTGGCCTATTCCAACTCTGACTGAATGCAAATCCAGGTTTTTGTCATCTAAAGGAACATCTCTAGCAAAAGAGAGCTTTTATAGCAGGAGCAGAAGCAGCTCCAGTTATTGTTTGGTAAGCAGTTGTGTGTCCTGGGGGACTGTTCTCAGCCTTGAGTAACTTCAGTGGGAAATAACTAAATAGCTTTAAAGGGATCGAAGGGGAGGGGAACAAATGGGCTCGAGGCAGCAGAAGAGTTACAGCATAATTAACTCCCAGACCGGCTCATTGATGGTATGTACAGCAGGGCTGCACAACCCTCCCGGAGCTTGCTCCTCAGCTAGAATTAAAGTTTAATTCAGTGTCAAAAGGACATTAGGAAAAAAAAAGTACTGCATAGGACAATGGGGACAAGCCAGTGAACTTCATGGAGAAGGGATCATGACATGGCCATTCTCCCACACAGTTTGCAGAATGGGCAGATTTTAAGGCGCGCCTGTTGGATGGTCTGAAGTAGACTGAAGAAAGTCTGAGTCTGGGCCATTTGGGAGAGAAAATGATGGAAATATCTGCCCGATGCCTGGAGAAGCTATTTGTTTTGACTACTGCTGCTGCTATTTCCCTTAAGGTTGGAGCACATAGAAATTGTGGAAAATCAGTGCCCAGAGTGGAGAAAAAGCATTCTCTTCAAGCAACTGGGAGGCTGTGCTTGGGCATCCTGTGCCTCTGCGCTCAAGACAGGAAACCTGTTATCAGCGGCTATCTTGCATATTTAACACCAGAGCAGATCATTTTTAGTACCCTCTCCTCTACACCATGAAATTATTTCCATCAATAACCTTGAAACAAAATTTAAACTAAGGGCCAGAAAAGGCAGTGAAAATTTTCCCTTATTATGCTTGGTATGTATAATCTTAGCCAGAAAGAAAGAGAATTTTTATATTACACATTTGTACATAAAAAAGTGCAACATTTTCCTTCAAGCATTTTATATTCACCTTTCAGCTTGAATTTTGATCTTTTTAATACAATACATGATTCATACAAAGAATTGTCCAGCAACTTCCAAGTAAATTTCAATAAACCCAAAATGTCTTCAAAAAGTATAAGTCAAGCAACTCTTAAATTATAGTAATATTTTATTTACTAGATTTCTTCTTTATTTTTAAAATAAGTCATAATTTTAAAAGGAGGGTACATTTAATTTTAAAGATGTTGTTCACACTTAGTAAAAAATACTCCATGTATGAACTAGTTTACACTTGACAAAGATATGCCTCGTAATTACGTCCCATACTTAACAAAAATATACTTAACAAAAACATAATTAACAACTTGAAAATTGTTTCAAATTTTAAACACACTCAAACTGTTCACATAGGATGACAGAAATGAGGCAATTCCAGTTCTGTTTCTTTGTTTTTTGCCATCTTTGTTTATTTCAAACCCATTGTTCAAATGCAGGAATACGCAGTACAATGGACAATGCAAACTCAAATGATTCCAAGCCATTATAAACTAATTCTCCAAATAAAAGCTTATTCTCATTTAACCGGGAAGTCTCTGGATTAACTTCATAGAAAACAATGCTTATTTAAGACAAATCATAAGATGTGCCGATTTGAAGTGTGTGTGTGTGTGTGTGTGTGTGTGTGTATAAATTCAACAGTAACCATAACTATTGTCTAACATTTAGTTCATTAAATAAAACAGGAAAAAGTATTTTATCAGAACATTATTTAGAATTGGGGGCACAGGATGATAATATGAAGCAGATCCCACTTCCGTTCATTTGATTGTTGTTTTAAATGGCTTTGAAGATTAGCACCCCTGTTGCTGTCATTGGGTGGACTCTTCCACTGCTCTGCCCTAGGTGTGCATACATCTGTATTCTTGCCCATGATCCCAGCCGGGCCCAGGATAATCTCAGCAGGAGCGGCCCAGGGCATCTCCACTAATACCAACTATGGTGAGGAAGAAGAAAGGTACTGGGAAGGAGTCTCCTGTATCCAGCTACTTCTCCTGTCAAGCCCTCAACCAAGAATTCCAGTCACAGTGGCTCTTTCATTCTTCCCAACAACTCTTCCAAGGAGGGTTGTAATTCCCAGTATTTGGACATAAGAAAAAGTAGACTGCTAGAAGTAATGTGACTTATCCAGTAGCCCACTGCTTTTAAGGGGCAGAATCAGGGTTATAACCCACATCATGCTGCCCAGAAAGGAGGTTTGAATTACCTCCTGAAAGGGGCATAGTGGAGTCTGTGGTATCCATGGATGACCCAGAATTCCCTGACCATGCATCAGTTCAGAGGAGACAGGCTGAGAGTCCTGCTGCTCTAAGTAGAACAAACCCACCTCTCTGGGGGTCTTTCCTGAGTTAAATCAATCGCCCCTCGGACACTAACCCAGTACCAGGAGAGAGTCTCCATTTGACTCACGAGATAGAACAAGTTCCATCAGAGGGTTTCTGAGAGTGTGACTTAGCTTGCTTACTTGCTTTCTCTTTTCTTTCCTTCATTTTGTCTTTATATCCTCCCCTTTCTCTCAATTTCTCTGTCTCTCTTTCCTTCTTTTTTCTTTCTTTTTTAACCTACTTCCTTACTAATGTTAGTATTTTGGGTGAAATTGCTAGAGCTATCACATTAAGAGAATTTCTCATTTGGGACCTTGCATATTACATGTAGCTCCAAAAAGCTAATGAATCCTCTTTACTACAAGCCAGGGAACATCTTGCATCTCTCTTTCTTTTCTCTGCTTCATTAAAAAATGATAATCTAACCTATGGCCAGAGTCAGAGGTCTTGCTCACTTATTAGTATTGATTAGTATTTATAACTGGTATAGTGTTTTCCTCCCCCTACATAGTGCATATTGCAATTTCAAGAATCATGCTACAGGAAGTTTTGGATCACATAATAAGTGCAAGATTTGGCCAAAAATGAACCTATATTTAATTTCATTCTCTCTTCTGTCTAGTTCCAGGGAGAACTGTTTTGTCTCCTTTTGTTGTCTTTGTGTATAACCAGGCTCCTCCCCAGTCACCAACAGGGCACAGTGGCATAGTTGGAGCCAAGGACAATCCATGGCAGAGCCTTCCCTGAGCTCTGTCTCCTCTGGAGGATGCCCTTGACCCCCTTCACAGCAACAAGACAGGTGAGTGAGGAAGGCCAAAGCAATTGAGTGCTTCCTCTCCCCACTAGCCAGCAGAGGGACAGTATCATTATCACCATTTTCATCTTTACTAGCTAACCTGTTCCAAACCCATAGGAGAAAAACAAGCATCTTCAGAATATGTGTCAGTTATTAAGTTCAGCTGCATATAATACTAGCTTTAGTAAGTGACTTAATGACATATAAGTTTATTTTTCCACTTTCCAAAGAGGCCTTCCTTGCATGGCAGCCCAGGGAGGTCATGACAGATACACAGTTAGCAGGGACTCAGCCACATGTTCTCTTTCTTCTCCATCATCTTCAGCACATGGATACATCTCCAAGGTCACTGCAGGCTCCAGTGTGGCTGATGGAATGCCTGCCTTCATCTCTGCTTTCTAAGAGAGAAAAGGGAGATAGGGGGAGGCAAAAGGCTGAGACGGCATTCTTAAAGATTCCTGGAAACCCAGCCAACAACTCCTGTTTATAAGAGCCTGGAAAATATATCTCTTTTTTCAGGTACAACACCAGAATGAAATTAGAGCTCTGTTCATGGGGAAGAAGAGAAGAGGTAATCCTGAGTAGGCATCCCACATCCTTTGCTACAAGCTAGGTGCCAGCTCTGAGCTAAGAACTTTATACACATTACCTGCTTCTTCCTCAAAATACTGCCACTAGACACATGCCCTTAGACCCAGAGAAGTCTTGGGGATTACTAATGCAACAACTTGGTTCTATTCTGACACTGGAATAAAGCTTCAGAATTTAGAGAATGTTCCTCAAATCTCATTTAATTCTCAAAAACACCCCTTGAGGTATATTTTATTCTTAACTTGGTTTTTCTCTTATTTTTCATTTATTCTAATTAGATATATATGACAGCAGAATGCATTTTGATTCCTTGTACACAATTGCAGCGCAACTTTACATTTCCATGGTTGTATACCATGTAGCGTCACACCATATGTGCAGTCATACATGTACCTAGGGTAATGATGTCCATCTCATTCCACCATCTTTCCTACCCTCATACCCCCTCCCCCTCCACCCTCTCCTTTTCCCAATCAAAGTTCCTCCGTTTTTCCCATGCCCCCCATTATGGATCAGCATTCACTTAGCAGAGAGAATATTCGGCCTTTGTTTTTTTGGGGTTTTTTTTGGGGGGGGGAGATTGGCTTACTTAGTTTAGCATAATATTTTCCAACTCCATTCATTTACCTGCAAATGCCATGATTTTATTCTCTTTTAATGCTGAGTAATATTCTACTGTGTATATATACCACAGTTTCTTTATCCATTCACCTTTTGAAGGGCATCTAGGTTGGTTCCACAGTTTTGCTATTGTGAATTGAGCTGTTATAAACATTGATGTGGCTGTGTTACTATAGTATGCTGATTTTTAAGTCTTTTGGGTATAGACCAAGGAGTGGTTTCTTCCAGGGAGAAAGCTGAGGTCTAGAATGGTCTAAGTGATTGGCTCAAAGCCACAAGTTGCAAAACTGGAACTAGCTCTCAAACCTCCTGATACCTGGACCAAACTTTCTTTTCTTGAAAAGAAATACATCAATGTTTATAGCAGCACAATTCACGATAGCTAAATTGTGAAAACAACCTAGATGCCCTTCAGTAGATGAATGGATAAAGAAACTGTGAGATAGATATATATGTACATACACACAAACACACACACACACAAACACACACAATGGAATATTACTCAGCATTAAAAGAGAATAAATCATAGCATTTACAGGTAAATGGATGGAGTTGAAGAATATTATGCTAAGTGAAGTAAGCCAATCCCCAAAATACAAAGGCCAAATATTTTTTCTGATATATGGATGCTAATCCATAATGGGTATGCGGTGGGCGGGTAAAGGAGGAATGGAGGAATTTTAGATAGGGCAAAGAGGAGGAAGGGGAAGGGAGGGGCATGGGGGTAGGAAAGATGGTGGAATGAGATGGACATCATTACCCTAAGTACATGTGTGAAGATATGAATGCTGTGACTCTACTTTGTAAACAACTAGAGACATGAAAAATTGTGCTCTATATGTGTACTATGAATTGAAATGAATTCTGCTGTTATGTATAACAAATTAGAATAAATTAATACATTTAAACTAAAAAATAAAAGAAAAAGAAAAAATAAAGATATAGAAAATTCAGGGAACTTTTTATATCATCAACCTTTTCAATTTTTCCAGGTTATTAGGAATAAAATAGTGTCATCTGATCTTGACTTGCATCTTGCTGATTGCCAGGAAGCTAAAGTTTTTGAAAAGCTTATTTGCTATTTAAATTTACTCTTGTTTGAATTGGAGTCTTTTTTTTTTTTTTTGGTGCTGAGGATCGAACCCAGTGCCTCACACATGGGAGGCAAGTGCTCCACCACTGAGCTACAACCCCAGCCCTGAATTGGACTCTTCTGTCTTCACTCATTTTCAAGTGGCTTCTTTTTGCTTGTAAGTATTTTCTTTTTCTTTATGTAGTTTGGATATTAATCCTTTGCCTATTATATCTGGTGCAAATTCTCCCATCACCCCGTCCTTATCTCTACAGTGTTCCCTCATGCAGAAGCTTTTAATTCAAAATAGTCAAATCCATAAGTGTTTTTCTCTATAAGATGCAATTTTTTTCTACTTTAAAACAAACCTTCTCATTCTTGAGATAGGAGAAAGTAAAGAAATTCTGTATTTTGTTTTCATTGTTTTATTATTGTGTTTCTCATTTATTTTTGCATGTTGTGTGAAAATGAAATCTAATAATGTTTTTACTTGAAAATTCTCCCAGTGCCATACATTTAATAAAAGATCTTTTCCCCAACTGATACTTTAATACCACTTTTTGCATACATGACCAAGTACCATATGTGTATTGATCTGTTTCTTGGTCTTATATGCTATTTTATTGATTTATTTTTCTACTCTAAGTTATCTTTCCTCTTAAGTCCTCCACATTAAAAATAATTCATATCTGAACCTGATGCCTACTTTCCTGATGCTAAGCAAGCCTAAATTTGGTAAGTGCCTGACAGTTCTCCAGGTAAGTAAGATAGAAGGCACATGGTCCCTTTGACTTCCAAGCTGGAGATTCTGATGGCACTACTGAGGGGGTCTAGCTGTCAGAGTATATACCCATGCAGTAGAAGCAAGAATAAATTTGGAAGGTAGTGAGCAGGACAGAATGAATGTCGAGTCTACACCCACACCTCATTCTCTGACATCGTCAATGCCCACATACTATTTATGATCATCATTCTTCATATTAGTTGACCAAATATGCCAGTTTTTAATAATAGAAGTACATAAAGATTTAAAATCTTCAGTTTTAAAATCATATTAATTTTGGAAACTATCTGAATTCACATTATATAATGATCTGTAGTTTACAGCACTTCACAGGGTTTGTGTTAGTTTTGCATTGCTCTGGAAAAAAAAAAATACCTAAGAGAAACAACTTCTAAAGAGGAAAGGTTTATTTTGGCTCATGGTTTATGTTGGTTTCCGTCCATGATATGCTGGTAATATAGGTCTTGGAGATCAGGAACAAGCCCTCATTCCCCTGATGTTGAAGATTAAAAACCCAGAAATGTCGAGGAAAGTGTTGAAAGCTTGTTTTACTTAAGAAAAGAGATAGCAATAGATTTCTCTGAAGAGAAGGAAGCCCAAAGCTGCATGGGGGTGGAGGGAGTGGGTGTGTCTTGCTCTTTTGTAGACCCCAGAACCACCCACCACACAACACACACAAACACACACACACATACTTTCTCTTTCTTCTCTGCCTAAAGGCCGAAAGGAGCAGGAACACAGTGGGTAATGGCTAGCAATTTCCTGTGCCTTGTGCTGGGAAGTTCAGTCCCTTCCTGGAGGTTAGCTGTTAGTAACCCATTGTCTTTTCTTTGATAACCAGCCCTCTTCTTCTTTGTCTCTGACTGCCAGACCTTCGCCCCCTGCCTCAGTCTGCTGAGGAATGTGACATACCCTGTCCCCCCAGGCCAGGTGGGCTGCAGGCAGATTACTTTTAGGCAAAAGAAGTATGTGGGGATTCAGTACAGTGGGTTCATTTTGTAGAATTATTCTCTTAACCTTGTGTCCCTACCTTCTTTAACTATCTATCCCCTTACACTGGCTCTGTTGGTCCTGGGCCTGTGGTGAGGCAGAACATCTTGGTGGAGTGCATGGAGCAAAGCTACTCCCCTCATGGCTGTCAGGAAGCAAAGCAAAAAAGAGGAAGACCTGGAGTTCTGACCTTCAAGAGCACACCCCTCTATAATCTAATTCCTCCCACTAAGTCCTACTTCCTAAAGGTTCCGCCACCTCCCAGTAGTGCCACAGGCTGGGGAACAAACCTTCCACATTTGGGCCTTTGGGGAACATTCAAGATCTAAACTACATCAGGGTTCAACTGTCTGTGCATGCTATGGTCTAGATCCTGGCTCTTTGGGAAAGGTCTTCTGTAGCAGCTACACATATCACGGGCAGAGAATGTTAAGACTGGGCAAACATCTTGCTTATATCACCTCGAAGGAAGGAAGGATAAAAAGGAAATAGATCACTCATGGCAATCCTGAGTTGACTATAGCAGTTCTCTGTCATCGGTCTGAGAACCTAGACTCAGTCCAGAGGACAGGAAAGTAGGGAGGGTGGGGACCAGCCAGGGGCAGGTGACTCATAGAGCCCAAATTTTGATCATCAGCCAACCCAACCATCATGGTGAAGAACGTGAGTCATGATTCTTAGTCAATATCAAGAAACAGCTTCTAGGTGATGAAATGCTTTGCAACTCAACATTGCAGTCCTATTTTTCACATTCTACAAATCATAGAGTACCTGATCTGTAAAATTTCAAAAGTCCTGCAGAAAACTCTTGCATGGCAGCATTAAGAATATACCATAGTCCAATCAGAAGACTATTTTCCATATTAGAATGTATCCTTCTACAGCTGGACTTTCTGTAGATAAGGAAGGGGGAAGAGAACTTCTAAAACACATTGTCTTTCTGATTCTGCTGGGTGAGGTTTTACAAAATATGGCCATCAAGATGCTAACTGCAGAGTCAACATGAGTAATTGGCTGTCTCCATGGTTTCTGACATATTCCCTTTCCCCTATCTTTTCACAAATAAAATTTTGCATAATAGAGAGGTCAGTTTTATTCATTCAAGGAAACGTGAAGCTATTTCTGATTGATTTCCTCTAATTTCTATCACTAAAATTATATAATATTTTGATTAAATCTGAATTTTTAAAAAATCTCTTGACTATATATTCAAGGATATTTGTCTTTTAAAGTGTGTTTTTTTTTCCTGTAGTAAAGCTATCATGGCTCTTTGGGTCTTCACCAAACAAAACAAACTTTCTTTAAAAGGAGGATAATCCAGGCTACTCATTCAATATAAAGTGGAACAATAAGAAGTGGAATAGAGGATGAAATGAGAACCCCTTGTCCTCACTTAAAATCATGAAGGAACTTTCCCTTAACATCATCCTCTGATTCCATGTCTAGGGATTACATTTTAGGTAAAGCTGTGTTTGAACAAGATTCTCCCACTTCATCCAGTAATGAACCACCTTGGGCAGGATCCAAGACTAAAATACCTGCATTGTATTATGCATAATAGTGGGTCATGTTTATGCAGGGTCCCCATGCAATTATTCATAAGTTTTTATTCCTTTTTATTCCATTTCTTAACATGCAGACTTGACTGGCATGCTTACATCAATTGCTCTCTTTCTCTTGCTTTGTTGTGGTTCTGTGTTTTCATGCAAACTCTACCTCCTGAAAGATATCCAGCTCCATGCCAGCTCTATGGAATCTGCAGATCTTCTCCCTAGAATATAAAGCAAGAGCTTGGGTTTAATTGGCCAAAAAATGCATTTGCTAAATGAGGCTTTCCTCAAATGTCACTCATTCATTCAGCAAGTCTTTACGGAGCACCTCTTGGGCTCCAGGCATTGTGCTTGTCTGTGAATACAATAGTGAATGAAACAGATGTACAGGACTCTTGCCTGTGTGGTGGTTACCACACAATGGCGCAGACAGCAACAAGAAAATATCTAATTACACATTGTGTTAAATGGGGGTGGGAACAAACAAGACAGCAAGTAATGTGGTGGAGAAAGCTCTGCCTAGAATAAGCAAGGGACACCGTGGAAGGGTGCCAGTTAAACGAGGTCCTAAAGAATAAGAAGACCTAAGCATCCAAAGGGAAGCATGTTGGCAGAAAACCCACAGATGGGAAGGTCTCAGGCCATCTTCTCTCGCCATCTCTGCCTCTATTCCTCACCACCCCCATTAGCCTCCATAGGGCCAGACAACTCCTTTTCCTCCCAAAAGCCTTCCTGCACATCCTGCTGTCTCTTTTACAGCCTCCTTCAGCACCTCCTCTGTCCCGCCCACCCCACCGACTCACCATTTCACCAGATGCTGGGTTGTATTGTCCTCAGATGGTTCCTGTGGTTAAACTCGTCTCTCCAACAAGTTTTGTAGACCCACCAAGGACGGAGGGCATGTGCCCCTTTTGTACCCCATGCCATGTCTGCTGCAGCACTGGAGCGGAACTGACGGGGACAGCATTGAAATGAACTGAAGACGTTAGACCTACAGGGGCAGGTGAACAGCCGTGGCTAAGCTGCTTTTCTATCTGCTCACATTAGATGAAATGCAAATAGATAGGCCCCATCTCTCTCTGTTCTATTTAGCATTTATATGACACCTTTCAGCACAGAGAAAATGAGTAAGTGGAACCAGAAGTGGCTGTTCCATGTGCTCATCCCCTCACTCGTCTCCAGCCAGGCATCTGGTCCCCACCTGCCCCTCACGTGCCCCTCCTCCCCAAAGGGGCAGGCTGCACACACCAGTGTTTTGCTTTCAGCACAGCTCTTCCCACAGAGCCACACACTGTTGAAAGAATGCATTGTCCGTGCTAAAGGGAGAACGCGGGTAGCACATTACAAATCTGAGCTGTTAAGTGATAAATGAGCAATGAAAAGCATCCTGACATCATTAAGGTGTTCCTGAACATGCTGTCTGCTCCAGCCTCACCCGCTTGCAACAGTGGGAAGGCAGAATTGCTGGCAGGGTCACCAAAGCCTGGCTTAGCAGTCACCAAACTGGACCATTCCAACCTCATGAGGATTTTCTAGATTCTGTCAATTGGAGACACAGACATTTCATAGAAACTGGTAGATTCACATCTCTATAAACTTTCTTAGAAGGTAGGGCTCCCTTTCTCCATGTGAAGGTGAACTTGCCTGTTTTAAGGCTTAGAGTATTGCCAGAGTTTGAGGCAGTCCTTCTGCACTGCCTCCCACCCCAGGTTCTAGATGCCCACCCTCAGTCCTCAGCATCCACATATGGACTGGTCCTCTGTAGAACCCAGACCACATCATCCACATATTCCCAGCTGCACCAGGGCTCAGCATGGACAGGGAGTCAGAGAGAGTGCCATTTAGGTGGTAGAGCAGCTCATGCAACATGTATGAGGTGGAATCTGCCAGGCCAGAAAGGGCATCTGTTTAAAATTGTAAACTTTAGAAGGCTGCCTTGGGGCCTGAAAGCAACCACTTCCTCTCACCCCAGAATGCTGTAGCATTCTAAGTCTCTAGAGAAGAACCTGGGTATGGTCAGCAAAACCAGTGAGGAGACACTTGTTTACTTTCAGGGACTCCAGTAGTCACTGGGGTAGAAGAGGCACATCACCCCACAACAGCATACCTTGGGCTCTATCCCATGGAGCAAGAAAGCATGTTTTGCCTATTTTGTGGTAACAGTTATTATTCCCTGGGAATGCACGTGGTAGCCTGGGTAGTGACTGGAGATAGGCTTCAAAGTCAGATTTCGTAGGTACAAGTCTTGTTCTTTCTCTTAATAGTCATGTGACCTTGGACAAGTCACTTAGGTGAAATTATGGCATCTGTAACATAAAATAGAACAAGGATCCAATGATGGCACAGTGCCTGGCGCACAGAGGGGAGTAGTGATCATTTACTCTTCATGGTAGACCTACTTAATATGTCACCCACTGAATTATGTGCTTTATTTAATCCTGTAATTTAATCCTACAATAACTCGAAAAGAGAGGGCCTGTGCTTAGAGCCACTATGCTGTATTACTTACGTTGTTTCCCTAAGAGAAATATTTTCATGTCAGTGGCTATTCCTGCCTGAAATTTTCCCTTGAAAAATGGCTCCAGGATGGGTGCTTCCTAAGGGGAAGCTTTCTCCATTAGCACAACAGGAGGGGAAACGTCAGGGCAAGCCTTGACCCACCATTACCAAGAAATCAACTGTGGAAGTGAGTCATCTATCTCACGCCACCGGGCTGGACTCGGTGATTAATGGGAGACATTTAAGATGAATAGACTTTCTTGTTAAAATTTTGAAAATTAAAGATCTCAGAAAGGTAACCCCAGAGAATGAAGGGGACAGGGAGGGGGGAAGGAAGAAGAACTGAATTCTCTTTCTAGTTAACCTTCTTTCAAAAACCCAATCCCTTTCTGCCAAAATTTGGAGAACATCCTGTGCCTTGTCCATGTCTCCTGGCTTTCCTTGACTCCCTTCTCGCCTCAGAGAAGACATGCGTTCCAGCCAAAGTGGTTATCATAGTATAAAATTTACCAAGTGAGACGATAGAACAATTGACTACGCAGGCACAGGCCAGCAGCTAGGAGTGAGAGACACTGGGATATAAGAGAGTAACATGGACCCCCACAGATATTGCTGCTGTGGGTTTTCAGAACCCAAGTACACAGGCCATGCTGGTAGAGCCCAGAGATCCTTGAGAAAGAAAAGATATTCAGCTGGACATTTCTTGAGACCAAGCTTTGAAAGAACTCAGTCCTGTCCCTGTCACCACAGCAAGGGACACACTGCCTCATTCTGAGATGGGCTCTAAGACCCAGCCACCCATGTTCCCAAATGTCACCACCAGAGTACCACCTAAATGAGTATGGCTGATGTTTATTGATCGGTGTGATTGTGATAAAAGTGCTGTCAGCCTTCCATGAAGATCACAGAATGGACACATTTGGAAAGGGATTCTTCTTTTCTGGTTTTACAAGGATAAGGAAGGAAGCCAAGCCACGCAACTGGTCAGTGGTGAAGCCAGAATCGGAGCCCAAGTTCTTTTCTTTGACCTTACAGTCACTGCTTGAAGATGAGGAGAGCAAAGAGGAAGGAGAAGAAGGGAAGAAAGGATGAAAACAGAAGAGGCGTGAAGACCTAAAGCTGAGCTTCGCTCTCACGTGCTGCCTTAACAGCTGACAAAACATGGCGGGCCTCAGCCAGCCTGGCCAGAACTCCCCTCCCCACTGTGCTCCCAAGGATGAGGTCCTGCAACCAAATAACCCTCCTTTCAAAGAGGCCAGGTGCACTTCCTGCTTCTCCCTGAATTTCAGTTCCCTGCCAGCTCATGGAATTAGTCACATAAACCAACCACATCTTCTCTCCGGAAGCAGGAGGCACCCCAACCTCTTGATACTACAAAGTTGACCTCCCTATGATCGTTCATTCTGTTTCCAAATGCAATACCTGTGTGCCCTGCCTGGTGTGAGGTGCCCTCTTCCCCACAACCCCAGGGCCAGAATCCGTCCAGCACCAGTGGATGAAAAAGAGGTGATCAAAACAGAAGGGAACCAGATCAAGAGAAAGGGTAAAGGTCAGCCCTGAGATGGCCTATCCACAGATTCAGCCATGGGGTACCTGTGTGAGTCCACAGGCTGTGATGCTGTGGTTAAGAAACCTGGAGACAGATAACCTAGATTCCAATCCTTTTTCTACCCATTCCAGATGTGAGACCTCATGTAAGATACTAAATGTCTGTGTGCCTTCATTTCTCATCTGTAACACGGGGATGGATAATAGCAACTATCCATGCAATGTGACATTTAAATAAAATAACCCATGTACAGCTGTTACAGATAGCCTAGCCCTTGGCAAAAGACAGCTGTCATTAATATCCTAAACCCTATGTTCTGGGATCACTTTTTCTCTGAATCCACCCAAGAATCAATTGGCCTTTCCTCGTGGAGCCTTCCTGTTTTTACCTACCTGACTGCAATATTGCATGTCTCTGAATCTTATGCAAGGAGTTTACAAGTTAACAACTTAGGAACCTAGTTCACCTATGCTACCCCAAAAAAGAGCACGGGCATGAAGCACTCTGAAACTGCCACAGCTTTTACATGGGTAGGATGAGGGGGAATTTATTCTTGGAGTTTTTTAAGTGTGTTGGAATCAACAAACATGCTATAAAGCTAGAGCAAAGTCTACTGTTTATTAATGTTTGGATATTTATTCACCAATAAAAGCTCCCATTTATTGAGTGTTTACTATGTGGCAGCACAGTTACAAGCATTTAGATCGCCAGCTCATATGCACAGCAACCCTCCAAGGTAGATGTAAGTATTGCCCTAATTTTGTAGATGAAGAAATCGAGGCACAAGAGATTCACCGATTCACTCAAGGTTCAGAAATTCTGTTGAACTGGGAGGGTCCAGGCCATGAGCTCTCTTCAAAGCACCCCCAGCGGGGTCTCCTGTGCTACTGGGGTCAAGAACTGCTTGACTGAGACAGCACATGATCCTGTGATCCTATAATCACATAATGCCTAGCACTGTAACTATTTTCTACAGATGTTTTATGTCTCCAATTAGATTATAGACTCCCAGGAGCGAAAAAGCTGAATAGGAACAATGTCCTAGAATAATTTGGAATCTGTTCCTTCTGTACTAGCTCCACTAGGCATCCCAGAGTAGACATTTAATACATTGATGACTCTAAGCTTGGATTACAGGTTCTGTGAACCTCTGCTATTATGGACTGCCAATATTCTAGGTACTTTATATCAATTCTTTCATTTATTCTATGAAGAAAGTGTTACTAATGTTATTCCCATTTTTTAGATGAGCAAAAAAAAAAAAAAAGACAAAGGAGTAAGAAACACACAACTAGTAAATGGCAGAGATAGTTGAGCAATGTGGTTCCTGAGTGTGATGGAATCCAGTATGGTATAATAGAAGGTTTGGGGAATGGGAGAGAGGAGAGAGGGAGAGGAGAAACCATAAACAGGCAGACAGAGAAAAACAGAGAATTTCAAGTTGTAATTGTTAGTTAGAACTGAGGTAACAAATGTAGACTAGGTGGTTTACAAAAGAAAAGAAATTTGTTGCCTCACATTCTGGAAGCTAGAAGACTCCATCTTAGGCAGGGTCAGGGCTGAGGACCCTACACTAAAAGATTAACAAGATAAAAATAAACAGATTTACCCAAGTCTTAGGGATATGGGAGACTTTGGAAATGAAGACCCAAAGAATCAAGGAAACTTGAGTATTTTTATGCTAATTTTGATGAAGAGTGGATAGTTGTGAATAAGCCAATTGGACAGAAAGGATGATCTAATGGTAATAAACTGGGGGAGCTTCTCGGGGCCTATTGTACAGATCCTGCTCTGGTCCCTGTATTCAGAGATAAGGACATTCCTTTCTTCAAAACACAAGCAGGGTGCCTCTCATGTGAAGATCTTATGATCTACTTCAGAGGAAGGTCAGGAAATTCTTTCTAGAGTTTATGGTCTTCTTTAGTAGATAAGAGGTAGGGGAAGGTGAGAGCCACCTTTTTTTCTCCTGAATTCTGAAATGCCAAGATACCATATTTGACGTTCCAAGATTTGTGCAACCTTTGAAGTTCCTTGGCAGGTAGAGCCATCACCCTGCCCTCTGCCTTCATTTTGTACATACTGTCCTCCCTGTGAGGGTCGTCCCCAAACTTCCCATTTGTTTGGAAAGATATCTGTGGATGAGGGCCCACCCTAGCAACATAAGTTGACCAAATCCGTAAAGATCTTCTCTCCAAAATACAGTCACAAATGAGATACTGGAGATGAGGACTTCAGCATATAAATTTGGGGAGGACATAATTCAATCCATCACACAAACCAAGAGTCATATAGGTTATTAAGCCAGAGATCCACGGGACTAAGAAAGAAAAGCCTGGGGCTGCCTGGAGACCAGCTCTGGCACATTTGGATGAGGATGGGTCAAACTTCAATAGCAACCAGAAAGCCATGCTCAGTCTTCCTCTGGCACCAAGAGTGAGAGGTCACTGACTGGTTACCAGCTTTTTCTGGCAATGCCTGCACCTCAGAATTGCAAAACCAGTTCAACAACAAAAACCAATAAGCTTTAAAAAATAAACAAATAAATAAACAACAGCAACCAAAAAAAAAAAACAAACACATACAAACTGAAGAGCACCCTTATGTTATCTGTAGGGAAACCTCAAAAACTGTCAAGGAGTGCTGAGTCAGGAAATTCTCCCTTAACTGCTTTTGTTGGAAACAAGTAACATTTCAACTTTATCCCTTCTTTCAGACAACACCCCAGGGGTATTCAAGTGCAACAATGCCATCATTCAGGGCTTTCCGTTCCCAGGGGGCTCTCTTTGAGCCAGGGCCAATACACACTCTTATAGAGTCAAGGAGAGTAGATTTCCTCCAGCCCTTCTGAATTGACAGAGGAAGAATTACATGTCTGAATGCCACTGCCTTATTGCCATCTGGCCTCCCCAAAAGACACTCAGTTGATCATAGCCCCTAGGTAAGGACTGATGAGAAGATACAACACAAAAACTAAAGTTTTGTCTCTGCCAGTGGCCAGATATACCAAGGAGCCTCCTTAAGGGGCCACCCAAAAGCTGAAGATAGCCCTCACATCATAGGGCAAGAGTTCAGCTGAGAACTGGGCACTGGACAAGAAGGACCACAGCACTATTTCAACTTTTTTTATACCTCAGGCTTCCACTCAGCATTTCCAAGTCACTCTGTCACTGCCTCCCTGTGTCCATTACTAGCTGATGAGGCTGGGCTTCTTGGGCACCTCCAGGCAGGGAGAGAGAGAACCCAAAGGGAATGTAAGCTGTGTAATTTAGTGTGGTCAAGCTGCTTGTTAATCTAATTACTACGTGCCCTTCTGCAAGGAAATACCATCTTTCTGGTCAGAAAAGAGAAGGGGCATTTTTAAATGTACAGCAATAAATAGTAAAGAAATTAGAGGCACATTCCCTTCGTTAGTGCACACAGCCCCAAAGGCACAATCTACTCCCAAAAAGGATTTTCAGACCTCCAGGTTGGCATTCAGGGAGCCTTAGTCTGGCAAAGTCCAACCTTCCCAGTTCTTCAGTGAAATCAATGAGCCCATTGTTCTCAAGCTCATGATGAGAAATAATATGTACAGAACAAAAGAAGAGCCGTGCCAGAGGTGATCTTTGGTCACACAATCATCGTGCTAAAATAAACAATGCATCAATGTACATTGATGTGGAAATGAAATATTAATTGACCAAACATGGTGAGGTCATTATCCACAGGCATAAGAGCTGAAGGGAGAGATTGAGCCAGCAACCTTTGTTCTTCCCGGCATAAGCAGAAAAGTTTACTGGAAATATGGGAGAAAGCACAGGGCTCACCATCTGAAGAGGGCACAGGGCAGGAGCCACCAGCAACAGAGCCACCCTGCAGGTGCTAGGAGGCCTATATTAGAGATCTCACTCACATTGCTCCTCTTGAGCCATATTAATACATTTATTAACTGGTGGAGAAAGGAGAGGGAACCTTGTCTGACCTGCTCACATTGCATCCTCATGTCTGCAGTCTTCCTACATCCAGAAAATTCTGTCCTCATTCTCACCCTCCAGAGGAGAACAAGAGAGGATAAATTACTCACACCTAAGGACCAGTCATCAATCAACACCATTTTCCTTGCAAAAGGGTTTGCATGGCTGATTTAAGGATAAGGAAAAAGGTACCCAGTTAGGTGTTAGGTTGTATGTGAACACAGAATCTTGGACAGTAATATAATGAACTTGTTGGGGAACAAAAAGGAAACGGGTTACCCTCCTTCCACCACAAGCTTGGTGACTCTGGCCAGTATCCTCAATTTACTCTATAACTTTCTGGGCTGCTTCCACTTACAAGCACAAGTCTCATTTTGATAGTTAAGAACCATCGGGTATTGGAACATGTCACCCAGGTCCAAATCCTCTCGGTCCACACTGATGCTTTCTCTCCCTGGTCGTGATTGGGTTGGGCCAGGCATGGCAAGACCTGTGGAACCATTGCTCCTCTTGTTCTGACAGTTCACCCCTCCTTCTCTGCGTCTTTCTAGGTCAGAGGAGGGGAGAGGCAACTAGAAAGGGCTTGGGTTTCTTCTTGGCCTCACTCTTAGACATAATCTCTTGACTAGGAATATTCTGTGTTGGAGACATTCAAATGCTATTCTCTGAAGGGCCCATATAGAAAACCTCCTTTCTACACAATTCTATGATATGGTTGAAGAACACTGTGGAGGATATTTTTGTCCCTGTCCTAGCCTCCACCTTGATGCTTTGCCTTCATGGGAAGCCCTCTTACTTAGGGTCTCCTGAAGACTCTTGGATGTCCATTGGGTCCACAAGAAGCTCACCCATGCTTGCTGCAGCAAACAGTGGGGGGACGTGCAGTCCTAGTCATCTATTCTCTCTGTCCTGCTCTGCAGTTTTATTCTAGATTCTAGTGTTAAGTTCACATCCACCCCCAGACTTTCAGGAACATGTACAAATCCCACATGTGACGTGGGTCAGCCTCTGCTCTCCAGGAGCTCACAGCCAGCCAGGTTGCAAGAGTCCTACCTCCCTTTCATGTATACCCCTCCTGATCTTCAGAAGGGGCTGGTCCACCCTAACACTATAGGGCAAGCATTCAAATGGAGGCTCACATGCCAAATATTGAAATATTTAAGTTACAAATCAAGCTTAAAGGACTGTTTAAAATATGTTCCAGACTCCCATCTTGGCAAATATATCTTCAAGATGGCCTGGGGGTTAATTTGAATTTCAAATTCTCTATCTCCTCAGACCCTGACCATGGCCAACAAGCTACTCTGCTTCTCCTTCCATCCCTACTACCATCCTACACAATGAGAGCCACAAGGAGGTGTGTGTGGCCACCTGGACTCCACATGGGAGATCTTCCCGCATCCCATCAAGACTGCTGCCCCTGGCCACACTTAAGCCCAGAGCTGAGCACAATCCACTCTCTACTGCATGGACCTCAGAACAGGTCTGAGCAGACCTTGAAAGGGGACTTGGGCATTCTGGGAAATTTGGACATCTGGAATGGAGTGGGGAGGGGGGAGGGAGAGACTCCAGGAGGCTGTGTCCCCTAATCCTACAGGTTATTTGCTCTAGAGGAGGAGTATGACGAAGGAATTCCAGAAAGGGGCTCTGAGGTAGAGGGTGGGCAGGGACCACACTTGATAACAATTCTGATGAGTGCTTTCTTGACGCTCCCTCACCTGACCTTAGGGAGTCCCATGGAAGGTAAGGACCAACACCACGGCCCCATCCCCTAAAGCCCTCTGCATCTTCTGCTAGTGAAGCTGCATCTCCTGCTAGTGAAGCTGCATAGGATGGTGGAGGAGAAGAGGCAAAGCTGCTCTCATTAGCATATGGAGACACTTAATTGCCTACTATCCTTAGCTTTGGGGCTTCAGCCAAACCCCGGAGACATCCAGTTCTATCACGTTGCAGCATGGACACGCAGTCCTAACACAACAAGAAATTTCAGTTAAGTAGGAGTGTTTTACACACCCACATTTTAACACTCTGTGAGAAGGGAGAGAACCAGAGTGTAGTTCACATATGGGCAACTTTAAAACCAGACTCTATCATGAGACAAGAATAAACTTAGGGAACGTATAGACAGTGACACAGGAAGGAGACACCAAATGCCTGCTGGGAAAACTCCACTAAGACTTTGGGAGTGAACACCCTGGACCCATCTTTACACTCAAAGAAACCTGTTTTAACTTTTTTTTTTTTGTACCAGGTATTGAACTCAGGGGCTCTCAACCACTGAGCACATCCCCAGCCCTTTTTATATTTTATTTTGAGACAGGGTCTCTCTAAGTTGCTTAGAATCTTACTAAGTTGCTAATGCTGGTCTTGAACTTGCAATCCTCCTGCCTCAGCCCCCCAAGCCACTGGGATGACAGGTATGCACCACTGTGCCCAGCTACCTGTTTTAACTATAATAAACTTGGCCATTAAAAGAGCTAGGTGCTGTCCCGAGGCCCCAGCCATCAGCAGGCTCCCACCCTCACAGCACAGTGCGGCTTCTAGGTTAGCAGCAGTTGCTGTCCTCATCACAGAGGACCCTGACTTCCTCTCTAGAGAAGGGAGGTCCGAGGAAGCATTGTCACCTGCCAGGTTCCAGCCTCTGTGACCTCCACTAGGCATAGCTGGGACCACCTGGCTGGCTGCCATCCCCAGATTCATCCTGCTCTGGCATCTGGACAGGAGGAAGTTGAAGAATTTTGTTCTACCACCTTGGCACAAATAAGAACATGGAGAAAGCAGGTCTAAGGTGGATTCAAAGGCTCTGGTATAAGTTCTGATCTGGCTACTTATAAGATTTTGAGATTTCAGTGAATCTTCCGGGCTTCCTCGGGAAAGTGGAGATATAGGAAAATCTGCTAGCCTGGATTAATGGCAGTTGAATGAACTAATGATGTCATTTCAAAGCAGAAATTTCTGAATTATTAGTGTTAGGAGGCCAGGCATTGAGTGGGAGCAATGGGGTCTGTGTTTATAATTTAGTATGAGTTATCTCAGAACTATGGCTCTGCCTACCTAGGAAGATCAAGTAACAATAATACTAGCAACAACCAAAGACCTCTTGAGGAAGAAGTCTATAGTAACATGATAATGACAGCCTAGTATTGGTTGAACACATCGTATGTGCCAAACACTCTGCTAAATGCTCGGCTCACCTCACTCAACATTCACCAGGCCTCATGAGAACCATTATCATCCTGAGGGTCTGTTCCTGCATGCCATTTCCTATATGGGCTGAATGGCCTAGATTTCCAAATATTAATACATTTCATGTCCCATTGGAGAGCAGGAGACCCTGCTCTTCGAGGTGAGAATTTCTCAATGTCAGCCAGTTGAAATTTCTTGAGTCTTCACTTGCCCTCAAGATACCATGTTCTTCAAGCTGGGTGAGGCTTTCTCCAAACACAAGAACCAGCATCTGAGTCCTGGTCACCCAAACCCTGCAGCCCAGTTATTCACACCTGCATCCAGTGAGCCCTGCACCTCTGCTCCATGAGAACTGGGTTCCCCATGGCTCCAGTTCCTGCTTCATAGAAAATCATCCCTAAGGTAGTGGTTTTAAACCACAACAATCATTTTATTATTTCTGATGTTTTGTTTGGATCAGGAATTTGGGAAGGCTAGCTTGGAGGCAGTATTAGTCAACTTTCCATTATTGAAAGAAAATACCTGAGATAATGAACTTATAAATAGAAAAGGTTTATTTTTGGCTCATAGTTTCAGAACTTTCTGTTCCTGACCAAATGGCTATTGCTTAAGGCCTGTGGCAGCATATGATGATGGGAGCACATGGCAAAGCAAAGCCATTCACCATGTGGCCAGGAAATGAAAAAGAATAGAAGATACTGGGACCCCACAATCCCCTTTAAGGACACACCCATGATGACTTAAAACCCCCCACTAAGCCCCATTTTTAAAATTTTCCACCACCTCTCAATAGCACCAAGCTTAGGACCAAGCTTTTAACACATGGGCCTTTGAAGATCATTTCAAATCCAAACTATAGCAGGGTTCTCTCATGCAATTGCAGTCAGTAGGTGGGGGAGCTGACACAACTGGGTACTGGCCAGATGTCTCTATCTTCATATGGTAGTTCCATATGGATCAGTCTGGGTTTCCTCCCAGCATGGCGACCTCAGGGCAGTTGAACTGCTCAATGGCGGCTCAGAGCTTAGCACTAATGTTCCAGGGAGAAAGGCAGAAACTGCAGCACCTGATGGGCATGCTGGTACCTGTTGTAATCCCAGAGACTTTAGAGGCTGAGGCAGGAGAGTTGCAGGTTCCAGGCCAGCCATGGCAGCTTAGGGAGACCCTGTCTTAAAATAAAATTTTTTTTTAAAGTTTGGGAGTAAAGATCAGTGTCAGGTGCTTGCATAGCATGTTCAAGACCCTGGGTTCAATCCCATGTAGGAAGAAAGAAAGGAAGGAAGAAAGAGAGAAAGAAAGTTAGTCAGTCAGTCAAGACACAGCAGTTGCACTAACCCAGTCTTGGAAGTCTTATTGCTTCACTTCTACTATAGTTACAAACCTTCTAAGGTGTAAAGAAAGGGAAGGTTGACTCTGCCTCCTTATGGGATGAGTTTTGAGTGACAGTGGAAAAGCAGCCTGTTGTGTGGGAGTCATCCTTGAAAATAACAATTGGTCATATTCAGTGAAGTGGAGAGTCCACTGGTGATGTGGTTTGGATCTGAAAGGTTTCCCAAAAGCTCATTTGTGTGTTGAAGGCTTAGTCTCCAGTGAGCAATGTTTGGAGGTGGGGCTTTTGGGAACTAATTGAATCATGAGGGCTGTCTCTGATCTCATCAGTGGATTCATTCATTGACAGATGAATGGACTAGAGAGGGAGCAGCGGCTGTGTGAGATGGAACCTGGTTGAAGGACACTGGGGTGTGCCCTGGAAGGGTATATCTTATCCCCAGCCCCTTCCTCCCTCCCTTTCTCCACCTGCCATGAGCTGAGAAGCTCTCTTCCACCATACCCTTCCACCATGATGTTTCTACCTGAGAGCCAGCCAACGGAGTACTGAAAGCTCTCAACTGAGCCAGAATAAATCCTTCCTCCTTTAAGTTGTTCACATTAGATATTTTAGTAACAGCAACAAAAATCTGACTAATACAATACATGAGCCAGACTTGGGTCTAAATGCTGCAAAAGTGTCTGGTCCTAAGGTCCCTATTCTACCCAATAGTGTGTGCATAGTTTATTCACAGACTTTTTTTATGCGGGGGAGGGTGCTGGGGATTGAATCTAGGGCTTTGTCGTGCTGGACAAGCACTCTACCACACTGAGCTATAGCCCCAGCCCCTTATTCACTGGCTTCTTGGGCAGGCCTTGATTTCTCATTCTCTTTTCAGTTTCTCAATGAAACTCTGGTCTCTGTGTTTAAAAATCTCATTTGAAAATCCACTCATCCACAGCAGCACCTCCCAGCTTGACCTACTGCTAATGATTGCCACCTTGACTATGTGGATGCACTAAGACCTCATCTACACCTGCCATTCCCACTTTTGACTCTCTAGAACCTTCCTGCAATGTCCATTCCAGACCAAAGTGAACTCAGGTTCCCTAGACCATCTTGGATTAGGCACTTTGTGCCACTGCCTGCACTCTGACTGAATGGCCACATCCTTTTGGCGGTCACCTCCTGAGAAGCTCCAGCCTTGGGCAGAGCACTGGGCTTGGTTCTCTTTCCCCTTCCAAGTTGGCATAGAGCTATTTTTTTTTTTTTTTTACTTACTTGTGTTACTCTGCTTATGACACCCAATGTAGGTCTCACCAAAGCAGCTGGGTACACAGAGTACACAGTACCATGACATTTAATCAGGATACTCTAGGGTGTTGACCAAGATAAGACTCAACTTTGCAGTTTTCCAGCAATCTTTGGGCAAGCCATCTAATCCTCTGAATTCTTGTGATATTAGGATGAGTACTTCGCCATTCTGTATTTATCCTATGACTCAAATAAGGTGTAGTATATAAAAATGAGTTGAAGACTATAGTATGTCACATGTAACCTCTAATTATTATTATTACAACGAACCTTAACATTGCTTCTGTATCCTCTTTACCTGACTCTAGGAACTGTGCACGCTTTAGCGAAAATGTGCCCATCCTCTCTTTGCCCAAGAGGTCATCAACTTATCTTTCTCTTCCGTAAACTATAGAGGGAGATTGGCACAGCAAATGCCATCTGGCCCACTTCCTCTGCCCTCACTCTCAGATTCTTTGCAGACATCAGTTTATAGCAATTTAAAATAAGAGGATCTAAAGGGTAAATCCCAGAGACCAGTTTCTCTCCCTGCACTGATATCCCCAGTTGAGTTCCTTGCATTATCAGAGAGGCCTAGATGAGGCCCTTCCTGCTGTGGCTTGACTATGTTTGTCCCCCCAAGATTCACATATAGGAAGTATGGTCCCTGTTATGGTTTAGATAGGTGTCCCCAAAATCTCACATGTGAGACAACGCAAGAAAGTTTGAAGGAAAAATGATTGGGTTATAGCATTAACCTAATCAGTGGATTGATTCCCTGATGGGATTAACTGGGTGGTGACTGGAGGCAGGTGGGGTGTAGATGGAGAAGGTGTGCATTGGGTGCGTGGCTTTGGGGTATATATTTTTTATTTGGTAAGTGGAGTCTCTCTCTCCTCTCTCTCTCTCTCTCCCCACTTCCTTGCCACCAGGTGAGCTGCTTCCCTCTGCCACACTTTACTGTCATGATGTTCAGCTTCACCTCAATTCCCAAATAATTAAGCCTGCTGTCTATGGACTAAGAACTCTGAAAATGTGAGCCCTTAAATAAACTTTTCCTCCTCTCTAGTTTCTGGCCAGTTCCTCTAGTCACAGCAGCAAAATAGCTGAATAAAACAATCCCTGAGTGACAATGATAGAAGATGGTGGAACCATTAAGAGGTAGAGCCAAGCAGAAGATGGTTAGGTAATGGAGGTACCATCTTAGAAAGGACTAATGCTGCTCCCTAGGAGTGGATTGGTTCTTGAAAGAATGGGTTGTTTTAAAGAGAGTTTGGCTGTCTTGGCATGCTTGCGCGCTCGCTCGCGCTCTCTCTCTCTCTCTCTCTCTCTCTCACCTCTGTAGGTACTCCCACCATCATTGTGCCATCTACCACCTCACAGAGTTGAGCAGATACTTGTGCCATGTCTCAAATCTTCAAAATTGTAAGGTAAATAAACCTCTTCACAGTATAAGTCACCCAGTCTCCAATATTCTGTTATAGTAACCTAAAACCTATCATTACACTCATTGCCGCTGGCTCACCCACCCCTGGCCTGTGCTTCTGGGATACAGGTAACAACCAAATCCGTGAAGACAAACCAAGATTCCAGAGTGACTGACAGCAGCCAACTGTGGATCAAAAAGGGAAACCCTGGACAAGCACTTTATTCCTGTCCCACAAGACTCTCATGGGCCACTCCAGGGACAAATTCCCAGGGTGAATTTCCCTACCTGTCTGGACAAAGTCTAGCAAGAAGGAAACCTTTCAAGAGTTCCAATTTAATGTTTCTGGGCTCTGGGCTTTTTTCCGACTCTGATAATTTCCACAGATATAACAGAAGCGGAATCTGGCCCATCTCTGAGGCTCAGGCCCATTTGTGAGGCAAAGTGGCTCATTCCCAACAACAGAAGTGCTGATAGTGCTGGGGGTGCTGAGGGAAAAGATGATAGAACTGTTTATCTTTAAAAAAAAGAAAAGAAAAAGAAAGAGAAAATGGAAAGGAAAGCTCACCTGAAGGGAGCAACAATAGAAACATTAGCCTGGGTAGTTTTGCTGCCAGAGCTGAGATGGCAGATGGGAACCTGCCCCCCAACACTGTCATGAATCAGAGTTTTAAAACGTGTGCACACCTTTATCTTTACGCCTCATAGTAGCTGCAGGGGGAAGTGGGAGTGACAGTTGAATCTTTCTATCCTTGCCAATCTTTGCTTCCTCCTCCTGAAGCACTCTCCCATCACCCAGGGCTAAGCAGAGGTCCCTGCAAACAGCTGGCAGTGGCAGGAGGCAGGCAACCCTGGGTTGACAGTGAGAACCTTGGGAGAACTGCCTTCAGCTGAGCCCTTGGGCTCACTTGGACCAGGGTCCGTGTGCTGGAGGGAGGAGCAGAGGAGAGGAGAGAAAACAGAGAGATCCAAAGCAAAGGGAAAGGCCTGGAACCAGGGAAGAAAATGCAGCAAACAGAAATGGCCAAAGTAGACAAGAGGAAGTAAGAAGCCGGCCCTCGGAGGACAGAGAAAGTGGAAGGAAGAGAAGGAGAAGGAGGCGAAGAAAGTGCTAGAAATGATGGGAGAGGGAAAAAAAAGAAAGAAAGAAAGATGCTGGGGATAAAAGGGGTTAAAAAGAGCGATGGCATTTAGAGATGCAGAGAAGAGAGGAAGAGGAAAATCCCCAAATTACAAATGGGTCATGCCCTAGAAGTCTGTTTACCATGTGTAAACTTAAGCCCCAAACCCTGACTCCCCTGTTGACTAAGTTCCTAATGTGACCGCCAAACCGGACCAACTTGCACAGCCCAGATAGGGAGCCCTTTCTTAAATTTGGTATCTGTCAGCCTCATCCTAGTTCTGACCTGTCACAGAACCTCAAGGCACATTAGAATGTTCAGGGAATGTTTTAAAGGAGGTATGTCTGGGTCCCTGCTTAGACTAGTGTGATCAGAAGCTCTGGTAGAGAGATCTGCTCAGGCTTTAAAAGCAAACCCAGAGGATTAATGTACGGCCAGGGTCCAAAGTCACTAATAAGCTTACATTGCAGTGATCAGCTCTATGAGGGGTATAGTAGGCTTTCTGCCCTCACGAATAATATTGTTTCTGGGGGAAAATATGTTTAGGTTTTAGCTCCAGATGTCGGGCACAATCCAGCCCCCACACCCTGTGTCCCCACCCACCCACATACTGCAATGCTTATGCAGCCAGAGGAGGTGGGAAACCTCCTGGCCGAGCTCTCCCTTTCTGGGTCCCCGTGGAAGACCCACTCTTTCCCAGCCTAGGATGCTGGCCGAGCTTTCCCCTCCTGGGTCCCCGAAGGAAGACCCACCTTTTTCCCAGCCTGGCAAGGACCATCATTTTCATGTAAGGGAAACTTGGGTGTTTGCAAGTCAGGGAGATCTTATTTGAGTTTAGTTAAAGCCAAAAGACAGAAGAAGTATGTCAACAATAAATAACACAGGAATAGGGGCTGTAGAAGCCATGGCAGAACCTTTGAGTTAATAAATAAAGAAGACACATGCCTGGAAATGACGCTGAAATGCGGTTTAACAATTCCATACCGGGAAATTGGCTGTGCCAAGATGTTAGGGAAACTGGTTTTTAAAAAACTGTATTAACTTGTGTTAGAGCTGCCAGACATAACCAGATCCTACCAATCAAACAGCCATTTCTCCTGGGGAAAAGAGAAAAAAAGAACTCAAGCACAAAATGTCTGACAAACTTTGCAACCTGTGGAGCCGGAGAAAGGATTCACACAAACCCTCATGGTCCTCACCCACCACCCACGTGGCAGCAACTGAAGGATTAGGTCCCTGTCCCACTTCCTGCGGATCCCTTGGAGATATGCACATGGGGAGCAGGATGCTGCTTGTGAACAACACCCAGGGAGACAGTTGGCAGCAGCACAAAGCTTCGTGAGATCCTTAAAGCCAACAAGACAGAACGGAACAGGCCAGAGGGTACAGCCCAAACCCTACCGTTTCTCCACCTCTTCCAGCAGCACACAATATAAAGTCAATCAAATAACCGAACTACACCAGCCACAGCCCTGGGAAGATTATGTAAATGAAGCTGGTGTCTCGTGGCAAAAGAGGCCCTGAAGAATCTCCATCCAGCAAGCAGGGGACAGCAGGGCTGCTGTGCCTGCCTGCACAGGACTGAATGGCAATTCATCTTGCTGGGGAGTTGCTTCTACTGCGAGGGTGGCCGTTCCACCAGGCGCAGCCAGGGCAGGCGATCACTACAGCCTCCCTCTCTTACTCTAATTAAGAACAGAACAGTTCACTGTTACGCCTGAATTATCTCAATTTCTTTGTGAGTCAGGCAGGCTCCACAGTTACCAGGACTGGAGAACTTCTCATGTCATCTTAGAATGAGGGACTCTAGCAGGGACACAGGAGGAACAGGGAAGATGGAAGCCCAGTCTGGGAACATGCCCCAGAATACAGGATAATTATAGAAACCGTTTGGGCAAAGCAGCAGTTCCAGGAATCTGGTCTTCTTTGCCCTCAACAGCATGGGGTATTGCTCATTATGGTAACTCCACCATTTTGTTCAGATTTTACAGCTTCTGCAGCATCCTCATCCATCTAACTCACAGTTTCTGCCTTCTTATACCTCAGTTCCTCATGGCCTCTCTCTACTTGTCCCCTCTTTGTAGGCCTCTTAGCATCTATGCAACTCCAGAATCTGGCATTCAAAAAGTGGCAATAAGACAAAGGGCCTTATTGGTTCTGTTAAGTACTACTCTGCCTGGAGCTTTCTTTTTTTTTTTTTTTTTTTTTTTTTTTTTTTTTTTAAAGAGAGAGTGATAGAGGGAGAGAGAGAATTTTTTTTAATATTTATTTTTTAGTTCTCGGCGGACACAACATCCTTGTTGGTATGTGGTGCTGAGGATCGAACCCGGGCCGGACGCATGCCAGGCGAGCGCGCTACCGCTTGAGCCACATCCCCAGCCCGCTGGAGCTTTCTTAATGGACAGAAATCTCACTGCAGCCTCCTGCTGAGTCCCTTTGAGTCAAGCACTAGCCTCTGGTCCAAACTTCCAAGGCTAAGGTAGAACAGGGAACACTGTGGAAAGCACAACAAGCACCAAAAGGAATCCCCTGTGGCATTGTTCAGAAGGAATCTAGGAACAGGCAAAGCACCTCTTCCAGGACAGCCTCAGCCTTTCTTGCTCTGTTGCTTGGCTTCCTTTTCACAGACTTAAGAAGCGAGTTCTCCTGAACACATTAAAGCCAGCATGGGCAAAGCATGCACAGGAAAGCAACACATTGCTATCAGGGAGAGAAGTCAAACAGTTTCCCAGTGCCAGATATCAATGATCCTAGATTCGCATAGTGGAAAATTGGAAACTATTATGATGAGGTTGAATCAGGTGCAAAAAGAATAGGCTCCTCAGGATTAATAGCTCACAGCTATGCAGTGCTGGCTGAGTTAGTTAGGCTCTGACCCAGAGTTAAGCAATCAATGAATATTACCCACTGTCCCCTCATAATGCTCTGATGTGGCTATGATATAGTAAGGCAAACCTGCTTCTTGGCTGACCCCAAAGTACACCTAACCCCTTCTCCCTTAATCACTGCTACAGAAGCTTAAAAAAATATATTGCCAACTTCCCTTGCAGATGAGGGGTCTTGTGACCTCCTTTTGGCTAATGAAATATAAGGGGGAGTCAACTGGAAGTTTTTTCTTTTCAGAGAAAAGAAAAAACCAGCTCCTGAACAAACACGTGCATACACTTATTTTTATGTATATGTGGGGCTGCAGATTAAACCCAGGGGTGCTCTGCCACTGAGCTATAGCCTCAACCCTTTTAATATTTTTGTTTGGGAACAAGGTCTAAGTTTCCCAGGCAAATATGTGATCCTCCTGCCTCAGCCTCCTGAGCAGCTGGGATTATAGATATGCACCACCATGCAAAGTCTTTTTTTCTTTTTTTTTTTTTTTTTGATCCTGTTACCTCTCACTTCCACCCCCTGCTTCCTACTGAGAATGAAGATTTATTATCTGGAACCATCGTAGCCAGCTTGTAATGTGAGGCAAGAACTATGAAGATGAAATTAAAGATGGTGAAGTTGTCAAACAGAGCCTGGGTCCCTAAAAAAAAAATCTGTTGAGCAGCTGAATCAATACCTGCTACACAGCCAAAAATGATACAAGGATTGTTGTTACTATCCCTATCTTATAGGGAGAAGAAAATGGAAACCTAGAGTGGGAAAGCTAAGCAACTAGTCTAAGACTCCTCATCTATGAAAGGGCTTAGTCAACTCAAAACCAAGCCCGCTGATTCCAAGGACCTAACCAACATAATATATTCCTCTGCAGCCAAGAGAAATCTTAGAATTGAAAATTCTGTGTTTTGAAGGTCCCCTGTACTCCTTTCAATGAAGAGATAAGGCCTACAGTGGTTAAGTGCTGGGCCCAAGCCTATTGGCTTCATCCTCCTGAGGCATTAGGGTGGAATCCTGACACCCACTCGGTGTTCCTTACATTACCCTATGTTTCCTCTCCTGAGAAAAGCAAGAGGCTATAAATCCAGCATAGTACCTTGGTGGCTTTTATATCGCCTTAGCTAAGGATTTGTCATCTTGACTCATTTTGGACCTCTGACACCACAGAAACCAAGACAGAAGTAGACGATGGTTTTGCATGTCGGAAAGTTATCATGCAGACCACATTACACTCCAATGTATTTAGACCATATTAAGCCAAGATATGTTATACCATAAAATGTTACCTGAGAAGGAACATTATTAGTGGCTTTTGCAATATTCACTCTAGGAGCCTGCAGCACAATACCCAGAGGGAGAACAGTGTTGCATTTGTAAAGCAATGGCAGACGCCATCCCTGAGGCAATTTCTATTATTACACTGCTCAAAAAAAAAAAAATAAATAAAACCAAACCAAACAAAACTCTCCAATTTCCTAAAGATCATAATAAAACCAAGAGGTCTTCTTACACACAAATTTGCCACCTTTCCAAAGTGCGTTGGCCATGATGGAGACTTTGGTTTTGAAAACCCACCTCTTAAGAGTCTTTTTCTCCTACACTCTGGCTCCTTTTCAAGCATCTCTTAACTTTCTCCAAAAGCTGCCATCATCCTGTGATTGATGCATTTCTGGAGATTCCACTGAACTTGTCTGTTCACATTATCCAGCTGTTCAGTGCCTGTGGTTTTCACTAATGGTCGTTACATTTGATCATTCCCTCCTTGCCCCTAAACTTTCTGGCAGCACTCAAGAAATATGTAGAATGCAACTGGTTCTGAGAGCCTTACAAGTTTAGCAAAGTTTAGGACAGGGAAACGTCTTGCATTTGCAATAATATGAGATTCAGGAGGAAATCAGAAGACTCGTTAGTTCATTTATTCCACCAATAAATGTTGAGTGCCCATTGTATACAAACTCTCTGCTCAGCACTCTAGATGCATTATCTCACTGAACAATGCCCAAGATACATTAGGTAAGCACTACTGCTATATGCATTCTTTTTGACTGGAAAATTAAAATCTAACAAGAAGAGCTTAGCCAGGGTAAAATGAGATACGGGGACTTCACGAAGCTAGAAAGGGAGGTAGCAGGTAGCACACATACACTCCCACACAAAGAAGAATGTATTAAGTGGGTAAGACAGCTTTCAGAGTGCAAAAAAGAAGAGATTACATTCAGTCCCCATGGGGATGTTTGTATTTAGTGGAGTTCTAGAAGACAGGTAAGACTGCAGCAAAAAGAGACAGAGAGATCCCAGCACAGTAAAGGAATGGCATCAGTGAAAGGGAAGAAAATACAGAACATATTTGGAAATAGAGAATAATCCAGTGGAGTAAGAGCAGAAAGTACAGGGGCAGAGTCAAGGTGTTAAGACTGGAAGGCAGGTGAGATCCAGGTCATGAGATTCCTAGAATACTCATCTGAAGCTGGGCCTTATCAGAATCACAAAGAGGAGTCACTGAGGAGCTTCCGGGAGCCAGGAACTCTCACAAGGCTGTCCTTAAGAGAAGTACATCACACAGGAAAATGAAGGATGAGAAAGCGGGGAGAGGCAGACGGCTGGGAGCCCAGACGCCCAGCAATCACACAGGACTGTGGCAGATAGTGAAGAGTCTGACCAGGTGGGAGTAGAGCGGATGGCGGGGAAACCACACAGGCAAGCATGTGGCTAAAGACCCAGCAGTTGATAAGTGGGGGATAAGGTAATGATTCTGACGCTGACGGTACCAGTCAGGCCAAGTTCAGTGTCTGAAAGTGAATGGCTGAACAAAAGAAAGTACAGTGGGAGGAATTTTCAGGTTAAAATAGTCCCTGGCTAACAATCTTTCCTGGTAGCCCACTAAATAGACACAGAACGACAGCATCTTAATGACAATGAAAACTCACACAATTGCCAAAACGAGGAAAGAATTTCCACCAGCTCCAAGATGGTTAAAAGTGGCTTCAAAGAGGCAGAGAGCAGCCAAGTTACAGCTGCTCTCAGGAAGCAGAGAAGCCTACGCCTGGCAGAGTATGGTGGCCCCTGTTCCTTCCCTGCTGTCTGCCCAGGTCAGCGCCAAACAGGAAGCTCTGCTGTGGGAGGGTTTCTTTCTAAAGTGCCAGAGTAAAACACTAATCACCTGTTCTCCACCCTGTCCCCTCCCACGAGCCCTGACCTACCCCCATTTGTATTGTGTCTGTGGACTGAGAGCAGTGAGAAGGAAGTTCAAGGGGTCTAGCAGGATGCTCTGTATCTGTGGGGTGTGGCCCTCATACTGAAACGATATAAACAAGAAAACCAACTGTGAGAAATCTAACAGCAGAGCATGCTGGGGTTGTTAATTTCCACCAACTCCCTCAGTTCGGAGTGTTGGAGAACCAGGCAGCAGGGGGGATCTCCCTTTAGTACAGCAAAGCCTCAGCAAACATGGAATCCAAGGGGAACATGCCTAATCTAAGGATTGGTCATCAATGAACTAAATGGAGGGCTTACGAAAAGGGAGCGAAGCTCAGGAGAAAGGGGCCGAGATCCTAAAGATCAAGAAGAGGAACACACCTTTGAAAATGACTATCCAAAAAAGAGAAGATGTTATACAAAAGTTTGCACTGAGGGCAGGGAATTTGAGGGAGAGAGAAGAAGCAGCAAACAAAAAAAGGAGGAATGTCATTTTTTTAAGGCAAACAAAGATGATGTCTGAATAGGAAGAAGAAAAGAAATTCAATTTGCAAATAATAGGTATTAGCAACAACAGGACTCAGCACGGCAGGACAGATGGAATTTGGAAGCCATAGCTGAAAACTTCTCTTATATGAAATGTGCTGAATTTCTCTGTCTCTACAATTGCTTTTAAACATTCAGAGACTTTTTATAAATAGTAAAGAAGATTCTATATGTCATGTTCTTGGCTTCAGTACTTGCACATGATAAAGGCTAGGTAACATCATTGTCATTGATTATTGTCCTATAAATAACTCTACAAATTAATAAGCATTTCTTTACATAATGCTCTTTTCTGCCCATGAAGTGCTATCCATATTATCTATGCAATTCACCTGCATTCGCAAAATAGTAAATGTTCTAAAGAAATTTTCACTATAAATTGCTGGCATTGTCAATTCCTGCATTGTCTTTTTTTTTTTTTAAAGAGAGAGAGAGGAGAGAGAGAGAGAGAGAATTTTTTTAATATTTATTTTTTAGTTCTTGGTGGACACAACATCTTTGTTGGTATGTGGTGCTGAGGATCGAACCCGGGCCACACACATGCCAGGCGAGCGCGCTACCGCTTGAGCCACATCCCCAGCCCCCTGTATTGTCTTTTATCCACAATCTCCAAGCAAACATGCAGGGTTTTCTCCATAGGAATTCTGTGGTAGAGTGTGTTGACGTGCCATGTAAATCTCCTGGTTTATTTTGGCTTATGGTTTAAGAGATTTCTGTCCATGGTCACCTGTCCCTATTGCTTTGGGCCTGTGGCAAGGCAGAATATCAGGTGGGGTGTACCTGGTGGAACAAAGCTGTTCACCTCATGGCAGCTGGAAAATAAGGACAGGAAATCAGGGGCTGGGGTCCCTGTTTCCCCTGTAAGAGCGTGTCCCCAGCCACCCAACTGCCTCCAATTAGATTCTGCCCCCTAAAGGTGCCATCAAGAGCTGGGAACCACACCTTCCCACACATGAACATTTGCAGAGTACTTTGAGATTCAAATCATCACAGAACTTAGTAAAATTCTTGTTCTTGTCTTTAGGATGTAACAGTTCAAAATCATAGAAAGCTCCTGGGGATTTCAAATGTTGGGAAAAGAAATTGAAGTAAACACAAGTATGTTTTTGAAAAGAATACAACATAAATACGTCAAAATAGAAAGTATTTTGTGGAAGAAAGAGAAAACCTGCTTTTGTGTTGTTTCACAAAGAAACTAGAATCAAAAGATAGAGTTAAAGGAAGGGAGATTTTGATGTGGAACCACAAACTCATCAATTAGAGGTTCCTTGCAAAGCAGTGAGCCTCCCATTGCTAACATTAAACAGCAAGGAAATGGTCCCTTGTTTGGAATCAGAAGAAAAAAACAATAGAGAAAATTTCTACATTACATTTGAACCAAGCCAAAAGGCTATAATCTTTAAGACAAAGTGACAGTAATTTTTGTTTCAAACTGAGCACTTCTGAGAGAAAAGAGGCATTATTAATCATTACTTTGAGACATCCTAGCATCCTGGCTTAGCTAGAATGTATGTTCATCCTATTCTGGGGTCTATTCCAACTCATCAGCACTAACAAAAATCCTACATTCATACACCTTAGGTATTTAATCCATATTCCAAGAGCTAAACTCTTCCAACACCTATGTTTGAATGACTTCATGGTTTATTGTAATGGTCGGACATTCTGGTGTGTAACAACCTTTCCTTGAATAGCTGAGCAGGACCAGGGGAGGAGGACAAATGCTGAATTCCACAATAATTGGCCTTTGGAGAAAAGAGAGAAGTGAACACAGTTAATTGGAAGCCTATAAGGCATATGGCACTGGCAACCCCAGAATTACTTTGCGCTGCAGTTAGCATACCTAGATGATTACTACTTGGATGTTTCAGTGTTTCCTAAGCATAGCTGGAATGTGTGGCTATGATTTATTTTCCAGCTGGAAATGTTACAGAAGCAGGAAGATTTCTGATTTTGTGTGTCTTGTTGCATCCTGCCTCTGCTTGGCAGAAGCTCTGGTCCTACAGTCATGTCCATCACTGTAGACATTCATGGTCCTGGACTCTTCCAAGTATCTTTATTGACCTTATCAAAAGTACCACTGGGCTCAGGTATCATGTTCCTATAACTTCCCATTGGGAATGCATATAAGTGTGTTGTGCTAGAAAGTAAGATAGGAATCAGTTAGTTATCAATATAGGGGCACTAATTTCATTCATGAGATAATCATGACCTAATCACTTTTATCTTTTACACTATAGCAGTTCTCCCTTTATCCATGGTTTTACTTCCTGCAATTTTAGTTGCCTGTGCTCAACCATGGCCCAAATATACTTAATGGAAAATTCTATCGGTAAATAATTCATAAATTTTATTCCATAAGTTTTAAGTTGTGCACTATTATGAGTAACATTATGATATCTTGCAATGCCCTGCTCTATCCTTCTCAGGACATGAATCATCCATTTGTTCAGTGTATACATGCTGTATACACTACCCACCAACATCATCTTGGCTTGGCAATGCAGGATCATCCAAAGCAGATGATGTTCCTTCTGACATATTGTCAGACGCTCAATAGTACCTTAATGGTATGTCACAATGCCTACATCTTCTCCTCACTTCATCTCATCACACAGGCACGATATCATCTGATAGCATCACACTAAGGGGAAGTACATACAATGATGTATTTTGAAACAAGCACAGATCACATTCACATAACTATTATTTCAGTAATTTTCATAATTGACTATTTTATTACTAGTTGTTTTAATCTCTTTGCCTAATTTTTTATACAAATAAACTAATTTTTTCATAGGTATTCATATAATATAGGAAAAAGATATGTACAGGGTTTAGTACTATCTATGGTTTCAGGCATCCACTGAGAGTCTTGGAACACATCCTCCCTCAGATGAGGGGTCGCACTATATTGCATTGAGGACTAAGTTTCAACATGAATTTTGGAAGGAAACAAATATTCAAACCCTAGCAAGGGGAGAGTAGAGGAGAAGCCTCTAAAACAGGAATTGAATAGAGCTATAGCCAAGTAATGTCTAGTAAGTAATTTTGCTCAAAGCTTGGGAAACAAAAGAAACATTCTTTAAAGAGATAAGCTCTTTCTAGAGACATTGTATGTCACTTCATGAGTGATTGACTTAAATCGCAAAGAAAAAGTATATATTCTAGAACATTTTTATTAAACTCTGGCAATTAAGCAGGAAGAAAAAACAAACTGCAGTTTATTAAAAAAAAAATCAGTGATGACCACTTTGACTCTTTACACTTTCAAGAAAGCCAGCAGCACTTCCTTTTCTTTGGTTGTATCATCAAATCCAGCATCAATTTCCTCACTATGTAAAGTAGAGAAAAAAAATCTGTTAGAACAGATCAGCAAAATTGATATGTGCCACAAAATTGATATGTGTTAAGTCAGCCTCATTTCTAAGCCTATCAGCCAACAAAACAGCAATGCCAAAAGTTCTTAAAAGAAACCCAAACTTCTATTTGAGGAGTAATGCCCATCCCCAAACACCTTCCCAGGGGCTGAGTGAATAAGAAGGAGAAAATTACAGTAACTGAGCAGCTTTTCTATACAGCATCAGAAAAGGCATGTTGGTGCTAAAAAGTAGTAATGCACTTCTCAGGTGCCTGGAAGCACAGATTCAAGTAACTGGAAACAGCTGAGTACCTCTGGAACCTGAGTGCACTGGCAGACTGGCGAGGATTCAGAAACAGAGTGTGCGCAGATCCTTTCTAGAAAAGGCTCTGGGTTGTCCAGAGTCTCCAGCAGGCCAGGTAGAAGTAACCTGTCAAGGCAGATGCTATCTGCAGCCACAAACTGAAGAACAACCTAGTGTCAACTGAGGACAGCACAGTGACCTCCTGCCTGAACCAAGGATGGTACCCTCTACATGAAGGACACCAAGAAGGGATAGTGGGATTCTGGTAGAATGAAGATTGCACTGAGAGTCAGGAGACTCTAAGTCCCTATTTTGCCACCAACTTGCTTTGTGTCCCTAGACAAGTTACTTTTCTCTTAATTTTTATACCCGCATTAATAAAATAATGATACCTTCCATTCTGGCTCCAATGAGCTCTTGCACACAGGAGTTTTGAGTAAAATGATATCTATGAAAATTATGTGGAAACTAGAAAGTAAAATTTACTTGTAAGGTATTAAAAATCCAACAAAAGTCAGTTTTGTATAATAAAAAGTAAACTAAATAACAGTGTCATATACCCAAAGTGGGAAAACAGAAAATCCTTGCTAATGTTTCTAGACTTAAGAGCTTCAAATCAGTATTTTTTTTTCTATGCAATGCCTATCACCATGAAAAGAACCTGCCAATTTGCCTTGAAAACAACCCTGTCTATTTCTTGAAAACTCAGGCAATGTGTCTGGATTGATGATTTGATTCCCATCCCTACCTTCTCTCTCCAATACTATAAACAGAAGTGGGTGAGTAAAACTTCTGGAAAATGAACAGATAGAAATGCCAGATTCTGTTTGTAGCTACCACCCTCTCTCCTCCATCTCCCCTCCCACAATCATAGAGACTTCTGTTACTTGCATGATGTTTTCCTGTAACCATCAACATTTTTACTCATTTTACCCCCACTTTTGTAATTGAGTTGTGAAAAAAAAATATAAACACTCATGCCTCTATGGCTCCAAAAAAATTAGCAGTTACATAAAGACATGGAGGCAGCATGTATTTAAGCATAACCAGGGGGATGGTGGTAGAAAGTCATAACCCCCACAGGAATTTGCTGAAGAATATGTGGGCTCTGCTGCTCTGAATACCAGCCACTCTAAGTTATCCATTTGTTGGCAGAATTTTTCACTAAGTCCATGGCACAAATATCTTAGGCCTATAAGTTTCCCAAAATTCTCTCTTTAGATTTTATCATCCACCTACAAAATCAAGAATCATATCACATACAAATAGGCTTTGGAAATTTGAAACTAACCAATATCGTTTTTCAAAAGCTCTCAGAAAAATAAAATGGATTGTGCAGGAAAATGTTGTAAATGGAAAATATTGCATATACAGAGTCTGAAGCAATCCAGGACATTTTAAACCAGAAAGCAGATGGAATAGAGGCAATATAAATTAGTGTCACTGCATTTTGCCAACTATAAAGTGACTCCAACTCCAAACAAAATTTCTTCTCTCCAACTTGTTGATTGCATGTGTATTTGTTTTTAATTTACACTGGGTAGAATTTGGTGAGATGTTTGGCGTTAGAATCAGTATCCAAAGGTCTAGGGGACATCATCTCTGGCCAAACCACCCACAGAGTACCAAACTAAGGAAACAAGCACATAAAATACATAAAGTTAGTTATGTTAAAAAAAATAATATTCATGTATATGTAATATAAGTCAATCAACAAAAGTTATGTATGTGTCAATGTTTAAAGAATGTTCTGAAAATAGAAAGTATATTGAGTACTAAATAGCAAAGTTTCACCAACAGTCCTTCTGACCTTGACTCTTTCAACTTGACCTCCATCCTATTTCTCAGCTACCTTGGCAACTTCCCAGTGGAAGAATCTTAGCTTTTGGTTGTCAGAGTCAGACAGATTTTTTTTTTTTTTTTTTTTTAGTTGTAGATGGACACAATTTATTTATTTATTTATTTATTTATTTATTTATTTATTTATTTATTTTTATGTAATGCCAAGGATCAAACCCAGTGCTTCACCCGTACGAGGCAAGCACTCTACCACTGAGCTACAGCCCCAGCCTGGACAAACAGATTTTAATCCTGACTCAAATCAAGGTGGCCTAGAAACTAGTCTCAGGGATTGTGCTACAGTCAGCCCACACAAATCACTCCCAATCCATGGACCATTGAGACTTCTGTTTGGGCAAGAAATTTTGCTCAATATCCTAAGTTCTGACTGACTCAGGTTTTCAAAGTCCATGTCTTCAATGACAAGCCACTTTCGAGTCTGGGTGATGATAATGGTTCGAGGATTCCTCTGTGACTGCAGCCTGTCCTCCTAACCACATAAATATAGGGTAGCACAAAGCTGTATATCCAGGATAACATGGAACACAGGTGTTTACTGAATTCTTGCATATTTTATATGCAAGACCCCTATAATCTTTCCTCTCTGCAACAAAGACTTCTTCTTACCCCCTGCCCAGTTTCAGATCTTACGCCAGATGCCACTATCAGGTAGAAAGTCTCAGAAAGAACTCAGCATCTGGAATATGTTAATTTTGCATGAAAGTAGAGGATGAGGGCAGAAATTATAAAGAGACTGTAGCCTCGAGGCATCTGCTTATTACAGCATTTTGACATATATTCATGCAACAGCATGAAGCAGACTAGGTGAGGAGGAGGGGGCAGAGATCTATAGGAATGGCCAGGGAAGAGGCTTTCCACTCCATCCTCAAGAGAGCAGGCAACATCGCCATGGAAAGAGACAAATCAAAGAGATGAAACTGACTTCACTGGCTCAGATGTGGAAGAGCCCACATGCTGGTATCACAAGGGAGGGAAAAGGGATTAGAATTCCCAGTTCCTATGAAGCAAAGCTTCAGCCTTCATTCATTCCTATAGAGTACTGGGAAATGATATAAGGAGTATGTTTTTGGAATCCCAGGAATGGAGAATAGGAAGACAGTACCTCTAACAAGATAAAACCACATGCAAGCACTCAGTCTGGGCCAAGTCAGTGCAAAGATGTGGGTTTGTTTCCATTCATAAGCCAAAATAAATAATATACTTAGACCATATATGAATCACATAGAGAATTCATGCTCAATACACCAGCCTAGTTTGTCCTGCTGGTCTCAAAACACAACCAATCTCTCAGTTGCTGCTTCTAGAAAGGTGTGGGCAGTCTACCATGAAAACTTTCAAGCTGTTGGGCAGCTCAGATAGCTTCTCCCTCTGAGATTATTCCCACCATAATTTGTACACATAGTTTAAAAAATGAGACTGAAGCAGAAGAATCATCTTAACCCATGAATTTGACACTGTCCTGGGCCATATAGCAAGACTGTGTCTCAAGGGGGAAAAAAAGTGGTAGAGGTAATTACCATCCTAGAGATAAGTAGTTCAAACTACAGGAACTAAATCCAATGTTAAAGATTATAAATTACAAAATTGCATTTCCTGCAAAGTTCTGGAGGAGAAAAGTAGGTGGGACTGTAGAACACAAACATAACAACATTCACATACCTCAGAGGAAGGCTGGGCGAAATAGCTAATAAAAATAATTACAAATCACTTCACACACCTAAAGTTCTTTGTAATAAACACTAATACTTTAATCCCACACTGCTTATTTTTTAGACTTTAAGTAAGAGTGAAGCTGAAAGAGCAAAAGAAGCAAACTTCATATTCTGTTTTCCAGTTTTAAGCAAAGACAAGAAGAAAGAAAGAAAGGAAGAAACCCCAAGAAGTCCATTTTTAAATTTCTGCTTATGTAACAGGAGCCTGTGAACTGCACAGAATTTAATTGAAGGAAAAGTAACTGTAGGGGAATTGCTTGGAGAGCTGCCAGAAGGGTTTTAACAGCTGGAAGTTGAAAAGTGATTAATTTTGACAGCAATAAAAGCCTCATGTTCATACATAATTATGCTTAGATTTGTGGGCTGCTGGAATTTTTTTCAATGTACTATTAACCTTTTGCTGTCCAAATTGGAATTTGGGCACTCTAAATGAGTCCTGATTTTTAAATTGGATAATAATTTGTTTTCAGTGGATTTGACTCATCTCAAGGCAAAGAAGAGTTTGGGGGAAAATCTATAGAATGACATGCAGGTTGCAGAGAGGTTCACATTTGCTTCTGGATATCTTTGAAACTTCATCAAAATGAAGCCATCTCATTTTTACCCCATGCAGGAATAACAACATCAACAAAGGCAATCAGAGCAAACAGAGAAAGATATGCAAGTACTGGTGTGCTTTCAACTATACAATTAAGCTAAATTCCTAGCAATAGGAAATAGAGACAAACTAAGATAATATTATAATGCTACATTCAAAAATACTGAGCAGATTAAGGAAGCATTGAATTAGACTGAATTCTAGAACTGGCAGGGTAGCTAATTAGCTGAAAAACTTGGACAAGTCACTGAATTCCTCCATGACTTCTCTATTCTGTGCACAAGAAGAAAGGACTGAAGGAGATAATTTAGATGATTCTGTAAACTAATCATTTTGAATCATTTGCTTTAGGATGAGTCATATTCTGAAAGTTTTCTCTCTTGATCACTTTTGTTATCTTTGTATCAATCAGTTTGACCAATTAAACTTTGGTAATATACAATATTTTTTAAATAATTGGAAATGATACTTAATGATAGTTTTTGTTTAATAATAGCAGCTTATAAGGCATTATTTTAGGAAATATATATGTCAATTTTCAACCATCCTATGAGGTAGGATTTTATCCTATTATTATTATTAATCCCATTTTACACAAACTCAAACAAAACAGGGATTGCATGACTTTTCAAAGTCAGTAGACTTCAAGTAGGAAAATAAAGATTGTGGGGGTTCTAATGTACTATTGTTTCTAAGTTAATATGTATTATTGTCTATGCAGGCGATTTGTGTCACGGAAGGTAGAATAGAAAGATCAATGTACTTGAACTCAAAAGGACTAAATTTAGCCTTGGCTCTTCCATTTTCTCACTATCACCTTGGACAATCCTCCAAATTCTCCATTCCACTTTCTTTACTTGTAAAGTACAGGAGTCTTCTAAATCATCAGTTCTCAAGCTGTGGTTGGTACCTGGACCAGTAGCATTAATATCACATTGGAACTTGTTAGTAATACAAATTCTTGAGCTCAATCCAATTAAGTTCTTAATTCTTGGATGGGTCCCAGACTCACTGAATTGTAATTTCTGGGCATGGGACCCAGTAATCTGTGTTTTGACAAGTCCTCCAGGTGAAATGCTAAAGTTTGAGAATTGTTGGTCAAAGTGATCATTAAATTAGCTCTGACTCTCATATTCTATGATTCCATCTATGACTGTCTGGTTTCAGATTGCTCACTTCAAACCAGTGTGGTTTTGCTATATATAAATTCTTCCCTGAGTCATCCTAATAGAGGACAGGATACCTAAAGTTGGCTGGCTGGAATAATTGTTTCCTTAGTCATCATCATTATGGAATTAGGAAGCAGGAAGGTGTCACCAATCTAAGTAGAACATGAATGTTCTGAAGGAAAAGTGTAAGACTGAGTTTCACAGTTGGGGCCTCAATATAATTTGAGTTCTTAATCCAATGGGGCTTACTAAATCCCTGTTGCCCCCCCCCCACCAAGGCAAATTACATCCAAACTGTGATTAGCAGCTAGAGGATTTCGCCTCTATTTGCCCTGTGTCCACAACTGTGCCCAAATCAGACCTACCTATCTCCTCTGAGTCAAGAGGGAGACAATCCCAGATGGAATGTTGGCTTTACCTCTTCATTTAACACTTCCTATGGTGTTACTTACCATTGGGTTACTTACCAAACAACCACAACTCCCTGGAAGGCAGAAATCTGGACACCCCAACATAAACAATTCCAAGGGTATTAATGAACACCAAATTTTAAAAAGGGTCTTGCCTTATTGTCTTCCAGTAATTACCTTCATCAGTAATGGCAGAGGAAGACTTCTGAGTTTCCCAGTCAAACATGATATGAATGTCCAATGCCTCCAGAAATCCTTTGTAAAAGCAGGTAACTTCAGCACCCTGAAGTAAGAAGATATAAACAGCAGAATAGCAAAGACTTGTGTCTCTGGTTCCTTTGTATTTCTCATAATACCTCATTAAAATAAACTATCACTTGTTGATATATTTTCTTCAAAAGACACAATGAGACTAAACTAAGGCATAAATGCAAAGTCTTTAGTTACAACAATTTCTATTTTTTTAAAAAAGAGAAACTTAGGAAGGAATAAAAAATATTGAGAGGAAAAATGGCCACATAAACATAAACTTGTTTAGGACTTTGGTTATTAGCAGGTAGGGTCCCATTCATATGAAATAACTCTACTCTTTTGTTTTATGTAAGTGGAAAATCATCAACATTTATTCTAAACCAGTTCAGAGACTAACAGTTTTACATTTGGCCATAATACATACGAGAAAGGCTGAAATTTTTTTACACCATTTCTTAGCCCAAGTTAACTTAATATGATGTATTTACAGATATTGTGCATTCTTTTATTAAAATGGATCTGGGCACAACTTCCAACTCTTAGACACCTGTGTACCATAATGACCCATAGGGAAGCTGAGTTGACATTTTGGGATTTCCTCTGGACTACAGTGTACAATCTATAAACTAGATACTATTAATATCTTCATGTGATAGGTACAGAAACAGAGGAACAGAGAGGCTAACACAGTCAGTCACAAAAGCATCTGTAGAAGTAGAAAAGTTTAGATTTAAACCCAGGCAGTCTGTCTCCGGAGTGTATGCTCCAGAATGGTCAAGTCACTCTGTTTTATTTATTCCATGAATTACTAAGAAATACTCTGGGTGTCAGATAACAGAAAACCCATCTGAGAGTGGCTTTAAAAAATTAGAAATTCTTTTTATTTTGATTTTTTTTAGTTGTAGATTAATTGTGGAGGTAAGCACTGGAGTTGCTCCCAATGCCTTTGGGAAGTCAGGTCCTCCCCATGCCTTTGGGAAGTCAGGTCCTCCCCATTTTGCTGTTCATCATCTTAACACTGTCAGGCTTATCATCTCATGTCCCTCCTCCACTTACCACCTCCCAATTCCAGGGAGGAAGAATGGTAGGAGAAAAATGCTTTCTTTGGAGAAAACTTGTCTTTTCCATTTGGGAAACTAAGATTGCCTCAATAGACTAGTCCTACATGTCACTAGCCAGGACAGAAGCACATATCCACTCTTCAACTAACCAAAGGCCAAGTGTTATGGTTTGTATATGAGGTGTCCCTCACAATGCTCTGTCAATGCAGGACTGTTCAAAGGTAGAGAGATTCAAGATGGCAGATTAGAAAATGACTGAAATTAGGAGTTGCTGTGTGAGTCAGAATTCAAGCAGTAGGAATAGTGATTCTTAGTGAGGTGAGTGGAAAAGGGGTTTCACTAAAATTCAATACTGGACAATCAGAGCATGTTAGAGACTCAGAAATTTGGATACATTAAACAAAGAAGAAAATGCACATTGAAGCTGAGATGGCTGTGGCAGTAACAATGGCACTGTTTCACCATAAAGCGGAGGGATTACAATAGAGAGAAACACAATGGACAGATTTGGTACAGAAAAAAAATTTGGTACAAATTTTTGGCACAAAAATTTGGTACAGAGATAAGAAAAGAAGGCTGAACTTAGCTGATCGAGAGTCTATATAGTGAACTGCTGTTTGAAAAGTGCTGTTTCTCAACTGATCATGGAGAGTGGAGGCAGCAGCCATCTTGAGGCGGTCACACTGCCACTGTCTCGGTGGAGCTGGGAAATCATAGTAAATACTGCCATACTGTCCCAGCAAGTGCCAAACATGTGGCCTATGGTGTACCTTTCAGAATGTAAGTGAAATGGGCAAAGAGAAGATTGTATTCAAGGGGATTCAAGTCAGAAAGGTGAAAGGTTGTCCAACTGGGTTTTCCTTTGTCTTGACTCACATGTCCAGCTGAAGTGGGTCAGGAATCTAAACAGGCAGATGTGAATACACTCAAGGACTAAGCCTAGGAAGGCTGTGTCAGTGGGTAGCAGAGTTGGTGGAGGATTGACTTCTCTGCTCTGAGAGTAGAATTCTTGGGAGGCTTCTAAGAGATTAGGACTCCTGACAGAAATCAGCAACTGCTAGTTCTAGGGTTGTGTTGATCTAATCTCTCCAGAGCAGATACCACCCAGAAAATCCCCCAAGACCTGATAGACCTAACCTCCAGAAGCCAAAACTCCTTCCATTGAACTCTACAGCAGCCCCACCCTGGGAGCCCATTGATCTGGCCTATGCAGACAGAGCTCCGGATGATAATACTTCTCATTCCATCCTACCTTGTACTGGTCAGAAGGGAAGCTGAGAGCTCTTTCAATCAGCTTCAGTCTTAGGCCACTGCAGCTGACAGCTCAGTAAGCAACACAAAAAGAGGAAAGGGTTAACAGCCCCCAGTCCTTACTTGCTCACTCTCTCTTAGTACGTAGCCAAGAAGAAAATGAAAGGATAGGCAGTGAACATCCATTTTAAATGACTATTTTGACCACCTCAGTAAAGATGATTTTTTTCATTTTTCATTAAGAATCTTCTTATTTATTTATTTATTTTTATTTTTATAGTTATTGTACTGATTGATTCATGGACATATATACACATACATATTTGGAGTTTTTTCTCATTTTTAGCATCTTTTTAAAAATATAGTTACTTTTCTTTTGAGGGTTGGGGTTTGGGGTTTGTTATTTTTTGTTTTGTTTTGTTTTCATTTGTTTCTCTTGTTTCTATTTTTCTATTTTCTTCTCCTGCTAACATTTAAATTATCTTGTTCTCTCTTTCTCTCTCCTTTTGTTCTCCTCTTTTGTCTCCTCCTTCCTTATAACCTTATAAACTGCTATCTGAACTCTGTTTACTTTTTGAAATTGTAAACTCTCCTCTACATTCCTCTCACATTTTCTTTTCTCTTAATGAACTGTATTTTTGCCACTTTTTAGAACTAACTAGTTTATTATGACTCCTGCCCTCACCATTTATGCTGTTGCAATTATTATTGATGTAGATGCATAGTTGACAACTGTTGTTTGCTTTAAATGCCAGATCAAGTTCATGGTTACTTATTGTTTTTGCTGTTAGCAATTGCTGATTCCACCATTTCTGTTTTTGTGGTAATATTGTAGATGTCATAGTAGGAATCGGATATTTATTTTAATGCTGTATCATCTTTGCATTTGTTGTGGCTATTGTTTGTTTTTCCCTATTATGTGAGGTGCTGAGAACCTACAGGTACACTAGAAGTTCACAGGGTAGAGACTCTTCTGCTGAGCTAAACTCAACCAAAAGACAGCACATCTTGCTCCACACACAAATTAGCAACACTCAAACATCAGCTATACTTTAGTACAAAGAACAAAAGACACAAAAACCCAAACTAACAACCAGGCCCAAGTAGACACTCACAGAAAACCACTACTACAGCAAAAGCAGAAAGAAACAATGCAAAGGGTGTGAATAGCATCCATTGGGGAGGAGGCCTCAACTTAGATCATTCTAGGACACTTTGGCAAGTGATGGCTGTGCCCTAAAAAGGCCCACACATAGGAGTGGAAGAGACATCCATTGCAACAGATGCATAAAACCCAACACAGGGATACAAGAAATATGAAAAAACAAGGTAACATGACACCTCCAGCAACAGACCCAAAAATATTAAAGTGGATGAAAGACCAGATAAAAAAATTCAAAAAGAATGATTATAAAAATGATCAATGAATTCCAAGAGAACACAGAAAAACAACTGAATAAATTAAGGAAGTCAGTACAGGATACGAGTGAGAAATTCAATAAGGCGATAGGGACATTGAAAAAGAACCAAACAGAAATCTTGGAAATGAAGACACAATAAGTCAAATAAATTATTCAGTTAAAAATCTCTCTAATAGAGTATACCATGCTGAAGACAGAATATCAGAACTGGAAGTCAAAGTGCCCAGCCTTGAATATTTAAACAGTATTAAAGAAAAGAAAATAAGTAACAATGACCAGAATATACAAGAACTCCGGGACAACATTGAGACCAAATTTAAGAATTCTATGAATTGAGGAGGTTTGTGAGATGCAGACTAATGGAATGATGGAATGAATGACCTCTTCAAGCAATAATAACAGATTTTCCAAGCCTTGAAAAAGAGATGGACATAGAGATACAGGAAGCATTTATAACCCCCAAATAGACAAGAACAAAAAAGGACATATTCATGACACATTATAATCAAAATGCCTAAGATAAAAACAATAAGAATAGAATTTTGAAAATCTCAAGAAAAAAACATCAGGTCATCTTTAGAGGTAAGTCAATCAGAATTAATTCCAGTTTCTCAGCAAAAACTCTAAAAGCAGAAAGGTTTTGATTGATGTGTTCCAAGTCCTAAAGGAAAATATCTGTACCTTTCAAAATTGAAGAGAAAATAAAAACCTTCCAAGATAGGCAGAAACTAAATAAATTCATGACTACTAAGCTGGCACTATAAAACTTACTTAAAGAAATACTCTGGACAGAATAAATTAAAAATAAACCCCAGAGCTCACAACATAATAAATCTCATTTGAAGAGTAACTAAGCAAATGAGAAATAGGACCAAATTAAACATCATCAATAAATCAAAATGGCAGAAATTGTAAATATGTCTCTATAAAGATATTGGATGTAAATGGTCTGAATTCTCTAATTAAAAGATATAGGCTGGCAGATGAATTTAAAAAAAAAAAAAAAAAAAAAAACAAGATCCAAACAAGGCACAATGCTGTACAATTGTAATATCAGAGGCTCAGGAAGCTGAGGCAGAAGGATATCAAATTCAAAAGCCAGTCTTAGAAATTTAATGAGCCCTAAACAATTTAGTGAGACCCTATCTTAAAAATAATTTTTAAAAAAATACAGAAAAAGCCTGGAGATATGGCTCCGTGGCTAAGCACTCTGGTGCAAGAAAAAAAATTCCAACTATATGTTATTTGCAAGAGATTCATCCTACAAGCAAAGACTACAGGCTGAAAGTGAAAGAATGGAAATTGATATGTCATGCAAAAATGGAGCCCCCCAAACAAGCAGGAATAGCTACTCTCATATTGGACAAAGAAGGCTTCAAACCAAAACTAATCAGAAGAGATAAAGAAGGTCACTTCAGGGGCTGGGGATGTGGCTCAAGCAGTAGCGTGCTCGCCTGGCATGCATGCTGCCTGGGTTCGATCCTCAGCACCACATACCAACAAAGATGTTATGTCCACCGATAACTAAAAAATAAATATTTAAAAAAAAAGAAGATCACTTCAAAAGATGGTAGAATGTGATGGACATCATTATACAAAGTACATGTATGAAGACTTGAATTGGGTGTCAAAATACTTTACATACAAAAAGAGATATGAAAATTTGTGGTACATATGTGTATTAAGAATTGTAATGCAAAAAAAAAAACCAAAGTACATGTATAAAGGCATGAATTGGCATGAACATATTTTATATACAGAGATATGAAAAATTGTGCTCTATATGTGAAATAAGAATTGTAATGCATTCCACTGTTGTTGTGTATTTTAAAAAATAAAATCAATAAAAGATTTAAAAAAAAGAAGCTCACTTCATACTGGTTAAAGGAACAATTCAACAAGAAAATATCAATAATATTTGTGCCCCAAATGTGGGGGGCAACAATTACCTTAAAGATACACTATTCAAATCAAAGCTTCAGATAAACCCCAATATAATGATACTGGGTGATTTCAACATAAAATACTCAGCATTAGACAGATCATCCAGACATAAACTCAGTAAAGACTCTTTGGACCTGAAAAATAATACATAACAAACAGACTTAACAAAGATTTATAGAATATTTTATCTAACAAGAAGAGATGAATACACAGTCTTCTAGTGGCTCATAAAACTTTCTCCAAAATAGACCATAATCTAGGCCACAAAGAAATTCTTAGCAAATACAAAAAAAAAAATTTGATATAATTCCTTGCATCTTATTAGATCATAATTGGAGTCAAATTAGAAATCAACATGACAAAACTCTACAGAAACTATACAAACACATGGAGATTAAACAACACACTTTTGAATGATGAATAGGTGATAGAAGAAATTGGGGGAGAAATTTAAAAATTCATAGACACAAATGAAAACAGTCATACAACATACCAGAACCTCTGGGACACTATGAAAGCAGTTCTAAGAGGAAAGTTTATAGCTCTGAGTGCCTACATAAGAAAATCAGAAAGATCCAAACAACTTACAGTAGAAAGAAGGAAATAATTAAGATCAGAACTGAAATCAGTGAAATTGAGAACCAAAAAAAAAAAAAACACACACACACAACAACAAAGGATCAATGAAACAAAGAAACAAAGAGTTGTTTCTTCAAATAGATACACAAGATGGATAAGACCTTTGCCAAAGTAACCAAAAGAAAAAGAGAGAAGACCAAAATTAATAAAATTAGAGAGGATAAAGGTGAAATCACCATAAACATCACAAAAATCTAGCAAATCATTAGGGACTGTTTTGAAACTTATATTCCAATAAATTGGAAAACCTAGAAGAAATGGATATATTTCTAAACACATATGATCTGCCAAATTGAATCAAGAAGACATAGAACATACAAACAGAACAATATTTTTGTGGCCTAGAATATTGTCTATTTTGGAGAAAGTTTTATGAGCCACTAGAAGACAGTGTACTCAGCTCTCATTATGATAAAATATCCTATAGATGTCTGTTAAGTCTATTTGGTGTATAATATTTTTGAGGTCCAAAAAGTCTTTACTGAGTTTATGTCTGGATGACCAGTCTAATACTGAGTCATGTATGTTGAAATCACTGAGAATTTTATGTTCTGGTATGTTGTGTCACTATTTTCATTTGAGTTTATGAATTTTAAATTTCTCCCCCAATTTCCTCTATCACCCATTTATCATTCAAAAGTGTGTTGTTCATTTCAATAAAAAATTTTTTAAAAAGCCTTGGAACAAAGAAAAGCCCAGGACTAGATGGATTCTCAGATGACTTCTGCAAATTTTTAAAGAAGCACTAATACCTATACTCCTGAAATTATTCCTTGAAAGAAAGAAAGAAATGGAACACTTCCAAATTCTTTTGATGAAGCCAAATATCACACTCATACCAAAACCAGATAAGGACACATCAAGGAAAGAAAACTATAGACCAATATCCCTATTGAACTTAGATGCAAAAATTCTTAATAAAATATTAACAAATCATGTTCAATAACATTTTAAGAAGATTATACATCATAACCAAGTTGCTTTTATCCCAGAGATGCAAGGATGGTTTAGCATACACACATCAATAAATGTAATTCACTACATAAACAGAATTTAGGACAAAAATCACTTATTCATTTCAATAGATGCAGAGCAGGCCTTTGACAAAATTCAGCACATATTCATAGTAAAAATGCTGAAGAAATTAGGAATAGAAGGAACTCATCTCAATATTATAAATACTATATGTGAAAAACCCAAAATCAACCTCATAGTAAATGGATAAAAACTTAAAGCTTTTTCTTTAAAATACAGAATGAGATAAAGATGTCCTCTCTCACCACTTCCATTAAATATAGTGCTAGAAATTCTAGTCAGAGCAATTAGACAAGATAGAGAAGTAAAAGGTATAAAAATAGAGGGGAAGAACTTAAATTCTCACTGTTTGCAGATGATGTGATCCTATACTTATAAGATAAAAAAAAAAAAAACTCCACCAAAAGACTGCGAGAGCTAATAAACAAATTCAGCAAAGTATCAGGTTACAAAATTAACATACAAATCAACAGCTTTCCTATATACCAATAATGAATCTACTGAGAAAGAAATCATGAAAATTAATCTATTCACAGTAGCCTCAAAAATAAAGTAAAATACCCCAGAAGAAATCTAACCAAGGAGATGAAAGACCTCTACTATGAAAACTATAGAACACTGAAGAAAGAAATAAAGAAATCCTCAGAAGATACAAAGACCTCTCATGTTCATGGATAGGCAGAGTTAATATTAAAATGGCCATACTACCAAATGCAATATACAGATTCGATGCAATTCCTATCAAAATACCAATAGCATTCTTCATAGAACTAGAAAAAGCAGTCCTAAAATTTATTTGGAATAATAAAAGACCAAGAATAACCAAAGCAATCTTTAGCCTAAAGAGCAATGCTGGAGGTATCACAATACCTGGCTTCAAGTTGTGCTACAGAACTATAGTAACAAAAACTGCATGGTACTGGCATTAAAACAGACACAGAAACCAGTGATACAGAATAGAAGACATAGAGACAAACCCACCCAGATACAGTCATTTGATCCTTGACAAATGTGCCCAAAATATACTTTGCAAAACAGGGAGCCTTTTTAACAAATGGTGCTGGGAAAACTGCTTATCCCTATGTAGAAGAGTGATACCAAACCTTTCCCTCTTACCTGCAAAAAAATCAACTCAAAATGAATCAAAGACTTGGGCTAGGGCTGTAGCTTAGTGGTAGAGCATTTGCCTAGCAAATGCTAGCATTTGGTAGTATGGTCATTTTAATATTAACTCTGCCTATCCATGAACATGTAAGGCACTGGGATCAATTCTTAGCACAACATGTAAATACATAAAATAAAGGTCCATCAATAACTACAAAAAAAATTTTTTTTTAAAATGAATCAAAGCTTTAGGAATTTGACCAGAAACTACACAACTACTAGAAGAAAATATAGGGTTAACACTCATGCATAGGCACAGGTATGACCCTCAGTATGACCCCTAAAGCTCAGGAAATAATGCCAAGAGTTAATAAATGGGATGGTATCAAATTAAAAAACTTTTACACAGCAAATAAAACAATTAGGAATGTAAACCTACAGAATGAGAGAAATTTTTTTCTAGCTAATCTTTTGACAGAGGATTAATATCTAGAATATATGAAGAATCAAAAAAAAACCCAGTTCATAAATGGTAAATGAATTAAAGAGTCATTTCTCAAAGAAAAAATACAAATGGCCAACAAATATATGAAAAAAAAAATGTTCAACATTATTAACAACTAGGGAAATGCAAATCAAAACTACATTGAGATTTTATTTCACACCAGTCAGAATGGCAGTCATTAAGAATATATATATTAATAAGTGCTGGAGAGGTTGTAGAGAAAAAGGAACATTTTATACTGTTGGTGAGATGGTAAATTAGTACAACCACTGTGGAAATCAGTATGAAGGTGTTTTAGTCAGCTTTCTCATTGCTTTGAGCAAAAGACCCAATGAGAACAATTTTAGAGGAGAAAAAGTTGATTTGAGGACTCAAGGTTTCAAAGGTCTCAGTTCATAAATGGCTGACACTATTACTCTGGGCCCAAGGTGTGGCAGAACATCATGGTAAAAGAGTGTGGTCGAGGAAAATGACTCGGGGCATGGCCACCAGTAAGCAGAGAGAGGATACACTACTCCACTCACAGGGACAAAACATATCTCAAAGTCATGTCCTCAGTGACCCACCTCCTCCAGCCACACCCTACCTGCCTTTAGTTACCACAGAGTTAATTCCTATCAGGGCATTAATGCTCTGATTAGATTAAGGCTCTCATAACCCAATCACTTCACCTCTAAACTTTCTTGCACTGCCTAACACATGAGCTTTTGGGGGACATCCAATATAAACCCTAACAGGAGGGTCCTCAAAAAAACTAGGCCTAGAACCACCACTTGACCCAGCTATACTACTCTTTGGTATTTGTCCTAAAACAATTAAAGTCATCACACTATAGTGACACATAAATAGCCATGATTATAGCAGTACAATTTATAATAGCCAAACTCTGGAATCAGCCTAGGTGTCCATCAACTGGTGAATGGATAAAGAAAATGTGGTATATATACACAATGGAGTTTTATTCAGCCATAAAGAAAAATGAAATTATGTCATTTGGATGAAACTTGAGATCATTATTTTAAGCAAAATAAGCCAAACTCAGAAGGTCAAGGTCATACATTTTCTCTCATATGTGGAAGCTGGAGAGAAAAAGGGAAAAGGAAGGTTTGGGGGGATCATCTCATGAAAATCAAAGGGAGATCAATAGGGGAAAGGGATCAGAGGGTGGGAAAAGTGGAGGGAGGGGGAAGTGTTGGGGAGTGTTTTTGGCCAAATTATGTTGTTATATAGTGTGCAAGTAAAAATATGTGGCAACAAATCACATCATTACATACAACTATAATGCACCCATGCAAAAGGAATGTTCAAAGGTAAAACAATTAGATGGAGAGTTGTAACCTAATCAATCCATCCTAGTTTGAAGAGACTGACAGTGGTTACTGTAGGCAGGTGGCACGTGGTTGGAGGAGGTGGGTTACTGGGGCTGTGCCTTGGAAGGTGCATCTTCCTGGTTGTCCTTTAGTCCCTCTCTCTGCTTCTTTATCCCACATGAGCTGAGCCAATTTCCTCTGCTGAGCCCTTGCCTCATGATGCGCTGCCTCATCTTGGGTCCAGAGCAATGGAGCCAACTGTCTATGGACTGAGACCCCTGAAACTGAAGCCCCAAATGAACTTCCTCTCCTCTAAGTTGTTCTTGTCAAGTAGTTTAGTCCCAACAAGGCAAAGCTGATTAAAACACCAAGCAAAGTGAGATTATCCTGACTGGTTTGAACTAACCAGGACTTATATTTTCAGTCTAGGAAGGGGACTGGCAATCAATGGGTCTCTACCTAGCTCCTGAGTACATTGGACTTCTTTTGCTGGGGAGGAGGAGTAAGCAGGTCAGGATGGGCATTGGGTGACATAAACAGTGCCCACCATCCTCCTCATCTCCTTTGTGCTTCTAGTTGCTTTTTTTGTTGTTGTTGTTCCATCACTAGTTTATTTGAACTGTGGGAAAGTACTGTGCTAAGAAGTGGGAATAAAGATGAAAAACATAATCTCTATATAATTACCAATCACTTAAAGGCTTCATTTGAGATAACCAGTTACATAGCCAATTTTAAATAAAGAGGTAAAAGAATTTAAATCATACATGGCTGAGTCGGCAAGTAGCTCTCAGGAGAATCCAAGAGCATTACCTTGGCTATGAGTGAACAGCAGGTGAGAATGATGGTACTGTCCCTAGACCGTAAAATGACCCCAAGGTGCAATCCTTCCACTACAAAATGACAGAAAGGACAAGGCTTGTGTATGCACTTAAAAATAGAGTAGATAATTAGTACTTTCGAGGCATTACACATGCGGTGTTCATTTATACCGATATATAATTACAATACAGCCCAAATTTCTCCATGTCTCACCTGCCACTGGATATAGATAGGATCATGCAAAAGTAATGACTCAAACTTCCCTGGCACATGTCTCTACCAGCCCCCTGAAAATTCCCCTGCTCTGTGCTTCTGGGAGTCCCTGTGGAATTCTCACATAAGCACACAAACAAGTTCCAGCCCACTGGGACTGTGCCTGCTCTGAATTGCCACCATTCTGCCTAGTGACCTGGAGCAGAGCAAGGACAACACTCATTGTCAAAAGGGTCTGAGAGCAGTGCTGCTTTGCCTTCTCTGTCCCCAGAACCAAACATGTGCCCATAGGGCCGGGCTGGGCACATGTTCAAGTGACAGTGACTGTGATAAAGCTCAGTATCTCTTCTCTTACCCAAATGCTGCAGCTTGTTATTGCATCAGCTCAGCTCATCTGGCTCTTTTCCCTGAGGACAACTGACTAATCATCTCTGTTCTAGGAACTTGTTCTTAGGAAATAACCAGACACGTGGCCAAAAGTATGCATAAGGAATCAATTAGAAAGCTCTTTATAATGGTTTTTAAAAATCCTAAATTTTATCAGTAGGAGACTGGTTAAACTAATCATAGCACACTCATTTTGAAAAATAATAGGCATCCATTTCAAATGATAGGTAGATCCACGTTTAGTAATGTGGAAAAATATTTGTGATATATGGTTGATCTGGGAAACCTATGATCTCATTTTTTTTGTAACAATGTAAATTAACACATGTGCTCACACAAGTCTGTGTATTAGTGTGGGCACACACATAACAAAAATAAAAGTTATATTTGGACAGTGAGATAAGGGTATTTCTGCTATACTCTTTATATCTTTCCAAACAACATGAATGCTTTTACAAGAAGCATGAATTGCTCTCATGATCATAAAAAGATAAAGCCATATCCATTTTGACATATCATTCTTCTAATAACAAAGGCTTCAGTAATCAATGCATTCTTTAGGATGGAAGAGTGGAGGGATATAAAATCTCCATTTAGTGTCATCATTTAATAGAAGAAAGTTCTCATCATTTACCAGAAATTCCTGGGGAACATGGAAGAAAATGAACCTTGACAAATAGATGATTAGTACTACACATCTCCGGAAAAATACTGTGAGGCCGGCCAGCAGGGCAGTGCCCCCAACTTTGCTGTTCCTGGAAGCCTGAAAAAAAAATCACAATTTCTGGAATCAAAAGAAAAAAAAAAGTACATGGAGTAAAACAAAACAAATCATGAGGTGGTATATTTTGTGGCTGCCTCTCTATAGCCTTGGCTCATTTTTTTTAAAGCATTGCTGATCTTTTTAAATTGATTTGTAAAAGCTCAAGATTGACAACACCTGGCATTTATGTTATATATTTTTTGTCTATTTGTCTTTCAAGTTGGTTTGTGTGCGCGCGCATGGTATTGTGTACTACACAGAAGTTTGCATTGTTCATGCAATCAACTGTGACAATCCTCTCCTTATGAATCTTGACTTTGGTATCTTACTTATTCTTGCGGTTTGGATCTCAAATGCCTCCCAAAGATCCTGTGTTGAAGGCTTGGTTGCCGGCCTGTGGCACTATGGGGAGGTAGTACAAACTTTAGGAGGTGGGACCTACTGGAAGGAAGTGGGGGTATGTTCTTGAAGGGGAAATTGGGATCTGCCCCACCCTCTTCATCTCTCTGCTTCTTGGTCACCAGGAAGTGAGCAGCTTTGCTCCACTACAAACTCCACACCATGATATTCTGCCACCTTGCTACAGGCCCAAGGTGATAGGGACAAAAAAATCATGAACTAAAACCTCTGAAACAGTGAGACAAAATAAATCTTTCCTTCTTTAAGTAGATTTTTCTCAGGCATTTAGTCACAGCAATGGAAAGCTAACCCTTGAAAATAGATTTTCTACCCCCAAGCATCAACCTTATTCTTCCAAAATTATTTCACCTGCACATTCTCATCTTAATCAGAATTCTCTATTTGTGGCATGTACGAGATAGTGTTATAAATGTTTGTTTTCAGTTGGTTGGTTACTTTTCTTAACACCATTTATAAATGATCTAGTTTTTTTGTACTGACTGGAAATAAAATCTTTTTCATATACCAAAATAAAACAAGGGGACACATATACATAGCCTTGGGTATGTTCTGCACGTCTACTGTTCTGTTCTATTTGTCTGCCTGACTATTCCAGAGCTACTACTATATAATTACAATCATTATAGGTTTAAGATATGTTTCATTTGCTGATAAGGCAAAGGCTCTCATTACTGTTCTTTTTCAAAAATATATTATTCTTATATCGCTCTTTTCAAGCATTTAGAATTATTTTGTCAAATTCCAAATAAGCATCCATTAAGATTTTTATTGAATTATTAAGTTTGTTAATCTGCAGAAAAAGAATTCAATATTTTCCATGGGAAGCCTTTTTTTTAGTCTCTCATTAAGATTTTGTAAGTTTTTTCACATTGTTTCTTGATAAGCTTATGCAATGTTGACTTCCTTGGGCCCTCCCCTCTCCCCTCTGTTTGGTCACATGCAGGGATGTTGGAATCTCCTTATCAGATTTATAGTTGCAGGACAGGTTTGCATATCTGTAGCTCTCAGGTAAGGTTCTACTTCCCACAGACTCTGCTCCTGTCTTCTTGAGGTGACACTTTCTTCTGACCTCCACTATCTGGTTTCTGGTTTCAGAAAACCCATTTCATCATTACAATTCCCAGGACACCCTGCACACACAGTTCTTTTGTATTCCCTACTGCAAGACTCATATCACGGAGATTATAACCTACTGTCTTCATGTTATTTTGCTGCATAACAAATTATCACAAACTTAGCAACTTTTAATACACCTTTCTTTTCGCACAGTTTTCATAGCTCAGAAGTCTGGGAATGGCTAAGCTGATTCCTCAGGGTCTCACAGGCTACTGTCAAAGAGTCTGTTCGGCTCCTTCTTCAGCTGATGAGGTTGTTGGTAGAATTTAGTTCCTTGCAATTGTAGAACTGAGTTTACTGCTTTCTTGGCAGAGGCTCCTCTCCGCATCTAGAGGCCCCTCAATTCCTTGTACATGGCCCTCTCTCAGGTCCACTCACAATATGGCAGTTTATTTCTTCAAGGCCAACAAGAGAAACTCTCATTCAAGTCCACAAGGATGGAGTCTTAGAAAATACAACATAATCAGTTACAGTTTCTGTGTACACTCAAGGGGAGGGGATTCTTCAAGGGTGTGACCCTTTGTATCACCTTAAGATATATACGTCCACCATACTCATAGGTCTGGGACCAAAACCAGCACCCCCCCCCCTGTTTCCTGGTGGCTTCTTTTCAGAGTCACCTAATAAAACAAAATGGTAGCCTGGCAGGGTCAAGGGGAAGAGGGGCAGCTGGTGGTTGGGAGAAACACCAGAGGCACTCCACTTCCCTCACAGAACTGGAAAATTTTCTGTTTGATATTGGCTCTAGGTCTCAGAATCAGGGAGGCGAAGAGAAGGAATGACGTAAGTCAAAAGCTACATGGGTTATTCTTAGTCCTCTCCATCTGTCTGAGAATTGTCAGTTCCTTCATAATTATGGAATTTTGTAGTTAGTCATTTTTCAGTGCTGTAAGTTTTCTCTAACTTCCTCTCCCCCGTCTTTAGTGAGAAGTTAGGGAAAACTGCTAACTTCCTGACGCTTTGTCCCAGCTTGGAAACTCTGGGACAGGGGTTTCCCCTTCCGACTTTTTGAGATGATACCATCTTTTATAAGATGATCCAGGTTTTAGGTTTCTGGATCTTTTGAAGCACAACACATTCTAGAGGAGCCTTCTTGAGTTCGTTGTGATCACTCAGGGACACCAAAGAGACAGCTCTTCTAAACTCTAGGGCCACTTGGGTGTCGGAAACATACTTGCATGCTGGTCGCCGTCACATCCTCTTGATAACCTGGTGAGGTATTATGATCCCACTTTATGGAAGAGGAAACAGGGGTTCAAACTACGCAAATAACTTTCCCTTTGTCACACAATCCGTGACAGAACTTGGACTCCAATCAGGCTTTGCCTGACTGGAATCCTCTTTCTGTTATGTCAGTCTCTCCGAGTAGGGAACACCTGAAATACTTAGAAGTATTTAGTCACAGTCCACAAGTTTCTTTCATTCTTAAGTCAGTCTACAATCTCATGACCCTAAGGTAGTGATAAACTGCGACTCTTTGAAACAGTCAGCTTTCCATGATGAAATGGACAATCTTCTTGCTTCTATGATCATACCATATCTCCCTTGCCCCACAAGTTTTAAACCTTGAAAATCAAAGCAGATGAAGTCAATTACTGAGGGTTCTAATATTCATACAGAATAACTCTCAAACTTGTACCTTCTATTCAGCTTTAATAACTACGGCTCCTATCTCCCTGAAGCAATCCCCATGAAACAGGGGCATAAGCAAGTCATAGTTGAACTCCCACCATGGCGCCTCTCACAAAAGCCTGTAGGGAGCACTACAGTCAGTTGGTAGATATCTGAGTCCACACAGGCTGCTATAACAAAATACCATAAACAAGAAAACTTATAAAGCACAAACTTTTTTTTTTTTTTCCACAGTTCTGAAGGCTACGAAGTCCAAGATCGAGGGACTGGCAGATTCAGTGTATAATAAGATATACTTCCTAACTCACAGATGGCTCCTTCCAGCAGTGTCCTAACATGATAGAAAAGGTGAACAAACTTCCTTGGGACTGTTTTATAAGGGCACTAATCCCATCTAGGAGAGCTCCATTCTCATGGCCTAGTCATGTCCCCAAAGGGCCCACCTCCTGATATACTCACCTAGGTGTTAGGGTTTCAAGATATGACACAAACATAGCAGAGGAGACCTAATGTTGGAAAGCTGGGACTGTGGGCCTGATGCTGCCTCGGTGGGAAGGTTAAAGGTAGGTGGTGGGACTCTAACAGACACACAGTAGGTGTAACTTCTTATATAACAAGTGATACAACTTTAGGGAGATGTCTTACAAAACAGAACACTACACAGCCTGCCCCCAAGCAGAGGTATGGTCTGTGTCAGAACCCCAGAGATTAGCTGCTGCTGACCACAAACCCAGACCTCCTGCTGCCTGAGCTGCATGCCTTCCTGCTCACTGGGTGCAAGTAACTGCTGAAACCAGCCCCAGCACATTCCTCAGCATTATAGATCATACAAGGTCAATTTCTCATGCATAGTAGACTCATTAGACACAAGGTTTAGGCCTGTGTGGGTCCATTCCTCCCGCAATCTTGAGCAAGTCAACAATCTTGCCATTTAAGGGTTTTCTCCAAGATTGTAGTTCCCAAAATGAAGTCCCCTGGCCACCAATGAGCCATGTAGGAAGTTCTTAGAAATGGAAAGTCTTGATCTCCACCCCAGACCTACTGGATGAGAACCCCGAGGTGTGGAAGGAAGGATCTGCTTTAACAAGCCCTCTGGGGAATTCTGATGCAAGCTAACGTGGGGATCCCTCCTCTTGCCTCTTACAATTGTGAGAATTCAATACATGATACACGTTCTGCTGCATGTATGTGTGTCTATAGTCCAAATTAGCCCAGCAACGACTGGTCATGAGGAATGGCATCAATATAATATGAAAATGTCATTGGTTTCCACAATGTCATAGGTCGTGTTTCCTAAAAAGAGGAAACCTTAAAAGTAGAACCTTCCATGGGAAAGAAAAGGCTCAGGGTTTGGCCACTGCACTGGCATCAAGAGCTTTCTTGTTATATTCCAGGAAACTTTAAAATGACCACCTGCAGCCATACGTACTTCCTCAGATAGTCACAGTCCCAGCCCCATGAGCTTTCAGCCTGTGGGAGACTGTTCTGTTTCCTGTGCCCACATTAACAACAGCCCCAGCAACATGGAGCTCCATTTCCATTGCCCTAACTCAGCCCCTCCCAGTGCCTGTCTAATTAAAGAGTTACCAGCTTTTCATCTCTGTTGCTTTTGTGTATTTTAATACCCCCTTGGCAGCGTCTAGCCACTCAGCTGCTGCCAAGGTGGTCCAAATGATCTCCCTAGGTAGCAGTGATTGTTTTGGTTAATCAGAGTTGCATGGGATTTGAATGGTCTATATTGGCCCTATTTTTCCCACTATTCCCATTATTTTTTAATACTTAGTTTTGCAGACTGCAAAATGTTCTGGAAAGTGTTATTTTGTGTTATAGCAGAAATGCTCATATATATGAAGTACCTGGCACACAGTAAGGGCTCAGTAATTATTAGTGCACATCTACCATAACTTGTCCTTGAAATGCAGACAAACGAGCCCAAGAAAAGCCAGAGCAAGCGAGTAAACTTTCACATGGTGGGTTTTGATGATGAAAAGGTGATGTTTTTGCCCTCTTCTGCCAATGTTTTTAATGATGTTCATTTGGATCGATTTCTCTTGTTTTTTCTTTCCTGTTTGAGCAATTTTTTTTCTAAGATGTGGGGATATTTCATCCACTTCTATGTGCTTAACTCCTTAATTATACTCAGTCTTTTTTTTGTGACTTTAGAAAAATAGGCACTCATTATTGGAAAAAAAAAAAAAAAAGAGCCAAGTGAAGGGTGATTTTCTTGGCTGTGATTCCCTGATATTATAGATTATAGACTAAGGCACTCGGGCTTGGAATCTCCCATCACCTGTGCTGGAAGGGGCCAGCTGGACCTTCTCATCTGGCATGATGGAATCTGTCTGGCTCAAGGTCAAACAGCTAGATAGGCCATGAGATCTGGCCATGTGTCCTGGCTCCCAACTCAGTATTCTGCCTCTTATATTTTCCTCCCTAGACATGTCCTGCCTTGTGAGGTCACTCCTAAATTGTTTTCTCAAACCTGAAGTCACAAACCTAGGGTCAGATTCAGCCCACAAACATGGTTTGTTTAGATCTTAACATTAAGTAATTTCAAATTTTACAAAATCTAACTTCACTTGAAATTCAAAACATCTAGCAACACGGAGCCATAGCAACAGTCAGCTGGCTGGAGAGCATCTTTCCTCTTTAGCCAAGACAAACTCACTGGGCATCACCACTTTCCCTACCACCCTTTGCCAGTTTGCGTGTGTACACCCACCTTTCTGTGTTAGTTCCCTAGGGCTGCCATCATAAAATGCCAGACTGGGTGGATTGAACAACAGAGCTGTTATTTTTTCCCCAATTCTGGAGGCTGTAAGTCCGTGATCAGCGGGGTTGATTTCTTCTGAGCACCTCCCTCTGGCTGGCTGTCTTCTCCTTCTGTCTACACATGGTCATCCCCTGTGTCTGTCTGCATCCTTCTTCCCTCTTAGAAGAATACCAGTTATATTAGGTCAGGGCCCCCCTAAGGGCCTCTCTTCACTTAATGACCTCTTTAAAGACCCTATCTACAAATAACATCACATTTGGAAGTACAGAGGGTCATGGCTTCAACATATGAATTTGGGGAAGGCAACTCAGCCCCATAACGCAGTCTTTTCTCTTTTATGTTACTATTTAGCCTCGAAGAAATAAGAATCAGCAGTGTGGCAATGGCCACCCTTGGGTTTTACTTAACTTTTCACAACTTTGTGTATCACTTCATCAGCTCCCAAATGAAGTACCTTAAGAATGAAATCCATAAAGCACACTTAAAAGAGAGATGAAATTTTAAGACAGAAAGAATGTCAGAAACTATCTCCTCCAGTGGTTTCCAAACCATTGAAAGACACAAAACTTTCTAACAAAAGTTAATAAGGAAGTGGTGTATAAATAGATAAGCATCATTCCTATGCTTTGATATGGCTCCAGGAGACACTGGGCCTCCCTATATAACACATGACTTAAAATCTGCTGATCTAATGTAAATTCTTCTGTTCATATATGGACCCATTCAGAGGCCCAAGGCCACACAAAGCTGGGAGCAGACTCAGTTCTCCTGCCAATTACAGTTTCTTCTCAGTATGGTTTCAATGAGGGTATGGTATCCACAAACCTGGACAAGGCCAGCTGAATAACAGCAACAGGACAAGAAAATCTTGATGTTTTGCTGATGGGAAGAGTAGCCTGGAGTCCATGTCTAGGGGTCAGGTTAAGGTTCTAATCATGCGACACCAGTACTGGATGTGTTACCTTTAGCACAAAAGTCTGGACCACTCTCTTCCTCTTCATATACAACACAAAAGGATTCCCTCTGTGGACTCTCATGTGCCTTGAAGTTACTATTTAGTCTCAAAGAAATAAGAATCAGCACCTTTGATCCCAGAATGTTATACATACTTTAATTCCACTTATCCTTATTTTTGCTCTACTGGTGCAAAAGGTTTTCATGAGAACATGTTGTCCACCAAGGCAGCCATGTATACCAGCAATGGGCAGCCGGCTCACCTTCCCCACACACAGAGCTCCCCGCCAGAGAGGGAGTCCTCAGACCCTGCCTGCTGACCTCCACCATGCCTTCAGACAAAAGAAAAAACAAAAAGACCTTTCCCAGAAGAGGTAGAACCACGTGATCCACTCTGTTCTCTGTAATATGAACCAAGCATTTTGCACCACAGGGAAAGTAGAAGCAGAGGGTGGGAGGAATTGCTACGCATTTGGGAACTGTAATTATAGAACTCCAAAGTAGAAATGACAGGAATTTGTTCTCCAACCAACATTCCAGTGACAACAAGCTTATTACTTTGTGAGATTGTCTGCTATAGACCATGCTAATTCTCATGAGTAATTAGTAGTACATTTTGAGCCAAAGTTATGACCCAAACATCTAAACTTTGGTTACCACCAACACCCATCTTCTCCTCTTCTTCCAGAACATACAACTGGAATACATTTTCCAGCCTCCCTTGCAATTACCTGGAGCCAGAGAACTGTGTTCTGGCCAATGGAATATGAGCTAGGTTTTAGCATCTCTTCCAGACCTGATCCATAAAAACCTCCCACACGTGATCCTTACTCTTTCTTCATCTGCTAATGAATGAAAAGGACTCTGGGATCAGGGAGGTAGGCAAGGCCCAAGAAAAGAGAATCTTGGTCCCTGAATGACTGACTACATGGAGACACACCTCCAACCCATTCTCACTGACCAGTGATATGGGCAAGAAATTAATGTCTATTCTGTTTAGTCTCTGCAATTTGAGCTACCTATCTCAGCAGCATCATTCACTTTAACACATATATCTTTTGAAGGAAAAGATATGCCTTCTACTCTTTTTCTCATTTTACCAGACCTTGAAATATTTGAAGACAGTTCTCACTTAAAGGTGACAAGATGACAATTCTGACTGACTCCCTTAATGTCTCCTCTCTTCTGCCCTTCCCCAGTCCAAGCAATTCTCCAGTGTGCAATCCTGAGCCCATTGTGTCAGGGCAAGGGTTGGCATGGGAGAAATCATGAAGAATCTCTTTCTGGCTAAAGTTTCTGAAAACTTAAAGTCTTTGGTAGGTCAAAGATGATTCCCAATGTAATCAGAGTATTTGGAGCAAAGGTCATCAGTGACAGAAGTGGAACTGATGGGACTGGAGTTCTCCACCCCCAGGATGGAAAAGTATTTCACAGGCCCAACAGTCTTCCTCCACTAAATCACCACAACAGGACGAAGCCTAAGGGATTCACCGTGTTGAATAAATTAACTTCTCTCCTACACATCTCGAGCGATACTAGTTATTTATCATTCTTGGGAGAATTTTTAAAAATTATTTCTGAGTACCATGATTTAGATGAGAACCTCCACTTACGAGAGTGAGGAAAGGAGAACAAAGACTCTGAAGGCATAGAATGATCCCAAAGAGCAAGGAGAGAGGTATCATGAAGGGTTCAGAATGTCAAGGACATGTGGCAGAAAAAAAAAAAAAAAAAAACAAGACCATTGAGCAGGCAGCTAGATCCAGGGAAGGAGGAGCCTAGAAGGTTCTGAGACATGAGACCACCCTTCCAGAAGGAGCAAAACTGGCTGGAAGGGGATCCTCCGAGCTGTAAACTTCAGGAATCCTCTAAGGATTCTATAGATCAATGAACATCTCCATAGATACCTTTGAATATAATTCAAGGACTCCCTGAAATTCCCACATCTTTTCCATGCCCTGTCATGCCAGTATGCAGAAGGTCCAACATGATTAAGCTGGATGCTATTCAGCCATGATTTCTAACTGCAAAGTTCTCAAGAGTCAACAGCTTTTTCTCCAGGTTGGTTTTTTCTCTAGGTCAACAGATTCTCCAAGATGCCAGCACAGTCCTTCTTCCAGTACAAACTCGGTCTTCAGACCTCCTAGAACACCTTGCCAGACCCCTGATGTACTCCTAATAGCTGGGGTTGTCAAAACATCATATAATGTTTTGTCAAAACAATCTCCTTCCTTAATGTAATCAGAGTCTGGAATTTTATCCCAACAGCAATGTTGGGATGACAGTCATGAGAAGAAGAATCTTGTTCCAGTGGCTTCTGAGGAAAACACTTGATCATAGAAGACAGAAGTGGCAAATATATTGTCAGAAGGAAATACTAAATGGGGAGAAGGAAAATAATGAATTACAAAATTTATTATCTTTCTCAGGAAAAGCAGGTGTTTAATAACTATAAAGTGTCAAATGTGGGAACTAAAATAATCTTTAATAAATTGTGCCAGCACACATAAAATAATTACATGTATTACTTAAAGAAAGACTCACAGACTGTTTTTAGCCTGGGGTCTTGCATTTTGAGTGGGATGTGGGAAAACAGTAGAGAGGTCAACCCAAGTTATTGAGCCCTTAAATGAAGATTAAAGGAGTTAAAGTAGTTTCCTTTGGTTGATAAGAAAGCTAAGGCAGAACTAAATAGCTGTTTGCAGGAATCTTAAAGGATCATCCCAGGAGGGCATGGGCCTACTGAACTCAGCCCCTTGCCAACTTAAAGCCCTTGAATTCAAATACTGCCTGATAATCACTGTGTTGGAGGAAAAGTAGAGTCCTATACTTTCCAACCTGCCTTCCTCTCGGGATCCCCAAATTGGTTACCCACCATGTTAGTCAGTTTTCCTTCCACATAATGAAATACATGAGATAGTCAACTTATAAATAATAATTTAAAAAAAAAGATTAATTTGGTTATGGTTTTGGTGGTTCCAGTTCTTAATGAGTTGGCCCCATTGCTCTGGGCCTGTATCAAGGCAGCACATCATGGGAGGAGCAGGGGTTGAAGCAACACCCCTCATCCTACTGCCAGAAAGTAAGATTGAGGAAGGGACCGGGGTGCCACAATCTGCTTTGAGGGCATGCCCTCAATGATCTGAAGATTAGACTCCTCCTCTTAAAGGTTCTACCACCTCCCAGTAGCACTCTCCTGGGAACCACGCCTTTAACACATGGACTTTTGGAGGACATTTCAGATATCAGCACCCACACCCCTGTCCCCCAGCTCATGCATCAGGTTAGCAACACTGATGACTCCCCAAACTGTTCTACCCAACCTGTACCTGGGTTCCTTATGGGTTTGATGCCCCACCAGGCTGCTCTTCAATCCTCCTGCCCCAGCGCCACTTTCCACCCTCATGGCTTCTGGCTTGAAGCTTTTTGCAAGTCCAGTGGCCTCCCAACCTTCCATAGTCTCTCCATCCTTGCTATCAGTCCCCTTTCCACACTGTTCCTGAGCAGCATAGGCATCAGCAATGGGCTTCCTGCAGGTTTAGAGTTTTTCATAATACATAGTATTTTTTAAGTATTTGTCCTGACTGCTTTTTGCCTCCAGTCTCCTTAGCATTATTCTTAAGCCCCTTTACAATCTGGCCCATCCCAACGTCTCTCCCCTGTTATTTGCCCCCAGTGACTACTCGGCTCCAACCACACTAGGCACTCACACTTCCTTGAACCTCCTTGTGCTTCCGTGTCCTTCTTCATGCAGGTTCCTATGCCTGGAATGTCCACCTTGTCTTCAGGAGTCATCTTGAACAACCCAGGTCAAAAATCACCTTTTATGCCTTCCCTACACCCAGGCAGAACTCATCACTTCCTTCTGTGGCTCCCACACTTGGTGCTAAAATAACACTCATCACATATTATAATTTTTTGTGTACATTTTTGTCTCCTCCACAAGATGATCAACTTCCTGCAAGTAGGAATTGTATCTCATTTATTTGGACTTGCCTCCAGTACTCAACACATTATCAGGTAGGTATGTATGTATGTATGTATGTATTTCTGTGGTGCTGGGGATTGAACCGAGAGCTTCACACATACTAGACATACACTCTGCCATGAACTACATACCCAGTCCCCGTATCTGGTATTTAGTGTATGCCTATCATTGTTTGTTGAATGAAAGAATAAACTCCCAGCTCCAAGATTCTTCTTGTAGTTTACCCAATGTATCCAGCCCAGCTGGGAGCTAGGAATGTTCGATTTAGAGGGAGAAGCAGGATTCCAGGAGCAGGTTAAGAGGAAATAAGTTACAACTGCCCCCGTGGCTCCTGCTGGGCATCATTTTACACTCCAGTGTCTGGATCTAAGATGGTAGTTTCTGCCTTGTCTTTTCCTAAATGTCATAACTGCAGCAAAACTCCTTCATTAGCCAGTCTGGCCACACCACAGACACGTGGGTTGGAAAGAAGAGGCTGCCTGTTTCTTTTCAGGTTCCTATGGATACCACACTTCTTTCGACCCATTGGGATCCATCTGCGTAGGCAGCTGCCATCTCTGGATTGCAAATACACAGCGAACAGGAAGGTAGGAGAGGAGAAAGGGAAGAGAGAGACCAGGAAGGGGGAGGGCAAGAAAGAATTGAGAGAGAGCATATGGATACTTGTTCCTGTAGAAGATAGAATATATTTGATAGCTCATTGAAAATCAAACATATTTTTGAAAAATTTTCCTTTCACTAAATATAAAATGTGAAAATCACCAATGGAAGATTGCTTTCCATTCTGCAGCCAGAGCAGAGCGCCTGGATATATTTCCATCAGTAATTTCTAGACATATCCTTCACAGCCGTAACTAGGCAGCTAAGCACTCCGACATGTGCTTAACTAGGAAGCAAATTAGGCAGCCAGTCTGTAAAAATGTAATATGGTGTCTTTTCCTCCTTTTTGCTCATTTCATTAATAAGCATGTACATTGATGCACACAGTAATAATGATAATATTTTGTATGGCTGACTCTTTACAGTTGAACAAGGATCTTTTGCTTAGAGCTTCACAATAACCCAGTGAAGCAGGCAAACTGCATATGGCCATTTTGTCCTCCCAATGAAGAATGCTGATGAAAAACCTGAGGCACTGAGTAGAGACTGTGCAGAACAACTCTGTGGAGGTGGGGTCAAGAGTCAAAGGCAGGATGTCAGCTTCCAACACGGTACCCTCAACCTCACACCCTTCACCTATGTCCTGACTCGCTGCCAGCTAAGCCTCGGGCCACTTCTCATTTGGAGTCTAAGAGGTTGGGAAGGAGGGAATGGATGGTTTGGGTAGGAGTAGGCATGTTGACAAAGTTTGATAGTTTCCTGAGTTTTTAAAACCCCGCATTAAAGTAAAGCAAATAAATTCAGGTCCAATAAAAAATCAAAACACTGGCTTATAACTTTTCAACTCATCACTTTCTCTGAATTTATAAATTTGACTCTCTTGCCTATACATTGAAGACTTTTGAATATGGTTCCTATATTGAATGTATCTCCAAAATTGAGGTCATGATTTCTGGCTGCATGGGTGCCATGTTCTATGTGTCTTTTGTTTTGTGTGGCTTCCCATGACTGCCCATCCCATCCTCAGGAGGCTTAGATGCCCTGGACACAAGGAGACCTCCTTTTTGCCACATTTCATCAGTTAAAACACCTGTGTCTGTGGGTTAGTGATGACCATACATTAGAGTTAAAGAATATTCAAGTTTATGAAGAGCTTTTACTCTTTCATACACCCCGCCTCCTGCCTCCTCCTATCATAACATCCCCTCCCTGGCCATGAGGTCAATGGGATGGATATTACTATTTTAATTTTACAGATGAAACGTGGAGCCTGGAGAGGTTAAGTAAATGTCCATTTTAGACAAACAGAAAGTGGTAAACCAAGAACTACTAAATCCTAAACTTCTAATGCCAAGCCAACACTCCTGCCAGCATAGCTGTTCATATTGCTACTCTCTCCTACCCCCACGATAAAACCCTGATAAGATAGGAAAAATCCCATTACACCACTGATGAACAGTAGTCAACACACAAGTTGAACTGTGGGTGAAAATATAGGGTCCTTCTCCTGGGTGAAAAGTGGGGCACTTGACCCTCTGAGAGACAATAGCCCTCTGAATGTGTCTCGGACAAAGAACATCGTGCTCCACTGTGATTGCACCTTGACTTAACTGTGCCTCCCACATGGAAGCTCTTTATCCTGGTTGCATGGGTGGTTCATGAATCCCCTGCAACTGAATAAGGATTCTTTTTTTTTTTTTCTCTCAGAGAAAGTTCATTGTTTTCATTAGGTTCTCAAAGCAGCACAAAAGAGGTTAAAAATGATTGCTGTGCCCTGCAAGCTCATCAAGCTTGGTCTCTCCAAAGCCTACCACAATGCCTTTCATGCAACAAGTGCTAGACGGGCACATATATGCATGTGTGTGAGTGGATGCATGGTTATGTGGCTCTACAATTTTTTTAGTCAAGCTCTAATTCCACAATTGACTTTATGTTATGCAGAGAGATGCACTTTCTGTTATGCAGAGAGATGCACTAGTCAGGACCCATCAAACGAACAAAATTTAAGGGGAAAATGTTTAAAATTGTGAAAATCTTTTTGACTCTCTATTAAAAGTGATATGACTGACTCATGTTCCCCATTGTCCTTCCAGCCTTCCCATCCCTTGATCACCATGAAAAGAAGAGGATTTACATATGACCAATGTCAGCAGAGCAAATGGGGAAATTACATGGCATGCATGCGTTCCAGCCCTGGCTGGTTACACATTGTACATTTTTATAGCCATTCCCCTGTCAGAATTATAAATCTGCCACACACACATACAAAAAAAAAAAAAAAAAGAAGAACTAATTTAAAATGGAGCGTATCGGAAAAATCACAACTCATCAAAATATGGTATTTTTTTTTCAGACAAACACTGCATAACTAAGCTATATATGCACATTGTGGTTTTAGAGACTGTCCAAACTGCAGGGTGATTGGGGATTCCAGTCCCTCATCCCTGAGTGCAGGACGGATTTCAAGAAGATAATTAAAGTCAATTGTATCTGGTATATGAAATCAAACACCATCCTATACTCCCTGGGTTGGGCAGATCAAAGATAATAAACCTGTCATGAACCAAGACAAAGGGTCACCAGGGAGTGGCAAACCCCTATCAGGTTTAAATTTTTGTCAGAATAGTTAGTGTGGAAATAGTTTGGTGAACACACCCTCCTCCTCAAAGCTAGGCTGAACAGCATTGAGGGAAAACTGGCCGGGTCTTTCAACACATTGGCAAGAGCCACCCCTGTCAGCCTAGAAAAGAGCAGAGACTGGGAGGAATCTGCTAGAGAAGAGTGCACATCTGTCCTGCCAGCACTCCACATAACCGTGGCCAGAATCTGTCATTGGATATTTTCATGCAAGTACCAATAAGCCAGACACAAAAACTACCTGGAGGCTGGATCTGACGGCGGGATTTAGAACTAAATGCCAGAGAGTATAAAATGTCCTGCCAAGGACACACATTCCTCTACCAGTGGTTTGAACACTTTTCCTTGTCAGATTAGAAAGAGGAAGCAGGGTATAATCCAGGGATCGAAAATCAGATCTAAAGTCCTAAGGTCTGAAATCAATATCTCAACTAGTAAACAAAGACGTCCTGGGATTCGGGAGATCAATTCAACTTATTTTATGCACCATTATGATAAGATGAAGAAAAATTCTTTGTAGTTTATTATCTCATGTCTACATTATCTTATTTATTGTTCACACAACTCTGCAAAGCAAGTAGAACTGGTATTGTGTTTCTAAGGATGCAGATATGAAAATAAAGATTAGAAACTTGGAGTATCTTTTTCAGGTTCAAGTACCAATTGTTAGTGCTCGGTCCCATGTTTTCTCATTCCGGGACCAGGGTTCTCTCCAAAAGAGCCTTTCCCCAGCAGACCATAAGGCTCTGCTCATACTTATACTACTACTCAAATGGTCCTGTATGCTGGAAAGCCATCTTATAGATGAAATTCCATTATAAAGAGATCCTTTTAGCAATTTAATTAAAAACATTCTTTGGATTGATCCAGAAGGTACTTATCTGGTGTTGTATTTTGTTTCTTTGTAATAGTCAAGCATATGCTTCTGTTTTTGCAGTTTAATTACAAAATATATCTATATTTATTATTAGTCACTTTATGTCCTTAAGACAATTACTGGTCTAAAGACCTTTGAAACAATTTTTTTTAATTTTTTAAAAAAAGTATTATTTAAGGAAAAGCTTACATTATTCATTCCATTCACAAATTATTTGTTAAGCACCCACCAGGCACTACCCAGGACATTAAGAAGAATTCTGTAAGAAGCTTAAAACAGAAAGAGGATATCAAGTAAGAACAGACAAATGCATAAATGGCACTAACAACTGCATTAGAACAAAGGTAGAAGGTTCCAGAAGCATTGAGAAAGGACACTCAACCCAACATCATAGCAAGTCAGAGAAGACTTTCCAGGGGGAGAAGAACAATGCCAATAATTTGGGAGTAGAATTTTGCAGAACATTTCTAGCCTCATCTGTACTTCTATTGCCCTCAGGGAACTCGGAGCGATATTTACAGGCCCCTGAACTTTCCCACTTGCTTTGCCCACACAACTCTCCTGGCCAGAATACCTACCCTTGAATTTTATTCCAATATCATCATTGTCCTTCTGAAAGCTCAACTTCAATGCAGCTCTTTCTTGAAAGCCTTCTTTTTTTTTTTTTTTTAAATATTTATTTTTTAGTTCTCGGCAGACACAACATCTTTGTTGGTATGTGGTGCTGAGGATTGAACCCGGGCCGCACGCATGCCAGGCGAGTGCGCTACCGCTTGAGCCACATCCCCAGCCCCTTGAAAGCCTTCTTTGACCTTATTTTTAAGAAACAAAACTGAACTCACCTGAGAATACTTGTAAATAAAAGATTCAAGTTCACCTACATTTCCTTGGTCCTTCAGAAATCCTAAGCCCCTCAGCTATATTAGCATCAAAAAATCACTATATATGCATTCAATGTTTGGAGAATAAATCATCCTATATGCCACCCAAACATTACTGGGGAAGCCTGGCCAGCAGAGTCATGGCCATTTCTAAAACCTTCCAAGGCTGGTGTTAGCACAGTGCCATGGTCCTCACCCACAGGCAGAGGAGTGAGAGAGGAAGTTGTCCTTTCTCTGCTCCACTGTATCCCATTGGGGTATGAGAGGAAGCCGGAAGGGTAACCACTGTCAGGATCCTTGGTCAACTGGTGGCAGATTTGGGTGAAAACATGTCAACACCACGTTGCAGAAGACCTCAGTTTTTTCACCCTAAAATTATATAGTGGTTCTTTTGACCATCAGCAAATCTTTAAAAATGGGACCAAAACAGTCCTTTAGAGACACTACAGGACTAAAGAGAGAGACAATATTCATATTATAGAGTTTTGCAAACTCTCCGGATGTCCTAACAGTAAGTTACAGATGTTTAATCCTAAATTAAGAAGCTAAATATAATGTGGACTCTACAAACGGCAATTTTCTATAATTTGAGGAAAATATTTGGTAGCTCAATTCCCACTGGAAATGGCTGGCAGCAGTTCTGCTCTCTGTTAAACATCTCTGTCAGCCTTTCCCTACGATGGGTTCGTACGAGAGAAAAACAATAGATTTACAAAAACAGCATAGAGTGACTGGGAAACTGTAATTTGAATTTTCCTCAAAACATCTTGATATTATTTTATAACCAGGGGATGTATTAGGATATCAAGGAGCATACATTCATATTTGTATTAATTCCATTAAGCCATTTCTTGGCTTTTCACATTTTGTTATTGCCTTGTTCTCCTTTGTTTTGAAAAGAGACTATCAGTTTTCCTGTGGCATGCTATTTTATCTTTGCCTGCAATAAGATATCAGCCTAATATTGGCAGAGCAACTTCCTACAATGATTCTTTGTTTTAGGGGGAAAAAAATGCATGAATAGTACATTATTAAAATAGAGAAGGAAGTGTGTTTCATTTCATTTATTATTTATTTAGTGAAGATTGTCATGGTACCAGGTGTTTTACAAAAGACAAACAAAGCAAAGCAATAACACAGTGCACTTGGATCTTGCATTGCAGAGGAGGATCTCTGAGTACTCACCAAACACTCACTCGTAAATCAACTCACTTCAGGCAGGACGTAAAGATTGCTTTAAGTTTACAGTCAACTTCATAGAACCTGCTGTGAGCAATGCTTCATGCCACAAGTGTAAATAGTGTTACTGGATTTCTGAACCCTCCAAGGACACAGGGAAAGATGAGATCAAATGGGGGTGGAGTTATGAAAAATGGTGGGTGAGTTTCAAAGAAAAGAAGCTAGAAAAAAAATGTAATAACAAATAGAAGACTCTCTGGGAAACTGAAAGTTACAGCAGTGAGTTTCGACTGATGACGGTAGGTTCTAAATCAAAAGCACACTTAACAGCTGTCAAAGAGTAAAGGTTTTACTTATCTCAAGTTTGGCTCTTATCTTTGTCTAACACATTCATGACATCTGAATTTTTTTGTGTATAGGAGAAATTTTCTCTAATTTTTTTTAAAAATAGTAATAGCCAAAATTGTATCTTTACATTCACAGAATTGATATGCTCTATTCTAAATAATAATCACACAGAATTTGCCACATATCTTCTTAATGTGAAAGTTGGAATCAGGAAACTCTCATCTATTTAGATCCCACTGAATTCTGAATTTGTAGGCTGATAACCAGAAATGGGTGGAAGAGTATGCTTGCGAAGTTTATCAGGTAACGCTTGAAGTGGGTCGGGCCTGGGATGGGATCAACCATTCCAGGGTCCCTCTCTAGGCCTTCATGGAAAGTTACAACTCAGAACTTGGAAATTCTTACCTTTGTTCTTGGGGAGAGTTTGTTGAGTCTTATGCTCAGAAATAAAGTAGAGGGCAGAAAACCAAAAAGATAGGTCTTCCAATTACTATTTCAAAACCAGGAATCAGAGACCAGGACTGTTCAGGGGAGCTCTGCTTTAGCCGGACTTTCTGTCATCTACTGCCAGAGCTCATTCCTCTCAGGGCCTGGGCTGGTGGCTTGAGCCTGATGCAAGTTTATGGGGTTGGAGGTCGAGCAGCCTCCTGGGAACAAGTCTACATGGTACCCTCTGCTAGAAGATGCTCAGTCTGCTAGAGCACCATGCAAAAATGCCACTCTGCAGTGGGCTAAGGTTCCTCTGGGAAGCAGCTCAGAGAGGAAAGAACCAGGAATAGGTTAGAACAACAAAGCTTTGGTATTCAAAGAGGGTGGAGGGAGGAGTCTCCCTGCAGCAGGAGGGTGGCTGCTCCATGCCCAGCTCATCCCTGGGCCAAGTGCTTAGTTCCCTGGGAGATACAACATCATAATCAAATTCTAAAATAGATGTTCCGATAAATTCTTCAGCTCACTAGGGCCCAGGTCTCACATTTAAAACAGAGTAACACAAGCAAGGGACCGTTCTGCCCCGCTCTAACACCTTTGGCACCCATGGGTCACTGCTGTGCTAAAACACCTGTGTGCTAGGCCCTAGAGTAGAGGAGCTGCAGTCTTCTGTCCCTGAGCAGGAGAGACCTGGGAGCACTCACAAATCTCTCCCTGGGGTCCCACGGAAGGAGAAAAGAGGACATTATTAAAGAACTTATGAGAGCTATTTGGAGTTATGATTCAAATACTTCATATGTCAGAACATTTATAATTTTCCCACATTTGCTATTTCTATTATCATCAGTTTCAAAACTGATAAATGATGCAGGGTTGCATGTTTATCTTTGGAGAAGTCAAGGAAGAGGTGAAACCAAGAACCACTCCACAAACCCTGTAGGGAGGAACAGAACAAAAACAAGGAGTGGATCGTTGATGGAAAGGAAAATAGCAAAGATCTTGGGTTCTGCATTAAGAAAACAAGCAGAGTGTACAGACCCTGAAGATCCCCAAAGGGCTTAAGAAAGATAATAGAAGTATCTTAAACATTGGAGCAGAAGGAATTTTCAGATTTCACATAGGCAGAGCATACAAGCATTTAGCAGGATTTCTTCTCCACTGCAATCAGCATACTCAAATTATTCTTATCTAAATAGAATTTGGCTTTGTACTATATTTTTCTTCTAATCTCCTACATATAAACATCCACTAATGCTTTTTTTTTTAATAAAATGATAATTCCAAGTCCCTACAGGCCCTCTTTTGGCAACATTTCACAGCATTAGATGAGTGACTATGTAGGCGATAAAGCAATTTACTCTGCTCTTCAGGCCCTTTGGGGAATTCAAGAGGCTCTTTCCAACCAGCAGGACCAATTAGGGAGGTGATGCTGTATTGTAACTTCACACACTGCAAGAGGTTTCTCTGAGAGGTAAGGAAACAAATATGATCCAAGTAGAAAGGAAACCCTAGAAGCAGAAGGGCTTGCAATTGTGTCTGTATTTAGCAAAGTACTCAGCAGAAAGTGCCTGCAGCCTCCTCTTATACTGCATGGTTTTCTTTAGTGAGGGTAACACTAGTGGTCCCTGCGCCTGGTGCACACACACCTTACTCTCCACTTGCCTGTGACTCTAGAACCAGGGCTCCTCCGCTTACGTCATTCAGCAGCTACAAAGTTGACTGTGGTGGCTGTTTTATCTCTTTTAGAATGGGGACCCCTAGAAAGAAAGAACCACAGAATTGGTTGAATGAAAGGCACAAACTTCAAATTCTAGAAATATCATCACCGATTTTACAGATGGTTTATTCGCCAAACAAGATTTTTCTTTTCTTTCCATTCTGCGTTTTCTTCCACTTCCAGTTCCCTTCCATCCGTTTGGCCCTCACTTGACTGTTTATAATGCCCCTCCCTTAAAAAATGTGGCTGCCCAGGACCTAGGAGGCTGCCTCTGCATTGGCACCCAGAGAACAATCAGAAGTGGAAGCCCTCTGCCTGCCTTCTCACTCTTTTACCTCATCTCCCTTTCTCCATTTTTGTACATCCCTTGACTTCCTCCTGGAAATAGTGTATTAACTTTCAAAGCACTTGCACATGCTTTATCCGTATTCAGTGATTTAGTCTTTAATGCCATGAGTTCAGAGTTAAAAATTAATGGGATCATGTGGCAAAGTTTCCATTTTTATATTGCCTGGTCCTAAACAGATAAGGATATATATTCAGAAATGCAAAAGAATGGTATATAACATTCCCAATGTCTTTCTAAACCTTCATTTTAAATCTCATTTATTTCATAGTTCTATGAAATATAACCTCTCTTGACTTGTCTCCCCAAGTGACTTTTCTGGCTTTAACATAGAATTAGAAAAACAAGTAGAATAAGAAAGATCTACTACAAGCAGAGAGGAATCACATTGGTCATAATCTGAGGGTCCCCTGTTCTACAAAACATTGAGATATAGCTTCCCTCTATCCATCATTGTTCCATCTCTCTGTCTACTCACCTGCCTAAATCTTTTTTACACATACAGTGATTATCATACAACTGAGCATTAAATTTGTCTGTTTGATGCAGGCAGCTTAATTTTCTGGGATCTCCTAGCTTGTAACAGATTCCAGATTCTTCTTGTTCATGATGCTATTGCAAACTCAGAATATCCTAATGATCACAATTACTTTGTATTGTAATTACTGCGATCATTAGTAGGTAGGTAACCTTGATTTTTTTTTTTCTTTTTTGAGACTGGGTCCTACTAAATCGCCCAGGTTGGCCTGGACTGACCAGGAACTACAGGGCTCAAGCAATCATCCTGTTTGCCCTCCAGAGTAGCTGGGATTATGGGTATATATACCACAGTGATCCAGTTAAACTTTAAAATTCTTAAGGGCAGATTCTTATTCTCTCACACGTACACCTACATCACAACCTCTCCCCGATCTGTGCCACCTGAAAGGACACAAAGAGTAGCTGCCACCAGATACGTCACTGAGAATGCAGGTGACTACTGTGAGGAAGGGAAACAGGTTGGAAAAAATAAGTCTAGGAGAGTAGGGTCAGCCTGCTGTGCTTGGAAGAACTTTGTGATCAATGTAAAAATGATTTCCAGAAAAAAAACTTCCCATCTACTCCATCTTGCTTTCTATTTAAATTTTTGAGAAATAATCATGTAAATGGTTATTGAAAAATCTAGCTAACAAACGTAAGAACTGACAACTTTGTACCTATTTCTATATGCCTCTTCTGTTTACTTTTTTCTTTTGTTGATGTCAATTAAAAACCTAAAGGTGGAATGCTTTTTGCTGATATGTGAAAGCTAAACCACAATACAAGGGGAGGGGGAGAAGAGAAATTCAGTAGATTAGACAAAGGGGAAGAAAAGGGAGGGAGGGGGATAGGAATAAGAAAGATAGTGGAATAAATCTAACATAATTTTCCTAAGTACACGTCTCAAAATACCTAAGTGAACCCCACCATCATGCCCACCCACAAAAATGGGACTGAGCCACATCCCCAGCCCTCTTTTGTATTTTATTTAGAGGCAGGGTCTCACTGAGTTGCTTAGCACCTCACTTTTGCTAAGGTTGGCTTTGAACCTCCTGCCTCATCCTCCTGGGCAGCTGGGATTACAGACGTGCACCACCGCAACCAGCTCCTAACTAGAATAAGAAATATACCATGTTTGTATAATTTTATCAAATGGAACTACTGTCATGTATAACTAAGAGGAAGCAATAAAAATAAACAAATAAGTTGACCAAAAAAAGAAAAGGAAACATGCTTAATTTAATGAACAGGGCTGTCTATTAACATTGAAATCTCTGACATGTGCTGGTCTCCCCTAAAAGAAATACAATCTTCCAGAAAACAAAGGCAACTATATTTTACTGGCAACCTCAAAGACAAGCTCATCATATTCTTTATGATTTAATACGCATTTTTAAATTATTCATCTGCAAGACATAAAATAGTTCATTTTGAGAAGACGTCTCATTTGGATGTTAATTTGCAAATAAGAGTCAGGGAGAAGTTTGTATAAATTATTTTTGTAAATATATGTGCATATAATATCTTCTAAAATTATAACAAACCAGTGAATAAAACCTTCTCAGGAAGAATGATCCAAAGATAATCACCCCGACTTGGAATAATTTTATCACAGTTCATCTTCTGTGAGCTTCTTTAGTAATCTGAAGGGTGAGATTAGACTCTCATTATGAACTACTTATAAACATCATTTGAGATGATGGGAAAGTAATTTGAAGAATTTGGGGCCTGGTAATGAGTTTCCTTTGAAGTTGGAGAGGGGTGGCAGTGGGAACAGAATTTAAGATAATTGCTGGTTGTCTCCAAGGAGTCCAAATGTTGACGAAGCTTCTTCGTTTAATAATTAAAGATGCTAACCTCAGAGAAAGACAGAGCCATGTTGCCAGTGTTTCCCTGAACACTGGAAAGCCTGCCTCTTGGTCTCACAATCCAACTCTCTGACTCTGTCCTCCTCCTTCCTCTAGCTCCCATCTCTGCCCATGCTGTGTCTCCATTGCAGGCCCTGAAGCACCTGAAAGCATAAGGAAGAGGAAAAAAACCTGTCTGGGGAACAACTTTGGCAGCAGGGTACACTACAGTCGTTAAAATACCCCCTTTCCTGCCTGAGGTGCCATTCTGAAGAACAAGGATAACAAGGCTACCTCTCCCATGCATGTTCAGGAAGTTGACAAATGTTTGCAAAGCTCTTTGAAGTTTATAAGCTGTGCCTCTGGGTTAAGTCCAATTCATACAAGCATAGGAAACTCCTTCCTAGGAGAAAGGTACATCTGGGTGTGGCTTTTTCTTCCTTTACATTTGAATTGCTGTTGTTAGACTCATGAGAACTTCATTCTGGCTAATCATGTCATACCTAGAATATTCTCCCAGGCTCTACAACCAAGAGAATTTCACAGACCATTTCTGATGTTCTGCATTTGGCCTGGGTAACCCTTAGTCCAATCACAAGTGCCTCTAGGCCTTAGTCTCACCCAGCTATGTCTTAACCTCATCAGCATTGAAGGGAAATCTGATGTAAAGTCAAAAGGAACGTCCTCATTTTTTAATGCCAATTCCCAGAGCATCCCTTTGGTTTAGAAGCATTTTATAGCCACATCAGCAGAAGAAATGGAGAATGAAGAGCAGGTTCATGGCTTGCCCAGAAAACAAAGTCAAAAGACATGACCTCACCTCAACTAATTACATTTTCAATTATTATTTCCAAATAAGGACACATTCCAAGGTACTCGGGTTAGAACTTCAACATATGAAGTTTGAGGGGACATAATAATATGTGTTAGTAATTCCCAAATCTTGGTCTAGGGCGAAAGTAGATAGAAATTGCAACCTTAATCTCAGATCCTACCTTGCAGATAAAGTTTTGTCAACTCTGTTCTGGGCCACAGTGTTGAGACCTGTCTCTTGCAAGTCTCTCTGCTTCTCTTCACACCTTCCCCACTGGCTGGACTCCTGGTGGACCACTTCCTGCTCTCACCAACCCAGGGAGGAGCAGCAGGAGAGCTGGGGAGGGGAAAGGCCGTTGTTTCTTGACATTTGCTGGCTCACACAGAATTTGCACCTTGTTAAGGAATGGGCCACAGGAGCATCTAATCTGGGTGCCAATCTAGGGCACCTCAGGAGCTCTTAAAATCTCTAAAAATGAAAGAATATAAAGAAAACTATTTACCAGGATGAGAGGGATTCTGCAGCCCTTTGAGAGCATGTTCAAAAAACAACAAATGTTGCCCTGATTGTCCTCACAGAACAGGTCCTGCTAACTGAAAGATTTTGGTTTTGTAAAGTTTTGGTTTGGTTTTCAAGGTTGGAGTCAACATTTAATTGTTCAGATCCATCAAAGCAAGACTGAACCTGTTATTCCATATAATCAATATGCACCAAGGACAAAAAAAAAAAGGAAAGAAAAGGCAAAGCTGATTCCTGCCTTCCTTCTTTGCCCATCCTCTCCTCCATGACTAGCTCCCCCTACCCCGAACCAGAGTTGAAGGATAAGAATGGCTCAGCGGTAGCGCGCTCGCCTGGCATGCGTGCGGCCCGGGTTCGATCCCCAGCACCACATACCAACAAAGATGTTGTGTCCGCCGAGAACTGAAAAATAAATATTAAAAAAAATTCTCTCTCTCTCTCTCTCTCTCTCTCTCTCTCTCTCTCTCCTCTCTCACTCTCTCTTTAAAAAAAAAAAAAGAATAATTACCAGTGTGAACATGGTTCCAAACTATTTCACAGCCTCAGGTATCTACAAGTATTACCATGCCTAGGTTATTCCAAATTCAATGAAATACCACTAGGATAAATGCTTCTATTTGCATCTGCATAGTTTGGGAGAAAAGATTTGCAACACTGACTATGTCTTTAAAGTGTTCCCAGAAGCTGGACATTTGGGGCTCCCCTTTACACTGTAGAACACAAATCATCCAACTGACTAACTTGCCACAAAAACAAGTATCTAGAAGGTAATATGATTAACTAAAAAATCATGTGATCATTTTTCTCCATTCAAAAATTTTAAATTTATCTTTTCAAACTATGTGGGTTTAAAGTTGCTGAACAGTGCTTCTTAAGTAGGATGGACCTACTTCCTATTCTTCAAGGTCAAATTGTCCTTTCATGTGTGAAACAGTGATGAGAAGAGAAGGTAATTTCTTTTCCATGCTCTTACTTAGCAAAAATAAAAACTGGCAACTATAAAATAGCCTATTCTCTCCTTCACACACACACACACACACACACACACACACCACACACACACACACACACACACACACACCACACACACACACACACACACACACACACACTTTTTATATTTTTTTTCTTTTTCTTTACTAGGCTGTCCTATCAAGTCTGAAACCAATGATCAAAATGTGCGTAGAGGGAACACCCTAAGAGATGATTCTGATAACATGATCTTCTCCAAATACTGTAAGTTTCTCAGGAAAGGAGTCAAACAAAAGATTTGGTCAGGAAGAAACTCTTCCTGAAATGAAGCTAGCACATGCCTCCAACAGCCTTTCCCCTACAAAACATTAACTCATCTTCCACTTAGATACCCAGCCCTGCCCAACTTCGGAAACGCTATTTCTTAGTCTCACCCAGCATTGAATCTGTGATGCCGGTGTCTTCATTGCTGCTCCTGGTCCCCGCCTGCCTCACATGGTCTTTGTGCACACTACAATATTTATGTCTCTCTGTCTGAACTGCTGGCTAGTGAGCAGGCTGTCTCGGACTGTCTAGAGAGCAGGAAGCAGATGGAAAATAAATACAATTGAGGAGCTCTGGGGGCAAAGCTACAGACAGAACAAGAGGGCTGGAAATAAACAAACAGGAAAGAGACTGACCCTGCTTCTGCCTTTCATCCCTGACTCTGATAGATAAGACTTAAACAGCAAGACGCCGACTGGGCTTAGTTTCAAATTCTCCCCAGCTTTTGCTTCAGAGTGGGTTTTTTTCCTTTGAAAAAATCTCTCTCTGCATTTTGTTAAAGGATGATTCAAAGAAGCTTTTAATAAGTGATTACAACATTCCAAATGCTAAAACCGTTATCACATTAGAGATGGGTAGTATGCAAGAATTTGAAATCATCTTTGACATGAACATCATGCACATGTTAAAAGTAGAAACACTGACTTCGGTGGATCGTATATGTGTTAAAACAGAGCATCAGACCCAGGGCTAGGAAAGATTTTAAAGTCATCGAAAACCACGTTGGTTCTGCCCTCATCATTCTTCCAGACTCGACTGTTGTGTCTAACCTTGTCTTTCGTCAAAGTCAGCTAGAAGGAAAGAATCTAAAACCAATCATTTACATCTCATAACAAACTTAGATCAAAGCATTATCTCTGACTATGTCATTATTCTTGGTGAAAATATGGGAAACTCAAAGCCAATTCTGTTTGTTTTCTTCACTGAGAATGCATTCCTTATATCTTCCTACTACTACTAGGGTCAGGGATGAAGTTCGGTGGTAGAGCACTTGCAAGCTCAAGGGCCTGAGTTTGATCTGGAACACCACAAAAATAGATAAATAATTTAAAAATTAAAGTTCCTGCTATTGTGTGACATGCCCTCAATACTGTTCCCTCACCCCTGGGCCAAAGGCCTCCCCTTGGGGTTTTCTTGGGTGGTAGGTATCATTAACACCCATGAGCTGACTTGCCCACATTCAGATCCTGACTTATCCAGGAACTAGTTGAATGACCATGTCAACATCTTTTAATCTGAGACTCAGTATCCTTGTCTACAAAAGGAGAATGGTAATAGCAGTACATTCTTTGTAGAATTATCCTGAAGGTTATGATAATGTTGAGCTCTCTGAGCAATGGCTGACATGTGAGGATCTGCTAATGTTATCAATGTCTTTGTATGGTCATAAATTATCAACGTGGACATATTTTCTTGATATTATGAAAATGAAATTTTAAAAGCAACTAGTTCTGCTAAAAATAATGATTTTTTTTAAATTTCTTAGGGCCAGCATCTTTTTACAGAATCCTGTTACCAAAGTTATTTTATAACATGGAAGGCTATTTTGGCCCCATTAAAAAATATATATATATATTTGGGTAGAAATCAATAAAGGAAGTTTTTTTTTCTCTTAAATTTTCATCCCTTTCCCTACATAGAAAACATTTGTCTTTTGTTACTAATCTTACATCTCAATACATTGAGTATGTCTGGATTCAAACACTTTGTTTCTACAAAATCTGTTTCAATCTCTCTGTGTTATCACTGATTATCAATGTAAAATGTTATTGAGTGGTATTCTTTAAGGGGCAAGAATGCCATGATATAAGTTAGCAAAAGATAGAAATGGCTCATTTTATCTTCAAATAACTTTTGTAACACTTCACATCTACAACAAGGCACAGTGGCCTCCAAATACAGAAACCATGTCTATTAGACAATGTTTTCTGCTGTCCCAAGACAGTTTCTACATTCTCAAGATCTCATGGTTACTGTATGAAATCTAACAAGATGTTTCTTCAGTAACAAAGTCTTACCTCAAACAAACACATTTAAATGTCAAAGGAATCCTAGGAACCCATGCAGGGAAATGGCAGAGGGGCTCCTGTGCCTTCAGAATCACCCAGAATAAGTGATGTCCTCCTTGGCTTCCACAAATAAGACTAACAGCAGCCAAGGACTCTTTTTTTTTCCCGGTACCAGGGATTGAACTCAGGGGTACTAGACCACTGAACCACATCTCTAGCCCTATTTTGTATTTTACTAGAGACAGGGTCTCACTGAGTTGCTTATAGCCTCGCCGTTGCTGAGGCTGGCTTTGAACTTGCGATTCTCCTGTCTCAGCCTCTCAAAAAAGCTGCTAGGGTTGCAGTTGTGTGCCACCATGCCTAACAGGACTCATTTTAATTGAAATTAATGTTAATTCTGCATTTTTGTTTCTCATTCAATGTAAGCTTGTTAAAGTGAAAACAAATTCTCTTCTTGCTTGCGTTGGAATTGAAACTGTGAAAATGAATAGTTGGAGGAGCAGTGCTCAGGCACAGAGAGTTATCTGTCTGAGGGGACCGACTGTTATCGATTGCCCAGTTCAACAACACTTCCTGTCTTGTCCTCCGGTCAAGTCATGTAGCTTATTGGTGTGTCTCCTCTGCAAAGCCCAGATCAGAATATTCAATTATCTACAAAGGATGTTCTATGGATTAACTGTCAAGTGTTTTGGGACCATTAACTACTTGATAAATGCTAATGAGATACTTCAAGGAAACTGGTTATTATTTGTTCAACTAACAGATATTATTTCTTCTGTGTATATGACTACCTTAGGTTTTATTATTGTTTACAGAGACTCATTTTTTTAAAAAATTGTATTGCAATTCTACATTGTCTTCCAAGTAATCACCATGCTTTAATTATAAAGTCCTGAGTTTTCAACCATAGTTGCTGAGTCAATCTTTAGGGACTGTGTTAGGATCAAAGAGAAGTTAATCTGCCTAAAGTCTTAGTTTGGTTGGTAATCACCAAGGCATAATAAGCCTGTGAGTTGTAACAGAGACATTTGAATAGTTACTTTAAGGAAATAAAACCAGCTGGAAAGAAAAGCCAGGCTGAGGGGGGAAAGTATGGATGATAACTATATTCTAAGTTTCTAATTAAATCCAGCAGTTGGACCAAAGACATTAGAAGTACTTTAGAAAAGACTTTAGAAAACATAGACTTTGCAGTTTCTTTGATTTCCATCTCTCTGACTCTAAACATATTTGGAACAAGCTAGAAAAAAAAAATCATTGCAAATGTCTCTTTCCTAGGGAGAAAGAGAGAGAGAGAGAGAGAGAGAGAGAGAGAGATAGGGAGAGAGGGAGGGAGGGACAGAGGGAAAGAAAGACATGCTGCGTTTACAGAATTTGTTATTGAGGAAAAGAAAATAAAGGGTACGATAATATTGGACTGCAAATCATCCAGCTCCATTCTCACCTTGGCCTTGCCATTCGGGGGCCCCTAAGCAGGTCATTGAACCTGCATGTCCATCACATTCCCCACCTCCACCTGTAAAAAATGAAATAAAAACAACTAGCTCCTATCTCACAAAGAAGTCATAAAGATTAGAGTTAGAACATTGAACTTCAAAGATGAAAGGCTCAATATAAATTCCAAGCATTATTGTCAAGACAGTGTGAACCGGCAGAAATGTGCTGCTTAAGCAATTGCTACCTGTCAGCAGATCTAGGATGACCTTGCTATGCCAAGGGAAGGGCAGAGGCGCCTTAGACCAGGAAGCACATTGTCTCAGAGCCAGTGTAATTGTTTTAATTAGCTCACCATAATCTCTTTTCTTGTTTCTCTGAATTTAGTGCATATCTAATATACCTGCTCCACTCCCACCCCAATAAAGTAGACATTTATTCTGCATATACAATGTGCAATGTTATGCTAAGGGCAAAATACAGAAATCAATACATAGTTCTTACCTCTTCTGAATTCACAATCAAAATAGCAACATTGTATATTTCCTCTTTAGTCTAGAGGGAGTGGAATAACCCCAAAAGCTTAGGGCATCCCAGAGCAACACCTTCCACATGCAAAAAAAAAAAAAAAAAAAGTCTAATAATTTTGTAACTGACTTCCATTAGCAGTAAGTGTTAAGCCATGACATGTACTGTGACAAATCAAAATTTTGCACATTTTTTACCTTGAATTTTCAAGTGCTTCAAATTACTACTGAAGTTTTTTTTAAGGCCTAAAGTAATAGCTCCCTGACTGCTTTCAGAATCATTGAGTTCCAAGGGGTCCTTCATCCCAAATGATATACCAAATGATACACCAGTGACCTCAAGTAGATTTTTCATGTGGCCAGAATGTGGAGAACAGAATACTCCTGTGTGTGAGTGTGTATGTGTTTGTGTGCACAGGCACCTAATCACCCCACCCCCACCTTGGGTCCCCTGACTTCCTCCTGTTTGGTAATGAATAAATGCATGACAAGTTCAGGTGCTGCCTGAGAACGGTTGCCAGTCTTAGCCTAAGTCATTTACAGCAGCTGTTCTTATGCTGTTTTAAAGATCTCCAGGCCATGACCTCCCTTGGAATCCTAGTTCCAACATCAGATCCACTTAAATTTAGGGAAATTTTTCTATGTAGAAATAGAGACTAAGAGTGCAGGCTACTTTTTTTAATAACCTAGAGGTCATTATTGTCACACCTTTGGCTTTCCAACCTCTGTCATTAGGCTGGCTTGCCTCAAAGAACAACTAATAATTATTTTTTTTCTTCAAATTTCCTCCAGTTTTTTTTCCATGTTTCTTTTAAAAAAAAATACAGGGTTGAAGCTAGCTGAAACAATATGGAACCCCCTTCCTCATCTGCAAATGAGATGATTTCTAAGACTCCTTTTTGCTCATAGATCTTAATTCTTGCAGAATAGTCTAAGTCAATCTTTTTCAGCTGTCTTTTTTTTTTTTTTTTTCTGTGAAAAGGCCAAGTAGCAAATATTGTAGCCTCTTTGGCCATGTGATCTCTGCACTGCCCGGCAAAAGTAACCATAGTCCATACATATGCAAACGACCCTGGCTAGGTTCCAACAAAGTTTTATTTACAAGTACTGGATGTCATGCTAGATTTGGCAGATGGGCCTTAGTTTGCTGGTCCCTGGTCTTCCCCAAAAAACCCATGATCCATATCTCTATACCACCTTTCCCCTCCCTGCGCTCAGGCTAAGAAGATTTTCTGAAATAACCTATAATTATTCAGCAATAGTGGACCTGGAATCTTTCAATTGCTCATGTGTAACACACACACACACACACACACACACACACACATACACACACACATACACACATACACACACACACACACACACACACACCTTTGGAGTTGGAAAGTCAAACCTGAAAAGCAGAATATCTTCTGCTTTGTTTTCACATCCATCTATTTCCCACTTTCAGGATGAGTGGGGACCACCTACATTTTTACTTACTGTGTTTTGAACTGAGGCTCAATGCTTTCAAATTTTCTCAAGTCATACTTACCAACAGTCATAACCAAAGAATGAGTAAGAAAAGGACTATAGATCCTTTCTGCAAAAAAGTATGGTCCATGGAGCAGAAACCTCAGCATCACCTGAATACTTGTCAGAGACAAGAAATCTTGGGCCCTATCCCATAGCTTCTAAGTTCGAATCTGTCCTTGAACAGGAACCCTAGGTGATTTCTGTGTACCTTCCATTCAAGCAAGAAAATTATGGATGAGACTGACTGCCTATTTAAGGTCCTAGCGAGAAATACATGTCAACAACAGGTGGAGAAAAACTGTCAGTGAAGAGACTGCTTAGTAGGTGCAGTCAGAGTTACTTGAAAGCATGGGGATAGGGAGGACCCTAGAAACAGCAAAGCCATTACAACCCCTGGGGCTGAAGAGACCCGAAGGAGAAATAGCCATACCTGAGTTCATTTTGCACTCGGAAACTTGGAGGCAGGGCAGCCTGGTGGAACTGTCTTGGAAGAGGAAACAGCAACTTTTAGAGACATCTCAACAAAGCAAAGAGCAATTCGAGAAGGAGTACCCCAATTTCTCTCTCCTCTTGCCCTCCAGGCTCTTGCTGGTACCTCCCACTGGCCAAATGCTCCCAGAAGGCAGAGGGTGGACAGGGCCAAAAAGATGCATTCCTCAAAGCCAGGCTCCCAGGGCACAGAGCAGAGAAGGAAGAAGCAGAGAATAATCAGCATAGACTCAAGGGGATGCAGGTGGGGCTGGTCTCCCAGGGACTCTGAGCTGGTGTTTCTCCAGCTGGCAGTTAACCCTCTGGTAGCCCAGCACCCTGGCTTCACAAGGCAATGCTGGCTTTTCCTTTTATCCAGAACACAGAATTGCTCAACTTCTATAATTGCCCAACTAAAATGCTATTAAAACAAATCTTTATATACCTCCATGCCACCTCAAGAAAACCACACCTCAAAATTGTTCTTTTTTACTGTCACCCCAATTAAATTAAAGTAGGCCTGTTTTATGCCATCAGAGTAACCAGACTGTGGGAAGGAAGGCCTGCTTGCTTTAGTTGGCTGTGGGATTAGCTCGAAGAAACCTGCTTTCCTCTCTCTTCTTCCACAGCAATTCCCTGAGAGCCTCCTCCCGACATTCACAGTGGGATCAAGTTATTTCTTGGTAAAATATAAGAACCAACAGTGTTGAAAAGGGTAAAAGGAGGAGACCATAGGTAGACATATTATGAAGAGTCTGCCTCTTAGTCACCCTGCCCTCAGGCAAATAATGTCTTGTAGCTTTAACATGTAAAATGAAGTGTTAAAATAATTAATTGAGAGGTCATTAGACTAAGGCGGCTCTAGCATCCTGGGTTGGTGAGTAAGCCAACAGAAACCCAGCTCAGCATAAATGGTCATGGCCTGTTTTATCCATCAGATACCACCAACTGACCTCTGATTGGGGACTGGAGGCCACTGCTCCAGTTGACAGTCAGGTATCTTCTCTGCAGTGCTTCCGCACTTACCTTGTAAAAGCTCCCCCAACCCTCATCTTTCTTAGAGCCTAAACCACCTACAGTTTGGGGCCTCCCGATACAGAAGTCCCCGTCTGTTCAAATAATCTCTTCAGGATTTTAATGTACCTATTTAACAGGAAATACCCTATATCCTGCAGATAATAATAACAGTAACCTAGCCGGCATGGTGGTATGCTCCTGCAGTCCCAGCTACTCAGGAGGCTGAGACTGAAGAACCAAAAGTTGGAGGCAACCTCAACACAGTGAGTTACTATTACCTAAATAACAGTAACAACAACAATAATAACGGCGTTGCCTATCTCACATGCTTAAAAAGAATGGAACAGTAGTGCATCATAGGAGTAAAAAAATGTGATGCATAAAAACACTTAGCTAGCCAGGTTCGCTGGCACACACCTGTAATCCCAGTGGCTCTGAAGGCTGAGGCAGGAGGATCGAGAGTTCAAAGCCAGCCTCAGCAACATCAATGCACTAAGCAACTCAGTAAGATCCTGTATCCAAATAAAATACAAAATAGGGTTGGGGATGAGGTTCAGTGGTCCAGTGCCCCTGAGTTCAATCCCCAGCACCCCACCCCCTACCCCTTGCCAGAAAAAAGACCACTTAGCTGGCCTCTTAGATATAATTATTACTATTACTAATATTTAGCAACATTTCAATCACTAATAGAAGAATTTTTACAGTCATTGATCAATTTTTTCTTAAGGACATCATGTGATCTCCTTATTCTTATCATGTCAATCATATAGCCAACCTAGGAAGAAACCAAAGGCCACATCCTCACAACCCTGGGGAGGACACTCCCTACCTGTCCATTCAGTCAGGCCTGACTGTGCTCTCAAGAAGCAAGATGCTTCCCACACAGAACCACAGAGCCCACACCCTACCTGTGCCACCCACCTGTCTCAAAGAGGTAGAGGCATAATGTAACTTTCTCCTCTTCTGGGCTCCCAGGTCATTTTTTCCTACGAGAAGCTCAAAATTAGGCCTGTGCATGTAGGAACTGGGGAGAGCTATTGGCAGTAAAGAAATACTGGGGGTGGGGTCACCTCCACACCTTCCCTGGCTTTTCTGTTTTCAGGTAATTTTGAACAACTATTTATTTACCAACTCTCTACACCCACCTCCCCATGCTCCATTCTTACAGCCACCGATAATCTTAGCCTGAGGTCATGGTGGCATGGTAGGACAGATAGGGTTTCATTAGACTTTTTTTTTTTTTTTTTTTGGTCAGTCAGCATTTGATGACCTAACAGCAGGGGTGGGGGTGGGGGCGTATGGAAGGTAGTGTGCCCAGGCGCATGAATTGCAAAACTGAAGCAAAGAAAGACAAAGAAAAGGGGAGGGGAAAGGAAGAAGGGGGGAGGAAGGAAGGAAAGAAAGAAAGCCTTGAAATAAGTGCAATTTGATATTTCAAAAAATTCTGAATAGTCATCAATGCAAAAAAGCACAATCTAATTGGGATTCCTTATAAAAACTCCCCCACTTCCACCCCCAGATATTATGATTGTTATTGCTTTTATTTTAAATTACTTTAGAGGACATGATTCCATTCCCACCATGCCTGCCATCCAAATTGTAAAAAAGCCTTATTTTGGCTAGATAGGGAAGTCTGGCAGGTGCAATGTGGACCACTTCAAACCCTGATTGCCCCCATGCATGCAGGCACAGAATGACCAAATGACTCACTAGAAATCACCTTTTAAGCCTGCCAAGTGCTCAAGGAATGTGGCCATCGAATCTGTGTTCATTCCACCCAAACTCCCATTCCCAGAGTAAGCAGGTGGTATTTGCTTTTCAAAAGTTCAACACAACTATCAGCCACAAAAATTACCTGCACCTAGAGGAATCCGACTGCTTGCTTTGTTTCAATCAAAGCTCCCTTTCAGACTGCCTGGGGACCTGGAGGTCACATACTTCCTGTGTGAAGTAAGGGGACCCAGGACAAGCAGTGTTATTCAATGTGTGTTCATGAATTGCAAAATCCAGTTTACCAAACATGACTCCAAGGAGTTGCCAGGGTCACCAAGTTTATTTGGTAACTTTTGCAAATACGCACTTGACTTATTAAACATGTTTTCTTTTCTAGTGTGCAAAAGTCACAGGAAAAAATTACTTAGGAGGAGGATGTACTTGAGTGTTATTTAAATAAGATTTTCTCACCATCACTTGGAAAGAGGAAGAAAAACAAAATGGGAACCACATTGATAGGTAATCTCCTCTAGTTCTTCTGCATCTTTTGATTATTTTGTGTGTACCCTTGACCAAAAAGTCAATGAAATGTGGGGAAACCCACAAAACCATGGTTTCTATGGTTTTGGAAGCTTTTTTTTTCTTTACATTTTTTATTGTGGAAAAATATACACAACATAAATTTTACCATTTTAACTAACCACTTTGAAGTGTAAAGTTCAGTGGCATTGAGTACATTCACATCATTGTGCAAACAACCACCACCTAGCTCTAGAACTCTAGCAGCTTCATGAACTGAAACTCTCTACCCATTTAACAATTAGCCACATTCTCTCTTCCCCTAACCGCTGGCAACCACCATTCTACTTTCTAATCTCTATAAATTTGTCTACTCTGGGTACAAGTAGATTTGATAAAATTTGTGCTTTCATATCTGGAGTATTCACTTAGCACAGTGTATTTAAAGTTGAATCATGTTGTAGCACATATTAAATTTCATTCTTCTTTATTTTTTTTTTTTATATTTGGGATTGAACCCAAGGGCATTTAACCACTGAGCCACTACCCCAGCCCTTTTTACTTTTTATTTTGAGACAGGATCTCACTAAATTGCTTATAGCCTCACCAAGTTGCTGAGGCTTGCCTTAAACTTGAAACCCTCTTGCCTCAGCCTCCAAAATCACTGGGATTTTATAGCCATGTGCCACTGAGCCTGGCAGAATTTCAGTCTTTTTAAGGCTGAATAATATTCTATTGTGTTTACATACTGAATCTGTTTGTCTCTTCAAAAAATTGTTTTCTATTTTGTTGATGGACATTTGTGTTGTTTCTACTTTGGGCTATTATGAATAATGCTACCGTGACCATGGACATATAAATATCTATCAAATCCCTGCTTTCAATTATGTGGGGTATAGGCCATGCGATTTTAATTTTCTTTATTGAAATGCCTTCCTCTGTCAGAGAAAACTAATTTTTCAACCTAACATGTGTTTTGGAGAGGGCTGTCACTACCCTGGTGAGAGAGGAAATGGGCATTCTCCTGTCACCGTCAGCTAACTCAACTCCAATGATCAGTGACATGACAGAAGTTGCAGCCAGAACATGCTCCTGTTCTTTCTTCAGCCCTTTTTCATTGTATGGGCTTTTAAATCTCTAGGAACATGTTTGTCAAGCACTCAGCAGACCCAGTGTAAGGGAAGGCGGCAGGGAAAGAAAAGAGGGGGACCAAGGAGCTGCTGGATAAAAGGATCCTTTTTTACATTCCATCATAAGCCATTTTCAGCTTCATTGGTATCATCAAAGGGTGACGCCCAGATCTCACCAAGCCAGACACGGCAGACACCATTCCTTTTGATCCATGTGATCCTTTTGATCTACTTGAAAATTCCCCCTCTGGCATGGATTTGACTAGTTCACTCAATCCACAGATTGTGTTCTTCTCCCATACTCAGCTCTACACCTAGAACTCAGACACAAAAGTGAATAAGACAATTCCTTGCCCTCAGGGAGCTCACATCCAATAAGGAAACAGATAATTAGAAGAGCAATTACAAAAGAGAGAGACCAGGCCTATGAGAAAAGGAAATATGGGGCAAATTAAGGACATGTAAAAGATACTTGCAAGACAGAAGGAAAACCCAGGGGATCAGGATCACTCAGTAAGTTTGTATCTGTTTCTTCTTGCTGCTATAACAAATGACCACAAACCTAATGGCTTGAAACAGCACAACTTTTATTACTGTAGAGTTGTGGAAGTCAGAATTCTTTAAGTAGGTCTAGGGGAGCTAAGATCAAAGTGTTGGCAGGACTGCATTCCTTCTGGAAGCTCAGGCCAAGAATCCATTCCTGTTCCTTCTCATTTGTGGAGGCCGAGTTTCTGTGGCTTGGGGTCTCCCTCTAGTAATGGCATCACCCCAACCTGTGCCATCACTCCACTGTGACTTTGCTATATCTCTGTCCTTCCCTTGGCTTTCATCATCATCTCCCTCTCTCTGACTCTCACTCTCCTACCAAACTTGTATGATAACCCTTGTGGTTCTTGGGCCCACCAGGTAACATAGGATAAAAATCCCGCCCCCCTCTGTGTGTGTGTGTGTGTGTGTGTGTGTGTGTGTCTGTGTGTGTCTGTGTGTGTGTCTCTGTGTGTGTGTGTCCCTCTTTTTTTTTTCTTTGTGGTGCTGGGGATTGAACCCAGGGCTTTGTGTGTGAACAGCAAGCACTCTACCAACTGAACTATATCCCCATCCCAAAACTCCCCTATCTCAAGAGCCTGAACTTAATCACATCTGCAAAGACCCTTTGCCCTATCAGGTAACACACAGGTTGAAGGAATTAGGTCAGGGATATCTACGGGCAGGGGTGAGGAAAAGTTGGCTCTGTCTTTTCTACCATGAAGTTACTTCCTAAGATACTAAAAATTCTTTGCATGAATTTATCATATCTGTATTATCCTTGTGAAAATCTATCTTCCTTTTTTTTCTTTAATTTCTTTTCTAATGGAAGAAACAGAAAAATGAAGTGAATTTTATTCTGATCAAAAACTTGCCACAAATCATCTAAATTACATCAGATAACTCCTACAATGCCTGTTCTTCTTTTGCCATTTCAAACTACTTCAAAATGTTCCCACAGTGAGTCTCTACTGATTTTCCCATATTCTAGTCCCCTTTCCCTCACGGTAGGTACTTGGCTTTTCACAAACTGATACAACATTTATTAGTCAATTTCACTTTATAGCTAGGCATAGGAATAGAATTCAAAACTATTTCCTGAAATTGTTTATTTGTAACTGAAAAAAAAATTGTATTTCAAAGCCTAAAATCTTATATTAATAATTATATTTATATCATTGTGGTGTGTGAGGCAGAAGAAAAGAAAACTCATAATCCAAATTGAAACAAAGAACATATTTCATCTAAGATTATGCAGATTATTAAGAGTGTGATGATGACTAATATTACATATAAGCTGTTCAAAAACCACAACCTCTGGGCTGGGGTTGTGGCTCAGAGGTAGAGTGCTTGCCTAGCATGCCTGAGGCAATGGGTTGGACAGTCAGTACCACATTAAAAAAAGAAAAAAGAAAAAAAAGATAATGTGTCCACCTATAGCTAAAAAATAAATGTTTAAAAAAAAAAAAAAAAACAACCTCTGGATTCCAGACCAGTGCGATTTTCACTAATGATACTATCTTCTCTATGTCATGCTTTTCTTTGAGATATAAAATTTAGTAAGAATTCATTTTAGATGCTCATTAGTGAGTTCAAACACGTGTCCCGATTTTCCTCTTTAATGAAAAGCTCCCCCAATGGTAATGATTAGTGATCCATAGAGAGTCTTTCCTGTTGGTTATGTTTGACTCTGTGAAATATAAACACGTTTCAACATGAGGACAAAGAATATGTAATCAATATTTGTTGGCTCCCATTCAGAAAGGCCACGCCTGGCACTTGATACCTTCGCAGAAAGTGGATATTGGAAAGGAAGATCTCACTGCGTTTGAAAGCAGAACAGATGTAGGGCCAGTGGTGTCAGTGAGAATCAGTTACATATCTGATGAAGGTCTGTGAATGTCAAATAATGACAATATGGCAATCCTTTTATTCCTCTCTAGAATTCCCAGCGAGCCTCCTCCAGACCCACACCCCTCCCAGACCCTCCCTGGTAGCCAGATGGCCTCACAACTGCCCTGTGGAGGGAACCAAGGCCACCCCTCACCAACTTCCTGCACGTCCCACCTCCCCACATCAAAATCACCCTCGCCTTCACTTTGTTCCTCTTCTTCCTCCCTCTGGGTCATCCCCTCTTGAGTATTCTTTGTTCCACTGCTGCTTCTCCTTGACATACTGACAAACTAAAATCTAAACTCTTCAACATAGTAGGCAACCCACGAGCCACCTCCTGCTTCAACAACACACACATTTGCTTTTCGCTCCAGCCACACAACTTAACAAGATCCCTCCATTCCTTGGCACTCACTCCTTTTCTTTCTAGAAAGCCATTCGGCCTGGAGAACTCCTAATCATCCTTCAGAGCCCAGCTCAGCAGTGATCCCTGTGATGCTGGTCCCTCACACTGGCCCTTCCCAGTAAAGCTTAATCCACCTTGCCCTATGCTGCAAGAGCCCCAGGCTCTCCTCCCTGCCCCACCCTCAGCCTTTAGCGTTAGCCCTGTCTGTTCTCCAGTCCTCTCCCTCAAAACTTTCCCAGACTGAAAGCTCTTTAAGAGCAGAGACAGCTCCTTTTATCTCTAGATCCTCAGCACTTAGCACAATCCTTTCTTCTTGGTAGACACCAATAAATGTTTGTTGAGTGATTGAAAGAATCTACAAATCATCCCACTGAAAAAAAAGAAAGAGGAGCAACAGATCACTCTGCTGCCTTCCAGAACTGGATCCCATCATAACCCCTGCCTCCCTCTCTCACTAAACTTTTCCTAACCCAGTGCTGCCCCTGGGCAAGCTGATTTCTATTATCAACCTACCCCCCAGTCCCACTTCAGCGAAGCTAGTTTGCATCCTAATCTTGTAAGTCTACTGGTTGCTTCTCATTGCTCCTCCTTGCCTCCTCTGTGACCTCCATGGCTTATATAAAAGCCTGCCTCCTGTGGCTCTGCCTTCTCCTCTTTTATTTTCAAGATTTGACTTAACTCCCTTCCTCTGCCAGCTTCCTTCTGCCCCTCTTTTTCTCGGCTATGTTCTCCTTTCCTAGCTCTTCAGCTTTCGCCTTTGTAAAGATTCCAACCCTGGGCCATCTGCAGAGGGTCACTGTAGGTAACATATGTTTAATGGAGACAAACCTCCTAGGCCAGCTCTGGAAACAAGACAGTAATTCCCAAGGTGCTGTGCAGAGGCGCTCAGGCACTCATGCATACTGTCGTAATGGTAGACCTGTATCCTGGGCCAACTGATCTCCAGACGGCCACCCTGCTCCCGTTTCCCATCCCTTTAATTCACTCTGAGCACGTCCGCTATAATAATACTTCTAACCCAGAGTGCCACTTCCACGTTAAGGGTCTTCAGCATGCCAGTCCCTGCGGACGGTTATAAAGTGGAGGGGTTCCCACATGTCCACCAGTACAGGGAGCCTTCATCTCTGTGCATTTCTTCAGCTTAAAGCTTTGCTCTTTGTTTGAGGCAAAGCTTCATTCTGTTTCTTTTGTTGTTGTTTGCTTTTTTTTTTTTTGTCTTACAGTGCCCTTTCTGTAATGAAACAATGCTAATTTTGTTTTGTTTATTTTAGTATCTTAATTTGGGAAATATACAGAATTCATAATCTAAATGATCTAAATTGTTATTTTGAAAACAATATTATTCAGTCCTCTATTCTGAATTTTTACAGGGGATCAAATATCCTCTGCATTCTTGTCACATTGAATGAAGAGTTGACTACTGCTTATAGCATTTTAAAGTAACATACAGGCAGAGACCAAAAAAAAAATAAAATAGTTTGGTATAGTGAAGACCTACATGAGATGTTTCCAGCCCTGCTTCTCTTAAAGAAGGTGTGCTTCACCACAGTACTGAACACTCAGGGAAGGAAGGAGATTTTTTTTTTTTCTGCTGTGAATTGTCTCCTGTTTTGTATCTGAAAATAATGCAATCAGCAAAAAAAAACGAGACTCCCCTGGCTCCCGTGTCCATCAAGAGGGCACAAATGTGCAGACAACTCCAAGAGCTTTTTTTGTTTATTCACACCTTCCAATGTCTTAATGAGTATTTGCCTTTGGTTTGCCTTTAGTTTTGTAGACACATGCATATTAATAGTGACTGTCATCAAACACACACATAACATGCACACACACATACACGCACTGTAAAGCAGGCAATTAATCATTTTCTCCCCCAAGACCATATTTTACAGTCAGAAGCCAATTGTCAGCACACATGCTTCTAAATAAACCAACATACCTACCAGCTAACAGATTAATTCGCGTGGAGAACGCGTCGTGGGAAGAAAACCTGTGTTCCCAGATTTTTCAGGCAGGTGCTCTGCCCATTAACATAGAGATCTGTCCTTCTGGCTCTAACCCCTAGGGCACTCTGCCAAAAATTGCTTACAAATTCTAACGCAGTCGATGCTGAGATAGTTCTGCAAATGAAGAGCTTGGTTTATAAAATGCAACCTAAGAAGAGCATAGCTCAGGAGGAGCCAGTACAGGCTTTTGAGTTGGGGGGGGAAGTTTGTTTTGTTTCAATCTGACTTTTCTAATAGAAGACAATCATGCAGGAACACTTCATGCCCTCATATTTCTTTATCAATCCCATAAGTGGGTAAAGCTATGGATCCTAAAGAAACACCTACTGGGATTAATTTGTTCTGAAAGAAGAAGGCGTGCACACACACGTGTGTATTCCACATGCACACACACACACTCGCTGACATCCAGAGGTCTACTGACATCCTTTCCTCTCCCTTCCCTTGTGTCTCCTAAGCTAGCCTCCAGTCCCATGAAGCCTCCCTTCTTAATAGAGAGCTCGCTCTGCTCCTCCAGGAAACACCTATGGGTCAAGATGATCCTATTTTCTTGGACCTGGAAGGGGGGGAAAAAAGACTTACTGTTTGTATTTCACCAAATCAGCACACTTTCCTCAGAGCATTAGTGAAAGGAGGGGTAGGGAAGGAGGTTGAAGAACATAACAAAATGTTAGACCCCCAAATGCTGTAGGAGAGTACATCAACAGTATTCCATACTTGGTTTTAATTTTCATAAACAAAAATCATCCACACTGGATTCCAAATAGGATTCACTCTGCCCTAGGTAGGTGCTACAAACCCCCTCTGCTCAGAGGAAAGGGGGGTTAGGAGTCAGGCAGAGGCTGCTGGTGCTGAGAAGTGGAGGAGCAGAAGGAAGTTCCCAAGGTGCTTCTGGGAAGAGAGGCAGGATGCTCCCCTGGGGAGTTCATTCCTGAAGCTCAGCCTGGACATCCAGGAATTTGGCTGCATCCCAGTAGGGTGGTGGCCCTTTGTTTTACCTATTCCTCTCCTGCAATCCCACCTGTTGTCAAAGACACCATCTGCATTGTTCTTAATTCCCAGCCCACCCCCACAAGAAAAAGAAAAAGAAGAAGGATTAGGCTCTGCTCACCCAGCAACAAACTTGTTCAGGCACCTTGAGGGGCGATTTCATTCCCCTTCCACTAGAGCAAAGCCTCCCTCCCTGCAGGGGATATGGTCCCACTAGGCAGCTCCTTCCCTCCAGAGTCAGCTTTCCCGAACAATACCCCAACTGTCCTTACAGGATGGGAAACTCTCTCCCCAGTTTGCTGCACACCCTCCTACAAACCCAGACATGCACAAAAGTTCGGCATTTCACCGCAGGAAGTAAGACGGGTGGCTTCAGGCATCATTAATCATTCTGAAGTGATTATCCTTAAAAAGAAAGGGAAAAAAAAATACAAGGATGCAGCTTGAGTTAAGTCATGCCCAATAAAAATCAGCACTTCTCAAAACCACATTTCCCTGATTCCATGAGGAGCATTAGGAGCAGGCTGCATGGACAACAGCTAGGGTGAGATAGAGAATCTGTTTCCTCTTTAATTAGAACTCAGACAAATACTTGGGACCTGGCATGGTCAGACAGGGGAGGAGGAGGACGGGGTCAGGAGGGCCTTATTTCCTTTGCCTTCCGGCCCAGGAGTATACAAATTTAAAAGGAGGATAAAGGAAGAACAATTTGGGGGTTTGCTTCCTCCAGGAATCTTCATCCCCCCATTGAAATAAAAGCACGGAATCAAAGCTTGGGACCATCCTGCTTTGTCCTCTAATGTAGCTAGGGAACTATGGAGGCCCCACCCCGCCCCCACCCCAGCTAGGCCCACCACCCAGCAGGCCCACCACCCAGCAGGCAGGGCCCAGAAAAAGCCCTAATTCCCTAGATGGCCGCCCCCATGCCGTGGGGCCTCACCAAGGGAGCAGAGCCTCAGCCAGTCCTTCAAATCTGCCCACCCTCCCAGGATACACTCCCAGTCCACACTTTTCAAGTAAACTGTTTCTCTAGCAGAGCAGAAGTGATGACTAGAAAATGAAATCTTCGACTCTATCTTTCCTAAGAGATTACATTTCCTGTTATCCTGGGTGGAGAGAAAATTCACTTACATAAAATTAGATTCTTTTTTTTTTTTTCCATTTGTTTGTTTTGTGTTTCCTAAAGTCACCTGGTCTACCAGAAACCTCTCTTAGCTTTGTCTCCATTCTTCATTTATTCCATAATCAGGACATCTGGCCCTGGCGTCAAGATCAGAGATCATACAATAAAAGCAGGAAAGCTTTCCTCCTTACCCCTATCATCCCCCCACCCGCCCCACCCCGAGTCTTGCATAACCTTCTGGGGCATGCCAACCCAGATGGTGGCAGCCTCCAGTCCCAGCTCAGGCCTGCCACAGGGTCTTAAGGTACGAAAGTTGAAGAGAGAAGAACCAATGAATTTTACCTTAGTACTCTAATCTATCTATTTAAAAGTTCACGACTGTTTATTTTGTTTGGGTTTTTAAAGTCGATTTTGTATAAACACCTGAAGAGTCTTTTAAAATCCCCTCTGAGTCACACTGAAAAATGACAGAGAACCTGAGGCAGGTGGGAAAGGTGTGCATGTGGGAGGGTGGCCTGGCATGGGGTGTCCAAGCCCGAGTCAGACAGGGAGGGTGTCCACATGAAGGCATGAGGAACAGCGCAGTGTGGGAAAATCAGAGCCCAGATAAGACAAGGAAGACCCTGGCCGATACTGGGCGACAGAGCCTAAGTAGGGTGGGGATACCACAGTGTGGTGGAACTGGGGCCCAGAATGGGGGATCAAAGCCCACACAGCTAAAGCCTAAAAGAGGCGTAGAGCAACAGAGATGGAAGATGGGCTCCATCTAGGAGGAATGAGCAGATGAGTGAAAAAAAAGAAAAATTGTACTGGAGATTGAGCCCTAGGGCACTCTTATCACCAAGCTATATCCTCGGCCCTTTCTATTTTTATTTATTTATTTGTTTGTTTGTTTGTTTGTTTGTTTGTGATAGGGTCTTACTAATTACCCAAGTTGACCAAATTGTCCAAATTGTCCAAAATTGACCAGGAGACCAAAGAGATGTGATAACAAAATCCAACACCTAATGGGTACATGGTGGCATGGTTGCAATCCTCCTACATCAGCCTCCCAAGTAACTGGGATTACAGTTTGCACCACCATGCACAGCAAAGGGGAGAAACTATAATAAACCTTATATATTGTTGGATTGGAATTAGATATTGATGTGAATTAATAGTTTTCAATAAACACAGATAAATATAGGAATAAATACTCTGTCATGGCTAGGGTCTGGGCTCAGGGACACTAGAGTAGTGAACATACCTTGTGTGAACATACCTTCTGGCACTAACTTCTGAGCTTCATCCTCCACCAAAGAAAACCAGGGACCCATGTACAAACACTCAATTCCAAAGTTGGAATGTACCAGATAAAAAGAGAATATCTTGCCATGCCAAAAAGCAAGAAAGAACTCAAAAAGTAAGGTAGAAAGGACAAAAGGACACAGAAGCCAGCTTGGTTGGACTCCCTCGGGCTGAATCAGAGACAATTTGAGCATGGAAAAATTATAACAGAACCAGATTGTAATCTGTTGGATAAAATAGCAAACTATGAGTCCATTTTGAAATACATCAACAAACAAATCAACCAGAAAGCTTGGTGAAGAACAGAACAGTTACGTAGTTTCAAAGCACGTTGGTCACAAAACATCACTTTATAGTGGGGAAAACAGGGCAGGCAGGATCTTAATCAAATGATCACAATAAACATAATCAGTTTCAAAAAATTTGAAATCTCGTACTCTATTTAATAAGATGATGGAAAGAATACAGGGTCACTTCTAGGTTGTTTGTGTCAAGAAGGCACAACCTTATGTCTGATCACAAGGGATCACATTCAAAGACATTCTACAAAACAATTGGACAGTGATCTTCAGAAGTGTCAAGGTCATCTGGGCACAATGGAGTTTGACTGTAATCCCAGTGACTCAAGAGGCTGAGGCAGAAGAATTGTGAGTTCAAAGCCAGTCTCAGAAATTTAGTGAGCCCCTAAACAACATAGAGAGATTCTGTCTCTAAATGAAAAGGGCTGGGGATGTGGCTCAATAGTAAAGCACTCCTGGGTTCAATTCCTGGTACAAAAAAAGGGGGGGGGGTTGTCAAAGTCATGAAAATCAAGAGTAGATTGAGGACACATTCTAGAATGAAGGAGACCAAAGAGATATGACGACAAAATTCAACACATAATGGGTACATGGTGGCATATGAATGTAACCCCAGTGACACAAGACTGAGGCAGGAGGATCAAAAGTTGGAGGCCAGCCAGAGCAACTTAGAGAGACCTATTTCAAAATGACACCTTTTTTTTTTTTTTTTTAACTTGGGGATGTAGCTCAGGGGTAGAGTGCTTGCCTAGCATGCATGAGGCCCTGAGTTCCATATCCAGTACTTAAAAAAAAAAAAAAAATCTATAGACTTGGATCCTTTTGCTTACAGAAGGATCACTAGGATAAATGATGAAATTTGAATAGGGTCTTAAGATGGGTTGACAACAATGGGTCACTATTACTTCCTGATTTTGGTGGTCATAGTTTGGTTATGAAGAATATCTTCATTTGTAGGAAGCACATTCTAAAGTAATCTGAGGGATTTAATCCACATGAGTCAAAGAAAAAATTGCATATATTTCACTTTTTTACTTTTTATAAGTTTATCATTGTTTTAAACTATTTTAAATTGAAAAAAAAAAAAAAAACGCTGTTAGTTGTTGAACACCTTAAAGAGCAGAGACTGTGGAAATTCATTCTTACCCAGTAACTAGTATGTGCCCGGTTCAGATGAGTGCTCCATAAATATTTGCTGAATTTAAATGTTTGAGAACTCTCTGAGATACAGAAGGAACATAATGAAAGGGCTTCCATTAAGGTTTATGTACTTTATTTTACAAACATTTGTAGGGTTTACTACGTGCCAAACATTGTTCTAAATATTACACAAATAACTCTATGAAACAGGTACGATAACATCTTCATTGTGCAGAGAAGAGAACTAAGAACAGAGAGGCTGTATGACCTGCCCAAAGTCACACAGCTAATGAGTAGGGCAGCTTAAAAGCTGAGTCCAATCTAAAGGCCTGCAGAGATCATGGTCTTGACCACTTTGCTAGCTGCCTCTCTAAGATCCCATCAGCAGTATATTTAAAGTTTAAAAAGTTTTCCCATGTAGAATATTTGGTTTTCATCTATACATCTATACATTCTAAACTTACAAAATGATGTCATACTCTGTACTTCCTAACGGACAGAACCAGCCCAAGAGAAGCCATTCCAGAACCAGGCACTCATGTGCATGTGAAGTACTTATCATCAGCGTTGGTCTACACTAAGTTTTGATCCTCACAGAGACATTCAGATCTTAAGTATATCCACCATTTTTAAAGGTTTTTTTTTTTTTTTTTTAATCTACTGGGCACTACTTTCTCCTATCTCACCAAAGTTTTAACTTGGAGTAGATATAACCTGGACATATCATGGTACAGTTAGTCCACCATATATGGCAAGGAAAGTCCCGTTGGCCATAGACTAGGTCCATCATGAGACACCTCACAGGAAGGAGATGAAGTGGTGGGTCAAATGTGCCTTCCATAGCAGAGGTGTATCTCTAGCCCCTCTGAAAAAGAATGACAACACTCTGCCCCACGCAGCCTTCTCTCACTTTCTCCCTCTTGTGAAAAATGAGAATACATTGCTTCATGCTCATTTGCGTCCTCCAAGGGAAAAGACCGATGTTAAGACCAAGGTGAAGCATGCACCAGACTCCCCTTTATGGAAAATGACTCATAAAATAAATGCAACAAATAAATATTCTCCTGAATAATTCAGTGTAGCAAGCTCCCTAATAATACATGACACACTGAGTCCTATTTCGTGACAATGGTTTCACCATTTTTGTAGCCTATGATGTGATCACAAAATTATATCAAAAGTTTCAGGTACGCTTCCTACAAATTCCGTGTTGCCAGATCATCGCTGAGAACATGTTCATCTCCAAGTAATCCTTAGCTGTAAGAAAAGAGGACTTCCATTTACTGTGCCCATTTCCAAAAAGAGATGAAATAGGGAGACAGGAGAGCTTTCATCCAACCTGAAGAGTTATATCTCTGTTCTTAAGTAGAACTAGAACTTCTTCCTATACTTCTTCTCTGTGCCCACTGCCATCCATAGATAGATACCATTTCCTCAATGGAACAATAAAAATATACACCTACATAGTTGTGAACATATAAATGTGTGTGTTCTGCTATGAGATCCCCACTATAAATTCCTTTCACCCGTGAAGTCAAAGTTGCTAATGCCATCAGCACACTCCTCCGGTTCCACTTGGGCACACCTCTCCCCCGCTGCCAATGACCAACACCAGGGTTATGGTTTGGATGTGAGGTGTCCCCAAAAAACTCACACGTGAGACAATGCAAGAAGATTCAGAGAAGAAATGATTGTTTATTGCCTTAATCTAACCAGCTGATTAAGCACCTGATGGGGTTAATTGGGTGGTAACTGAAAGCAGGTGGGGTGTGGCTGGAGCAGGTGGGACATTGGGGATGTGCCTATGGAACAGATATTTGTATCTGGTGCATGGAGTCTCTCTCTGCTTTCTGATCATCATATGATCTCCTCCCTCTGCCACACCCCATGATGTTTTGTCTCACCTTGAGCCCCAAGGAATGGGAGCCAGCTGTCTACAGACTGAAACCTCTGAAACTGTGAGCCCCTAAATTAACTTCTCCTCCCCTAAAATTGTTCTGGTCAGATTTTTTTTTAAATTTTTTAGTTGTTGATGGACCTTTGTTTTATTTATTCATCTGTGGTGCTGAGAATCAAACCCAGTGCCTCACACATGCTAGGCAAGCGCTCTGCACCCGCAGCCTTCTGGTCAGATCTTTTAGTCACAGAAGTGAAGAAAGCTGATGAAAACAGCCAAACTTCCTGTACCTACGCATGTCTTCCTGTTGCCCAAGCCCACTGTGCTGCTCTGGAGGCAGGAAAAGTACTGTAGAATTCCCGTCCCCAGGAGTGGTCCTCAACGCATGACTGAACAAAGCTGGTGCCCCTCAGGTGGGACACCCAGAGAAGCTCAGTTCCTGTTGTCCACAAAGGTAGCTGGCCTGATGACACACCCTTCACCCTTGGCCTGTCTCGCCTCCCACTCTCCTCCTAGTGTTCCCCCATTATCACTTGCACTTGAAATTCAAACCAAGGCCGTCCCTCCCATGAATATGGAAGTTAACCAAAAACCACTGACAAACAGCTGTCCTGCTGTCCCCACTGTTGACACCTGTCCCCCGTGGAAAAACTTCAAAGCACAACTCACATCCAGCCCTGACTTGTTCCCTCCCTCCTCCTCCGCCCCTCCTTTTTACCCACCTCCACTGACATTCAGTATCCTCGGGATATTATCCCTCATTCCCAATATCCCTTACCAGAGTTGGACTTTCCTGGTAGTCTGTTGTCAGAGGTGTCCACAGTTTGTGGCCTTGACTCTTGTTTAATTGGCTCTTAGGAAGAGTGTATTTATCCTTCCTTCGTGAGTGACAGATAGAGCGTACCATATGTTGATTTCCACCAGGGTCACCCTGCCATCTGGGCGATGGAAGCTTATGCCCCAGGGAGACCTAGCCATAAGCCAGTTTACATTAAGACACAGATTCTAGACGTGCAGTCGAAGTTTGGACACAGAGCCGACTCCAGATGACAATGCCACCGGACTCTGATTGATTTCACCCACAATACGTAGAGGTCCCTGTGTCTCTCGCAGACAGCCAGAGACGCTCCTGAGGCTGCGTGACTGATCTGATTGCTTATCCCCTTGCTGTGCTCGTCTTTATTGGATCTGAGGGCACCAAGTCCAGGTTCATAGTTTCAGGTGCCACCCCCCACCCCAACCCTATCAGGTTCCCTCAGGTTTGTCCTGAAAGGGTCTCAAAGACTCTGTACCTATTGGTCAGCACTTTTTTTTTAATGGAACTTCTTGGCTATTTTGTGATCATTAATATTTTTTTCCAAGATTAAAGGCTGGCTATAATAATCAAAATCAAAATCCCTTAGCATCGGTTTTTCAAACTCTCTTTTTCAAAAGCGCCATGGAGTATGCACAGACTTTATTTCAGAAACCTGCTTTCTGTCTGTTGCCCAAGAAAAATTTCTCTTCTCTCTCTCTCTCTCTTCTCCCTCCCTCCCTCCCTCCCTGTTCTCTGATATTTGGTATGAAATGAATCTGTCAGTATTTTCAGCAATCATCTCTCTTCATCTCCCTAGTATTCCACCCAATATCATATATAAAAATAAAAGGGGGCTAGGGATGTGGCTCAAGTGGTAGCGCGCTCGCCTGGCATGCGTGCAGCCCGGGTTCGATCCTCAGCACCACATACCAACAAAGATGTTGTGTCTGCCGAGAACTAAAAAAATAAATATTAAAAATTCTCTCTCTCTCTCTCTCTCTCTCTCTCTCTCTCTCTCTCTCTCTCTCTCTCTCTCCTCTCTCACTCTCTCTTTAAAAAAAAAAAAAAAGGCTCTTTGGGGCCCAGAAGCAAGGAGGGGACTGACTTATTGACAGCAACCTCCCTCCCCAGGATTTGCTAGCTACACTTTAATAATCCTCTCTACCTACTGATGAGTTGGAGTCCTGCTGTTAAGGATGCTGCTAGTCCTCTGTCCTGATGCTGATAAGGCACAGGTCCTGGCTAGCACCTCTTTCTCACAGTTCCACAACCCTTTGCAACACAAGCTTCAAAAGCCACTCTGTTGATGGGTTCTCCCTCCCTCTCATCCCCGCCCCAACCCACTGCCCCACAAACCCACATTTCATATCTTTTAATCAGCCTGGGAATTTTCACAAGCTTCCAGGGGGTCTTCTGTAGTGTTCCCTAGATCCCTAATGTAAAGCATAGTACCTGAAGTATAGTAAGTGGTCAGTAAGTATTTGATGTTTTCCCTGACAATCCAAATGAGACATCAGTACAGCAGAAAAAATGCTACTCTTAAAAAATTGAAGAGAGATTACTACTCTGTGTAAATTGGTGCACAGAATAAGTACAGAATTAATGTCTTTTCTCCCTCAAAGCTTGACATCCTGGAGGAATTGTCTTTCAAGTCTGAAGCCAATTTAAGCATCCTTAAAAGGCTAAGATATGACTGTATGTTATAAAGTAGAGTCTATAGAAGATAATTCAGTTCTCTGAAGATTTTGTGTGAAAATTCAATCAGTGGGCACCAAAGCTATTCCTCCATAATTAGATGGGCATCGTCTGATAAAACTGATGATAAAAGTTGGTGATTTCTTCATCTTCTCAGCTACACGAAAAACAGGACAACATTGGTTGAGTTTTGCATGCTCGGTGTATGGTTGACCCTGCACAGGGATGAAGAGAGATGATTGCTGAAAATACTGACACATTTTCATACAACCTCATGTATGATTGACACTGCATGAAAGTTTGTTGAATGAATAAATTGGTGTAGCATAGGAAATAACCATGTAACCTAAGTCAGCGTTTTTAAAAAGCCTAAGCACTTACTTGGATAGGGTGGCTTTCTATAGCCAGGTCTCTCTGATTCTAGGACTGATTTGTAAGCCCCTACTGCACTGTGAGCCCTTAGCCAATGATGGAGAGGATGCTTAATGGGGAAGGCCAAATTCCTTGCCTGGAGTGAGCATATTCAAAGGACTGACACCTGAACTCTAGAGATTGGCTCTTATGAAGAGTGTACTTCCAGGAGCAAGTTGGAGCTGGTCTCTGAGGGACTTGCTCTGAAATCACATCCTTCCCTGTTTTCCTCTTCCCTCTAGTTTTCTCCAACCTGCTACTGGGAGGAAAAAAACTAGGTAGAATAACAAAATACATTTGGTATTGGGAGATCCATGGTGAACTACACCATTGTCTAGAAGTGCCCTGCTCAGCCCTTCCCCGCTGGACTGTGAACATCAGTACTGCCCAGTCTCTACTTTCCAAACCTGCTCCTCGAGTCAGCTCACCCTCCCTTTCCACTAATCTCCCCAAAACCCCAGCTCTTGCTGCTTCCCACAGACGTTGCCATGCTTCAACTCTTGACTTCTCCTCCTGCTCCAGGACATTCTCTCCCACCATCCCCCAGCTTCCATTGCTCAGTCATGGACCAGCCTCTTGGGGTGGACTGGATCTTGACCCCCATTCTGTCTCCAGGGGCAGGCAAGAAACAGAACTCACCACCTGGGTGGTGCAGCAACGTATGTGAGCAGACTGACAGATAAGGACACCTGTGAAGGAAAGGCAGTAAAATCCCTCTCCTGTCAAATGCACAGTAAGAACTCAGAATAGGGAGAACGTACAAATGGGAAAGAAAACCTGAATAGAAGCCAGGCATGGAGGCGCATGCCTGTAATCTTTAGGCTCAAGAGGCTGAGGCACGAGGATCTGGAGTTCAAAGCCAGCCTCAGCAACTTAGTGAGGCTTTAAGTAAATGACTTAGCAAGACCTATCTTAAAATATATATATATATATTTTTAAAAAGGGCTGGGGCCAGGGGTGGTGGGACACACCTATAATATCAGTGGTTTGGGAGCCTGAGAGAGGAGAATAATGAGCTCAAAGCCAGCCTTAGCAACAGTGAGGTGCTAGGAAACTCAGTAAGACCCTGTCTCTAAATAAAATACAAAATAGGGCTGGAGATATGGTTCAGTAGTAGAAAGGAAGGAAGGAAGGAAGGAAGGAAGGAAGGAAGGAAGGAAGGAAGGAAGAAAAGGGGCAATTCACGTTACATTACAAAATAAATATTAAAAGGCGGGGGGGGTACGCTGGGAATTTGGTCCCATGGTTAAGTGTCCTTGGGCTCAATTCCAGGTATTTAAAAAAAAAAACACTGAATAGAGAGGTTTATGTATTAAAATGAGATAAAGCATGATGAAGCTATTTCATTTTATTTATTGATAGAGGTAAACCCACTCAGACAAATTCTCAGCTATGGAGCAATTTTGTTGGCTCTGTCTCCATCCTCTTTCTCTACATGGACCCTCTCCTGGTAGGTTTGAAGAAGGTTCATGTCACATTGAAGGAGGTACTTTGTCTCCCATCTAGTCATTTGAAATTATGTCACAATAAGTTCCCTGAGGATCTCCAGGAAGATTATGGCCATAGTGAATTAGTTTATAAGGTTATTTGATGAATTTATCTTTGTTAGTCACTGCAACGTCATGTAGACAGAGACAGATTCTGGGATCCACTCCTCCCAGAGATGCTGTCCTTCCTGATCCACTTATTCTGCACTGGCTCTGGTAGTAGAGAGCAAAGCTTCATTACAGTCAGTTTACTTTCTGAACAGAGTACAATATTCAGATCATTTTTGTATTCTGCCACTTTATATTTGAAACTGAACATTTACAGAGAAGTGTGGCTAGTTAGCCTATTGGTTAATTTACCTGTCTCTTTTGATAGAAGTATGGCCACCTTAGCTTTCTGATTGGACAGCAGGCCCCAGGACACTGGCCCCAGACCTTGTGGATTAAATAAGGAATGAACACGCTAGTCAAGATAGGCCAAGGCCAGGAAACTGGGCTTGGAAAGAAACTGGGTCTCAGAGAGCCTCAGGGACCTGGGGGTATTGTCAGTCTCTGCTGGCTGCTTGAATTGGGAAGTGATGAGCTTGAGAACTGGAAGCCGGGTTTGGGACAGCCATGTGAGTTCAAAAGAACATGAGGGGGATTTCACAAGTGAGAGAAGAGGGGAGACTGGCATGCAGAGAGGCAGAGGCAAGAGAGATAGTGCCCCAGTGATTCAGGGTGGCTGTCCAGGTGCCTAGCTAGAATTCTTGCCCTCAGGTGCCAGGAGATACTGCATATCCTTCTGATGATAATCCTCCTCTTTGTTAAAGTGAGTTTGAGTAGGTTTAGTTCCAGAAAGGAAAGAAAGGAATTCCTATCTCAGATAGAAGCAGGAAGGTTGGGGCCCTGGTTAGTATGAAAACCACCTCAAAGACAGGAACACATTCAAGGGACTGGTGATCTCTGGGTTCTCAGCATGACACTACTATCTTTTCTTTGTAGATCAGGAAAATGATCACCTACATTTAAAACAAAGTAGGTAGCTTCTTGTCATTTTAGGAAATATTCTTAGATTAGATAACAGAATTCTTGAATTTCCAGACAACTCACCAGGGTCACAGAGACTCCCAGATCAACACATCTAGAAATCATTACTAAGCCGTGGCCTGAACTGATAAATTCATAGAACCTACACATTACAGAAGAGGGAAGGAGTGGAGAAATGTGCTTATCTTCCTTGAGAGTGAGCCTCGATTTCAGAACAAACTTAGCAGTGCCAAGAATAACTGATTCTTCTCCCTGTGATGAAATGGACTTTCCAGTTATTCTGAGTTCTTCCCACCGGTACTAGGTTACAATGTCGACATGTTTGGTTATCCTCATGTCAACTTGAGGGCTGGCCTAATTATTCAGGTATTAACATGGGAGCCAAGTCCTCAGTTTCTCCTCCAGAAGTGAATGCAGGACCACGCTGATAAACGCGGTACCCCCTGCGGCAGAGCATCCTCCCCTGGGAGGCTGCTAACCAACGCCATCTGAGCTGGAATGCTTTCTCTTCCGGAATTCGATGTCACATTTCACACATACATTTGAGCTGGTTGCCAGCCTTTGGCCATTTCCAAGTTTCCCACAGATTAATGAAAAAATCCAGCTGTTTCCAACTATTTGGAACAGAGCAATATGTGATAAAATGAGGAGAGAAGGGAATCTTTATCCAATTTCTCAAGCAGCCAGAGAGATTTGGAACATACTGGGAAGAAAAATTACAAGCTCCATTGTTCAGAGATTAAAAGAGAGAGAGAGAGAGAGAGAGAGAGAGAGAGAGAGAGAGAGAGAGAGCTTTGTATCAAATTTCTGAGAATGCCTTTTATTTACCAAACATAAAGAGCTAAGAATCTATTCTTTGATTAATCAGATGTGAGCTCATGCTGCCTTCCTAAAGCCTGGGAGTAATGTTCGTGAAAGGTGATGGGTTTGGCTCATAGGAAGGACACTTGGACATCTTGGCCATGATCTAGGATGCAACTCAGGGCAGCAGTTATATGAAACTATTGTGAAAGTCAGTCCTTCAATGTTCCTTGCCGAAGGGCCACTTTGTTTGCTAATTTAAAATCATTCACAGAGTCCTTCAACAAATAATGTTCAAATTGAATGTCCACATACAAATAATAATAATAATAATAATAATAATAATAAAACTTTCTCATTCATACTTCCAACCCTTTCCAAAAGTTAGCACCAAATGGATCATTGGCCTAAATGTAAAATCTAAAACAAACAAAAATTTTAGATTTACGATGACTAAAAGGCATTATGCATAAGAAGAAAAATTGATTAAAAATTAGAGTTCTCTAATATTAAGAATGTCTCTGAGAAAGACATTGTGGAAAGAATGAAAGAGGAGACAGACCAGGAAAAATATATTTGCAAAGCACATGTCTGATAAAGGACTTGAATCCAAATACATAAAGAATTCTCATGTCATGATAGGAAAACAAGCTAGATTTTTCTTACAATTGGCAAAAGATATCAACAGACATTTCAGCAGGGAAGATATACAGATGGCAAATAATCACACTGAAAGATGTTTGCCATACAAATACAAATTCAAACCATAGTCAAAGTCAAATGCAAATGTAAAGCATAATGAGATACCCACTACACACCTATTACAGAGGCAGAAATCTTTTAAATTGGCAATATATGGCACTGGCAAGTAAAAGGAGCAACTGGAAATCTGGTGTATTGCTAGTTGGAATGTGAGATGGTGCAGCCACTTTGACAGTTTTTGCATTTTCTTACAAATTTAAACATAGACTCATTGTATGATCTAGCAATCGCCTCCCAGAGTATTTACTCAAGTGAAATAAAAGCCTATGTTCACAGAAAACAATACACACAAATGTTTGCAGCAGCTTCACTCATAACTGCTCCAAACTGGAAGCAAACCTAATGTACATCAACTGGGGAAGAGATTCAAACAAACTGCAGCTCATCCACGGGATTCTACTCCGTAACAGAAAGGAACACACTAGCAATACATACAAGAACACTGATGACTCTCAGATGTCTTATGCCAAGTAAAAGAAGCCAGATTCTAAGGCCACATCAGGGATGGTTCTCTTTATGTGGTGTTCTTGCAAAGCAGACTTTAAGGACAGAAAGTGGATCAGTGTTGCCAGAGACTAGGGGTGGCAGGAGGAGTTGACTAAGAAAGGGCAGAGGGAAACTTGGGAGGATTGATTAAAAACCCTTCTAGATCTTCACTGAGGTAGGGGGCGACAAAACATACGCATGTTCCAAAACTCACATTAAAATGGAAGTAATACTGTAAATTATAGCTTAATTTCAAAAATGGGGGAAAATCATCATCAAATACAATAAATCAGGGCTGGGGCTGTGCCTCAGTGGTAGAGCACTTGCCTCATTTTGTGTGAGGCACTGGGTTCACTCCTTAGCACTACATAAAAAAAGAATAAAATAAAATAAAGGCATTGTATGCATCTACAACTAAAAAAATATTTTTTTAAAAAATATAATAAAAATTTATAATATCATCAGATATAATAAAGTGAATTTATAGGAAAGAATCTATATTATGCCAGTCCAAATTCTTTATTATTAGACTCAATGAACATGAAAATTTCTTTTGTGCAAGTGGTGGTTCTCAACACATGTTCTCAGTGCTGTACCACAGACTAGGCATCAGACAATTTGCCAGCCTATTTTACTGAACTTGGAGCAGCACTGATGTGAGCAGCAATTGTCAATGAACTTCTGGGAATCTGCTTCCACTTCCTAGCAGTACCCTGGTTGCCCTGTGAGGAATTACCTCCCCGTTGCAATACTGGCAGGACTAGAACACAGGAGCTAGCCCACCAGCAACCAACAGGCAGGTGTGGGATCCATTTGGCACCCTGGACACTCACCTCAAGTAATTTAAACCTTGGAAAGACAAGCAAAAATACAGGATTCAATGGCCACCCCATTCCATCGCTGTTCAACCCAAGCATGTGCCAGCAGAAGGCTCTTGTTTTGGTTTTCCACTCCTTAGCCTTTGCAACTCCTTTGTTCCCACATTTCTCCACATCTGTGACATCTCTGTGGCCTCACAGAGCTTCATTCCTTTTTCTGACTAAAGAAGAAAGGGCTCCACATCATTGGGGACCCACAGTATATATGAACCGTGTCCCTCCACTTTCTTCTCCTCCCCAGTATGTGCTGGCCCCACTTGGAGCAAGGAGATGCTAGAGCTACATAATTCCCACTTTCTCTCTTAAGAAAGTCTTACTTTCAAGACAATCGCCTCAGTAAGGACTCAAAAACTTGAATTTGAGATTTAGCAAGCACCTGTGTGTGTTCAAATACAGTGAGCTTTAAGTAACCGCATTACCAATAGCTTGAGCACTTGGCGCTTGCTGTCCACTCAGAATGAGAGGTTAACAATCTGAGTAGCTCAAGGCTTGGTCAGCGCTTGGCAGCAGCAAGGACCCCAAGTCTTTCCATCTTCCCGTTCATCTATAATGAGAGGGTTGGCAAGATTTCTGTGGTGGCAGTAATATGACCACAACAGCAAGGTTTTGTTAGTCAATATCAAAAGAAAGACGGGGAGGAGGGAAGAGTTTCTGCTGGAGAGACCCTCTTTGCATCAGGATGGAACTATTTCCTAAAGCTCTCAGCAGTGTCTCCTCTGGTTACTTTGGACTAAATTGACGCAGCTGCCACACCTAACTCCAAGGGAGGCTGGGAAAAAGAGTGGCCAGCATTGTCTACTGTGGAAGGCAACCTGCCAACAAGGAACCTGGGGATACAGCCCATATCCTTGTATTCTAGGCTGTCCCCACTTTCTCGTCTTCAGCCAACAAAACTCATGCTTGCTTTACTAGCAGAAGGGCTATGGGGAAAACAGAATACCAAGGAGAAAAACAACAGGAAGAATTCTGAATAAATCGTCTCTGTTAGAGCAGAGTCACACACATTTAACCTCTCTGCACCTGAAAGCTCTCACCTGTGGAAATGTAAACTGGGCTAATATCTATATGCTAGTATCTATAGCGTGTTATCTTTTTTTTTTTTTAATATTTATTTTCTAGTTCTCGGCAGACACAACATCTTTGTTTTGTTGGTATGTGGTGCTGAGGATCGAACCCGGGCCGCATGTATGCCAGACGGGCGCGCTACCGCCTGAGCCACATCCCCAACCCCTATAGCATGTTATCTTGAGGATTCAACACTAGTATGTGGCAAGTACTATTATAAGGTCCTTACTTAGCATCTGGACAGTGGCCATCTTAAGTGACAGCTGCCATTTTAAGGAAAAAAGTTTCACTTTCCCACCCAAGGGCGTTTCTGAGAAAGGCTCATCACTCCTTTATACCAATCCAACCCCTAATTGTCGGCATTAGGACCCACCCGGCTCTGATTCCTAAGCCTGCCCCATAAAAATTCCAGAACCCAAGCCTGTTTTGTCTCTCTCCACTATAGAGAAATGGCCTTTATCTGTCAGCTCTGACAAATAAACTTTCAAGTGTATCTCTGCCTGGTCTCCGTCTTTCATTTCTTGCTTACCCCTCTCATTCCTCGCTTTCCCTTCAACTGTGCCATACCCGGTCCATATTAAGTAGTCGCTAAATAGTTAATGCTATTTAACTAATGGAAATGCTGTCAGAAATTTAAAACAAGAAAGCACATTTAAAAGTATTAAATACTGAAGGCGTATATTTTAAGTACACTAGAGTTTGAAAGAGGGAAAAAAGTGTCTGTTGGAATCATCTGGAAAAACTGCACTGTGGAAGCAGGATATGAGCTGGCCTTGAAGGATGGCTAGAATTTGAACAATAGGGGAGAGATGGGAAAGCATCCAAGTGGGTCAAACAGCACCAAGGAGAAGGCTTAGACCAGAGCAGGGACCATGTTCATGCTGTGGGAGGAGAAAGGAACTGACACCCAGCAAGCTCCCACTATGTGCCAGGTGCTGTGATGGGCACATTGCATGTCTCATTTAGGTTCCTCAACCCTTCTAAGGTGGGATACTGGTCAAGCTTCTCCAGGGAAACAGAACCAATGAGATATGCATTGGGCAGCTAGGGCTGACATAACAAAACACCACCCAACAAGCCGCATAATCCATAGAACGTCACTGTATCACAGTGCTAGAGGGTGAAAGCCAGAGATCTGAGCGCCATTATGGTTGAGTGTGGGTGAGGGCCCTTCTTTGTGGCTTGCAGACAGCCATCTTCTCACTGTGTCCTTTCTATTCCTCTAGTTACAAAGCCACGAATCTTGTCATGAGGATCCCACCCTCATTATCTAACCTAACCTTAATTACCTACAAAAGGCCTCCTTTCCTAATATGGGCACACTGGAGGTTAGGGCTTCAAATTATGAAACACAGGGGACGCAAAGCTAGTCTATAATAGTTATGCATATATATAGAAAAAGATTTATTTTAAGAAACTGACTCACAAAATTGTGGAGGCTTTACAAGATCTAAACTGCCAAGGGAATCCACAGGCTGCCGTTTGAATCCAAGGACAGTGTGCCATAGAACCAGGAAGAGCTAATACTGCAATTGGAGGGGAAGGCCTGCCCCAGAATCCCCCCTTGCTCAGGGAAGGTCACCTTTAGTTCTAGTCAAGTCAAGCCTTTGATAGGTTGGATGGATGAGTCATAATCCTTTATATTGTGGAAGGTAATCTTCTACATTCAAAGTCCGATGATGTAAATGTAAATCTCATCCAAAAAGACCCTCACAGAATTATCCAGAAGTTTTGACGAAATACCTGGCACTGAGGCCCAAGACACATAAAGGTAGTCATCAAAGGCAGGTTTCAATCTTATCTTACATATGGAAAAACTGAGGCCTAGAGAGATTGAGTTACTAAACAAAGGAGATAGAATAGCTGAGGTGGAAAGGAAACCAGGGTCTCTCTGAATCCATGATCCTCATGTTTCACGATGAATTGTGCTAAGTCTGCAGAGGAGTTCATTTTAATAGGACATTTTGAACCAAGAAGACCTGAAATAGCATGAGCCTGTGTGTCTTCCACAGTTATCCCAGGGCCTTGACACAGAAATGCTGAACACACATTTTAGGGGTGAGTGGGTGGGTGGATGGATGGAATAAAACATCATCATTCTGGGTAATTAACGGGTGCAGAAAAGGAACTGATTCTTGGTATTTCATGACGCCTGACCTGGCCTTATCACCAGGTTATTCAAACGGTAACCAAAAGCCATATGTGCCTACTGTAATTAAAATCTCTAATTAATGAAACCAGTTTGTCCTAACATGCCAGATGTGGAGCATCATATATGATACATTATGTAATGTATCCCATAATCATATAGTGACAAGAATATAAGATGTATAAGCTCTAGATGATGATCTCCAGTCTTTTGTTAATGTACCTGTGTCAATTTCAATGAAACATGTGCAGAATTGAAAATTTAGGACTTAATGGATTAATATCACCTTAAATAAAAATTCAGCTCCTCCATTGCACTAGCGACACTTCAAATGCTCAGTGGCCACATAAGGTCAGTGGCTGCACACTGAACAGCACAGATGCAGAACATTCCCTCATCCCAGAGAGCTCTGTTGGGCGACATTCCTCCAGAGAGACTGCAGGTCCTTCCATCATAGAACCTCTGATGAAGGTCTGTGTGAGCATATTTCTGTGCCTTGAGGGTGAATTATGAAGACACATGTAACCAGAAACCCAGCTACTCTTCCTCTTGCAAAGGCCTTTCTTGGGCAGCGTGGATCAGTAGAGACTTGGCCCTCAGGTGCCTGTTCCTGCCTCCGAGAGGCAGAGTAACTACTTGTCCCACCAGACCTCTCCATCCACTAAAGGTGCCATTGACATGTGGCTCTGTTCAAACTATAAACATCTAACCAACTCCAGATGCACAAGTAGTAGATTTAAAGTCCTGTCAATATGGACACTAGGGTCTGAAATGAAACACTTGGCATTCAATTTGACTAAAACGTTAAACTCACAATTTATTGGTTCAATAAAATGCGAGTGCTAAGAGCCAATTTTCAGGTTGGAGCCTCCACACGTGTGGTTGCGTGGGTGAATGCTCGAAGGCAGTTTTTCAAGGCAGTGCTGATGGCACGGTTAAAAACCAGTCTTCAAAATAGAGCTTTGGTGGTAATAATCATTTTTAATGGGCCTGAAACGTTATTCCTGATGAATGTGTTGCTCTCCACAAAACTCTTTCCTGTGTTGGGTGATAAAACAAAATTGCCGATAAACCGCAGTGTCTATGAAGAGTAAAGACAGAGACAGCAGAAGGAATTGGAGCTGTCAGAAAACATGAGCCTTCCCATAGGTTCTGAAATTTTCTTCTGGTAGGGCTGACTGAATTTCATGAGCTACAAATGACCAACTCGGGTGAAGAGTGAAAACTGGCAAGCTCTATAACTGTGGAGAGTTTTGGAGGCAATAATGGATATATTAAAAATTTGACCTAAGAGTGACAAGAACAAAAAAGTTCGCCTTTCCCAGTCCATAAAGAATAACAAAAAAATACCCCCCCCCATGCTAATTCATCTCTCCTCTCCTGTTTAAAATGTAAACACGGGAAGGTGGATTGGATGTACTTTTTCCCCCATTCTTCCCAGTGGGCACAACAAACCTGGGCATTGTATACAAAACAAACAGAGAAGATTGAGGAGGTGGAGAGAAGGCAGAACTGTGAGGAATAGTTAGGAACAAATGGTGGTGAGTTTCCTGGGCTGTGGTTTTGCCTTACATATCCCAGAAGAAGCTGGCAACCCCCAATGCCATCAAATACAGGGAAGAAATCAGATCCCCAACAAATGCTTGCTCTCCTAGCTAAAGGACCAGAAAAAGGACAGGCTAGTAAGACAGAAAAAATTTTAGACAAAAACTGCCCTAATCCAACCAAACAGCACAGAAAAACCACAGCCTTACTCCCACTCAGGCCAACAAAGAAGGGGGGAGCCCAGAATCTCTATTCCTACCCTCAAAGTTGTAAGAAGGCACAAAGCAGGGAGCCAGCACTGCCCACCTGTGGGGTGATAAATAAACCCCCACCCTTAACCCCAGATACAGAGGCCAAGTGGGAGCCTGGACTTCCATTCCTACAGCAATAAAGAGGCATTCCTCCCTCCCAGCTAGGCTGCTGTCATAAGAGACCTGGTAGGGAGTCAGGATGCTCATCATTAACATGACCCTACTGGTAAGCAAGCCCCTTCCCTCTAGGGCTCCCAGTGCAGGCCATGCGGGGAGCAGAAAAAAGCATTGCTATGTCCACTTCCAATAGGAAGGAACTCCTGAAGCCAGGTGGGGTGCCAGAGCTTCCACCCCTGCCTACTGTTATGGAGATTCCCTCGGAGAGTCAAGGGCTAAGGAGGGGGAGAGAGGATGGGGGAGGACAGTGGGTGTGGTCTCTACTTCGACTGGATCAGTGTCACTATCTCCGTCCTGATGTTGTGCTATAGTTTTATAAGATGTTACCATTGAGCAAAATTGGGTAAAGAATATATGGGGCCCCTCTGCATTATTTCTTATAATTGCATGTAAATATATAACTATCTCAAAATAAATATAATTCAAAAATGTTAATGGTGCACCTTCTAAGGTAAACAACTTTATAAATTATGATCAAATATCTAGTGACTTTGGATCCCTTCCCCACCCTTCAGTCTAATTCTCATTAAAGTGTAATATTTTCTGTTGTAAAGTTGCTTTAGCTAACAATGGAGTTCAAAATTCATTCTCAATTCAAAAAAAAAAAAAAACAGCTGTATCATATGGCCAAAGGAAAAGAAAGAAAGAACTGGGAATAATAAGCAGTTAGTTATGTCTCTTTTTTTTTTCCTGGATATTTAACTTAGTTTGATACTTAAAATTCTTTGCATGTAATAAAAAGTTTAATCTTTATGATTAATTCATTAATTCAAAAGCATGTATTACGTACTACCATGCTTATATTTGTTTCAGTTAGTATTTCAGGACCTATGGAAATAAGTAAATTTTGACTAAACAATCAATAAATCTCCCCTCTTCACCATCTCTAACATGTAAAAATCCAGATCTTCACTGTAGCTGTCATCTCAAAACAATCAATAGACTGTTTAATGCATAAAATTCTATCTTGTGACCAGAAAAAAATTTTTGTCATTAAGAAAATAACTCCTCCTCATTGTTTTACAGATTTGAGTTTTTCACAAAATATATCTTAAAAATAAAAATAAAGAAAAAAGAAAATAACTCCTGTTCCTTTAAATCAATATTTCGGGTGTCATTAGCACTGTACAAAGCATTAGAGAGACGCAGATGGGTTGCTGGGTAATGGGAAGGTAAGAATAATTTGGAAATGACCAGTCTTCTTTTTCCTCATCTCTTACTGCCTGGAACCAATCTGTGTGCTGTACTTGGAAAAACAATGATGGGCCATAGAAATTGTTTTTCCATGGCTCTGGCAACTGTATGCAAGACCTAGAGATGGAGAATAATGTTTGCTAAAAGAGCATCTGCTTTCTCAGAAATCCACTTGAGGGTTTTATGAACACGACTGCCTCAAAGTCAAATGCAATTAAGACAGTGAGAACTCACTTTGTGTTGTTCAAAGCAGGCCATAAGCATCATAGCTTTGGAATTGAGATCCCATCTAACCATCCCCAAAGCCAAACTTCTTTGTGGGGAGAGAAAGGGTAAAAATTGATGTGACATCTTATGAATAGAAATTCTTATAAACTCTCTTCAAAGATTCCTTACAAGATACAATAGTCCTTACTCAACACAACCATGGGATGAATTAAGTGTAAACAAATATAAAAATGGCTATTAAATTTCCATTCAAATTCATACACATGGGTTTAATACTAATAATTAAGGAAGGAAAGCTGGCAAAATACATGTAAAATTTAGCCAAACCCAAAATGCTTAAACAATAAGTCAAGACTTTCTGAAAACATAGAGCACTACTGGGTTTGCCCATCCCTAGTGACAAGAAATTGAGAAACTGAAACTAACTCTGCCTAAATATTCTTTCTGCACCAACAGATGCTACAGTTCATTCCTGCCAAGGAGCCCAGTGGACTGGCGTCTAGAGCCAAGAACAGAGCATGTGTCTCCACACGGCCCCCATTCTGTCCAAGGCCTCTCTCAGATGCCAGAATTGTCTCTCCTCTACCTCCTTCCAGGCAACATATCCAGGTACAAGCCTTCCTTTCTTTTGAGTCTAATTTTCTTACCTCTGGGTTTTGAAGGACAGATATGTCATCCCATACTTTAGAGTTGAAATAATTACCATCAATCCTCTAGAACCTTAGGAGTGTAACTGTCCTGACTTGGAGTACCTTGGTGATATTACAAGACCTAATCATTGGGTGAGAAGACTGATGCTCCAAAAATGCTGTCAAATCAACATACCAGGATAGAAAAGAAGATCTGGGGTGGACATGTCCTACCTGGTCAGGTAAGAATGTAACAAGTACAAATGTCTGTAGTCACTCCCTAACAGTTCTGGATTGCACCTGCTTAACAGAGCTGACACAATTACAATATGTAATATTACACAGAACTACACAAATTATAAGATATTTTCTTACACATTATAATCATTTAATCCACATGAGAATTTGGAGTCAATATTACCATTCTCTGGATGAGGAGACTATCAAGTCAGTGGCTACTGAGAAACAGTCAGGACTTGAATCCAGAAATTCCAAACTCTGTTCTCTGTCCTCTCTACCACTGCTGAGGCAAGGCAGAGCCATTCCAAGTGTGCAGCAGCTGGCAGGATGAACGTTCGGGGCTTCAAGTACAGCTTATATAATAGACCACAAGCGCTCCTGGAACCCTACTGCTCCAATTCAAATTGCTTAGCCAGGAGCTCACTATTGTCATGATTCGTTAGTATTTTAACTTTAGGCAGTATAAACAACAGTTTTTTCATGTGAAGAACAGAATCTCACCAAATTCTACCATAGATACCAAAACCACTTCTGACAATATGGCTACCAAACTGTCTTTTAAGGAACTGTGGTATCTGATTAACTAATACATTGCATTTTTTTATAGCCAGAACAAAAAAGAAGTAACTATTTGACGTTTTTAAGAACGTGTACAGTGTATTCTTTCCATTGGTCAAAAGATAACTAGTTCTTTAATTTAAACCTGCACAAACAAATTAAAATGATACTATATAACTATATTTTATGTTTTTATGTTTCGTGAGGATTCAAATATAAGATAACTCATTGAAGAAAAGTGATTTGTTTCAGATTAACCAAATAAGAGCTCCCTAGAGTTCATTTGAATGAGGAATGCTTTAACCTAACCTTTATCGTAAAGCCAAACCAATGGATTCTGAGTATCAGAAATAGGTTTATTTGTAGCCAGGCGTGGTAGCCCACGCCTGTAATCCCAGTGGCTCAGAAGGCTGAGACAGGAGGATTGGGAGTTTAAAGCCAGCCTCAGCAAAAGTGAGGCACTAAGCAACTCAGTGAGAACCTGTCTCTAAATAAAATACATAATTGGGCTGGGGATATGGCTCAGTGGTTGAGTGCCCCTTAGTTCAATCTCCCAGTACCAAGAAGAAAAAAAAATGTTTATTTGTATAATCTATAAAAATATTTTAATTAGTGAGCTGGGGTTGTGGCTCAGTTGTTACAGCGCTTACCTAGCATGTGTGAGGCCCTGGGTTTGATTCTCAGCACCACATATAAAAACAAATAAATGAAACAAAGTTCCATCAACAACTAAAATTTAAAATATAGATATTTTAATTACTCTTCACTCATACACGTTTTGGAAATATCCTATTGAAACCATAAATCCAAATGTTAAAAAACAACCAGACCTATAGTTATTATAAATTCTGGACCAAACAAAATTAATCAGATCAGCAAAACTCATGAGAAAACAAGCTCTGGTGACGTTTTCAGCTCATTAATCTATTTCTATGACAGTTTAATAGACCCAGTTGGTTGAAAAGAAGCAAATGACACAATATATCTTGATTCAAGAAAAGTTTTTTGAATTAGTTTCATACAACAAAAAAGTAATTGATGAGAAATATTTGGAACATAAAACTCCTCGGTAGGTGGTTGGCTGGTGGAAGATTATCTTTAAGGAGTAGCTATGAATAAACCAAGGTCAACAAAACAAAGATATTTTACCTTTTAATCTAAGACATAAATATTTCTGCATAAAAACCTGCTCACTAATGTGAGAACACTGCCTCTAGAGAGGAATCGGCGTCTTAGACAGGGTAGCCCCACAGCACACCTTCCTCTCCTTAGGAGATTTTCTGGGAACTCTGGCAAATAGCAGAGGAAGAAGAGCAAGAGGGAGTGGGCAGGAGAGATGGGGAGGAAAGGAAGGTGATCTGAGCAAGGAAAGAGTTACTCGGCAGGAAAACAAAATGAACTAAGCGAGAAAATCACCTTTAGGTGGTAAATGATTATAAATTAAATCAAGTCAGTGCTATATCTCGAAGGTACTTTAAAAGATCACTGGACTCGGTAGTTTTCAAAGGCCAGTTTTTATCAGTCTTCTCTGAAATGAAAAAATAATAATAATAAGGACATCATATTAAGGGGTTTTTTTTAATAAAAATTTTAACTTGAATATAGGGCTGTCCTTTATTGTTACATGCTCATTTCCCCTCCCCTGTGGCGATCATAAGTGGTACTTTAGTACTTTTTTAATGTTCTTACTTGGAAAAAAGAAATATTGGTAATCCTATGTTGGTCTCCAAAAATCATTTTAGAAATTACATTTTGGTCAAAAGTGAAATTGAAAGTCTAGAAATCACTGGCCTAGTCCTTTCTTTTGTCCTTTCCATCTAAGTAAATTAGTCTGTGACGTATCCAACTCCACTCTATTTGAAAGTTCCCTGGAAACTCAGACAAAAATCCAGTCTCCAAATGTCTGGCTAGTCCAAGGCCTACTCAGTGCCAAGTGACCCACATGCCTGATGTTTCCAACTGAATTGAAAAGAAAGGTTATGTGCTGTACGCACTTTCTAGGTGCATCAGAGGACGAGGTTCTCACACACGACTGTGAAGGGAATACATTGGCTCACATCCCTATATCAGAAACCAACAAATTAAAACAAGAAGAGGCTTGGCCCACAAAGGAAACAGCAGGAAACGATTATTTAGGATTAAGATTCTTGTTCCTAGACATGTGTGGTAAAATATTGTCTGGATCAATTTCATTTGCCTCCTTTGATGAAGCCAAATTAACTTAAACCAACAGTGAGAAGAACTGCCAGTTATGAACGCTAATGTCACATATTCTAAAACATTCACCCTGGAGGCTTCTTAGTTAAATCATTGTAAGTCTCCTTTGATAATTAAGAATCCCTTTAATAATTACATTCATTAGGAATTACACTTTGGTAGGCCCTAAACTAATTATTATAGAGACTTCAAACAAAAAGTTCTACCCAATTCCCCTCCACTATTCTCAGGGAAACCAGGTCATTGGTTCCTGTTGGACAGTGAAGAGAGGAGCTAACCAGGGGTTGGGCACTCTCTCAGCAGTCCCTTCCCAAGCACTGGACCACTGTATTTCCCCAGCACTTTAGGAGCAGAGAGCTGGCCATCACAGGAGAAAGAGCAGACAGTATCTTCTAATGGTTAACTCTACATGTCAACTTGACTGGGTTAAGGGATGCCCAGATAGCTGACAAAATATTTTTGGATGTGTCTGAGAGGATGTTTCCAGAAGAGATTAGCATTTGAATCAATATACCTTGTAAAGAAGACTGCTCTCATTGATGTAGGCAGGAACCATTCAATTTGTTGAGGGCCTGAAGAGAACACAAAAGGCAGAAGAAGGGTAAATTTGGTCTGTCTGCAAATGGGACTTCCATTTTCTCCTGCCCTTGGACACACAAGGCCTTTGGACTTGAACTAGAACTCACACCATTGGCTCCCCTGGTTCTTAATCCTTTGGGTTAGTACAGGAACTGCAACCACAGTTTCCCTGGGCCTCCAGCTTGCAGATGGCAGATCTTCTTAGCCTCCGTAATTACACAAACCAGTCCCTCATAATAATCTTCCACGTGACTATATTTGTTTTCTCAGGTCTGCTTCTCTAGAAAAACCTAACATAACTTTTTAATCCACTGACTTAGGTCATATTTAGGCAGAATCACCTTGCTGACCCCTTTAACACATACATTTGAGAGACACATAAGCACTTGTTTTTAATTATACTCTTTTTTGTATTCTCAATTCCCTTATGAAAACTTCTGACCCAAAATACAAACAGGACTACATGTATACTTACATAGCTGTCAATCACTCACACTAACTGAGTGATTGGCATGTGTACAATATGTTGCTACACTATATCATCCAATAACGGGTTACCATTTAAGAAATAAAGGGCCCTTCCTGGACAGAGGGGATTCTTTATCATCCAGCTCTACCATTCAGTAGCTGTGTGACCTCAGCTAGCTATTTACCTCTCCAGCCCTCTGATTTCTCAACTATAAAAAGACTAAAGTAGAACACTGGCACTGATGAGTTCCCTTGAAGCCTTAACATTCAAAGTTCTGTGCAAGTACAAATGACTTAATAACCACCAGCAAAACCAAACACATGCATCCCAGCCAGAGGGTTAGCAGAATCTGCGGCTGACCGTAGCCAAACTTAGACTTTAATGTGGGGTTCTTTTTACAGTTAGTTTTGGAATGCACTCAAAAACCAAAAGGAAGTTAGGTTCCAATCCCTAAGTCAGTCCAGTCTTGATTTTCCAAGTCCAAAAGACAGACCTAGTCCTAGAGAGAGAAGAGGAGGTGTGGCTGTTGTGGGACTCCCAGGGATGGGGGCTCTGGCAGCAGCTCTGAGACGCTGGTCAATGCACAGCCCAGTCTCTGAGAGCAGACCAGACCAGGCACCAGCTCCCTTACCCGGGAGTACCTGCCATTCAGAGTGAGGGCCCACAAGCCTTGAGCTATCCATCCTCTTCTTTATGATATGAAAATCAAGTTGCCCCCAGACCAAGTAAAAACATCAGCATTTATCAGAATGCCAATGAGTTTTCAGAAGCAGAAAGACTTGCTCCCTGAATGGAAGAAAGCAGCTCTTTGAACAATATGGCACAGCTTGAGGGCCTGCCTGAGGTGAATGGGAATTAAAATAATCAAAATCAATGGTAATAATGTGCTCAAGAAGCAGTTCTGAAATGCAGATTACCCACTCAGTAGTCAACTCACTAATGACATTAGATAGTATGAAATACAAACAGGAGAAAAAACAATCTAAGCCAATTACGCTGATTATGCTTCTGACATCAAAAGGTATGGCAGATGAAGCTAAATTTCCATATATTAATATTTAAGCAGTGTAGACTAGAAAATACTGCACATAATGAAGACCCACTAGATTTCAGTACACATAGCAAAAATCTCTAATCAAGCAAAAAACCAATTTTCTAAATGATAATTAGCAATAATCATGTTCTTTAAGTGCAGGATATTATGAAGTACAAACTGCAGTATTTTTTTTAAAAAAATGTAAAAGACAGAATTCCCTGTACTAGTTATAGCACAACAAATATAATAAACAGAGCATACTTCAGAGTAGCCCTCTCCAGATCTTATCAATAAATGCATCAAGGATACATTTACATGTCTGATTGTATGATCAAAAAGTTGATTGCTATTTATCAAAGGAGGACAACATTGACGAGGCAATGTATCCCACATCAGAGAAAGGAGAAAGGGTAGAAGAGACAGAAGGGGAAAGTAACAGGAGAGGAACTTAAAATCTACATCTCCTAAGATATTTTGCTAAAAACCATATACAACTGTGTCCAGGCTTTCCAATAGCTCTTCTTTTTATTTCTCAGTTTGTACGATTGCTTTGCAAATAATTATTCACACAGGGCAAGGCAGAATTCCTGCCAAGTGAGCAATGGAGAATGTGAGCTCCATTTGTTTTACTACCTGAGTTCCTGCTAGGAGTGTAGAAATGGGAGAGGAGGGGGATTGCTAATTAAAGCAATAGCATACATTCCCAATATCCAACTATGTACATCTCATCCAGGGAGTACTGAAAACTCTTAATATACAGGATACTTTGTAAGAACAAAGCAGGGTCGGTCCACATGCCAATGCCGCTGAAGATAGTGCAATTCTATTGCGCTATTTATATGTGTTAGTCAATTTTCCATCACAAGTACCTGAAATAATCAACATATAGACAGAAAAGGTTTATTTTGGCCCATAGTTTTGGAAACACGGCTTTTGCGCATTTGGTAAGAGGCAGCATGGCAGGAGTACACAGCCAAGGAAAATTCCTTCTCTCACAGCCAGGAAGTAAAAGAGAGGAAGAAGAAGAAGAAGAAGGAAGGAGTCAGGGTCCCCAAATCCCTTTTGAGGGCATATCTCAAATGACCTAAAGACCTCCCCCAGCTCCACGCCTCCAACGGTCTACCAACCTGAGGACAAAGTCTTTAACACATGTGCCTCTGGGGGAAAATCAAGCACCAAACTATAGCAGCACAAACCTTGTTGCTCCTCTCAGCTCTGTGTGCTACTGTTATCTGCAGGAGGACCCATGGCACGGAGCAGAAAAGAGATTCTCCTCAAATCCCATGGCTGGTCTCCAGGTCTAACATGGAAGGTACACAAATGGGGTTTTGATCACTGTCTTTAGGAGACACTTTAGATAAGCTGGAAACTGAACCCAGCTCAGGAATAAACAACAGTTTGGAAAGCCAGCTCTGGTGTTTGACAAATGTGTATTTAACACCTGAGGTCTCAAAGACTTTCAAAACTCATTTCTCTCCCCCATGAAGTTCTCTCAGTTGGATGTCAAAGCCATGTTTCATACTTGGTCTCATCACCATCATCACCACCTACCACCAGCAAGGTCCTTTAAATCCAAATTAAGTCGGTCTAAATTTTCTAAATACGAACAGAACTTTCAAGTCAATTCATACAATGCCAAGTGCCAATCTCTTTACCCTCCAGTTGTCTCATAGGCCTGAGGGAGAAAACCTTGCAAAGAAAACCTTAGTGCCCCAAATCTAAAAAACCATGAATTTTCTTAATACCACTGAACCATGCACTAAATAATGGTTAAGAAGATAAGTGCTGTTATGTGTATTTTAACACAATAAAAAAAATGGAGAATAATTTATGAAAAATAATGCCTGCATCTAAAAATAGAAAAGACAATAAAACAACAATGGTTAAAAGAAGTAAGTAATTATACAGGATGGGAACAAGCAATATTTCAAATGTCTCCATGGGCCCTCATGTTCTAGCATGTTACTCTCTATCCCTTCCTTTTCTTTCCCCTCCCTTCCCTTCCCTTTTCTTTCTTCCATTTTTCACTTAAGCAGCCAAAATAGCCTTTTCAAAGAACCACCTTGTGCTGCCCAGAACTGCTTTTGACCTGTGTAGCTCCCGCATCTTTCAGGGAGACCAGTCACTCAACACTGTCAGATCCCAGAGCTTTCCCTTCTAATCTTCCATTGTTTTGCCAAATTGCTTTACTCCCTCCTGGTTGCCTTGTTTTTTTCTAGACTGTTGTAGATATTCTACTATCTGCCTCCAGCCTGAAGCAGAGAAAGATAGCAAGAGGCAGTACTTATTTAAACAAATTGCTTTACAGATCTCCTGGAGAAATGGCTGCATTTAGATAAGAGAAGGCTCTTCTGGACAACTCCTGCCTGTTTGTGAGACAAAATAGCAAGGTAATAGTGAGCTCAGACAAGAATTCACAATGAGGTTTTAAAAGTAGCCTGTGTATTCCGTGGAGATTTAATATTTTATTTAGAAGAGCTTCTCTCTCTCTCTCTCTCTCTCTCTCTCTCTCTCTCTCTCTCTCTCTCTCTCACTGAATATAAAAAAGCACTAAGTTGAAAACAAACATGCTAGGATAGTTCCTTTAAAAGTCCTCTCATTTTACCTAAAATGCAAAGAATCACAGTCTATAAAAGAAAATGAAATTATAACTCTGTGGTATTCACTGAACATCTATGGTGCATATAGCAATTTACTAGCCACTGTAGTTAATAAGCTGAAATTAACAAGTTCCGATCCCTTAAGGAATTTACCTTCTTCTCAGAAGACAACACTAACCCCACAAGCCTTTTCTTGATGCCAGATAGTCTATCACCCCCTACAATTAGTGCTGCCCTTCAGTAACCCAGGGGTTTGCAATGCTGTACTGAGTGTAATTCACCCCTTCCTTGCTGCGGATCTGCAGCTTCATTGGCCAAGGTGCACATGCGATTTCAACCCTGGGAAAGAGATGCATGTGGTGAGGCAGGGGTTGACAGACAGACCCCGTGAAGTATTGACTGACGTGGTGAGTCGCTACTATGAATCTGTGTCTAGTCAGGTCTGTGAAAAGGTTCCTATTTTTAAGACATTGTCCCACAGCCTCGGGATGAGGATGTAACCACCACTCAGGTTGCAATGTCACATACTTCTCTCATGGTCTTTCCTCCCCCAAGGAATTTTGTTTCCTTTATTCAATAAATGATTTGATAAGACCTACTAGACACTGGGAACTCCAAGATACAAGTTTCTGGTACACAAGCTCAAAGGAAAATAGACACATTAATTACAGCATTATATGAAGCAAACCAAAGGAAAAGAAATGAATTGTTCATGAAATAGCACTAGGAAAAATGGAAGAGTTTTCTAAGCATGAATAAAACAGAAGACATCTTTAAAGAGCATGTATGACTCTGAGTTTGTTTTATTTATGAGAATATTACATAATAAACATCCATATATCCATCCACCACCCGTATTTGGTAAATAGATACTTGTATTTAACTACAAAAAACAATTTAAACATTTATTTACCAGAAAATGTTCCAAGCAAAATTAAAATCAAGTAATAAATAGTAAAGTCTATTTTCAAACAATATGGAAAGGTTTTATAAGCTTTTTAAATTATTATTTTAATTGTACAAATGTATAGGTACAGTGTGATAGTTTGACACATGCATTTAGTGTGTAATGATCACATTACACAACATGTTAACTTTTCCATCTTTTTTAAAAAGTTAACACAGAACAACTGTACATATTGATGGAGAACAGGGTGATATTTCAATACATATGTAATATATGTTGATCAAATCAGGGTAATTAATATTTCCATCTCTCTATTATTACTTTGAGTTTAGAGCCTTGGCATCCCTCTCTTCTGGTTATTCATAGACTGTATACTAAGTTATTATGAACACTAGAATTTACTACTTCTCTGTTTGGGTTCCTCTATCCCTTACCCTTCCTAACCTCTAGTAATCACCATATATTTCCATCAACATTTTTTTAACATTTACATATGAGAGAGGACATACACTATTTGTCTATCTCTGACTTATTTCACTTAACATAATGTCCTCCAGTTCTATCCACTTTGTTGCAAATGATAGAATATTATTCTTGCAGGGCACAGTGGCACATGCTTGTAATCCCAGTAGCTTGGGAGGCTGAGGCAGGAGGATCAAGGGAACAAAGTCAGCCTTAGTAAGAGCAAGGTGCTAAGCAACTCAGTGAGACCCTGTCTCTAAATAAATTACAAAATATGCCTGGGGATGTGGTTCAGTGATCAAATGCCCCTGAGTTTAATCCCTGGTACCTCCACCCAAAATTATTGTTTTTCAGGGCTTAATAATATATCATTGTGTATATATACCACATTCTTTTCCATTGATCCACTGATGGGCATCCAGGTTGATTTGGTATATTAGCTATTGTGAATAGTGCGTTAGTAAACATGGGTGTGCAGGTGTCTCTTCATATGTAAAGAGTTGTTACAAATTAATAGGGAAACAGTAACATCCAAACAAAAATAGACATATGCAATTAGACAGTTTTTGAAAAACTTCAACTGGTCAATAAACACATTTAAATGTTTAATCTTATAATTACCAAACACTAATAATCATAAGCATGCAATATAAGACAATGAGATACTACTATTTTTACTGGTAAGAGTTTAGAGAGATATTTGCTTTCATAAATTCCTGGCTAGGAAAGTAAGTTGAATTATCTTTCAGAAAAGCAACTTTGAAACATGTCTACATGTAGGAGCATATACTCTGGACCCCCCAATTTACTTCCAAGAATGATCTGTAATGAAATAACCAAAGACTTAAGATGACTTACTTAAAAAAATTAACTGTATCATTATTTATATTTGCAAGAATTGGAACAGTTTAAACATCCAAGAAAGAGAAATGGTTAAATAAAATTCAAGATAGCATTTAAAAATGGATGTTTGCATTTGTGTACATGTAAGTGATTTCTCTTTCTTTCTATGACAGAAAATGTTATACAATGGCTGTCTCAGGGTAGTGGGATTATAGGGATTTCTTTCCCCCACAACTTTATATTTTTTTCTGCATTTTCCAAGTTAATACAATGAATATATATTACTTTATAAGTTAAAATACATTTTTAATTTTTTTTTCGGTACCAGGGATTGAAGCTAGGGGTGCTTAAACACTGAAGCACATCTCCAGCCCTTTTTATTTTGAAAAAGGGTCTGGCTAAGTTGCATAGGCCCTCACTAAGTTGCTGAGGCTGAGTTTGAACTTGCAGTCCTCCTGCTTCATGCTCCTGAGTCTCTAGGATTATAGTTGTGCACCATGGCACCCAGCTACATTTTTAATTTTTAAAAAATTATAAACCATCTAGTGTGGGAAAGAGGTAGGAATGTGGTAAACTAATTGAGTGTCGTTGTTGTTGTTGTTAACTAATCGAGTGTTTTTGTTTTGGGGAAATGTACCCAAGACATAGCAGCTGTGGTATTTTCTCATATGTCTGACTCTCAGTGAGGCATTTTGTCATTAATTCCTCCTACCTTCATTACACCTCTATAGCACAGAACTTACCTGGGAGATCTCAGCCATTTCTGCCTCTTAGCCACTCTTTTCCAAAGGGCCATAACCCAGTCCATGATGCCATCTTCATAGGCAGCCATATATACACCCTGTGGTCTCACTCTCAACACCAGTCCCAACTGAGTAGGAGACAGGCTCCTGAGCCAAAGGCAGCTCATCCCAAACTGGTCAGCATATTATTTCCTAAGGGTAAGACATAACCTGGGTCCCACGGAGTTCTTCTCCCAGAATATGAAGAAAGAATGTTTTGGTTGGTGTGGGAAGACCAACACATCAGCAAATCCAGACCAAAGTGGTGGGGGATCCCCAGTGTGAAAAGCCAGCACGTCAGCTACAGAAATGCCTGAGTAGACGATGGAGTCTGCCATCCACTCCAGGCCCACAGAGGCCCTTTCCATATCGCTCTCCTCTTGGATTCTATTGCCTCCAAAGTCTCCTTCCCTGATCTCTAGTCTCCTGAGTCCCACTATCTACCTACTCACAGTCTCCACTTGTCCCATAGGCATTTCTACATGTTGACCACTAGACTTCTGATCTTCAACTTAAGCCTGCTCCTCTTGAAGTCTTTCTAAGTCAATGACCAATTGACATGAAAGTCTTTTTTTTTTTTTTTTTATTGTTGGTCATTCAAAACATTACATAGTTCTTAATACATCATATTTCACAGTTTGGTTCAAGTGGGTTATGAACTCCCAAGACATGAAAGTCTTTCCAAACTCCTCTCTCTCACATACACACACACTCTCATTTAACTCATTGGTAAACTCTGTTTTAACCAGGGAGATAGATACAGTTGCACTACCTGTTTACCACCTGCACCACCACTCCTCTAGTCCAAACCATGATCACTGTCTCTCACCTGGATCAGGTCATCCTTACCATTCTTGCTCAAAATCTTCTAGCTGCTTTTGATCTCCGGCAGAATGTAAATTTCTTCTCAGCCCACAAGGCCCCCACCTCCATGATTCCCCCCTCCCAACTCCCATCCCCTATTCCTCTCTGTTCCTCAGCTCTGACTTCATTTCATGTCAGTTTCCCTGGGGCTCACTCACATCCAGCCACACCAGTCTCTCCCCTTCCTTGAGCACACCAACCACACACCTACCTTAGGGGGGGATTGTCTACCTGGGATGCTTGTCCTCTAAATAGCTGCAAGAATCCTCCCCTCATTCACTCTCAGCCCTATTCAAACCTCATCTTATAAGAGAGGCTTTTTCCAGCTTCTTTATCCAAAATAACACTTGGCTGCTGTCATTCTCTGTCACTTGAAGAGCTGCCATGTGTCTTTCAAGATGTGCACTGCACAACTCCAGGGGCATTATTCACATCGTAGTCATCAAAGATTTGCAAATGAATTAAGACATTTCCTGGCAGTAAAGTACTTTCAGAAAGGGATGTTTTACGAATTTGCACAAAGATACTCTATAGGGTAGCAGCAGCCCCGTCTCTGCCCTGCATCATTATCTTCTCTGTATTTCTCACTACCTGACAGATATCATCCACCTCCCTACACTCAGCTCTGTGAGATCAGGCATTTTGCCTGTTGTCTACAACACTATTTCCAGTATTTAGAACAGTGCTTGGGATATACTGGAGACTCAAGATTTTTTGGAATCCACCAATCATTATCCGTCAATCATGAATTGATCCTATGTTCTTAGAGAAGACTCTCCTTTTTTCAACTCCCTGGAATGAGCTGATCATTCTTATATCAATACAAATCCAAAAAGCATAGTACTAAGATAACCTTATTTTACAGATTTAAAAAAATATATTTCTAGATGATCCATAAATTACCCAAGGTCTAACAGCTAGAAAGTGACTTCTACCACCCCAGATGCCACTTTCCAAAACACGACCTTGCCTGCAAAGACTGGCATTCCTAAATACAACCATCAAGTAATAATGAAGCTTTGCTTTGTTAAATAATGAAGCTTAACATAAAAGAGAAAATTATATGCTTTAATGTTTTGTAGCAATGAATCACAATATTTATTAATAATAATTCCTTAATAATGGGGAATTGCAGCAATCTGCCTTTTAACATTGCATCATAAAGGGAAAGCAATAAACTTTTATTTTAAATGAACTGATGAGAAAATGTCAAGAAGAGTAATATTTACGAGTAAAGAATTGTCACAGGGAAATTAAATCCTGAAGGCTTTATTTACACATTAAAAAGAAGAAGTGGAGGAAATAAGCAATTACAGTACAGAAAGTTCAAATGAAATAATGGTAGATGGTTTTTCCAGCTATTTAATTAGAAGAATCTGCAGGCGAGGCTAGCTGTTTTGAAGTTCTGCATGAATACAAATGAGCATGTCACGTTACAGCGATGTCGATCCAAGAGCATAATATTTTAGTATTACCATTTTTCTCAAGGAGTGGGAGAACTGCTTTCTAAATAAAATGACATACTTCTTATTAATATTTAGATCTTGTACATTCTCAGCTTTGCAGGGAAACTATGAAGGGGCATCTAAACCTGAGTAGCAACCACAATAGTCAAGGCAACGGAAGATAGGCTGTGACCACACGCTCACAGACACCAAGAGGGCAGCTTCTCACGGGTCTGCCTGGGGATAGCTAGAAAAACAGCACCAACACCAAAAATAAAAAGTAAGAATAAACTGGGAGATTTTGTATAGAAACCAACAGCCCTGCCTGCCACAGATTTTTTTGTTTTTGTTTTTGTTTAAGGTACTAGGGATTGAACCCAGAGGCACTTAACTGCTAAACCACCTCCTCAGGCCTTTTCTTGTATTTTGTTTAGAGACAGGGTCTTGCTGAGTTGCTTAGGGCCTTGCTAGGTTGCTGAGGCTGGCTTTGAACTCATGATCCTCCTGTCTCAACCTCCTGAGTTGTTGGGATTACAGGTGTGTGCCGCTGCACCTGGCTGCCCCAGCTTTTTCTGAATGCACATGAAGGCACACACACGAGATTAACACAACAGTTTAGAGCAGTTTTTTTCCCAAATCTGTAATGAATGAGTGCTGAGAGCCACAGCCGAGTCTGTATGGCCCCTGGCATTTTGCCAACAGTATTGATTGACAGGCAAGGCGTTAATATCCGCCTCTGCCGCTACTTTTGAGTTCTAGCGCTAATTTTGAGTTCTCGCGCTATTTTTAGTTCTCACGGGGATTCCCCGGGAGTTCCCATTGGTTGGCGAAGTGCAGGAGGAGGGTTTTCCCGGAGAGATATTTCCGGCTGGGGGTTCCTGGAGGAGCCTCGTGGCTTTTCGGGAGGATTCCCCAGGAGCGTGTGTGAGGTTTTTTCTTGCAGTAGAAAAAATAAAATTTGTTCCTGCTTTAGTGGCTCGTGATTTGTGCCCAGCCAGACTGCGGCATTTGGCGGCCCGGACGGGGAACGTCTGAAGCTTCGGGGTAAGTGAAATTGCTTACCCCTAAGGGAAGGCAAGAGAATGGGTGACCATTTTAAAAAACAATATGTTCTTGCTTTGATTTGTTTTGGTTTTGTTTCAAGCTGCCTATCCCTAGAATTTTCTCAGGCAGACTGGGAAAAATGGTTGGCTCAAGGTTTGAAGTTGTTTTCCCCTGAGGAAGAGATAGAAATAGACCACAAATGCACATGTCCAGAAAATAGGAAAATTGATACAACGATTTTTTGTTCCATTTTTGTTTCATTCTGTTTCGGTCTTGTTTTGTGTTATCTTTTTGGGTTGCGTTATCTTTGTAACAGATTAGAAATTAGTAAAAAACAAACTGAAAGAGTGTTAAATAAATTGTTAGAGGTTCAAACCATGGAGAAAGACAATTTAGATCAAGCAAAAGAGAAGGTCTCTCAAGCTAGTCAGACAGAGGAAGAAAATTTAAAGGAAGAAAGCTTAGAGGAGAAACAGCTATCAGGGGGGAAGCAACAACAGGAGGCTGCTACTAACACCGATCTATCACCAGAGGGCGTAATTCAGCCAACAGCTCCACCTATGGAGATAGCTGAGTGGCCCTCAACCCCCTCAACCCCCGTAGTTGATAGATGGGATCCTGAGACAGGACCTCAAAGATTAGCATGCCCTGTACTTGAGCAGGCAGGAGGGCAGCGAATTCACCGTGAGTTAGAGTTCAAAACAGTGAAGCAATTAAAGGAGGCTGTAACAACCTATGGTCCTCATGCACCCTTCACTGTAAGCATGGTCGAATCCATTACTAACTTGGACATGACTCCAGCAGATTGGGCTAGCATGTGTAGATCTGTGCTAAATGGAGGACAATATTTGTTATGGAAGGTTGCCAATGAGGAATTTTGCAGGGAGACAGCTAGACGAAATGCAGCAGCCGGTTACCCTCAAAGAAGTCTAGAGATGTTGCTAGGAAAAGGACCTTATGAGGGTCAGCGGCAACAAATTCAATATGATCCTGCTGTATATGCACAGATTGCTGCAGACGCAGTTAGGGCATGGAAGACTTTACAAGGACAGGGAGATTTACAAGGTCAGCTATCTAAGGTAATACAGAGACCTAATGAACCTTACGCTGACTTTGTAGATAGGCTTATTCAAACAGCCACCAAAATTTTTGGTGACACAGAACAAGCAATGCCATTTATAAAACAACTGGCTTATGACCAAGCAAATCGTTGCTGCAGAGAGGTCATTAGACCATGGAGACATGAAGATTTAAACACATATATTAAATTATGTAGAGACATTAATGAACAAGGACAAGTCTTGGCAGCAGTACAACAGGCTTTAGATGCCAGGCCAAAAACATGCTACAATTGTGAACAAACAGGACATTTTAAAAGGAGTTGCCCCATAGGAGGAAGGTATAACAAAGTTAGGTATCAAAGGAATAGAACACCAGATATTTGCCCACGATGCCATAGAGGGAGACACTGGGCTAATGAATGCCGTTCTCAAACCACCATAGAGGGTACTCCATTATCAAAAAATGGACAAGGACCAGGTGGTTACCCACGATATCGTGGAGAAAGGCATCAGGCTCCATTGCCAAAAAACGGACAGGGGGGCCCAATGCTCCGGGGCCCACGACCACAAATGTACGGGGCACTGGAGGAACCCAGAAAAACCATGGAGGAACCCAGCAACCCCATCAGGGTAGTACCCAGGACACATTATCCATCCGATCTCTCATCAGACGAACCAGAGGGAGCGCAGGGTTGGACATCTGCGCCTCCGCCAGAGCAGTACTAACTCCAGAGATGGGAGTTCAAATCATTCCCACAGGAGTAAAAGGACCTCTTCCCAAAGGAACAGTAGGCTTATTGTTAGGACGTAGTTCTTCTACGCTAAAAGGACTTATGATAAGTCCCGGGGTAATTGATCCCGATTATGAAGGTGAAATAAAAATTATAGCTAGTTCTCCAAAGGGTATATCAGTAATTTCACCAGGAGATAGAATAGCACAGTTATTAATAATATCCAGCCTACATGATAAATTTTCCAGTACTACTATGGAAAGAGGTTCCAGGGGATTAGGCTCCACAGGTGTAGATTGGGCTATGCTGTCTTTGAATTTAGATTCTCGCCCAATGCTAAAACTAAATATTCAAGGACATGAATTTAATGGGCTACTGGATACAGGTGCAGACCTTAGCATCATATCTCGTCAAGAATGGCCAAAACATTGGCCATTACAACAAGCCACTCAAACGCTTCGAGGCCTAGGAGTGGCAACTAATCCCCATAGAAGTGCAATGGTCTTAGATTGGAAGGATCCTGAAGGATGTGAAGGAACTATACAGCCATATGTATTGGATCATCTTCCCGTAAATTTATGGGGACGAGATGTCTTAGATCAATTAGGTTTGACATTAACAAATAATATCAATCAAAATGCACCCACTATTATGGCTAGACAAGGTTTTAGGAAAGGAAAAAGATTAGAAAAACAAGAACAAGGTATAGCGGCACCAATACAAATAGATCAAAGAATAAATAGACATGGACTGGGTTTTCAGAAGGGGTCACTGAGGCAATAAAAATCACTTGGAAATCAGATAGACCAGTATGGGTTTCTCAGTGGCCCCTGACTAAAGAAAAGATACAAGCAGCCCATGACCTGGTCAAACAACAATTAGCGGAGGGACATATACAACCTTCTGTATCTCCCTATAATACTCCCATTTTTGTCATTAAAAAGAAATCTGGTAAATGGAGATTATTACAAGATTTAAGAGCCATTAATAATGAGATGGTTATTATGGGACCTGCTCAATCAGGGATTCCTCAATTGTCTGCTTTACCAAAAACCTGGTATGTTTTAGCTATAGATATTAAAGATTGTTTCTTTTCAATTCCAATTCATCCTGAGGATAGTCCACATTTTGCATTTACTATCCCTGCACTGAATCATGAAGGTCCTGATCAGAGATATGAATGGAAAGTGCTCCCTCAAGGGATGGCTAACAGCCCAACTATGTGTCAAATTTATGTTAATAAAGCAATCCAGCCACTTAGAAATCAAAATCCTGAACTACAAATATTTCACTATATGGATGATGTATTGTTAGCACACAAAGATAAAAACACATTGTTGGAATGTTATGCCACACTTACAAATTTGTTAAAAAATTATAATCTAGAGATAGCAATAGATAAAGTACAATTAAATTTTCCAATTAATTATTTAGGAGTTCTATTATCCTCAACCATGGTCCGTCCACCTAAAATTCAAATACGAGTAGATCAACTCAAATCGCTTAATGACTTTCAAAAGTTGTTGGGAGATATAAATTGGATAAGGCCTTATCTAGGCATACCAACAGGAGAGTTGGGACCTTTATTTGATATCCTAAAAGGTCCATCAGATCCAAATTCACCCCGCATATTAACTCCTGAAGCAAGAAAGGCATTAAAAATTATTGAAACATATATGGAAAATATGCATTTGGACAGAATTGATATAAGTTTGCCTTTATTATTCATTGTAATACCAACAAAAAATATTCCTACAGGAGTATTTTGGCAAGAAGGTCCATTATTGTGGATACATTTATCTTACTCTCCTAACACTATTCTTACTAGGTATCCTGAGGCTGTAGGACAATTAATACTGAAAGGAATAAAAGCAGCAAAGGGAGTGTTTGGAATTTCTCCCAATAAAATTATTACTCCATATACTATGGAGCAAATTGATGAGTTAGCTAATGAGTTAAATACATGGGCAATAATCATGTGTAAATCAAATGTTTCATTTGATAATCATTTACCATCTAATCCTTTGTTGTCTTTTTGGTCTAAGCATCCTGTAGTTTTTCCTAAAATGACAAGAAAAACACCTATCGTGAATGCTCCAAATATATTCACTGATGGGTCTAATAATGGTACAGCAGCAGTAGTTACCCCTGATCAAACTTTTACATTTTTAGTTCCCAAACAATCAGCTCAAAAGGTAGAGCTCAATGCAGTTTTACAAGCTTTTGTGATGTTTAAAGATTCTGTATTTAATTTATTTTCTGATAGTCAGTATATAGTTAATGCTATAATATCCCTTGAAGATGCTGGTAGGATTTCCCCTTCCTCTACTGTTTTCTCTTTGTTTTCCACTATACAAAGTCTAATCTGGGATAGAAAAGATCCATTCTTTATAGGACATATCAGGGCACATACAGGATTGCCTGGAGCCCTTAGTTTGGGCAATGATTTAGCAGATAAAACTACACATGATATACATATTTTTTCTACTGTAGAAGAAGCTACAAATTTTCATAAAAGGTTTCACGTTAATGCTAATACTTTACAAAAGCGTTTTAAAATAACTAAGGAACAAGCCAGGCATATAATAAAACAATGTCAAAATTGTGTGACCTTTTTACCACAAGTTAATCTTGGAGTCAATCCTAGAGGACTGATACCTAACCATATTTGGCAGATGGACGTCACACACTTGCCAGAATTTGGAAAATTAAAATATTTACATGTTACAGTTGATACTTCTTCCGGATTTTTGATGGGCTCCCTTCATGCCGGAGAAAAAACTAAAGATGTTATAGCTCATTGCTTACAAAATTTTGCCACTGTGGGTGTTCCTAAACAGTTAAAAACTGATAATGGTCCTGGTTACACTTCTAACTCTTTTAAACAATTTTGCTCATCTTTTGGTATTACTCATATAACAGGAATCCCATACAATCCACAGGGGCAAGGCATAGTTGAAAGAGCTCATCAAACTATTAAAACGTACTTATTAAAGCAAAAAGAGGGAATTGGAAAGGGGTATATATCCCCCAAAGATAAACTTAAAATAACCCTTTTTACTCTAAACTTTCTAAATTTGGATTCATCAGGACTTAGTGCTGCGGAAAGACATATGTATCCGAAAAATGTACATAAGCCTAAGGTACTTTGGAAAGATATTCTAACAGGACAATGGAAAGGTCCCGACCCAGTTATTGTCTGGAGTCGGGGTTCCGTTTGTGTGTTCCCACAGGGAGAACAGCAGCCGATTTGGATTCCAGAGAGGTTAACCAAAACAATTTCTACAGAAAAAGAAGATGATTTGACTGAAATCCATAACAGCTGATATCCAGAGCTCCAGCTTGGCTATTCTTACATCTGCGACAGTGATTAACCACGGTGCCTTTTTTCAATATCTATTTTATTATTGCATTTTTCCCACATCATAAAGTTCTATTTTATTTTTTGAGCTCATACAAACCTAGGTTAATGTTTTTCTGATCAGTTTTGTTTTTTGACTGTGTTTTATTTTTTGACTGTGGAGTTTTTAAACATTGCAATGGAGATTTCACCTAGGTAAAGCTACAAGGCCTTTATTATTGTCTTATATGTTGTATGTTATGTGCGCACACTTCTGTTTTGTGTTGTATGTCTGTATGTGTGTATGTCCATATATCTTATATGAGGAGCGCTCATGAATAAATGGATCCGAATTTTTTTTTTATTCACGTGATTTTAATGGTTTAATTTAGATTGGGTAAACAGCTGTTGAAAATTGTTTTAATATGTGAACAAATAAGGAGGTTAACAGATCTGTTTGTTTGCTTTCACCTTTCCTTCTCATTATATTTAATAATTCTGTTCAGGATAATGTAAATTGTTCAAAAAATTATTTTCTTAATGCCTGTTGGAATGTTACATAATTTTTTTCCTAGCATCATTGCCAGAATTCCTATCTTCATCCCAGTGCCGGTGAAGACAAAGATAAAACCAAACTACAGCTTCTTCGGTAGCTATCAACAAACTGTATAAACTGATGCATCAGTGAATAATAACTCAACAAGTAATGCTCAATCAAGGAGTAGATTTACTTTGGGAAGAAATGGACATATTGACAGATTCCTCTACTTTGAACTGCTTGCAGAACTTGCCTGGACTATGTATCACTTGTATGCATTGTGAACTATCTGTTGGTGCAGCGAATTGTGGTAATGCTGACATCTTTGCTGATGGTGTCACCGGTGGTACAATTTTTCAAAGGAGCCCTCAATTGGCTTGGTGTCATGGCATTTTTCATCCTCCTCCCTTCTACTAGTGATGGTCTAAAATTTGGGGGCCAACAGAGGTGAGGCAAAGAACCTCACCCCCCCCATTGGCACCAAGGACAAGTTTGGGGGCCAACAGAGGTGAGGCAAAGAACCTCACCCCCCCCACTGGTGCAAAGGCCTATCCACAAGTATGGCTGTATGCTGGACCGGTAGTCAGTGACGGGTATGATCCGATTGCAGTGGTACCAACCTAAGACAGGAGGCTGACGCCTAGAGGTCAGTTCATCCGATGACGGGTAAGGACCATATGTTGAATTGGACTACCTAACAGGCACGGTCCCTAAGCCACATTACTTGTTGTTTATTTAAACAGAAGGGGGGAGATGCTGAGAGCCACAGCCGAGTCTGTATGGCCCCTGGCATTTTGCCAACAGTATTGATTGACAGGCAAGGCGTTAATATCCGCCTCTGCCGCTACTTTTGAGTTCTAGCGCTAATTTTGAGTTCTCGCGCTATTTTTAGTTCTCACGGGGATTCCCCGGGAGTTCCCATTGGTTGGCGAAGTGCAGGAGGAGGGTTTTCCCGGAGAGATATTTCCGGCTGGGGGTTCCTGGAGGAGCCTCGTGGCTTTTCGGGAGGATTCCCCAGGAGCGTGTGTGAGGTTTTTTCTTGCAGTAGAAAAAATAAAATTTGTTCCTGCTTTAGTGGCTCGTGATTTGTGCCCAGCCAGACTGCGGCAAATGAGTTCTTAAAAATTAAAATGGAGGGCTGGGGTTATGGCTCAGTGGTAGAGCCTTTGCCTCACATGTGTGAGGCACTGGATTCAATTCTCAGCACCACATATAAATAAGTGAATAAAATAAAGGTGCATCAACAACTAAAAAACTATATTAAAAAAAAAAAAACTAAAATAGAGCTGAGCATGGTGTCCCATGCCTGTAATCCCAGTGACTGGGGAGGCTGAGGCAGGAGGATTACAAATCCTTAGAAATAGCAAGGTGCCACAAGAAACCAAATACGTTTGTAAAAGTGGGTGGGCACGGCAAACTTAACTTCTGCTAGAAGGGCGTGCTAGAGAACTGGATGGCAAATGTGCTGGGTGAGCAGTCTGCTGTTTATATACCTAACTCAGCACTGCCCTCAGCACCGCCCTCAGCACCGATTGGAGAACTCAGGGGTTTAATCTACACAATTGGCTAATTTAAAAATTGGGGCAGGCACAGGGAATGGCTATAATTAAAATAGCTACAACTGGATCCAATTAAGGCTGAAAATTCTGAAAATGGACCATCAGACTTTCTCTTTCTCATACAAGTTCAAGGCCACCCTGGACAACTTTAGAGAAACCCTGTCTCAAAATAAAAATAAAAATGGACTGGGGGTATATAGTTCAGTAGGAGAGTGCCCTTGAGTACAATCCCCCAGTCATTTAAAAAACAATTAAAGTGGAATTTTATACAAAATAAGTTTGGAAAACAATATGTGAGTCCTTATGGAATTTCTTTGGGAAAGTAAAATCCTATAACAACACAACAACAACAACAAAATGTACTTAATTTCATTTCATATCTACTTGCTATGGACTGAATTTTGTCCAGTACCCTACCCCAAAATTCATAGGTTGAAGCCCTAAAACCCAATGAGATTGTACTTGTAGATAAAGCCTTTAAGAAGATTAATAAAGGTTAAATAAAGGCTCTAAAATGCATTTGGTGTTCCTGAAAGAAGAGAAAGTGTAGGCAGGAGTGCAGGCACACATGGGACAGGCCACATGAGACCCCAGAAAGTGGTGGTCTCCAAGCCAGAAAGAAAGGCCTCACCAGAACCATCCCTGCCAGTACCTTGATTTTGGACTTCCAGCCTCCAGAACGGTGAGAAAATGAATTTCTGCTGCTTAAGCTGTTCAGTATTCTGTATGGCAGCCCAATACACCAATATTCTCAAAACTTATTTGAACATAAAACACTCAGGTCCCAAAACTCATAGGAGCATCTCACAAAATGACTCAGATAATGATGGCCAGGGGTAACTCAAAAAATTTAACTTGCAGCTGCCTCTACAAACCATGACAGTAAATTCCTGAACTTTTACTTTCACCATTGAGCAGCATTAGTAGCCTTGTTTTCTCCATGTTCACTCCATATTCACAGAGCAGCACCATCTCCCTGCCCTCCCAGGCCCACAGCTTCATTCCTCAGAAATGTCCATCCCAAGGCTTACCCCCCATCCCCCCTCCTTCGCCCCCCATTCCAGACTTCTTGCATACCCAATTCCTCCCAGTCTGATTCCTGCAGAACCTGACCTCAAGCACTACCTTAGGCTTGGAGGAGATAAACTTGCAGAGCACCCTAGCAGAGCAAAACATGCAGGAAGCACTCCATGAATATTAAGCAGAAGAGATGCATGATGCTTGATCCATGTTCAAAATAAAAACTCTAAAACAAGAATGGTTAAGAGAACATCCATAACTGCATAAACTGACCTACTGAGAACAAAATTAAAATGAAAGTAGGCAAATTCATTTGTAATATTTTAGCAGCATTTCTTCTTTCAGTCCAGAAATGCTTCAACACACATAGGTCCAGCTGCAGAGTGTGCAAGAGAAAAACGATGACGTCGAGAGTCACGCATTATTGAAAATTTCATTTTGCCCTAGTTTTAGATCAACTATGTTATCTTCAGATCAGCATGACAAATATTGAAATGGGAGTGACAGGCAATTTTGTCACCGTTCTATCTTTCTTGAAAGAAAGATTTCTATCACTCTTGAGAGCAGTGTTTGATTTTTCACATATCCCCCTCAATTCTGATTTTTGCTGCAGACTTAGTGAAGATGTAAAATCTCTTACATCTTTGTGACCTCGGTCGCACAGATGTGACAGACACAAACACCTGGCATGCACTCTTCCTGGGCCTGCCTCTCAGGCTATTTGCATCTCTATCCCAGCCAGCTGGTGGCCTCTTAGAGCATCACCTTCACGTGATCACTTTGGGCTTTATTTCTCAAGCCAGAGTTCCTTATTCTGAGTATAAGAGGATATTAAATGAATTTACTCTCCAGACCACTCAAAGCCACTCTTAAAAAGCAATCGCTAAAAGAGGTCACCTGCCCACTCCCAGTGCTGAGAGCAGACTGCAGTCCCCTTCACTTTCATTTCCCTCCCATGCAAATGTGCATACAGCCCACATGAAGGAGGCACAATCACCAGCCTCAATTGAATGTCAAAGAAACGTCCTAGGATGTCATAATTCACATGTAGCTGACTCAGGGTCCCTTTTGAGATGGACTACATTAATTCACTAGAGAAAATAACCTTCTCAGAGTCGCCTTTACATTTGCATAAAGCAGCATGGAAAGCAATCATTTTCTCCAGGAGAAAATGACAGTTACATCAAGAAGATTCTTCTACCTCTTTGTGTGTCACTCAAAACAGTGCTTTTAAAATTGCATCTGCAGAGAGGACACTTGGAAAGGCTGTGCCATTTGTTCCAAACTTTGTTCAAAATCACTCACAAATGCCTTCACCTTTTCCCTCTTCCAAGTGCACCTTGCTTAATTTCAGAAGGTGATAGCCCCTCAAAAAAAAAAAAAGTATCATGTGAAAAACTTTCACTCTCAGAGGTTTCTCAGAACTATTTCCCTCCTGAGAGCTACAAGTAAAGACTGTACATTAAATGGTTTTACAAAAGACCCTGAGGAAAGGCTATTATCTATGTGCAACATTCCCTAACACCGTATCTCATGATCTATTAACAGAAACTAGTTTATTGGTCAATATCACTAGCCAAAGGCAGAGGCAAAGTAGATTCCAGCCATCTGGAAATCTATTACCACAGGGCTAATGCACACGCCTTTCACCTCTACAGATCTGGTTTCAGCTTCATCAGTTAAAAGTGAGTTGGGTGGTCTTGTCTTACCCACATTAAAGACCCATTATGCAGTATAGCCTAACAAAACACCATTGCTTATGGGCATCCATTCAGCAAAAGTCAGAGGAGGCAAAAAGTTCACTAAATAAGTCTCCTTCCCTGATCAATTATCCCCGCTCATGCTAAACCTAAAGCAAAAGAACTGACTACTTTAGGCAGTTAGTTTGGGGTTACTGTTGGTCTATAATTCATGAGTGTAGAGTGGGAAAAAGAGAAACAAGAGAAGAACAAAAGGCAAAAGACCTGCATCCCAGTCCCAGCTGGCCTTGAGCCAGTCATTACTTCTCTGGGTCTCAGTATCTCCATTTGTAAAATGGGACTAACAACTACCTCTGTATCTTGAGAGGTATTGCAAAGAAAGAGTTCCTGATTATGAAACCTATAAATCATTTGCAAATAACAGGATTAATGCTATCCTTCCTTGCATTTATTTTTACTTTTCAAATTTTCCATATTCCCTCCCTTATCTGCAGAGGCCCAGTGCCCTCTGACACCCTTCCCCTACCCTGACAGGCTCTATATTCTGGGTCTTGCTTGCTCCCTCTATATCAGGAATATTTCTCTTTTAATCTCCCTTTCGAAAGATGTGATCTCTATTAGGGATCAACTGGTCAAGCTGAGAACCTGTTTTTCCCTGTACTGACTCTGAAGGGAAGTGCTCCAAGCTCCTGGTAGAGACATGGAATTTTTCAAAGCAATTTTAATATTGGCCCAGGATGGCTAGAAACTCACAAGAGAGAAGATACAACTTTTGTCAATTTCCAAACATAGGGGGTATTGATTTTCTTGATACCACCTGGTTCACTAGAAAAAATAAAGAAGTCTGCTATGCATCTGTGTTCCAAACTCCTGTACCGTCCCTACTCCTCCAAAGTAAGGAAACTGTGAACAATATGCCTCATCTATGATTGTAAGAGACCTTGATTTGAAACTTCCTACCAGTGGCAAGTGGGTTGTTGCTCCTTTATTCCTTTCATATACTTCAGGTACTTCAGTTGGCTAAACTGGAATCACACTCTTTTTTGGGGGTCCTGGGGATTGAATTCAGGGGCACTCAGCCACTGAGCTACATCCCCAGCCCTATTTTGTATCTTATTTAGAGACAGGGTCTCCCTGAGTTGCTTAGCGCCACACTTTTTCTGAGGCTGGCTTTGAACTTGCGATCCTCCTGCTGAGATGAAATCACATTCTTAAGCAAGCTCAAAATATCCACGTGAAGATTGTTGGTGAATATTTGTTTAAATCCAACTCAGTTTCTTTGTATATCCCTCAATGCTTGTGGGTCACTTTCCTTTGGCCACAATCTGGTTTATTCTCAAGAAATTCAAGCTGGGATTCCTACGGACCTAAACCAAACCATTAGATAACCATGCTGTCTCGAAATCCTATCAAGACAAGTGTCTCTCACTAAATGGGAACAATATTATTTAAGGACCTGCATGAAGCATCCCTGGATACTGCACTCACACCTCCACTCCCAGTCCCCAGGGGTTCCAACCCAGCTCATACAGTCAAGGTCAACCTGAGAGAGGAGAGCTCTTAGGGTCAAAGCAACTCCCTAACCTCAGCTTACCCAACTCTCATACACATCTATTCTTAAAAAATGTTTTACAGATGAAATCATTTCTCAAAAGTTTAAGGAAAAAAATATAAGGTGCAACCCAGAGAGTTTAAGGCCTAGTAAGGAAGCAGATGATAGGTTCAGGTTCAGGGGCTGGAGAAGGGTTGATGCAGATACCAAGAGGAGAAGGGCAGAGCCGGTGCTACTGCTGGGTGTGCAAGTAGGGACCTGGGCCTTCTGAATGAGTCTCCCGTAGTAAGCATGAAACCTTCTGTGGCACCAGGGGCACCCGCACTCTCAACATTCTTTAGCTGAGGAAGTCTTCTCAAACTTTCCCGAGCATTGGAAATAACAATAATTCAAGAATCTATTAAAAGGTCATCACATCTCACACCCAGAAATAGATCAATGGGTCTGGATTTAGGGTTCTGCATTTTTACCCCAAGATGATTCTGACACAGGTGGTCAAAAAACCTCACCTTGAGATCTAGCCTTTGGTCTGGTTAAATAGAGCAAAATGTGCAATGAGTGACTTGGGAGCACTGGGCCTTGTGAATGGGACTCCCATAGTAAGCATGATCCCCAGGGAAGGTGTGAGTGAAGATCCTTGGAGAGAAGGGTGTTACTCTAGAGAATTCCTCTGGCATGTGATAACTGCACTATATATATGCCAAAAAAAGAGGTGTTATGGTGTTGAGCAATTACTTTTAGAGGACTTAAAAGAAATAATCTGTGATCCCTGATTGCTTGAAAAATTGAACCTCGGGGAAAATGTCTAAGTACAATACCCATAAATTAATAGCAATGAATAGTTGAGAAGATTAACTAAATTCGCTTCAAAATGAGATGGTTCAGGCATGTCCCCAACTTTACAGGAAAAACATTTCTTTATTTTTATTTATTCCTACAAGATAATAAATTGTTTACAGCATGATTTGTGTTGTACAACAAATTTATACTTCAAACCAGCCTAACATTTTAAAAACATATATAGTAAATATGTTGTTCATTATATTCTCTTGACCATCTCAAAACATCATATTTCACCAATGATTTCCTTTTTAGGGAATTCAATTTTGAAAGTACCTAAAGGTAGTAATGTACATCCAAAAAAAGTTTTTCCTAATATTCTATAAGAATATCATACCTTTTCCTTGAGTTAAGACCATATAGGCCAATATAAAATACTGTTAAATAGTTGAGTATGTTAAAAATATTTTAGTAAGACATAAGGAAAAACAACAAGAGGTCCCTGATAGAGAAGAAAAAGAAAAAAGCTGGGAAAATTTTTATTTCAGAGGAAAATCTCAACTCTTGAGTTATATCCTGGCAACTATAGTTTACTTAATCTAGAGTCAAATTCATTTCACAATTAAAAGTCTTTAAAATGTTCTGCTCAAGAACTATCTCTGGAAGCACAAATCACTACATCTGTCATTGAGTCACATGCAATGTCAGGTTGAATTTTTGTTTTTTAATGATTTTATTTTGGTCTCAGAAAAAAAAAAAAAAAGAAAGATCGCACAAGATAGAGAAGTTGTCAGAAAAATGAGCACATTCCAAAAACCAAATAAGCTGTCTCCCAAAAAAGCATCACTTTCTTTGTTGTTTATCATATGCTAAAGTGATTTGCATATTGTTATTGAAGGTGGAACTTTCCATTGCATTTCCATTATCTCAAGAGCCAGTGGCTACCCTCTTCCCATTCTGCTTGTTGCTATGGAAACAGTGATATACAGTAGAACAAGGAATAAAGGTAACAGGTTCTAAACAGAGATAATAACAAAAGAGTCACCTGGAAAGAACATGAAAATTGCTTTACACTGAGCAAAATATTTTTCAAAAAACAATTTTATTATAAACTATATTTATAATCTGCCCTACAAGAATAATATCTGGTTATAAATATACTTTAGCCATCTTTATTCCAAGTGATCTTATTTTTAAAACCTAAATAACAATCATAAATGTTACACAGCTTGAATTTTATTTACTTGGTGGTCCTCTCAACTGTTAAATGACATTTAACTATTTTTGTATAAAAAGAAACTAGTTTCAAATTTGCCATGCCACATTGATAAAAATCGCTTCAGATTCCTCTCACAGGAATTTTCTATGGCTTAAGTTATCAAAGGCTGTGGTTAACCTAGGAAGTCATCTTATTCTGCTTCAAAACGTGTGTTCAAGACATCTATCTTCAGCTCTCTAAACTTTATTCCCTCCTCTGGAAAATAAGATGATATGACTTATATTGCAAAGTCCTATAAAGATTTTACCTAATAAAAAGTTGGGCACGTATTAGGCGTTTAATAGATGCTAGCATTAAACTTGGTTTCCTTGGCACACCCTAGATGATTGGAGCAGACAGTTTAAAGAACCATAGTGGATGGCTAGGCAGTTGGGAGAAAAAGATCTGGGCTTGGCTAAAAATTACTGTGAAAAATCCATAAAGTGGGTTATCCACACCAGCAGATAATCAAGCAATGCTGTGCTTGAAAAAGAGCCTCCCCTACCCATTCAAGATAAAAATGCTGGTGCGCATGATAATTCCAGGTTGCGGTCTGATGCTAAGCACTGGTGATATTGGCTTCCCCTCAAGCTCTACTATTCAGAGTGCAGAAATATCACATTATAATATCCTCCCTGTGGCAAAGGCGATTTGGGAGCAGTGCAAACTCCTCCCTTCTTCTCTCCACTAGCGTCCAGACTGCTAAATATTTGGTGCCAGTGGTTACGGTTGATTCCATTTCCAGAAATGCAATGCAGCTGGAAAATATTTTTCTCATAGTGGAAAAAGGCTGCCCTGTTACGTATCTTTTCAGCAAACACAGGAAACCATTATGATACATATAGAAATTAACTTTAATGCAATGTAAAGCACACAATTTAACAACCCAAATAGGAAATAAAGGCCATGTTGGTACTATCGTGAATTTGTCCATATTTCACATTGTCATTTGTGATTACTAGCTAGAGGGGAAACTCATCCTTTTTTTCTGTCAGTGTAGCTGGATAAAGTTAGAAATGTTTTGGAATCATGAACTTAAATTTGTTAGTGTAAGTTCTGTCCACTCAATCCCTTTAATTATTTTATAAATAACAGAAGTTAAAAAAAAAAAGCAGACTGACCTTTATATTTTTGTTGCTTCTATTTTTACCATGTAAATGGGCTAGAGGAACTAAACACCAAGAATTTACTCATACTTAATTTCTTCCTAGCTCAAGAAATCCTGGTTCAACTTAAATTAATTGTATTTGAATAAAACCTCCACTTATAGGTGTCTACAATGTGTCATGAAATGTGGTAGACATTCAAAAGACATGACCTTGTTCAGTTCTCAGAACAACCTTGTGATGTAGGTATGTTGTTATTTTACAAAGGATGACATCATGGCTGGGAGGGCCTAAATTAACTGCTTAAAATCAGAAAACTAGAAATTGTTAGAGCAAGGATAAATCTTTTAATTTCAACCCAAATGTTCTGTCTTTTTTATTTTGGTTTTTTGTTTTGTTTTCAGATCCAGGAATTGAACCCAGGGGTACTTAACCACTGAGCCATATCCCCAGTTCTTTTTATTTTTTATTTATAGACAGGGTCTCACTAAGTTGCTTAGGGCCTCACTAAGTTACTGAAGCTGGCCTTGAACTTGCAATCCTCCTGTCTCAGCCTTCCAGGCCACTGGGATTACAGGTTGTGCCACCATGCCTGGATACCCAAATGTTCTTTTTTCAAGCTCCAATGCAGTTTCCCTAAAAGCTGGAAGCCGATCTTCCGTAACTTTAATCAGAGCTACTCTTAGCTGGCCTTCGCTTGCTATGATGGTACATTATTTTTCCTTCCAGTAAGGTCTATGACACAGATGCATAGTCTTCTATGCCAATCAATTTAGTAGAATCTCAAGAGCAGGACAAGGCATCTGATTTTTTTTTTTTTCAATCATACTGGGGATGGAACCTAGGATCTCATGTATGCTAGGCAAGCACTGTTCCACTAAACTATATCCCCAACCCTTAGGCATCTGATTTTCAAAGTAACACAGATGATTCTAATTGTAGCCAAGGATGAAAACCACAACTTCAAGATGCAATATTATATTGACCCTTGGAAGTCACTGACTGTTAAGTCACATCTTTATTTCAGGATGTCAAAATGGGAATAATAGCTAAAGAGTATTACAAAACACCAGGGATTATATTTTTCTGGCAATGTACTTATTTGCAATTTGCTTTGCAAAGTAATAGTACAAACTCTGCCCTACCAACAATGAATATAATTTCTGTTTTCCTAGATGGATTCACAACAATTGATACTAGCAGGCCTTTTGAAGTTTGTCTCAGGTGGATGTGAAATAGCATCTCACTGCTGCCTTAATTTGCATCTCCCCACCCCAATTATTCATGAGTTTGAGAACCTTTACACTGGTTGTTGGCCATTTGCCTTTCCTCTCCCTTGAATAGCCTCCTTTAATCTTTTTCCTTTTAAAAAAAAATTATTGTGGTGTAAAATTATTTTTATATATTTTAATATTAAATAATATCAAATATTCTGGATACCTGTTGTTTGTTGAATTTTAGAAATTGAAATAAAATTCCCATTGATATTTATTTTTTTAGCTCATTTACAGTGCTTTGTCATGCACAGAAGTTTACTAACTTTAATATGGCCAAATGTACAAAGTATTTTATTTTTTTTTCAAAGTATTTTCTTTATAATATATTTCTTACATATTTTCTTTAAGAAAATCATCCCATTCCAATATCTTAAAATTTTGGTCTCCCACTTTTTTCCCCTTAAAGTTTCTAAATTATAATTTTCATAGTTAGCTCTTCAATCCACTTGGACACTGGTAAAAGTCTCCCTCTCCCTTTCATATGGTTTTGTTTTATTTTTTTCAATATGGCTAGACAATTGTCTAAGTGATTTGTAATCCCAACTCTGTTACAAACAAACTTTAATTTAAAAGTAGAAATTTTTTAAATGGGGGGAGGAGCTCTATCTAAAGTTTATTTTAGAGACACAGATGTGAGAGCTGAGTCAACAGGCTGCAGGTAAGTAATAACTAATATGAGTTTCTATGATAAGATATCCAGAAAATATCTGTTTAAAAAGCAAAAGTTAAGCCACATTAGACTTTTTGGTGGTGCTGAGCAAAAATTTTGAATAGAAATCCTCCCCTACCCCCCAAAAAAGAAAAAATCAGGTATCTTCAAAAACAGGAGGTTAAAGACTAGAAAGTTCTCCAAGTCAACAGTAGTGACATGCTATAAAGGCATAGTCTGGGAACCTAAGGCCGGCTAACCAGAGACCTTAACTGAGACCATGGAGAGAGGGAGACCATAGCTGCAGCAGTCACTAAAGACTGACAGTGCTACAAGAGTGAACAGAGCCACCACTCCCAAAAAGTCAAAAGGAAGCAGATATCCTGTTTCACTTTGGCTTGCCTCAGAGAGCTCAACAGGAAGTGAAATTAATAAGCAAACTATAGATCATTATACGCCACATATACGCCCATTTACCTCACACTAGCACTGGGTTTTTTTGTTCAGCTATCAGGTTGAACTATATGAACCTGTCATTGCTCTACTTTAAGGGAAAATTCTGACTATCTGCACTTTCATGCAACTCAACATAATAAATAATATGAGTTGCTGTGATAAGCACCACCAAAAGATAGTGCCAAGCTAACAATTGTCCAGGAGTCTCTTCCTCAAGAGCTAGTCAATATAATGGAATTTTCTACTCAGTTCCAAAGAATCTCACTGGTGCTGGAATTATTGACTCTTCCCCTCCTGTGTCATTAGCATACTGGAAAAACCACCGGAAGTTGAGCTTTCTCAGACTAAACAAGGGAAGCTCCCTGACTTAGAAACTGGGTGACTTCTTTCTCCCGCTGATCAGGATTCTGGTCTTAAGAACATGGTTCTAGGCTGTCCTGTCCCAAAAGCTCACCTCTCCAAGGCATAAAGAATGCTTTTCTAGGGAAATGGCATCCTGTTCTGCTTACTCACCCTCAGCTGTTGGATCACTCTAGAAATGAGATAATAAGACAAGCAAAGCATCTGTGATACTAAACAAACAAAGCATCTCAGGTCTTTCAGAAAGAACAAGAGACCATTTTTCCTCCCATGACATCCAGTGAGGTTATCTTCAAATCAGTGTTCTTCCAAATGGCATTTCTAACTATTCCATACCAAACCTGTGGCTCAAGAGTCACTCTGGGTCACCTTGCCAGTTGTCAGCTGGGCAGCCAGCTTATCCACAGCTATATTCCAGCTTCTCTATACACATAACGGTGATTCTGATATTACACTGGATTTTTCATTGTGAAACTGGGAAATCAGATTATATCTGTGTACCAAGGAAAGGTAAGGAGACCCATTGAGCTGTGAATCTCTTTGGCTAGGATCCTAATGTTCGTGTATTAGGTTAACTACTGTCAATTTCAGATTTTCTTGTTTCCTTTTGTTGCCTGTATTTTCAATACTATCTCAGGCTAGGCCCTTTGGGTCATGGCTAATTTAATAATAACATTCTAAATGAAGGGAATTAAACTGAGAACTTTTCTCTTCTCTAATTACATGAAGAACATTCAAGTCATCCTAACTCCCAACTAATTTGAACACTGAACCTTAAAACCACAAGGTGAGTATTTTCCACTGCTCTGGGGACACGGTCTTTTTGAGTTTCCCTAGAGTGCATCATACCAGAAGAATGGTTTAAGGCTCCCTCTGGTAGCCAGAAAGTCTTCACAAATCATAAATGAGTGCTTCTTGGAGAATTCCAAGATTTTCCTCATTCTATGACAGAGCCACTCAAATTAAACATGATTGAGAAGAGAAAGATAAGACAAGAAATTATAGGTTTTCAGTCCCCCCCACCCAGAACTGTCTGACATCCTTCTGTAGCGTTCCCATACACTGGTCAGTATCACCTCACTAGAAACTGTACAACTGAGAGTCTTACAAAGATAAGAAATTCATCTTTCAATGTACCATCCAGGTGTTCATCAGATTCTCCCGGCTCTTTATCTCTTTCAGCATCTTATGGATCATTTTTCTCCGTCTCTGCATCTATAGTCTCACTAGGGATAAAAATATACTTTCAGGAAACTCCTGCAAAAGGCTTGGAAGAGCCACTGTCAAAACAACCACAGTTGCTCAGTTGTACCAGTTAAAATGCTTGGCAGCAGGTCATAACTCAAACTAGATGAAGCAAAATTCCACTGTTAGAACTGGCTTCAGACAAAACCAGATCCAGAGGTCAAATCACAGCCTAAAGATTCCATCCCTCAACTCTCCACTGTGTGACCTTCATTCCCATCTTAAGAGTGCCCAGGATGCAAGTCTTTTGCATAATAGGCCAGCCTCAAGGTTTGTCATCAGGAAACCCCAGAGTAGCTCCAGTTCTTCAATCTAAATTGTTTCCCTTTCTGTTTTGCAGCTCCTTGTTCCCCATGAGATTCCTTATCTTCCTTGGGCAGACATAACTATACCAGTAGAATGTCCCGGAAGGACAGATAGCCCAGGGGTAGAAGGCTTGGCTTTAAACTCAGCTCTGTTCCTCCTCTGTTGTAGCTTCTAGGACAATGCCTTTTACCTCTCTGGGCCTCAGAGTTTCCTTATCTGCAGAATGTCACTTCCTCTGTAAAGCTCTCCCTAGGAGGCCACCTTCCTCAAATTCTTCACCTTGCTCCCACGCAATCAGAACACGCTCTGCTACATGTACCCTCATACACCAGATACTGAGTTGGTAGCTTCTGTAGTGAGGGAATTGTCTTGTCTGTCTTCATAGCCCAGAGCCAGGACAAAAAACAAACAAACAAACAAACAAACAAAAAGGATGCAGAATATTCCATTCATTGATAGCATCAAAAGATTCCAATCTTTGAAATCGCATACTTTATCTGATCATTCCATTCCCATCTGGACTTCTCCCTAACTGTCTGGACCTACCTATTCTGCGTCCTTCCCTTCTCTGGAACAGCTCCTGTAATCCAATCACCACCTTTGAGATTTTCCAGACTACCCATCTTCACACCCAATTCTCACTCCTCTGCATTACTCACTATGTTCCATATGATCCCAAGAATCCCTTCCTTCCTCTCGTGTGCAATGAAAATGCCTTCACTGCAACTTGATCTTGCCAGATATCAGTTTTTAAGCCTCAGCGCCTGGCTATTGCAGAATCATCTTAGCTTGCAAAGTGCCAGAAACCAAAGGCTGTGCATCCATCGAGACAGCGCCCCGAGCACAGAGCTGTCTCATAAAGGCTTTTAAAGATAATGAATGGTAACGACATTCAGATGGGTTAGGCTATATGTTGTACAGTATATGCTCCAACTCCAGATGAGCGCTGGGATTAATGTAAAAAGTCAAATTCAGTGATTCTCATTGGGAAAGGAAACTCACAAATGTACAAAGAGGAGCCTGTAGTTTGAAAGAACGTATTTAATATGGGCAGATAATTTTACATATTTAGAAAATATTGTTGAACTATTATTATTTAAAGCATACCCTATAAAAACAGCAGAGATGAGATTTTAACTCAGGGCCATTCTTCAACCTAAATTGTTTCCCAGCTAGAAAGACAGTAAGTACAGCCAACTTGGGCCTCAACCAGATTTGCACTTTGTCATTCTGCATCCCTGAGTGGGGAAGGACCCTGTCCTATCCTTCAAGACTTCAGAAAAACCTTGTCCCAGATCAATGAGGTGAGCAAGGCTTTCTCTTTAACAGTATTTAAAAAAAAAAAAAATTGTCTAGGCACCAGGGCTCCCCTAACACCGGAACAAGAGTCAAAATTCCATCTCCTCCCTTCAGGCAAAGCTCCTCTAGGGTTCTTTTCTGAGTGCCTTGGGGGTCAAGAGATTCCCCTTGACAAGCAGCTCTAGCAGATCTGCTTGTCTCCCAGGGCTGTGAAAAGCCTTCAGGAAGCCAATAAAGACTTTCAAATACCTCGTGCGTGCCAGGTGGGATCCAGACCAGAGTTGCTATTTGTTTTTCCTATATAGTGGAGTCTTAGACAACTGAGAGCAGCATCCGGTGGCTTGAAATACAGTAGGGATAACAGGCTACTTGACCCCCCACGGTCATCTAGTAATGGTTATTTTGTTGACTTCACAGATCCTGGAGCTGTGTTCCTCCCTTCGTGGCTTGCAAAGTCATGTCTCATATCATATTACGTTTTGTGTAATGATTTTGGAAAAGTGTCTTACATCATCTACTCCTCGATGTTAGGAATCACTTTCAAGAAAAAGGCTCTGGGGTGAGATCTCACACTTGGCAAATCTAAAAACCGCTGTGGAGGCCTAGAAGGCAGAAATAAAAATAGTTTTCAGGGCAAATTAGATCATAAATTTTGGTCAGATATAGAACTGGCCTCAATAAAGGCCTTGCTAAGTAAGTTGTAAGCAAAAGAAACTGGCACATCACAGTGATTTTGAGGAGTGTGTCATGCCCTGAATAAAGAAAACCTGAGCTTCCATCAGGTAGCCCAATTATAAGTACTATAGAGATAGCATTTTTTGTAACATTTACCGATGAGATAGTATTGTTTGTAACATTTTTTAAAATTAATTAATTAATTTTACAGTAGGATGCATTTCGACATATAGTACACAAATGGAGACAACTTCTCATTCCTCTGGCTGTACATGGCTCCATGAGTGTAATCATACATGTATATATGCTAATGATGTCTGTCTCTTTCTATCGTCCTTCCCATTCCCACAGCCCCACCCGTCTCCTCTCTCCCCTTTATACAATCCAAAGTCCCTTCATTCTTCCCTGTACCTCTGCACCACTATGGATCAGCATACTGATGAGTTTTTTGGTCTCAGTAAACTCTTCTTCTGGCTACCTCTTTCCCTAACACCCACCATTTTCCCTCCATAAAAACTGGAGTTTGAGGCTGAGTCTTATGACAGAGGACAGGGCAAGGTACAGAAGAAACAAAGCAACCACATTTCCAAATAACAGTTTTAAAACTTGTGGTAGAGACAAGGGTCTTAAAAACCAAGGCCCTCTGATAGGCAAAAGCCAGGGCTTTTAACACATAAAAAGGTTTTCTGAGTTCCAAAATCTTGACTTGGAATATCAAGACCCAAAGCCCTGAAGGAATCTACACATAAAGCTTATCCATCAATAAGGGTTTGGAAAAAAAACATTTTCTTTTCAGCAGGCAGAGAGATTTAAAATCTTACTGGGAGAGAACTGAGGGTTGAGAAAGGAGAGGAGAGCCATACTACTGTTGCTGTGACAGCTGATCCCTCCCCCATCCCACACCTCCTCGGCCCTGGCACTGAGGAGGTCCCAGAGCAGAGGTGCCCTGCTTGAAGTCCCAGTGCACTGAGAGGCTGTTTGCCACCAACTGTCCCAGAGGGTAAAGCAGAAAGAGCCAGTCAGGTGTCTGTGGCAAGTCCACTCAAAGGGCAAGAAAAGAGCCACAGCTCCAAAGGATTCTCCTGATTGGAACCAGGAGAGTGCAGAGTTGGGGAGGGAGGGTTCATGCTATGGGCTGAATGTTTGTGTCTCCCTCAAAATTTATATGTTAGCCGGGCACAGTGGTGCACATCTATAATCCCAGCAGCTCAGGAGGCTGAGATAGGAGGGTCGTGAGTTCAAAGTCAGCCTCAGAAAAAGCGAGGACCTAAGCAAGAACCTATCTCTACATAGAATACAAAATAGGGTTGGGGGTGTGGCTCAGTGGTTGAGTGCCCTGAATTCAATCCCTGCTACCCGCCCCCAAAATTTATATGTTGATGTCCTACTCTCCGAGGTGATGGTCTCAGGAGCTGGGTCTTTGGGAGTGAAGTCATGAAGGTAGAACCCTCATGAGTAGTATCAGTGCTCTTATAAAAGAGGCCCAAGAGAGATCCCTTCAACCTTTCTACCACATGAAGATGTGTCAAGAAGGCCCTGGTTTGAACCAGGAATAGAACTTTCACATTTTATCTGTCCATGTCTTGATATTAGACTTCCCAGCCTCCAGAACAGTGCACAATAAATGTGGGTGGTTTAAAGGTACCCAGTCTGGCATTCTGTGATAGCAGTCCAAATGACTCAAGTAGGCCACACAGACATAGCAGTAAAATCCAGAGGCTGTTGAGGCCAGTAACCCTTAAAGACCACAGGACCAATACATTTCACAGAGTGCCAACCCCCAGCCAGAGGACCAGAGAATTCTGTATCTGTGGCCTTAGATGTCACCTCCAGGAAGAGGAGAGGGTGCTGGAGCCCTGCAAATGACAGGGTTGTCACTAACTGGACTCTTCCTCTTGAACTGGCAAGATTACATTTTCAGCCACTAAGGAGAATGGGGTCTTGAGGTAGAGACTAAGTTCTACTGCTCGTGAATTAGTAGCCATTATATAGCTACTAATTGAGCCAGAAAGGTATTAGGTTTCACTGAAGCAATAAATAAGTCTAGAAAAAGAATAGGTAGAATAACTACAATAATGCTTTTTTAAAAAAAAATTTTAATAGCACATAATACAAACCAGCGTACTGGAAATGTAGTCTGTGGTCCTATCACAGAATACCTGATACCTCATTAATTTTCCTAGTATCAAAAGTTTCTATTCCAGAAGTTTCCTTGAGTTATATAACTCTTTAAAACGTCTAGAAAAACTAAGTGAGGCTGAGCTTTTCAAAAAATGCACCTTTTCCAACACCTAGCTTTTGAGAGAGGAGGTTGTGTGCTTTTGCTATCCATTGTAACACAGTCACAGAGCAGGGGGCTGGCGCACAGTGGCCTCATTTGTTGAATCAATGCAGAAATGAATGAGTTAATGTGATCAGACTGGTGAGCTCAAGTCTCTCTCTCACTTTGACAGTCTGCAGCTACATGAGTCACATTTACTTTCCTACATGATGGATGACAAAGAACCCCTGGAATCTCAGAGAGTTTAAACTGATGAATCTTTGCAGGAACCTAATATGTTTCCATTCCATTAATTGCAGGTCTAGTGGCACAGGTACATTTTTACATGTATATTAATTGAGTTTATCTAATACAGCTCTTGATCTCCGAAACATAATTATCAAAGCCATTAAGTTATTCAAAACCTGAACATTTTCACCTCTGTGGTGATTGGTGGAGTGGATCAGGTACAGCCCTTTAATGTTTACAATTAACATTTAAATGACTATATAGAACTGGCCATTGTCCTTTAAGAAAAAATAATCATGGAAAAATATTCTACTAAAATAGGGTAATGCAGATGCACATGCTTTCTTTTTTCCCAGAAAAATAAGCCTGCACAGGAATTAATTTATGTCTACAATATAACCTTTTCCCTGAAAAGAGTAACAAAAATACAGGCTTTTGGTTTTTATCACCTAATTCATTGCTCATCTCTGCACATTGTGTTGCACACATAAACATTTTCTTTTTTTTTTTTTTTAGAATTTTAATATTTATTTTTTAGTTCTCGGCAGACACAACATCTTTGTTTGTATGTGGTGCTGAGGATCGAACCCGGGCTGCACGCATGCCAGGCGAGCGCGCTACAGCTTGAGCCACATCCCCAGGCCCCACATAAACATTTTCACAGATTTATAGCTATCTATATAAACACCTTTTACTCTAGCAGGTTCTAGTGTGTGTGTGTGTGTGTGTGTGTGTGTGTGTGTGTGTGTGGTGCTGGGGTTTGAACCCAGGGCCTTGTGCATGCAAGGCAAACACTCTACCAACTGAGCTATTTCCCCAGCCCTACATTTTTAACAATTACAGGAATTTCAGATTCTTTTCTCAACAAAATATGAGCAAAATCACTTCAAATTCTTGTCCTTCATCCACCAAAATCTCTTACACCATAATTAAAGTCTTTATCAGCATCACCGTGTGCTCCACAACAATCTCGTCCTCCTAAAAATAAATGCACAGGGGGGAAATTCCTCTCCATGATAAGCAAACAGCAATTATTATTCCCTGTTATTAAAATGCTCTCAGCTAATTGCACAGATACCAGCAGAGAGATTACCTTAAAAGGATGGATACCAAAGGGAAGCTTCTCAGAGTTTTGAACCTTCTTTCTGGTCCAATTTAGAGGACAGTTCACAGAGAGGTTCAGTAAATATTTGTGAGCAACCATTAGCAGTGAGTAAACAATTAAACGCCTGCAAAGAAAAATGTATTTGCAGAATTGTAGAAGAACTTCCCTTGATAAATGCTGAAAAGGAATTATTTCAAAATGAAAACAACCCTAAGACATCCACAGAAGAATACTACCAACCACATTTTCTAAGCATTCTTTGTTGTATACACAGTGTATCATCCTGGCCTATAGTTATAAGAAGCACATGTTTAAAAAAAAAAAAAAAAGAAAGAAAGAAAGAAAGGGAAAAAAAATCCTGCATTTTTATTTCAGGGATTATTTTACCGGAAACAGTAGGCTTAGCTTTTTTTTTTAGCATTTTTCACATTTTAGTCCCAACAGAAGTGGGATTTTGCTATTTGTCCTATTTACTATGTACTGGTAAAGTGCCATGTGCCAAAGTGGGCCTGTGTTCGACACTGTACTTTCATGGACAGGGTGGGGGAGATGAGAACATTCTGAGATTTCTCTTCACCTCCAAATGACAGAGATGAAGCCAGCCAGTGAACATGAAGTCGCTTGGAAGTCATCCTGGCTCAATTAAAATCCAACTCTGATAAAATATTTTGTTTAAAGAGAAAAATGGTGTCTCTCTAGTGCAAACCAAGACAGCTGCTATGGACGAGGCAGGTGGTTGAATCTACCCTGAGGGCTTCAGAAATATTAATATTTAAACCTCTCACATTTCACTAAAGTTCATGGCAGCTTCCTCATGCCTGAAGGAAGACAGAGCAGGAAAATCGCAAGCCACAAAGTGGGGAATACCTTCTAATTTAGCCAGAGCGGGTCTGTTTATCTGAATCCTGTCTCAGCCTCTCTTACTTGCTGCTAGCTGAAAGGCACTGTGTTAGAATTTCAAAGCTGGCTCCTTCCTCTGTGCACTGCAAAGACATAACATGTCATCAGAACGCAGGGTTTGCCAGGGCAGTGATTTGTTTGTCTAGACTCTGGTCATTGAACTCTGTTTATTACTAAACATTGCGTGAAATGGGCAGCAAATCAAAGGGATTTCTGAGAGCCTTGGAGGCCCTGCTCCTCTGACTGCAGGCAGGATTACACGTGGACATCCTTCCTCCTCAGTTTCCAGTGCTTTTAGAGGTCTACCTTTCCCAGGACCCAGGGGCTGACCACTAGACTAACCTTTCATCTTCTTCTTTTTTTTTTTTTGACCCGGAACATGACCCTAGGCCATTTGTAAAACTCAGAGTCCTCTCCCTGCCATTGTTCCAGTGAGCAGCCCTTAATAATTATATTCTGACTCTTGTATGGAGAGGTCATGAGAAGTGACTAATGATTAACATTTGAAAATAGAACGTGATAGGAAAATGCTACCAATCACACTAAAAGTCTGCCAACAAAGCAGCGGACAAAGGAGGGGGGGCATTTAAATAATACCCTCTTTTCAAGATAAGAATGTGGTCTTCAAAAGAACTCTTCAGGTTTGTTTTTTAGAAGGACATATAATTAGAGGATCCATAGTTAATCATTTTTATGGATAAGTGTTAGCCTAATATATAACTTCCCTACTTTAAAAGACTTGATCTACAGATAAAATGAATTCTATAAAAATACAATTGATTTGGACAAAAAAATCAATTTTCCCATGCAGCACTTCTGAAACACAATTGATTATGTTAAGAATGACCTATGAGCTAAGAGATACTGTGAGCTCCAGGGACCAAGGGTGAAGGTCTCTAACCAGAAAGACCTCAGCACCAAATCCATATGAACTTTACATATTATTTAAAGGGGGGCAAGTTATTTAATCTGTTTCATTTCTCCTGCCAGAAGTTGAAAGCTATTACCCCAAAGAGATATTAAGCAAAACAAAATAATACTGCCCCAAGAAGTCTAGCTTCTACCCTGTGACAATTTATGATCATTCATCAGACAGACAAAGAAACCAAGAGTCAGAATCACCCAGAACCTAAAATCATGACCAGAAACTCCTGGCAGTCCCAGAGTCCAGCAGATTTGGCCCCTGCCAGTCCACTGTGATCTCTTCATGTGTATCCACAAGCTAGGACCAGTAACCAATCTAAACCCAGAAGGGTCAGCCACAGGCCTTTTCCTACTTTAAATAGTTCTAGGGAAATTCAGGAGGAGACAGTGCGGCAAGAAACCAAGATAGCTGTTGCTGGGGCCCATCCTGATCAAGACCCTGGGGATGGCTCCCCAAACCCCACCGTAGCAAAGAAGACCTAGTCCTGCTGCCCCCAAGGAGCCTGGGGTGACACCACAATGCATCCGGATGGATGAACAGGGCCTTTGATTTGATTTCAGTCCTTAGAGAAAACTACTAGTGAAGTCATATGTCCAATTAGTATTATCATTCCTATCAAATGTTCCTTGATTAAGGAAATTTAAAACTAATGTTATCATTTCTGTCTTGCAGTAAGATCCCATTTACCCAGCTTGAGGGATGCACTGCTCTGGGTCAGGTGCCCAGTGCCATCTGCTTCTCATTTTATCTCTCACTCTGCACCCCTCCAGAGAGATGTCTATAAATGCCCAAATGATGATTAAATTAAGTTGAATCAAACTGAAGAAACTTTAAAACTCCAAATGAAACAAAAAAGCAAATAGTCATTTTCATCCAAGTTCACACAACAAATCATTTTCTTTAAAGGTTGAAAGGATGTGAGATGAAAATAGAAAAAGCAGATGGTATAAGAAAGGCCACTATCCACCAAACTTGAACATTGACCTGCCTTTCTTTCTTCCTTTCTTTCCTCTCTCTTTCTTTCCCCCCACCCCCAAGGGAGTCTTTTTGCAGAAGATGCTGATTTTTATAATTTGACTCCTGAGTTAATTCTAGGTCCCCTTGTCTTTCAACATGAGCAACCACAAAAGACTTTAATGACTTTTTTTTTTTAATTAGAGAAAGAAAAAACATACCACATAAAATCACTCCTCTCCCAAACATCAATACTTTGGTCACTCAAAATAAGTCTGTGAGATCTTCATCCACAGGGCCCATTTATAAGAACAGCACAGGAAACACTCAACCATCCAGACAAATGTGAGCTTAACAAACACAGGAAAGCCACAAGCTTGAGAGGTTCTGGTGATGCAGTTAAAACTTCATTTGAGCACTTGGATAATCATTTCCCTCCTGCAAAAAGGATACTGGGGTTTCCTTAAGTCAGTTCTCAATTCCAATTAGACCAAACCTAATGCACAATGAAGAAAAGAAAAAGGAAATGCCAGAAACTTGCTTAACAATCTAATTTGAAGAGACACGAGATAATTTTTACCAGGCATCCCTCCGAAAGACATTCATCTCTTAAGCATTGTTCACATACACAAGAGACGAATTTCTATAGCCTAATGTGCACGTGAAATTTGTAAGCTAAACCATCCTTTAAATGCACCAGAGGGCTAACTTATATGAAAAAGAAATCCTTTTTAAAAAGAGGGCAGTGAGAACCTATAATCACTGGATTATAAGATTATGATTAATTTCTTAATTTTTCCTTTTCATTTTTTCCAAGAAAAAAATTATTTATTTATTTATTAAGTAAATACTGTGGTAGAATTCAAGTTGAAGAATTGTTCTGAGGGTGATCAGTCAGCTCATTCCTTGCCTTTGTGTGAATTTTTAAAAGACAGTTCCTCTAGACAGACACACCCCAGAGTGCAGGCTGCATTTCACCCAGTCACCCCTTCTGACCCAGCACCACAAACTTCACAGTCCTAGACTCAGTCCTGAATGCTCCCTCTGTGATCCAGAGTTCTATGACACCAGGTTGTGCCTGGATCTTTATTTGTACCTGGATATGGCTGCATGATCAGGGTCCTCAATGTTGATTTGATTCCTGGCACCATGAAACCTAAATTGGCCCTAACATTTTGCTCAAAAGCACGGCCTGAAAAAGGTACCCCAGAGAGTTAAATCTTAAGACCAAGCAATTCTGTCATCTTAAAGCAATAATCAGAAGATCTTTACTAAGGAAATCAAGGGATGTCACATGGACAAATGAGAAGGAGAAATACCTGGTTTGTTTTGTGTCTTTTAAATACTGTCTTTTAAAAATTCACACAAAGGCAAGGAAGGAGCTTACTGACAACTCTCAGAACAATTCTTCTACTTGAATTCTACCACAGGATTTCCTTAAGGCTTAGTTAAGACACATCTATGCTCCTTGCAGCTTTGGGTCCTCCTCAATCTCACCATCTGTCTGATCTCATCTACCTTCAAAATAAAAGTAAAAGTGTTCCTGATTATCCCATCCTCATCCCCACAACATGGACACCTTCCTAAGTGGCCAGGCAAATCCTCAAGACTGTGGATGTCATGGCTGTTCTGGTGATCATGTAAGGCACATAAGGGGTCCTCACCAGAGCACCACACACTCCTGAAGCCTGTTACCAGAGCATTCTGCCACCTGGTCAGATCTGGACTCTGTACTCACAGCCCTCGTCCTTCCCATGTGGCCAAACCTCCAAAACAGCAGATAGAGGCTGTGAGAAGTGACATGTCTGTCTACATCAGAAGGCACCAAAGTGACATATATGGATCAAGGAGAGAGGAGAGGAAGAAAGGGACTGCTACCCAGCCAGGGAAATGAGCACAGTGAAGTCTACCCATCAGGACTGGCTAACAATTTGGGGGTTAATGTGAAACAAAACCGTGTGGCCCCTTTTTTCATAAAGGATTAAGAATTTCAAGACAACCATACCTAAACATTTAGCCAAGTGTGGATTCTTTCTAAGTGTAGAGTCCCGTGTGACTGCACAGGTCCCATGAAGATGGCCCTGCTGACCAGCAGCAATAAAGCCACTGGTCTCCATTTCTAATAAGTGACTGCCATGAGGGCTAGAGAGGAAAAGTAGGTAAATAAATAAATAAAATCACAAACAAATCAAGAGGTCAAAACTCTAAATCCTAGGTTAGCCTCTTTTGTGTAGATTGCCCTGGGCATTTTGCAAAATATTTTTCTATTTGTCATTTGGAAAATGGAGCATTAATAATGACCAACCTCACAATACTATGGCTTGAATTTGGCAGCTCCCGATTCTGCCAGTGTTAACTATACCCTCAGACCAATCGAGGAGAATTTTCCTTGTAGCAAGACTGGATGGGATTCAGATCACTTTGGGGAAAAAAAACAGCACACAAAACCATAATTTTCTCCCCTGATATATTCAGGTTCAGATCGGAGTTAGTTATGAATGAAATTTGCCTGGTTCTTAGCTGCCAAAGTCAGCACTAAGAGTCTTCAGTTCCTGGAAACCCTTAAACCATGCTGAGCCTAAGCTCCCACTGGACCATCCCTCCCGCAAGAGTCTAGAAACTCCTCAACCTGGCCTTCATGGGAATTCTCTAGGTTCCGATATTCCCGCAATTCCCTCCCCACAGGTCTGGGCAGAGATCCCAACATGTAAATTAATGTACATATTTTAAAACCAATTATTTTCCTTTTATGCTCAGAAAGTGGTTAAAGCTGAAATTCTTAACAAAATTCACAGGATGCGCGATCTCTCCAAGCTGGAGTCTCCATCCTTCATAAACAGTTACAGAAACAAAAAATGTCCACACACCAACTTTATGGGCTGCCAAGGCTAGAAACTGCTCTGCAATGTAAATCACTTTTTTAGGAGAAAAGAGAAAGCATTAAAATTCTAAAACTGGCACTAAAAAAGTCATGCTGGGGTGGATGAATGGTTTGTGGAGATGTAAAAACATACTCGGGCCTTGTATGAACATATCCTTGGCTTTCAAACATAGAGCCACATCATTATTAATGGCCTGATGTATACACTGCCTCGTTCTCCCCACTCACACACTGAACCCATATACACCCACAGATCCTCCTCTGGGGTACTAAGCAAACACATGCAATTCCAAGGGCCTGAGGCTAAAATAGGCACTTCTTTATATTCCGAGTAACTGTATTCCATATAGGAAAGTCAGGGAAAGAGAATTAACACTATTGACAGCCTAAAGTGTGCTAAGTCCTGTATCAAGTGCTTTTATAAAGGTTTGTTCATGTTTTCCTCCAAGGGAAGCCCCAGGTTAAAGATGGGTAACTACCTGAAGGTCACACAAAGGATCTGCCTGGGAGATGAGACTCAAACCCATGCTACCAGGTCCCCAAATCTTTCTATTCCACCACTGTGCAATTTGGATGCTCAGGAGTCAGGGACTGGTGTAGTAACTGAGCTGAGGACACAGCAGGACAGCACCCAGCTAACCAAGGAAATGGCCAATCATGCAACCCGGGAGCTCACAATTTGTCCTACCTCCCACAGGGAGTCCAGCCTTGCAAACAGAACACAGGGCCTAGTGGCAATAGAATATTCCAGTAAAGCAACTGGATATAGCAACTCGTGCCTGGACATAGCCCAACCTGGAGGACGCAGGAGCAGGCACCGCGCAGACATCTGTGAGCAGGCAGATGAGATGCTCTTTGCCACCTCTGCAGAACAGACGGCTACTGCTGGCCCTCACAGCCTGTCAGTGACTAACTGATCAAGTACACACAAGAAGTGCATATCCTGGGTTAAGAGCTTGTTGCCTGGTTCAAGGTTGGGTCTACCCTTTAATAACTGGGTGACTTTGAATCAGTTACTTAAATTCTACCTTCAGGGCCCAATACTACACTGAGAGGTTTTGAAGACTTAAATGAATTAACACATATAGAGCACCTAAAACAGTACCTGGGACATAGAAAATGGTTGACAATTGTTAGATATTGTGATGTAAGAAGAATGTTCTAAAGCAGAACTGGGACAATATTAAGTCCTTTCAACTCCAAAGAGGTAAACTCCTTTGTGAGAACTTGGAGCCCCAATAACAGCTCCCTATCCAGAAGCCCCTTACACAGTCAGCTCTGAGAGAGCAGACCATCATGGGCCCTAAGCCCCAGGCAGACTACAGTCTGAGGGCAGAGCATATGTTATTCCGCATTTCCTATAACAAGACTCCCAATCCCTTCCCTAGGCCTCAACACAAAGAATCAGCACTATCATGGCAGAGTGGGTCCCTTTTCCTCATCTGGTGCTTCTGGAAAAAGCCATCAAATTGGTGAAGCTGAAACAATTTGCAAATTCCAGGAGAATGTTTGGAAGCAGGTGCCATTTCTTCCTCTTTGTGATTATAACAAAATGCTTGGGTGCTGCCAGAATACTTACCATCCTTCAAACCAATCACTGGAGCTCTCCCAAGGGAGGGCCACCCTTCCAATGAGCAGAGCTTTCACAGCACGGAGTCTATCAGCATTTTCAGCTGCTGGAGAACTGGTTTTCCTTTAAGCGGCATCACAGAGATTAATGGTTCAATTTGCAGCTGCTTAATGGTGTTCTGGGGAGTTTCTCCCTCCTGTTGTTTGCCCCCAGCTTGGCCCAAGGATTTGCAGTTAATGGGGCAGGTACAGAAGCCATTCGTTACCCTTGGCTGGGTGTGTTAGCACTGATCTGTTCTTCTATCAAGTCCCTATGTCTTAATCTCAGCTTGGCCCTGATGGAATGTTCCTCTACATGCCCCTATCAATGCCAGGTATTGAATATCTAGAAACTGATAGCTTCAGGGAATGCCCAGCTGGCGTCCTCCAAGGAACCAGTCCCTAAGGATGTAGTTATCAACCGTAAGATTAAAACAAGCACACGAAACAACGCTTCTGCTTCCCAGTCTGGTTGCTATCTTTTGCATTACTGATAGCTCCATTTGCTGCTTTGCTGGGGATACAAGAATCCGAAAGATTAGACAAGGAAGGATTTGGTTTTGCTTGCTAGTTTCTCTGAAACCTCCCCCGCCCATCTCTTTGCTCTCCTGTTCATTTTCTGGGTTCTGTATTCACTTGACCCTTTCATACCTTCTATCAGTCAAACACTTTTCCTGTGACAGTTACATGACCCTATGTTTGTGTCTGAGTCTATCAAACAGATTCCCAAAAAAATTCAGTGCAGAGAGCCTGGAAATCTACTCCCTAGTGACTGGCTTTCTTGCCCAGGGATAGCGCCCATGGAGCAGAAGCAGCTCTGCTTAGAGGCCGCCATTGATCTGAAGCTTCCTGGGATGAGGGAGAGCTGAATGACTCAGCCTCCTCAGGGTCATTGGCTGCATTAGAGGTGAGGCTTCTCCATCTGGACAGGGGGAGAAACAGAAAGTTCTCAGGAACTTCTACCACTTCTGCCAGGAGATTTCAGCTGGTTTTTCTTAGGGATCCCAGATGGACTAGGACCCTTTGACTTTCACACTTTTTATGTTCCTTTTGGTAAACATTGGTTGCCTCTGATGACTTGGCGTCGTGGCACCAGAAGAACTCCCCCCTCACGCATCCTTCCTGGGTTTACATGTTGGGAGACCATTCTCCATGGGTCTCTCACATTCTGCATGTCTTGTTTGTCAGGTACTGACTGCCATTGGTCTGCACCACCTTTCCATAAGGTACCTGTATGGTGACTAGTCTTGGAAGAGAGAGTCTCTCTCCAGAGCTTACTTCCCATTATCAAAGACTCAGCTCTCCTGAACTCAAGGATCACACCCTGTAACACAATCCATCCCACACCTAAGTGTCCTCACCTAAGAAGATTTAGACTCAAGGAAGCTGCGCAAAAATGCTGATAGCCAGCTGCTGAATTTGCTGTGAGGACCAATGCTCCTTCATCTCTGATTCAAGAGTCACGTCTTCTACCACATCTGGGAAGTGCAGCAGACTAAGTTGTTAGCTTGCAAGTAGGGTTGAGCCTCGGACCTCTAATGGTTTTTGACAATATGTTATAATGACAGCAAGTATCATGCCACATATAGTGTTTATTTAAATATGTATTCGTAAACAAGCCCCAAATAGTTTTGCGCCCTGTTCTTTTAATGAGGTGAGGTCCTGCCTCTCTGTCTTAAGGCATGGCAACAATTACCTGTCATGAAAGGTCACCTGAGCTGGATAAGGTCATGTTATGGTAGCAGGATTCAGCTAATGTTCTGTTTGGACCACACGACAGAATCTATATCAGGTAGCAGGACACTGGACGAGTTTAGAATTCTTCACCAAGGTAGTCACTTCAAAGGGTAAACTTCTGGGTTCAACCAGTCTTATGTTTTGTTCACTCAGGTATGTATTTCTACCTAGTGCACATAAACGGAATATCAATCATCTCCCCAAAAAGAACATTTCTAATGTACTTATAATACTTAACAATTCATCTGAGCAGATCTAGATGAGTCTCCTTGAAGTAGGACTGCAGTAATGGCCTCTGGGTTTGAATGCTCAGTTAGTTTGGGGTTTTTTGTTTGTTTGTTTTGCTTTGTTTTTAATAGTTGTGTTCCTCTATTTTATTTATTTTTCACGTGGTGCTGAGGATCAAACACAGGGCCTTGTGGATGCAAGGCAAGCACTTTACCAACTGAGCTATATCAGCAGCCCACAATTCTCAGTTTGTACATTTCAAATTCTAACTTACTATCATGAAGTATGAATCCCTGGCTGGGAGATCCACATGTTTAATCTACCCTAGGATTTAATTAAAACCAACAAATGGGCCTGAGAGTATAGCTCCGTGATAGAACCCATGGCCCTGGGTTTGATCCCCAACCCAGAAAGAAGAAAAGAAGAAAGGAAGGGAGGAAGGGTGAGGGGGGAAAAGAGGATGTGAGGAAGAAAGAAAGAACCCAGAGTTCACACTATCCATTCTGAAGTGTGTTAAATTGCAACCCATTAATGGGGGGCATTTTGTGTTTTGAAGGTATAGTTTCTGGGATACCCAGCTCTTCCCTCTCCCCCTTCTCCTAGGCTCTCTCTACTATAAGACAACAAGCACTTGGTCAACTCTTGTTGGCATGTAGAGCCAGGGGTCTTGATCAGTGGTTTATAGATAAGTTCCAGGAACAGTCTCATTACTCAGTTAACTTTAAATCCAGTTTAAACCCCTATCACATCCTCTCTCCCCACACCTCAGGTTGCCTAGTTCCTTTGCTGGGCCAGCTCTTGGCACGCATTCATTCATTCAACAAATATTTGTTTAAGCACCTGTAGACAAGGTGCTGACTCAGGACCCTATCTTGCTGCTAAATCAGCTTCTGTCTTCTGGCCCACACAGATTCCCCTATCATTTACTGCACAGAAGTGGAGTCAGGGTGCTTTCCTGCTGGAGACTAAATGACTTTGAAAATATTCACGGTCTTATCAGGTGGTAGCCTGAGTACAATGGCAGGCAGGCTATGCTAGGGTCACGGAACAGGAAGATTCAGATCAAAGTAACAGGCACATATTGCACAATGTATTAAATTGACTTACACACCTAGCAAGAGGAAAAGGGATCTAGATGGGTTTGGTTAGCACACTTGATAAGGTACAAGCAGGTGGCAGGACTGAACTACCTGAATTCTATTTCCACAATGTTCATCCTTCCAATCTGTCTTTCTCTGTACTGATACAGTTATCAGGACCCAAACTGATTTTTGAGCAAGGGGGCCCAGCAGATGGGGGGAAGGGGATGCATGGAGCCAAATATGTACTTTTACTCTACCAAAGTCACAGGAACAAGGACACCTAGCAAGAGCTATAACTTACCAAACAGCCTGCTGAACAACTATGGATTTTACCTGTGTTTGGATGCTAACTTAGGGATGACATAGCTGTCACCCCAAAGTGATTAGGCCTCAGACTTAAACTTTCCATTGCTTCTTTATCTAAAAGTAATAATTTTGTTTATTCCATTACATATTTCGTTATATTGTTAACATATCTTTCGGGTTACTCACTACCTGTATTTAACATTTCTTATGAGTTCTGCCTGAGTCTCACAAGGCTTGCTTCCTGGTTTTCAGCATGCCTAACACATCCAGTGAGTTTTGCCCATATTGAATAAGTAAATCAATAGTACACAGTAATGTATGCTTCACACATCTTGTGAATTTGAAACATCCTGTTTGGTTTTCTTGAATTATTTGGATATTTTTAATTACCCAGCAATATCTGTAACAGGTACCCAAAATGAAAACGTAGATTATAAAGTGGTACATATAATGATTACAAGTAAATATGGATACTAATTGGAAGTATCCGTTTACAAATGGAAGAATGTACTAAGATAGTGGGATCTTGAGAAAACTTTCAAAACCTTCTTTGATATCGTTTGTAAAATATTTTCAGTGATAGTTATTGTTTTTAAATAGTTTGGAATTTCATATATGTTATACAATAACTTTTTCTGACAAAGAATTTGGGTATAGAGTGTTTAACTATAAAGTCCATCTTAACTTTAAGGGATGTGGTGAAGTAAATTGAATCTTGAAGAAGCATATTAATCCTAAACCATTTATATCTCAAGGCAAGGGTCTTAATAAGACACATGCTTTACATATTTCATAGAAAAAATTTTAGGCAATATATTTAGCTACATTTTTTGCTTTTATTTAGAATAACTGAATATCACCTGCCTTGTAATACTTTTCCCTCCTATTTGTTCTAAGTCAATTTGAAGTTTCAAGGTAACACAGAGAATAGTGAAATTACTTCTGTGTGTTTAATTGCCCAACAAAAGGTAACACTATGGTGTTCTCTCTGTTTATTACCTTCTGAGCAATTTTCCAGAATGCCAATAGCCCCCAGTTACTATGACACAGGTTAATCACTTATACTATGAACCAGTAGAGAGAGAGAGAGAGAGAGAGAGAGAGAGAGAGAGAGAGAGAGTTGAAAGTGTCTTAAAAATACGCTGGGGATTGAACCCAAGGCCTTGTGCATATGAAGCAGGCACTCTACCAACTAAGCTATATCCCCAGCCCTAAAATCTTAGAATTTTTAAAAATGTAACAATTGCAAATTCAAATGGTCAGTCAGTTTTCAAGATGTACCATTCAGAAACAAGAGACCCTCCATGGCTTCCAGCTAAGCATCTGCCAAACTCACTTACAGTTCAGTGAGAACTGAGCTGTCCTTTCATCAAATTGCCCAGCAATTTAGCTTCTCTGTGTGATGACATGAATAGCTAGATCTGTTCACATCTTATCTTTTGGATTTTGCTGAACTGCCCAAGTTGAAGAGTGTGTGACTTGAGCAAGGACAGCTTGAAATTTTCAAATGCCAAGGAAAAAATTCAGAATGTCCTTGATATGTATGAGGGTTATCTTTTTAAAGTATTCAAGTGCTTAAAAGACAAACATGTCCACTAAATGCAGAAATAACTTTTCACGTTAAGTTTGAGCCCCTCTCCTAGTATTTGTCACTAATTAAGTTAGTGTCACAGCTAACATATATCATGCTTGCTTTAAAACTTCTCACTCTATTTGCTTTTCGTGAGGAAGAGCTGTCTGTCCATCAAACTTGTGCAAATAAAGGCATTAGTATTAGTCAAATCATAATGCGTTTTTTTTTTTTTTTGCTTCAAGCCAATCTTTCTAATCACTTTACGTGTGTGTAAAGAACATAAATAGTAGAGAACTTTGTTTTAGGCAAATAATTCTCACTGGAAATAAAATGAGTAGTATAAGTTGGTAAATAATAGGTGGCATATGAATTATATATGTGAGAGAAATAATGATGAAACATCTATTTCAAACCTATTAGATCGTATCCATTATCATGAATGTGTTTACTTTGGAGGATGATTCCAGTAAGGCTGCCATTTCTTGAAACCATTTTAGAATCCTCATTAAAATTGCTTTTAGGGTCATTCTAAATGAAGAAAACACTATCAGAATACCATAACTGAGCTTTGTCTGATCCCCTGCTTTACTCACTGACACTGACTGCTAAGGTCTTCAAATGATTTGTGAGAATCAATTCATCTTCCAAATAGAAAGATTTACCACCTCTGAGTAAAATTCAGAGAAATGCCAGAGAAGCAAAAGGACTTTTATTTTTTTCAGTACTGGAGATTGAAATCAAGGCCTCATGTATGCTAGTGCTCTACCACTGAGCTCCATCCCCTGCACCATCAAGGAACTTTTCATGTATTTTGAAGTTGCTCTGAAAAGGCTCCCTTAGTTGAAGAATAAATCTGGCTCCTTACCTCACAGTTTTTCCACTAGCTCACTGATCACAGTGGTATCTCCCACGAAGCACCATTCCACAGAACCTCAAATGAGAGCGTGAGGGTCAGAGGTCCTCGAAAGACAGGCTCCCATGGTGAATCTTACTCGGCCAGGGCCTGCTTTAAAATAGCCTTGTGGACAGGAAAACTCTTCTAACCCTTCTCTAGTTCTTGAGTCTCCAGCATGATGATGCCCAGCATTCTCTTACCACTTTCTGGGGACTCGAAGGAAACCAGGACCAATGTGAGGATGAGGTTACTCAGTGCCCAGCAAATGGATCAGGAGTTATAATGCAGACTGGAGACAGAAGCAGAAAGAAAAACCCAGAGGAGTTACTGAACAAAACAGCTTGATCCACCCTTGGCCAAAGAGTGTCAAATCAGGGATTAGGAAAATGGCAAAATAGGCTTCCTTTGTTTTCAAGCCGTGGTAGCACTGCATTAAAAACTATCCCAAGGACTGAGAAAGCAGGTCAGTCAGGTCACAGGATAAACCATGCCTCCAAAGAAATCTCTCCTCCATCCAGAAAAAGGAATCCCAAAGGCAGGCCATGAACCTAAGCCTTCCCCTACCAGGTTCTTGCCATTGACTTCTTGACCCACTACTACCTGGAGAATTTTTTTTTTTTTTTTTTTTAAGGCGGTGGCAGGGCCGGGATTGTGCTGCGATTTCCACCCCAGTCTAACATGCCAGATGCTGGGACTCCATCGCTCCTCCATCTCATTTCTCCTCCATCTCATTGCTAGACATGTAAAACACATTTCTTTTATGGTAGAGTGGGAGAGCATCTCAGGGTTCAAGGTCATCAACTAAGCTAAAGGACACTGTCCTCTGCCATTTGGAGCCAGGCTTCTGGATGAGCCAGTTTCCTTCTTTCCTGATCTACTCTGCCCCACCCCCACCAGGAAGATCCTGGGGTTTATTCCCCCCCCCCCTCCAGAAAGTTCATGCACTTCCACTTCAGTCTTAAACTAAGCTCTCCCTGAGCCACTTTGGTCACAGAAAGCAAGGACCTTTCTGCTGGGCCACAGGTTCACTTCTAGGCTGTGCATTCCCCCAGCTCCTACTTAGCCTCTTAGTGCTCAGCTGGACAACATGCCCTGGACTCTGACCTGGGAATCCCCTCAGCAAGATCTCCAGGGACTAGAACAACCACCGAGTTTCCCTAAGCTGCCACCGACTGTCAATATATTCATCCCTCTTTCTACCCACTTCACCTCTAATTTCTCCTTTCCAAGATTCAGGCTTCCCAACAAGAAACACCCCCAAAACAAATCAGGCGTCACTATCTATTCTATGTGACAGATATCCAGCCTATCCAACCCACCCACACAAAGACAGGCACCTGAGTAAATCACACCTATTCCCTGGTATGTTTTAATTCCCAAAACATCTGCTGATAAATATTTGTGAAGAAGCAAATATCTGGATTTCCCTCCTGACCTGACCACATACGAAAAAGCATTAGGACTAAGCCCTGACAATGGATACATCCGTAACTCATCGAGGCACTTCATAAACAGTGGGATTATATTCATTTATTCTGGTTGCTGCAGAGGCCAGGCTATCCCTTATCTTCCAGTCCTGATTCTTCCACTTGATAAACACACCTGTCATGCATTTCTCACACTGCTTTTAAATATACATTGAAACTCCCCTACAAGATTGGCCTATCCTGGGTAAATAGACACAGAAACTAAGCCTTATACCCCAGGCTTATAGCCTACATTTACTCCAATCTGATGTTATTCAAATCTCACTGTATGTTGGAATTACCCAGGTTTCTGGGTCCCCTATACTTGGGATACTAGAAATTTTCTTTTGTAACCGACCTATGATTCTGAGAATCCCTTTCTGAGAAACACCAATATATGTGTTTTCATATATTGTAAGTCCTTTGTGGTCAGGAGTCATTTATTTTTGCATCTTCTGTAGGCTTTTGTATAGTTTCCAGCACAAGGCAGGCCTCCAGTAGATCGGATGATGTTGAAGAGCATCATTACATTGACATTTAGCAATTACTTATTATCACACAGGGTGTGCGGCATTGACCCTCTAATATGACTATGCTTGTAAGAATGACCACAAACAGTTGTCTGAGCATAACACAAAACCAGTATTCAGGGAAGGTCTGCACATCTTGTCCCACTTGCCACTCACTCATTTCTCACCAAAGCTCTGTGTTTATAGCCTGGTCATTAGCTTCTCTGCTGGGGCTAGTGAAACGTTAACTCTTAGATGGTTGTTAGCTAAGAGCCAGTGTACCCGTTATCTACTATCCCTCTGTTTAATCTCTGCCCCCAAAGATGAACTTCTCACATTCCTTTGAAATGACCTGGTTCTTTAAAGCACAACCACTCATTGCTAAACCCAGCTGTCTAGCTAAGGGTTTTATATGTACCACCTCAATGTTCCCAAAAAGTAAAGGAGCTGGGCTGAGTGTTGCTCAGTGGTAAAACACTTGTCTTGTATGCATGAGGCCCCGGATTCAATCCTCAGAATTACTAATTAAGGTGGAAAAAAAAATTACCAAAGAGTGAATGGACCAGTATGAATTCTTACTCCAGGGTTTCCTGGCTACTCCTGGCCATAGAACATAAGGTGAATTATGGTGGGTTACCCTGGGAACACCAGTATCCATCCCAGGTCCCAGATGGCAAGGGCTGAGCAGATAAGCCAGACCCAGAGGCCTGTCTCAAGCCTGGTGAAATGTTCACAGGGCACCTGTGTTTTATTTCATCTGGTTGAAACTCTTCAACTTCTGCTAGGAGCTGTCTTCTCCTGTCACAGGTGCATATTTTAAGAATTTCAAAATGTTTTATTTTGTGTTTTTTTTTTTCCTTCTCTCCCTCTGTCACTGAAGGCAAAGATCAAAGACACAGGTTCCAGTCCTGCCTTGCTGTGTGACCTTGGCCTTCTCTTCACATCTCTGGATACCCAGTTCCTGACCTGTAAGAAGACATGAAACCAACCATGTCTGAGGAAATGTACCATCTCACACTGTGATCTGAATGTTGGGGGGCAGGAGAGAGAGCCAGAGTGGGAAGGCAAAAATGGGGCACAACACAGGCCATGATGAGCAAGTCTACTCCAGGTCACCTGATCTCCAGGAGAAGATCAGCTCCAGGACTCCCTGAAAATACTTTTCAGGCCCAATTACAATGTAAAAATAGAGCCTCAGTAGACATTCATCTTCCCTTGTCCCTGAATCAACTCCTGACACACAGTATCCCACCCTCCTGACCCTCCCGGAGCGTCCACTGCCCTCATCTTCTACCCTGGAGCCCTTCCCCTTTCTCTCCTCCTGTGCCCAGCCCACCCCACACTCATGTGGCCACTGCTTTCCTCTCTGGACACTGGAAGGATAATAGTAACATGCCCAGGTCATGCCACACTCTCTTGAGAGGATGCCTGGAGCTGCCCTAAACCACAGGTGGCTGAAACCAGTCCTTCCTATTCACACGGCTGTCCCAATGTCAGAAGAGTTGACATCTGTGGGACTCAGGGAGGCTTCTCTGTCCTTGTCTAGTGCCTAAGTTACAATAAATTCATTAACGTGATAATAAGAAAGTTAATGAATCACCTCCTTGGCAACACCTCCACAACCATACCAAGCAGAGGAGAGGCTCCAGCCACCAAGGGGGAGTCACCTCACTGTCACTCGGGCTTCGTGGTCTTGCTCGCTGTAGAAACAGCTCCTTTATATGGGAACTTCTTAGTTTGTTCAGAAGGGAAAGTCCCAAAATTTTAAGGTGGGACAGGAAGAGAGGAACATGACCCTCTTGCTCCAGCTCCCTGGCAGTGAATGAGGGCACACGGCTCTGGGATAGATGAGGATCCTGTCCTAATGCTCTGGAAATGTACCAGTAGCCCAAATCTCTAAAGCCCTGTTCTGTTCCCCTGAGCCCAAAAGAAGTTTCCAGACACAGGAGATATTTAATTATATAAGCAATTCCCCAAGTTCTCAGAGAGGTTGAAACCCTAGGGTGTCCAGTAAGGAAACCTAAAGATCAACTAGCCCAAAGCCTTCATTTTACAGTAAAGGGAACCGAGTCCCAGGAACCAGTAATGACATACCCAAAAGCTCACAGAGTTAGCACAGAATGGTGATCAGAGCAAGGCCCCAAGCCCCACTCAGATGCCTTCCTCTGGCTGCCTCTGACTAGTCTCATTGGCAGGGTCAAGGAAAAGAAGCAGTAGCCCTCAGGCTCATGAGATTGGTGGGGGGCCTGAAGAAAAGCAGTCCTGAGAGGAATGTCACATGTGAGCCCTTTCACATTTTGTTCATTTCTGAAGAGGAATGTCACATGTGAGCTCTTTACTGTCTCTTTTTGGCTATTCAGTTTTCAGGGGAACTTTTTTTCCCCTTTGGAAAATTCTGAAAATATTTGAGGTCAGCAGATCTTTGTGTTCTCATGATCTGGTGACAAGAATTGCCAGGAGGTGGGGAAAGGAGAGGAGATGGAGAAGGAGGAGGAGCAGGAAGGGGAAGAGACAGCACACAGCACTGACCGTGGGCTTCTTATGTGCCACACCCTTGACAGTCACCAGCTGGTTCAATTCTCACCACTCCATGAAGCAGATACATTCTACAGATGAAGACCCTAAGGCACAAAGAGTCAAGTTTGCTTGGCCAAGTCATATAACTAGGCGTGTTTAACTATAAATGAAAATTTAGCAAGCTGTTTAGCACACCAAGAGCATTTATAATACTTGTGTAAACTCACTTCAGAGAGCTTCAATGTTCCCTCACCTTCAGCAAAAGGAATCTTGTAGCATTATTTTTAATCCAGAAGAGTAAAACCTTGATGTCAAACTTGTAAACTGTTTAGAAGCCTGTAGTTGTCCAATGACTGCCCTAGAATTAGCTATGAGGAAGCTGGGTACCATGGTGCATGCCTGTAATTCCAGTGACTCAGAAGGAAGGCAAGCTTGTGGTCTGGCTGGGCAACTTAGTAAGATCTTGTCTCAAAATAAAATATGAAAAGGTCTGGGGATGTAACTCAGTGGCAGAGCACACTAGGTTCAATCTCCAGGAACACACACACACACACACACACACACACACACACACACACACACACTAGCTACCAGGAAAAAAGTTTTCTCAATTGCAGCTGCTCAAATGAGATTTCTAAAACCTGAGCCCTCTCCACTACACACATAGCCAGCAGGGAATTTGGCTCATCAGCCATTATTTTAGTGAGACAACGTCTCTCTTTGAGTCCCTGAATTACTGCTTAGTGTTTTCTGAATTGCTTCTTGAATGTTCAGGAATGATACTGAATTTAAGATAAAAGAACTGAGTCCAAAAAGCCCAGGGAAAGGAATCATGAGGTTTGTTTTTTTTGTTTTTTTTTTTTTTTGCTGTTTTGTTTTTGTTTTTTGTTTTAACCTGCCATCTGCAAAGCAGGTGATGGGTGTTTAGTCTCTTCTAAAGATTGCCAAGTTTACCCCCTAAAAACTACAGGCCACAAGTGAGGGGCCCATGCTTTAACCCTTATCCTGAATCTCCAACTGCAGTGTTAAGTGAAATTGTCTCTCTATAACTACCCCAATAAAGACACTAGTGTTTTCACATGGGCTTTAAGGAGAAGCTCACCCTCAGCCTCTCCCCCTCCTCGTGCCTGGTGCCCTATCAGCACTGTGCCAGTACAATCAGAGCCTTGTTTCTGATAAGAGTATCTGCCACTGAAAAAGAAAAGGCAGTGTGTGTGTGTTTTTTTTTTTTAAGTTGACCCCCCTCAATGAGCAAGACACGAAAGATAATTAATTATAAGCCATCCTCTGTCCCAAACCCATATACACACATTTGCATTTCTAAAAGCTCCACTCTAACCCCTTGAAAAAGCTCTGCCTGGGTTTTTGCCAGGTTGGTAAGGAAATGGTAGCACCCACAGGCCCCGCCAACATCAAATCTCAGTGCACAAAGATGTGCGTTTAAATACCACAGGCTCGTGAGCCCAGGCTTCACGGGGAAAGATATATAAAGACAGAGTTGGCACCATTTCTGATTCTCACCATTAGAAAAGCAAATATCAGCCAGAGGAGAAGGGCAGCATGCTCACACATGGAGAAGTCCCCACCTTTTGTGCAGTGGGGTCCCAGCACGAACAGCACCTAACTGGGGTTTTGCTGCATTTGCAGACTATTCCACATGAAAAGAAAGAGAAAATGTTCTATTTGGAATAGTTCGTTCTCCCTGGGAAATATGTATTAACTTGTCAAACTAAAACAACTCATGGAAGCCACTTCTTCAGATGTGCTTTGGAAACTCAGTTCACCGAGACAATCCTCATGTTTGTATTTGACATGATGCAAAGTCTTAGAATGACTTGTGTTGAAAGAACAACCTGGGCAGGGCTGTTCTCCCCGTGCGAGGGATGTGCAGCGTGTTCTAAAAGGCTGGAGGATACACTAGCAGGACTGGTGCTGATGGGGCACAAGGCACTTCTATTTGGAAAAGGGAAAGGGGGAAGAAGGGAAGGGGCCCACCTGTGAGCGCTCTCCTGCTTAAAAAAGAGAACAAAGTCTTCTGCATGGCAGCTTGTTCTTAATATCACCCTTAGCCCCTAACTTCTAAACATTCCATCATAGGCACTGTAATTATCAATATCGTCACGACTGACTGCTAATTGTCCACTGTACAGTCCCGGGCAGCCACACCATGGCTTTCACCACTAGAAAATGGCACTGAGTGAATGGCACAACCACTACTGGAAACCCACGCCCAAGGCCCCCTCCAGTCCATGTTCTCTGCCCCTCAATGGGGACTGAGTTCTGATCTGATCTTTCAAGCTCCTATCACTACATTCATGTTATTTGGGAGGAAAACTCCAAGTCTCCTGAACCATGACCTTATAGGAGTCTGGGTCTGAAATACACCAATTCTGGTTAACTTTTGCTTGAGCAGCATCTATTTCCCCCACTAAGTTGGGAACAATAAGCAGACAGATCTGCTGAGGCACCAGCCCAGGGCCTGGCATATAGTAGATATGTAATGGCTGTGGAAATGAAGAAGGAGACAGTGCTCCTCTCAAGAGAACAATATCATGTTCTCGGCATCTAACAAGCTCACTTAACTCTGTGTTTACTTTTGTGTTTACCCCTATCGGATGAGTTTTCCCAGGATACAGAAAAGAATGACAACTGAAAGTTTGAAAGGAACCTGCATCCTTAAGAACACGATACTCTCAGAAATGGATGTAGCTGTGCATGGTTGTGACTACCAGGTAAGGGCTGAGGGCAACCTGGGTATTCCATATCACTGAGATGTTTAAGGGATTCTTATTCTTAAATCAACAGAACACAAAAAATATGGAGATATTTTTCAAAGACCTTAAAAGCATGGGCTGAATTTACATTGGTTGCTGTGGAACACAAGGACAAATTGCTGGATCTCCTAAGTCTCAGGTTTCTCATCTACAAAATGAAAATCAAGCAGTTATCTCACGAGGTTATTGGCAGGAATAAGGGAGAACAAATGCTAACAAATATTCAATAAATGTGAGCTCTTAATCATAATGATATTGAAGGAATAAAATGATCCAAGGTATAAGAAAAAATAGGCTCACAAAGGAATCCATGTGGGTTGGAAGGGATGAGGGTTCCAACCAACAATACCACCCCCGCTCTAGCCAACCCCCCCCACAGTCCTGCCAAAACAAGGGTTTTCAACTTGGGCCAGCTCCCTCAAAACAGACCACAATCTTTTGTGCATGTGTACATTCTTCTAAGAAAGAGTCTATGGTTTTACAGGACACTCAAAGGGGTCTGACGCCTCCCAAAATTAGGAATCACTGCCTTGGGGTATATCAAAATCTTCTGTGAGTCTTGTTTTCAAATTTAAATACACACAAAACTCCCTTTCTTCTTCCGCTTTTAGTTCAGCTGACACGGCTGCTGGGCTTTTCAAAAGAATTTACTAAGATTCTAAGGAGAAATTAGAAAGGGAAATAAAACACATACAAAAAAGAAAAAAACATCAAAGTACCGCGCACTTCACTGATTCTAAGATAAGGACAGTTTGCAGGTGTGTGGGCCCAGGTTCCTTCTTCTGTTGTCCTTAGAAGATTCACTGCTCTTTTATTTAAGAGCAGAATTCATTTAGAAAATATGCTGTCTGATTAGGTTTGTTCATGTAGATCCAGACCATTGCTTCTCTCTTAAAATAACTTTTATTTTTCACTTTTATATTTGGTCTTTTTAGAAGTACATGACAGTAGAGTGTATTTTGACATCTTATACATACGTGGCGTATAACTTATTCTAATTAGGATCCCACTCTTGCTGTTGAACATGATATGGGGTTTCACTGAGGGTGTTTATATGAACATAGGAAAGTTATTAAAATAACTCTTGAAGGGGAGTTTTCTATAACCACAGGAGCTGGCTGTTGGCTCAATATCTTGGTGCTGAGATGGCTGATTAAAAATGCCAAGGAGATGAGAAAGAAAGAGAAATTGGGGAGACCCAGAAAAGAGAAACAAAAATGAAGTCAAAGCTCTACATGATCAACAAAAGGCATTTTTTTTTTAAAGAAAGAGAGAGAGAGAGAGAGAGAGAGAGAGAGAGAATTTTAATATTTATTTTTCAGTTTTCGGCAGACACAACATCTTTGTATGTGGTGCTGAGGATAGAACCCGGGCTGCACGCATGCCAGCCGAGCGCGCTACCGCTTGAGCCACATCCCCAGCCCCAAAAGGCATTATCTTAATAAGCAAGGCCACCATTACCAGTTATCATTTTAGGGGGTTTCCTGGGGGCCAGGTCAGAGCTAGATAAAGAATACAGATATATCACTATACAAGATCCTTGCATATGCTCATCTCCCCCTCCCTAGCACAAGCTTCAGATGAGTGAGCGGGGAGTGCTGGAGGCCAGGAAGCCCAAGATCAAGGGGCTGCATCTGGTGGGGACTTTCTGCCTGTGTCATTGCCTGGCAGAGGGCATCACATGATGAAGAAAGCAAAAGAACAAGAGCATAGGAGCCAGGAGAGGGAGCTCACTTTTATAACAAAGCCACTCCTGGTTTAACTAACCTCTCCTGTGATAATGTGGTCACCCGTTCACTTGGCCTTCGAGGTCTGATTGTTGGCCATTAGGCCCGCCTCCCTACACTGCTGCATTAGGGTTTGTGTTTCCAACCCATGAACCACAGCAATCCACAAGCCAAATTTTTATGAGAAAAATTTTCCTAGGATGGAAGAATTTCCCAGTCAAGTGCAAAGAGGAGCCTCTCTGAACATTTCAGTTATAGGCAGAGTAACTTCTTCCACTTCCCAGGAAATGTGGAGAAAGAAAAGAGAAGTTCTTTCTTCTTTCCCCATACACTGAGCCCTTAAAACTGTAATCTTTTCCTTTGCTTTCAGAACACCTTATTCTGTAAAACCGAGTTTTTCCTAGAAACAACTTGGCCAAAATGTATGAAATCTCTCCACTTGAGCTCCACAAAAGTAGGCAAAGTATGGAGCACCGTCTGGTGCCATAGACCACCGTGGCACCAATCCCTTCACTAGTCAAGCTATAACAGGACGATTCTTCCAAGTTCTCCTTCCTTGCCTTATTTCTGCCACCAAGAGGGTCAACTGCTTATGTATAGGCCCCAGTCTAATTCTAAACCAGCACCATTCTCACCACTGTCGCAGGAGCTTTTCAGGGAGTCACTGAAAGAGAAACCTTGGAACAGCCACAGATGCAGGCAAGGGACAGGGGACAAAACAGATGAACCCTGTAGTCCTCCAGAGGTGAAGCAGAGGGATGGAGGGAAGCAGCAGGTATACTGGCAGGAGGCTGAGCCCCATAGAACTCTCACCAGCTCACACCCACCACAGCCATCTGTCTCTCCACCAGGCTCCAGCCCACCTTTAAGACCTCTCCCAGAACTGCCCAGTTGGAATCCACAACGAGGACCAGGTAGTTGACACCATAGTTGATAGATGCTGTAGAGGTGAGAAGTTTCTAGTCCAAAGTTAGCACTGAGAATGACAGCTGGACTCTCTAGACAACACACACACACACACACACACACACATACTTCCTATACCCCTTTTCTCTGCAATCCCCCAAGGACTCACCTCTCTCCCTTCCTTCTACACCTGAATAGCTAATTCCTAGAAAATCAAGTCATCATCCCCTCTTGCCTAGATGACCATGATCCTCTCTTTTTTAAAATATTTTTTTTAGTTGTAGATGTACACAATACCTTTATATTATTTGTTTATTTTTATGTGGTGCCAGGGGTCAAACCCATTGCCTCACACATGCTAGGCAAGCGCTCTACCGCTGAGCCACAACCCCGGCCTGACTTTTATCCTCTCTAAGTGCTCTCTCTCTCCTTGCTTCCAGTCCTGTCTGCTTGCTCACCCTTTTCCAAATGATTCATCACAGAACTGGCACAAAAAAAATAATATGAATCTGTTCATGCTTAAAATCATTCAGAAGCTGCCCAATGCCCAGAGAATAAAGGTTAAACACTTCTATATATGACATAAGCCATTTCCTAATCTGCACATCTCTCCTAGTTGTCAGTTCCCACCTCCTACCACTCTGAATTACACTGTGCCTCACCCATGCTGAGCCCCATGCTGCCCCCCTAAATGAATTAGTTTAATTGGTTAAAGCAAGACAGAATTTGCTGGAAGGATAAGAGGTTGAAGCTTGGGAAGAGTCAGGAACATGGATACTTGGGAGGAAAGAGAAAGTATAAGAGTGTTGGGAACAGTTCAGCAGGTGTACACCATGGCAGCACATTACCTCCAGGTCTTCTGCGCAGCCTTGGATCCAGAGGACAGTTCCAGGAGAAAGCATCCCAGTGGCAGACCTCAGCTTGGTGCATGGTTGAACTGAGGTCAGCTAGGGAAGAATGTGGACATTCAGTTCACTAGTAGGAGGAAGGGCTGCATATAGTCCCTCCTGCCTACTATATAACCGTGGGGAACAGGTGCAGAGAGAGAGGTAATTTCACTCAGAAACTGGGATAAGGAATTGGCATTGGATATGAGGAAGGTGGTATCCATGCTGGTCACTGGAAAAGTAACAGCTGTGTCCATCATGACCCCCATGTTTCCTTATACTTGAAATTCTGTTTCTCCCTACTCACACACTATAGCTAGCCCGTTCTGCCTGATGCAAATTTCCTACTTTTATGCACTCCTCTAGCAAGTTGTCTTTAACTTTCATAGACTGTGTTGGGGCCCCTCGTCCACAGATCCATCATACAAAACTAAAATTATGCATTTATTCTTTTCCACAATTATGGGTTAAATGGCAGTTATGTTTGGCTCTGAATGTCCCCAAAAGGCCCATGTGGTAAAGTCGTGGTCCCCAGTAACCTTTAAGAAATGGGGCCTGGTGGGAGATTATATCACTAGGGACATGCCCTCAAAGGGGACTACGGGACCCTGGTCTCTTTCTCTTTTATGCATCCTGGCCATGCGGTAAGCACCTTTGCTGTGCCACATGTTCTACTCTGTGATGTGCTGTCTCACCACATGCACAAAAGCAGCAAAACCAATGGACCATGGACTGAAACCTCTAAACCTCTGAACCAAAATAAACCTTTTCTCTTTGTAAGTTGATGATCTGGAGTATTTGTTGTAGTAATGAAGACAGTAAGAGAAAGCTGACAAATACATGGCCTCTTGTGAAGTGACGAGAGATCTAACCACCAAGTGTAAGTCTGTGGGAAAATGTAGATGAGCTTCAAACGACTCACTTAAAAATAGTGACCTGCCAAAAATAATTTTTGGACTGCTTTACTAAACCATTTTTAATGATGGGAATGGAGGTTTCTCTGGAAATCCCTAATAAATTCTTTCATGATTCATTTGTCTTTATACTGTTGTTGGATTCTTAACCTGTAAGAATTTTCTGTTGCTTGTTTTATTATCTGCCTAAAGAATCTTAATTTGTGGAAATATAGAAACATATTAATGTATTTCTATGGCTACTTTGTGTGCCTTTGAGAATGATTCACTCATTTTTAAATGATGTTCCCTCCTCAATTAGTCTGGCTCTTCTCCAGGCCCATTTCTTGAGAGGATATTGCAAATTTATTACAAAAGTACTTGCTAAGTGAATCACTGATGGGCTTAATAAAGTCACTTAGGAGAGAATTAAATCTATATTCAGTGGGCTTTGTCAGGCACAGAGTCATTTTAGGAAAGTAACACATGATAGATGGGAAGCCAAGGACAATATCAATCTGGCAGTAGCAGTAATGGTAGATGTCTCAGGGACAGTTTCATAGAAACTGTTGCTGTTCTCTTCTCCAGAACCAGAGTCTGGGGACCCAGAGAGCATTGTAAGCTCATGCTTTGAAGTCACTCCCTACACTCTAAACACACAGCAATTATAAATGAAATATTTTAAGAATGAATTTAAAACAGTTAAAAAAAGAAGTAAACCATACATATATGAAGAAGAAATAAATATCTATTCACTAGAAACTGAACAGTAATATAACACAATTAAGTTACTAAATCTGTGAGCTTAGTAAGCTCTGGAGACAGGCACAGATAGGCAAGATAATTCCACCCCAATACTGGGGAGTAAAATGTACCCTTGATGGCTGGATCTTAGGTCTAGATTTGTTGCTTGAACCTGAATACAATGAGGAATTCCTATCTTGAAAAGATTGCAGCTGCTACTTGAGGCTAAGGCTTATGTAAATGTGAATTCCGGGAGAAGTCTCTTCTACTGTCCTTTAATAAACTTCTATTTTCCACTCTGACCTTGCCTCGGTGTGCTTCTCTGGTGTTATTCTTCAACACTGGGGAAGCAAGGACTCACCGGTCAACTTCGGTAACAATAGGAGTTAAACAATAGAATGAAGAGAAATATCTGTGAATTGACACTCAAAAAAATTCTGGCTGAGAAATTTTCAGAATGAATAAAGTGATATGTGTTCTTAAAATATAAGGTTATACCACGTACCAAACAGAATACATAATAACAAAACAATAACAAGAAGCATTTTATTGTGACACTGCCAAACATTGAAGATAAAGTCTGAAAAATCTACCAGAGAAAAAAGACAGATGACCTGCAAAGAAAAGACAATTAGACTAACACATCTGCAATGAATGCCAGGCAACATCGGAGTAGTCTTTTCATAGCCTGGAGGGAAAACTGAAAGAGTAAAGTTTCTAAGCTGCAAAGCTGAGTTAAAATATAAAAGTCCGGGCATTATAAAGTTTCTAAGCTGCAGGGCCTGAGTTAAAAAGTGAAGGACCAGGTATTGTTAAGTTCCTCTGCCACACCCAGAACCTGAAATTCCTGAGGCAGTTAAGACAAGCCCTACTGGCCATTTAGCCTAGGGCCCTGTGCAGCTTGTCACGTAGGCATACAGGGCCCGAACCAATCAGTTTGAATGTGTACCCTGCTTAGGAGTGACCAATCACCCCCTGCCCGACCTGTTCCCGCCAATGAATGTGCTAATCATGTATGAGAGTTGTTGTTCAATTTTCTCGCACCTTATGCTGATTTGTTCTGATGTATACAAAGCCCCCGCCCTCCCCAAAAAGTGTACTTAAGCACTGCTTAGCCTCTGCTCTGGGCTCTGGGCTGCTCTCTCTTCTTGAGTGAACCTGGAGCCTCAGCGGGCTGAATTGGATCCTCAATAAATCCCCTTCTGCAATTGCATGAGTCAGTCTCTTGGTGGTCTCGTCCTCTGACTTTTCGCCGGACCCTTACAAAACAATTGTTGATAGGTAAGCTATTATTCACAACAAAGTAAATTAAATCATTTTCAGGCCTAAAGAATGGTGTGTTACCACTCACATATGGCTTGAGAAAACAAAACTTTCCACCATTTCTTACCTACTAGTAAAGGAAAACTTGAACACTGAAAGACTCAAATGTCATAAAATTGAATTCAGATGCAAATGAAAGTTTTTGTCTCTTCAGTAACTAAGAGATTAAAAGAGAACTTTAGCAAGTCTTCGATTCTCAGTTGCTATAAGATATACCATTTGTGTGAAGAACATTTTTATATTAATCAGTGATTAGAAAGCGCCACTTCATTTCCAAAATATTAAGTCACCATTTTAAATTAATAAAATACATTTAATTGACTTTGGGCCAGGAAAAGTGATTCTCAGGTGCATAAGATTTGGCTGGGGAAAGCTTATTAAAATGTAGATCCTGGGTAGTGCTCTGAGATTCTTATTCTGAAAGTTGAGAGAGAAGCTAGGGTTTTGCATTTCTAACAGATAATTCTGATACAGGTGATGAAAAGACTGCAAATCTCCAAAATGCTGTCTGAGAGAAAGAAAGTTAAAGGTAATATGAGCCAGGCAGCCCCAAGGGAATCTTGACACCCAAACGTTGAGTCACCTGTTCTGGGAGAGAGTCAGGTTGGAACAATGACAATTTCTATTAATAAATTAAACATTGGTTGAATACTAGTCTAGAAAACAGTTTCTTTTCTCATTCTGTTGGTAACTAGTTTTGAGATCCAGGAGAGGGGAATTATTTTTTCTTTCTGGGCCTCAGTTTTCTCATTTATAAATGAGATTACATTGACCCTTGCCAGCTCTGATGTTCTTTGGCTCTATGAATCCAAGTAATGGGAGTGTGGACCTGTAATTAATTTAGTCCGTATGCATTCTCTGAAGGAAAAGTTTCCCTTATTTCCAGGGGCGGGAGGGAGGGATGGCAGTGGGAAAGCATGGCTCAGGGAAATGCCCAGGACTGTTTCTATCAGGGGACTGCTTCACAGCACTCGGCCTGCAAGAAGTAGTTTCCAGCTGCTACACCAAATTGCCCCTCTGCACCAGATTTATCCCCCTAGTAGGCAACTTCCCAAACAATTACAGCAGAGGATGAGTAAAGAAAATGCAGTAGAGTTCCTCTAATTGCAAATTACCTTGGCAGTCATGCAAGCAATTTAAAATAAAACAGGTTGAAAAAAAAATTTGATTCCTAACCTAAAATCTTTCAGGGTCAGCCCCAAACTACAAATCCTGGGAGATTCTGGCCTTTGGAAGAACCACGTGCACAGTGGCAATAGGAGCAGGTAGCAGAAAGAATCTTGAGACATCAAATGAGAACTAGTTAATGAACTTGTTCTTCTGAGAAAAGGAGTTTTTCCTTTAAAAGATATCTTTGGGGAGGATTGGATCTCTCCAGCAAAGGATATAATGCCCAGTAGCTTTTTCTGCTTCTTTTTGGCTTATATTTTGGATGAGGATACATGGAAAGAAAGTAGGAGACAGGATGGATTTTTCTTCCTCTTCATCTGACAGTAATGACAAGGTGTTAAACCCAAAGCCAACCAGGCTATACAGTGTCTCCAGATAGAGACAGCTTAGGAGGGAAGCTTGTCATTCCTGAAATCTTTCTCACAAGCATAGGAATCCTCCATTAAATAATAAACGCCTCATACTGCCTCTGGCCCCGAAGCCCAGTTAACTGTGGCCCAGTTTCCCTGGGTGTTGGCTCCGTGTCTCCCTGGGGCAGAGTGCCAATCAACAAATTACTGACATTGATCCTTTTCATTATCTTTATTTTCATCTCTCTTGTGTCCTACAACAGTATCATATTGTCAATTCAGATTCTAGAGTTTTGGAACCCTTCCCTTGCTACTGAAAAAGAATTTTCTAAATATAAGTGAAGACATGTGATTGTAGAATGCTAATATGGAAAGAGGGACCAACCCTGGCAACTCTCAAATAGGGATAGACCAACTCTGGCTTCCACTGCCAACTTCTCTTATCTTTGATGCCGCCACCCATTGCCATAGTTTGAGGAAAATGCCTTTGCTTTGGCATGAACAGAATTTAACCTAGGATTTGTGTGCTGTCTTTGAATTGGTTTTCAGTTTGGTAAATGGCCTCGGAACAAAGCAATAATTTCCTTTTGCAGTTCTTGTTCTTTGCTTATAAGTAGTGCAGAGGAAAGGATTTCAATGAATGGTGGGGGTCTTTCCCCAGACTTCCATGGTAGATAGAATGTTGACATGTATTCACAAGACCCTTCTGGGACTGATGTACTTCCAAATGGGCCTGGCTGCCAAGTTGCCTCTTGTGGGACTGGCCTGGAACCCCTAGAGCAAGGGTCAGGAGACAGGATGCAGGGTTGATGTCGCTGTCTGCACTGGGAGCAGGGACTGGGCCAGCCCTGCAGTGGGAACCGCAGGCTCAGACATTACTTCACATCTCAGCAGAGTGATGCAACGGAGGCTCTGCTGTGAGTTCTGTCACACAGCTCTGTGTTTGTTTCTCCATCCTCAGTGATATTCTTGTCACAGAGCCAGAGGCTTCATCAAAAGAATTAAGCAAGGACCTCTAATAGCCATTTGTTGTTATTGATAGTAAAAATTGCGGACTCCTATCCCAACCACTCTGCAAAAGCCACAAAGAAAAAAAAATAGCCCCACCTTTCTAATAGCTCATCTCCCTAAATTTATTTTACTTACCTCTATATCAATCACTCAACAAATATTCATTGAGTAGTTTTTATGGGCATAGAAATATGTTGGGTGTTGGGTTTGTTGGTGGATGATGAATTCAACCCATCCCTACCCTCAAGGAATTTGTAAGACAGCATGGAGGATAGATGTGGCCATAAAAACTGGATAGTCAGTCTCAAGTACCATTGGAGATACCAAAAGGGGGTGGCAGGCAAGTCTATTTCCAGCTGAGGAGGGTTGATGGGGAATTGGACTGTGTGGTTATCTTCTGTATATCTTGTACTGGGAAGGGGGGTGTGAGTAATTAATCTCTAGCATTCTGAACAAAAGAGCCTCTGAATGCTGTGAATACCATCTGTTCTTCATACCACCATGTAGTGGAATAATTTTTTTACATAAAATCTCACTTGGTCTAGTCTTTATATGTAGACTCCACTTTGATGAGTGAAAAAAAAAAAAAAGAGAGAAAGAATCTCTGAAACTGTTGAGAATGGTGTCTAGAAATAAACCTCATGGGTCCCTCAGGATCCAGTGATACCTGTTGGATAGGTTAGCCAGCCATGAGCAGGTTGGTAGTGGAAGGACAGGAAAGGGCCACAACTTATAGGGAGGAAATCCGGATATGCATCCGAGAGAGTCCGTAGGTCACAGGAGTAATAGAGAACTTTATCAAAGCAGGAAAGAACAGAAGGAACGGACTGTGGCCAGGCAACTTAAACACCTGTCCAGCAGCTCTAATACAGGCCTGGGGAGGAAGGAAGATGAGATATTCACAGTCAAATTGGAAGAAAAGTGGGTTTTATTCAAAGCCAGCTTGGGGGAAAGATGGGGAAAACTTCCTTGTTTCAAAAGTCCTCTCTCCAGAAGCTCTTGGAGGAAGAGAGCTTTTAGAAGGGGGAAAGGATGCCTGGGGACAAAACAGGAGATTTTGTAAAGGTCGGGCGAACGTCGGAGGAAAAGACCACCAAGAGACCATCTCATGCAATAGCAAAGGGTTTTATTGGGGATCCAGCATGCTGGGGCTCAGAGCTCACTCCAGAGGAGCAGAGAACAAAGAGCCCCGAGAACAACTTGAGCAGGGTGTATATACATTTTTTAGAGAGGGCAGGGACTTTACATACATCATAGCCTCCTTTAACCAATCATCATACACCTCCGGAAAATCAAACAACAACTCTCAAACTTGATTAGCACATTCATTGGTGGGAACAGGTCAGGCGGGGGTGATAGGTCAGTCCTAAGGAGGGGTATACATTCAAGCTGATTGGTTTAAGCTCTGAGGTGCATACGTGCTGAGCTGCACGGTATCCTGGTGGTTCAGCAACTAGGTGGTCAGGGGGGAATTTGACACACATCTAATGGGCAGTTCCAGGAATTGTCTTCACTGCCACAGGAATTTCAGGTTCTGAGTGCAGCTTAGGAACTATACAAAACCTGGTCCTTCACATTTTAATTTCAATTTCTTTTATCCTTTCATTTTCACAAGTTTCAAGCAGGCTTTCACTTCCAAGAATTTCACAGGTTTTAACTCCTCTCAGTCCCCAGGAGCCTTCCTTATCACATCAAGGGGATTTCCCAGGGCCAGTATCCAAGCTGCCAATTTCAGCGGGGAGGAGGGTTTCCAAGTTCAATCTTTTTAAAAAACTTTGACTTTATAAGGCTCATGTTGACCTCCCTGAGGTGTATACAGTTCAGTGTACCCTCAGCCTCTGTATTCTCCATCTTTTTAATAAATCCTTGTCTGCTACTCTGCCACTCATTTGAAATCCTTCCTGTGGGATCACAAGTCGTGATGGTGGAAGACCTCCCCAGTAGCTGAGGTTCCATGGTTGCTGGGTCTCCTTGGGTCAGTCTTAGTCTACAACAATACCCACTCAAAATCTGAAGAGAATCCTGCCAGAGAATCCAAGCCAGCAATTGTTTCCTTACACGGCTCCCCTTCTTCCCTCTACCCAAAATGCAACACATAGCTCCAACTTCCTCGTCCCAGAAACCTTCTCAAACCACTCTATCCAAGATAGGCTTCCCCATCCCTCACCTGCTCCTCCTCTGTGTCATCAGCTTGTCTGTTTCACTCACGAAGTGCAGCATCGACCACTTGTAATGTTAAATTTCTGATCATCAGTCTCCCAGACTAGACTGTAAGCTCCCAAAGAAAGAGATTTCCTTTGTCTTTGTCACAGTGGTATACTCAGTGCTTAGCACAATGCCAAACACACAGAAGACATGAAAAAAAAATGATCTGATGCATGCATAAATGAGCAGGAGCACTATGACCTCAGGCGAGTCCTCGTAGCTCTCTAGACCATGGTTGCCACATCAGTTAAATAAAAGAATTCAAACCAAGGATCCAAGTCAAATAATCTATGATTCCAGGTCTTGGCAAAACCAAAACTATTTCTTCACCAGAAAATCTTGAACATCCCTGACTTAAAAGCCATTTTCTAGGTAAAGAGATAAAATAGGTAACGGATGGGAGAATATCGGGCATTCATGTGCCACTTTTAAAAATATGAAAATGCCTGAATACATTGAGTGCCTTCAGAGAAGCCAGGAACTAAAAAGAGGTTGTTCCCCAATGTGCAGGTGGATGGATTCAGATAGATTAAGCAGTCATGGGTCCTCCTCTCCAGCCCATGAGCTTGCATTGGTACCTCAGCTCAACCTACTCCAGCACCATCTTGAGATTCAGAAAGTGGGTGGGATGGACCTCTGTTTCTAAGCTACCTCAGACTCACATTAGCTTGACATACAGAGACCAGAGGGATTGGCTTGATCAGGGAGGTTGGTAAATACAGAGGGTTCTTTTCCTTTAATCAACAGGAAATACAAGCTCCTGTTCAGAGTAGTAGGGTTGAAAGTAATTTATATCGGAAGCGGTTTAGTCAACCATGAGAAATGCGTCGGTGGTATCCTAATTCACAGCAGACCCAGCTCTAATTAAAAAAAAAAAAAATCAGTCTTCTTTATTTGTTTTTGTTTTGTTTCCTGTTAGCAAAAAGCATGGAGTTGTTTCAGAAAAAAAATCCACTGGGTTTTCCCAAGTGTTGATAAGGTTTGGAATCTCGCATATCTCATGAGAAGAAATCAGAACTCCTAATTAAAAGTTTTGCTCTCACGGTCAAATCTTGAACCTGTGCCCTCTGGCTCCACTTCTCATATAGTTAATTCATTTTGATCTTTCTCCAAAGGCTCAATTGACAGCGTGTGGGAGGAAGCATTATCAGAAGCTTATTCATTATTATTACTTCTGATTTTGAAAAGGAAAGTGTTTTGCTGAAATGTGTACCTCAAGTCTTCTATGCATGTCTGCATCCCCAGCACCTTATTCAGAATCCTAGGCCCAAGCAGCAAGCAGTAAGTATGTGTCAGATGAAACCCTTCCTGAATTAATTGAAATTGTTCATACTAGGGCTGGCCAGGTAGATAGAAATAGTTTATGAAATAGCTTAGGTTAAGGCTCAGGTTGAATCTAGCAACAGGAAACTGAAATAGGCTTGACATCAGATGACTTGGTATTTTTCATAATTTTAAACAGAGCATTCAGATCCTAGAGTTTTGGAAGGCTGCCCAAGATCTGCTCTCCATATAAGCAAACTATAAAATGCAAACTAGGGCTATGATGAACCACCTGCTTATTTCCCTGAGGCAGACTTCATATTTCCTAAATCAAAATACTTGTCTGACTACAGGTCTGTATATTTGGAATTGGGGCTGTCCCAGAAATATAGGAGACACAGTTAGGACCTGCAGCCTAAAGTCAGTTTGGAGTTTTCTATACCTGAACCCTTTCCTCAACTTCTGCTGCCTCCTCATAGCCAGCACACTCACAAACCACCTCAAATTTTACATAACTAGGAAGGCTAAACAGATTTTTTTTAAGGTTATTATCACTTATTTAATTTGGGGGGAGGGTACAGGAGATTGAACTCAATGGCACTCAACAACTGAGCCACATCCCCAGGCCTATTTTTGTATTTATTTAGAGACAGGGTCTTAGTGAGTTGCTTAGCACCTCTGCTTTTGCTGAAGCTGGCTTTGAACTCATGATCCTCTTGTCTCAGCCTTCTGAGTCTCTGGAATGTGCCACCACACACAGCCTACTTATTTAACTTTTTAGGAAACACTATGTTGTCCAAGCTGGCCCTGAACTCCTGAGTTCAAGCAATCCTCCTACCTCAGCCTCCTGAGGTTGGGACTACAAGTGGGGGTCACCACACCAACCCTATGTATTCTATGTAGTTCACATAATTTAAGTACTGAAAACTATCTGTAAAATTAGAAAGTAGTGGTATTTGAATTTTTTCAAGTCCTGCACATTTATAATGTAGAAGAAGAGACACTCAAAATGCAAACATTAATGAAGTGGTAGAGTCACCCAGGCAAATCCCTTTTTCAGCAAAAATGAGAGTAGTACTTCTGAGATCACTGGAGATGACTTAGAAATTTCTGGAAGGGAATAATGTGGACTCCCTTTTCATTATCAAGACTGTGAATAGTTACAATAAATTATACTATTAAAAGTTCCCAGAGCTGGGGCCATAGCTCAGTGGAAGAACGTTTGCCTAGTATGGCGGGGGGGAGGAAACTGGGTTTGATCCTCAGCACCACATACAAAATAAATAAATAAAATAAAGTCATATATATATATATATATATATATATATATATACACACACACACACACATATATATATATATATATATATATATATATATATTTTCCCCCTTTTAGGGCTGGGGTGGTGACTCAGTAGCAGAGCTCTTGCCTGGCATATGTGAGGTACCAGGTTTGATTCCCAGCACCACATATGAATAAAAGAAAGGCCCGTCAATAAGTAAAAAAAAAAAAAAAAAAAAAATTTTTTTTTTTTAAGTTCCCTTTTACTTGGTAAACAACCCATCTGTGTTGGAAAGTTGTGGGTGGAGGTATAAGCAGGTGGACTCTGAGGAGGAAGAGGCAGAGGGGAAGAGCCCTCTACAACTCCATTCAGGAAGGAGTCTGGGACATTAGCTCTCCTACCTTTACAGAGGGGGAGGCTGCTGTGGTGATCTGTGGGGTCAGGGAGGGTGGAGTTTCTTGTCACCCAGTGAAATTCTCTTTCTGTTTCAATATTGCTGGCTCTTCATAGGGCGAGGTGACCTCTCCAATACATCATGGACTGGAGAGCTATCTCTTCTTTCTTGTAACTCAAGACTTCCTTAAAGAAAATCAAGGGAGTATGAGTTGGATCACTAGAGAAGAGCTTCAGGAGGATGTTGCTCTTTGGCAATCATATCCCTTCAGGTATTCAAAATATAGATTTAAAAAATATAAATGACAAAAGAGATTCAATTAGTTTGACTCAGTGTCAGGCACACAGGGGCAGAGGGAGCAGATCCATCAGGCATGACTGTAGAAGCCTATATCCTTCAGCTTCCCCTTTCAGAAATATTTTAGTTTAGTTTTTTTAAAGTTCCCTTTTACTTGGTAAACAACCCATCTGTGTTGGAAAGTTGTGGGTGGAGGTATAAGCAGGTGGGAAGGTAACCCTTGTGCCTAAGCAGCAGCAGCCATTGAGAGTCTGAGAATACAAATGGAAGGTGTTATGGTTTGAATGTGAGATGTCCCTCAAAAGCTCACATGTGAGACAATGCAAGAACATTTGGAGGAGAAATGATTGGGTTATAGCCTTAACCTAATCAGTGAATTAATCCCCTGATAGGAATTAACTGAGTGGTAACTGAAGAGGTAGAGTGTGGCTGGAGGAGATGGGTCTCTCCTGAATCCAGTGCAGGCCATGGGAATGGGGTTCCCCTTGGTGAAATGGGCTGGCTGAGAACTAAGAGCTAAGACAAATAGAACAATGAAAAAAACCACAGGACACAGAAAGTAGTTTTAAAACCAGAGGCAGGACAGGCAAGCCAATCAAATGGATTGAGCTTCTATACTCTAGCAAAATGGAGCCTGAACTTGCTTTATTTATATTGGAGGACATGGAAGGCAGGGATAAGGTTTCAAGGGCCTAGTCTTGCTTCCTGGTGTCCTGCAATCGGCAGATTGATTGACATCTTGGCAGGTCACACCCATCTCAGGTGCTGTGTGGGATCTCTGACAGAGCTTGAGAGGGAAGTTCACCTACTTATATCAGGCAATCAATACCTGTGGGGGGTGCCACAGGAGGTTCCCAGGGCCAAACTTATCCCCTCATTAGGCTACTATGCGCAACATAGTTCATACACAACCCACAGACAGCTCATGCCAGGTGGAAATTGGGGGTGTAGCTTTGGGGTCTATATTTGTATCTGACAAATAGAGTCTCTCTCTCTCTCTCTCTCTCTCTCTCTCTCTCTCACTCTGCTTTCTGGTCATGAGATGGGCTGGTTTTCTCCGACACACTCTCCCACCATGATGTTCAGCCTTGCCTCAAGCCCTGAGAAATGTAGCCGGCCTTCTATAGACTAAGGCTCTCTGAAACCTTGAGCCCTCAAATAAACCTTTTCTCCTCTGCAATTGTTCTGGTTGGGTCCTTTAATCATAGCAGTGAAAAAAACTGACTAAAACAGAAGGTTGGTTAGCCCCAGACCATTTTTCCCCACCTCCAGAAGATTCCTCCACCTTGGGTTACATGAAATAAGGAGGAAAGGTGACCCTGAGGAGAAAACTTGTTAATCAAGAAGGGCCTTCCTGTGGCTCACCCGGCTCTTCACTACTCACTGATGGGTTCTCCAGGCACTTGATGCATTCTCCAATGGCCAGACATGCTTTGTGGCCATATGCCGCAGTCTTGGCTAGGCACAAGATCACCAGCCACTCACAGCTTTGTAGATACAAACAGCAATTCTTTATTCCCGAACTCACACCGGCCCTGTACAATCACGTTCTGGGGAAATCCAAGTTCTGTCCGCCAATTCAGGTCCCAAAATACTTTCTCAATTCCCCGAGAACTCAACGGGAACTCAGGCAGCAGGAACTCCCCATTCCCAGCAGGAATAACCTTCAACCTGGAACTTCCCTAAAACCCAGATTGTCTTAATTATCCTAAACCGGGATACTTCCTAAAACCTGCAGGATACACCTTAAACCTGGATCCACCCTGGTCCTTGAGCAGGGTCACCTTTCTCAAAGACACATGCAATGTCACAGCAAATTTCCAAGGCAAGTCCATTTAACATGGGGTATGCTGGCAAGGAAATTTTGATGCGTCATTCCTACTTGGCAATGGCCCTCAGCAGCCATATCTTGTGGTGCCCTCACAGAAAACAGGCTTGGGGGAAACCTAAGAAGTGAAATTTGAATGCCATAACTATCTTACCCTTTACAACTAAAATATTTTTTTTTCTGAAAGGGGAAGCTGAAGGATATAGGCTTCTACAGTCATGCCTGATGGGTCTGCTCCCTCTGCCCCTGTGTGCCTGACACTGAGTCAAACTAATTGAATCTCTTTTGTCATTTATATTTTTTAAATCTATATTTTGAATACATGTAGGGATATGTTTGCCAAAGAGCAACATCCTCCTGAAGCTCTTCTCTAGTGATCCAACTCATATTCCCTTGATTTTCTTTAAGGAAGTCTTGAGTTACAAGAAAGAAGAGATAGCTCTCCAGTCCATGATGTATTGGAGAGGTCACCTCGCCCTGTGAAGAGCCAGCAATATTGAAACAGAAAGAGAATTTCACTGGGTGACAAGAAACTCCACCCTCCCTGACCCCACAGATCACCACAGCAGCCTCCCCCTCTGTAAAGGTAGGAGAGCTAATGTCCCAGACTCCTTCCTGAATGGAGTTGTAGAGGGCTCTTCCCCTCTGCCTCTTCCTCCTCAGAGTCCAACACCAGGCTCTGTGGAAGCTGCAGACAGGTGCATTCCAAAATGGATCTTGAACATCTCATTGACACAGGGATCCTAATTAGTGGGTTTCTATGGTCACTCAGCTCTCCAGCTCTCACTAGAGGTAGAAGTCCATCTTGGTCCCCTTCTAATTCCAGCCCTCTTCATTCCTCACACCCTAACCCCACACCTACTGGCACCCCTTCTGAGAACAATAGGGGGAGAAGAAATATTTCCGGGATGAGTAGCATAAATCTTTCACTGGTTTTCCTGGAAATTCTCTACCTTTGAGCAAGCCAGGTGTTGGGGGAGAGTCTTAGAAGATCATTCCTGATTCATTCACATGTTCCCACCCTGGACCAGCTGGATCACTAAAAATCATTGAGCCACCTGGGAGGAAAAGGCTTTCACCAAACTATAGGCTCATTCAAAGACCTGAGTGCAATGCTCAGCCCTGGCATCCAACCATAACACCAGTGGCCCTTCAGGGGCCATTTCCTAGCCCCTGAAGTGACCAATACCCCAGGAATGCTTTCTTACATTAACACACTGTCCTTATCTTAAAAGTTGACAAAAGATGGGATTGGGGAGGAAAACCGTTGTGTCATTGGCTTGGTGCATTTCTGGAAACAGAGAAGTCATGTAACTTTCCTGCTTTTGATAGAGAAATATTATTTTGATAGGGAAATATTACCTCTCCCCAGATCGCCTCAATTTAAACTAATTACACAGTTTAAATGACCTCTAGATTTCCACGTGTGCAATTCACCACTTAGACTCACAACAACTTTTATCATTTCTGCTTTGTTGACTTCCATACCTAAAAGATTATTATCACTTTCTCATTGCAGTTGTGCCTGTTTTTTAGTACTTTATCAATGTTGTGCTTGGTATGCCTGTTTTATTAATAGTGGGAGTTACCATCTATTGAGTGCTGACTCACCAGGGCTTTCCATACACTTGATGATCTGTGACTAACAATACCACCAAGGAGGTGTTTAAAAACTTATCAAAAGTGAGGAACCAGGTTTAAAAAATAAGGACTGGAGCAGGGCATATTGGCACACGCCTATAATCCCAGTTCCTTGGAAGGCTGAGGAAGGAGATTGTAGGTTTGAGACCAGCCTGGGCAACTTGGGGAGACCCAGTCTCAAAATAAAAAAGACTCAGTGGCAGAGGCCCCTGGATTCAAACCCCAGAACAGGGGAAGAAAAAAAATTTAAAGGGCTAGGGTTGTAGCTGGTTGGTAGAGCATGTGCCTAGCATATCCAAGGCTCTGGGTCTGATCCCTAGCATGGGGCAGGGCAGAGTACTATCACTCAGATCATACAGCTAGAAAGTGCAGGTGAGGATTCAAGCCCTGCTCTGTCTATCTTCTAAGCTCTGGTCCATAGCCACTTCACCAAAGCACTCGGAGTCCAAAAGATGTGCATTTCCTTTGACTAACATCCATAACCCAGGTCACACTAGGAGCCAAATGATGTCCTCACTGGCACCTCATTAGCCCTCTGAAGATGACGAAGACCAGGATGACCATGCCAATTAAATGCTTTTTTCATGATTCAAGAGAGTTCCTCAGGCAACAGGAGCATCAGAGACAAAGAGAGACCCAAATAGGGCAACCAGCACAATTATGAATAGAAGAAGCCATTGTGTGGAAGTCTGAGGGATAGAAGAGGGTCAGAGGTAAAGCACAGGTTCCTCTGTACTAGATTCTGGTCTTCAAATCTCTTCACGGTTTCCTCCTCTCCAATATTAACCCTCTGGCAATGTGAACTAGAGAATGCTAGAGTCTAATAAAGAATGAGTTTTTAAAGTCATTGGAGCTAATTAGGAAAGTCTTAGTTTTGAAATCTTTAGTCTCTCAGTCCTTAGTTTTCTCACCAATCAAATATATCAGTTCATTTCAAAATATTGAGGGCCCAGGTTACAAAAGGCTTGCCTGAGCACGGTGAGAGGTGCAAGAAATACTAGACATGATCCCTGACCCTGAGTAGCTTGCTCTCTAAGTTGTAGATCAAAAATCGCATCCATAAAAATGGGAATGTAAATATTCCCATTTTTCAAGGTCTCATGAGCACCTTGAATTTTTTTTTTTTTTTAAAGAGAGAGAGAGAGAGGAGATTTTTTTATTTTCAGTTTTTTTATTTTCAGTTTTCGGTGGATACAACATCTTTATTTTATTTTATGTGGTGCTGAGGATCGAACCCAGCACCCCACGCATGCCAGGCGAGAGCTTTGCCGCTTGAGCCACATCCCCACCCCAATACCTTGATTTTTAATATGTTTAAAACAGACTCTTGCCTTCCCAAGACCTTGACCCATAGCTTTTACTCTTCTCCGAATCCTTCTTTAAGGCTCCATTTGTCTCAGCCCCTTCCTGAAACCAACCTGGCCTTCTGCCATGCCTCTGCCTTCCTGGCCTCAGTAAAGAGCAATACTTACCACCTGCTCTAGCGTGGCCCTTGAATGTCCCTCAAAGACCCATGTGTTAAAGACTTGTTCCCCAGGATAGCACTATTGGGAGGTGGTGAACCATTTAGGGGGTAAGGCTTAATAAGGAGTCTTGAGGTCATTGGCAGCATGCTCTTGATGGTGATTGTGCAACCCTAGCCCTTTCCTCTTCCTGTCTTTTGCTTTCTAGCCATGAGGTGCTCTGCCACACACTCCAGTCATGATATGCTAACTCGCCACAGACCCAAAGCAACAGGTCAACAAATCATGGACTAGAACCTCCCAAACTGTGAACCCAAACAAACCTTTCCTCTATAAAAAGAATCTTTTATCTTCTAAGTTGCCTCAGGTATATTATTATAGTGACAAAAGCAGATCAATACACCACCCAACTTTCTAGAACTCACCCTTGGTGACTCGCTTCATCTCTGCAGTTGCATCACTCAACCAGTTCTGTCAGCTGCATCTCCCAAACATGTCCCGGGCTGCACCTTCTCTCCTTCTGCTCTCACCACCATCAGCCCCTTGGACTATTGGAATAACTTCCTAACTAGCCTCTCCGCTTCCTCTAAGATGTTCCTCCACACAGCAGATGAAGTGATATTTTTAAAATAAATTGGAGCGTATCATTCTGTGCCTTAAAATTCTGGAATGTCTTCCCTCCGCACCTAAACTTTAGTCCAAAATGTTCTACAAGACGCTACAAGGCTGTTCCTGATCCAGGCCTGCATATTTGTGACCATGTCTCTTCCTTCCACCACGTATGCAGCATGGGCCTTCTTCCTGTTCCCCTAACCACTCCGCTTGTTCCCTCCTTGGGGCAGTCAACTTGCTATTCTCTTCACCTAGAAAAGTCTTACCCTAGCAGAACATGGTGGCACATGCCTGTAATCCCAGTGGCATGGGAGGCTGAGACAGGAGGATCATGAGTTCAAAGCCAGCCTCAGCAAAAGGGAAGCACTAAGCAACTCAGTGAGACCCTGTCTTTAAATAAAATACAAAATAGGGCTGGGGATGTGACTCAGTGGTTGACTGCCCCTGAGTTCAATCCCCATTACCCAAAAGAAAAAAAAAAAAAAAGGTCCTGAGGAGGCATACTCTGAAAGGAGAGCATGAGATTTAGGGTCTTACCTTAAATCTTTCCAGGGTTGATACTTATGGTTGATACTTAACATTTCTGAATAGTTACCTATTCAGAAAACCTTTTCTACACAACCAATTAAAAATAGCTAAACAGTTGGGAGCAGTGGTGCACACCCGTAATCCCAGCAGCTGGGAAGACTGAGGCAAAAGGATCAGAAGTTCAAAGCCAACCTCAGCAACTTAGTGAGGCCCTAAGCAACTTGGTGAGACCCTGTCTCAAAATAAAATAATACTAATTTTTTTTAAAAGGGTGGGGATGTAGCTCAGTGGTTTAGTGCTCTAGGTTAAATCCTCAGTACCAAGAAAAAGCTCAACAAACACTTTTATATCTTTTACTGTGGATTCTCATACACACACACACACACTCACACACATAATTAAAATGCAAGCTTCATTATAGGCCCTTTTCCATACTATTTCTTCAGTGCCTAGGAAGGAATTCAGTAAATATTTGCTAAATAAATTAATCCAGCACGATGTAAGTTCTCCTTTCTAGGAAATGGTACCCTTAATGCCTAAGTACTAATGTGTTTCAGAAGAGCAAGAAAGCCACATGAACTGGCTGGGCCAGGGAGGCTGCAGAGTGGAGGTAATGCCAGCTGAGTCATGAGGAGGACTGGGATTCCAGTAGTGAAAGGGAGGAGACCACGCATTTGGTCAGGGGTTTAGGACAAGGACAAGCCCTTTGATATGCAATGAGAAGCAATAAATCCTTCATTCAAACCCAGCAGCCCAACAAATGGGTGGTGCAGCCCCAATTCAGACCCAAACCAGAGCACTCTCACTGCCAGGCTGGGGGATATTACACTCATTCAGACTTGAGATGCTGAAGTAAAAACAGTGGAGTTGGAATGGAAGTAGAATGGGAATGGAAAGAAGGGAAATGTGGGAGACACTATGGAGAAGAGATAAACATGCAACAAGTTATTTTAATAGAATTGAATTGAGTGAGCACCAGCTAGAAGTAGTAGGAGGAATCAAAGATGAATTTGAACCCCCCCAAATCAAAGATGAATGAAAACTTGGGGAAAAGCTATTGGTGTTACTGATGGTGGAGAAGGTAATCCAAGTTATGTGGGAAAGTGGATCTGATTTTAGCAGTTGGATTTGAGAAGTTGGGTGGCCTTCAAGGAAAAAAATCCAGGAAGTCATGGAACTAATGTCTGAGAGTAAGATTAAAGCCAGAGAGATGAGTCTATAAAATCCTCTACCCAGAGATCAAAAAGGACACTCTGATGCATTCTAAGAGAAGCGGAGACTAAGGAGAGGATTCCAACATCCCTCCTTCCCTTTCTGCTCTCAGCTTCAGGAGAAAAAAAAAATGTGGAGGAAGATATCAAGCACCAAAAACACAGAACATCCTCACTGCAGAACTGAACTGCAAATTGGAGCTCAAGGGAAATGGGGTGTCTGGGAGGAAAACCACAGTCGAGCTGCTGGTGCCAGAGCACAGCACACATACAGACCAGTGGAGACTATGTGACAAGGGAAGGAGTCTTTGGTCCACCCGTGTGGGCATACAGAAGAAGGCAAGGAAGTCAGCAGCATATATGACCACATGAGATTCTATGGAGACCCAGGGAAGTGAGAGTCAAGGAGCCAAGGGACGAAAATTCAAGAGAGCAGATATGACCAGAATGCCTGCATTGCATGGATGTGAAGGATAATAAGACCCATCAGGCTTTCCAATTTGTGAATTCACAGCAATTGTTAGGAACAGCTTTAATCCTGTGGTTGGGCAGATGCCAGATTGCTTGGGCTTAGGGAGGAGTGGGAGATAGAAACTGCAGGTGCACAGGATAGGTTCAAGAGGAAAAGTGACAGTAACTGTTTTGTTCTTAGTGTTCTGTAAGGCAGTGGACTTGACATTGGCTGAAAGAGAGGAAACAAGGGATCAGAAGAGCCGTAAAGTGGTAGCACAACTGCTTGGAGACCATGCTAAACTGTAAATTCTCAAATTTTCAAATCCAAGCACTTGCATCTGCCATTATTCCATCCAAATGTAACAATGTCCCTTTGAGGTCGGTGTTGGGAAACTCATTTTCAAAAAACAGAGAGAGAGACAGGGGCTGGTATTGTGGCTCAGCCGTAGAGCGCTCGCCTAGCACGCGTGGGGCCCTGGGTTCGATCCTCAGCGCCAAATAAAAATAAATAAATAAAACAAAGGTATTGTGTCTGAATACAACTAAAAAAAAATTAATTAATTAAAAAAAAAAAAACAGAGACAGAGAGAGTTCTGAGAATGTCAGTGGTAGACCCTTGCAAGGATGCCTGAGGCCCTGGTTCCACCCTAAGTAGCAAGAAAAAAGAAAAGAAAGGAAGGAAGGGAGGGAGGGAAGAAAGAGAAGGAAGGAAGAAAATGAGAGAGAGAATTGAAACTGACAAAGGATTTTTTTAAAGAGACTCAACAGCTAGGGGCCTTGGGAACACTGGTGCCTAAACTCCAGTGAAGTCACTTCCCACAACAAACCAAGGCAGGATTAACAGAGGCAGTGGCCAGTGTCTCATTGAGGGGTTCTTCTTCCTACCGAGGAGGGTGTAAGCCAAAGTCTCAAATAATTAGTGAAGAAAAAAACACACGTAGTCAGAAATAATAAAGTGGAGCCCCTAAAAGATCTAGTCCACATGGGTGCTGGAAGTAGACAAAGGAAAGATGGCCCCCGTGGTTGATTTAAGGGTATATCAAAGGCAGGGATAAGCTTTCAAGGGCGGAGTCTTGCTTTGTGATGTCTTGCAGTTGGCGGGTTGATTGACATCTTGGCAGGTCACACCCATCTCAGGTGCTGGGTGGGATCTCTAGCAGAGCTTGAGGGGGAAGTTCACAGGCATCACATGGTCAATCCCTGTGGGGGTACCCCGGGAAGTTCCCAGTGCCAGACTTATCCCCTCACTAGGCTACAATGCACAACATAGTGCACACACAGCCCACAGATGGACGACTCTCAACGCTGGATAGACAGAGACTAGCTATTTTTTGCATCTGTTTTTTTGATCTAAGCTCAGCCCCATCACGGAAATGACAGTTCAAGTCAAATATTTTATTCAATTTTGGAATCAGGTTTAGCCAAAACTAGTAGCCACTAATTATTAGGTGATCACCAAGTAGTATATTGTTTACTTTAATCCAAATCCTCATGAACGTGGCTAGCCAGAAGAATTTTCTTGCTCCTTGTGCTCCAATAAACTTGGCTTAAATCTCCCAACCCTAAAAAAACTGTGAAAATTCAAAGCCCTCCTCTACATTTCCATGAATTCACAGATTTGGAGAGCCTAATCTCCTCGCATCTGTTTCTGCAGTCACACATGCTGCTTTCCTTCTAGGACAGAACAGAAATTATCTCCAGCCCCATCCCCCTCACTTCTTTCCGTACCAATCTGGTAATTTTAATCAACTTCTCATACTGGCAAGGAGGTGGGAAGGGGTGGTGTTTGGAGATATGCAGAAAGAGCCCATCAAACAAGCCTGCCACCTCCTCCAAGGCCCTGTCTCTTCCTCCCTGTTCTCCTCCCTGCCCCACCACTCAGAAGCTAAAGGAAGTTCTCCTCCTAGCTCCCACAAGTCAGTAACCATCATATTTTGGGTCTAGGGCTCGTTTTTTTAGAGGTCTCCCCCTCTCTCCAAAGTAGTTTATCCAAGAATTTCTTCCATATAAGTGCTATGCAGTAGTCTCTCTAAGGGAAATCAAGGCAAATAAAAGTGTTCTCCGATTTCTGACATTCACAGGGATTTTTGAAGCAGGTAACATTATTATTATTCCCACTTTGTAGATAAAGAACCTGGGGCACAGTATTTTCACAGTTAAGTAGCAGGCCCAGATTTGAACTGAGACTTAGATAGAGTTAGACACCTCTACACCATGAGTAAGACATCATGATCTTGAGGTTATCCCAGCAAAATATCAGGTGAGGGTTCCATCTTGAAGGAAAGAAAATGGGGTAAGGTGCCTTGCTTCCAGATTCAGAAAGGAATTGCCCATCAGAGAATTGAGGGAGATGTTTCCTATTGTATAGCTTAGTGAAAAGAAGACCTAAAAGATCAAAATTGTATTTTAAAAGAGTACAGTGTTGATGTGTCTGTAATTTTCAAATATGACAGAGAACGATCTCTCATTGTGAAATTTTTCACTCCAAGTTACTTAGACCTTAACATTATACATTTTCTAGACTTCATGCTTTAGAAAATTACCACGGCAACAGGCCCCAAGGAAAATGAAGTCACGTTTGAGAGAGCATCATTCAAAAGATCCGGAAGCTGGCTGAAGCTGGCTGTTCAGATGATAATGGATGACTGGATTTAACTGGGGAAATGAAACAGCTAGCCCCAGGGTTTTCTTCCTGCTGACACTTTGAGCCTATAGTCTGCATGAATCTGGCTAACCCTTGTACACCTATGAAACACCTTGTATGGCAGGATAAAGCCTAGAAATAAGGTCTATGCAAATAGGATGAGCTATTGCTTCTGACTTCTGACTTCTGACTCCTTTTCCTTTAACAAAAATTATAAAAGAAAATCCTTAAAGGGTGTTGCTCATCACCACCCATATCTTTTCCAAGAAAATATCATCACCATCATTGTCACTGATCATCATAAGCCAGGCACTGTGTGAGACACTGTAGGCGTAAGATGGGGTAAAAGCAGATTTGTTGCCCTCACAGAACCTCTAATCAAGCGGAGGAGAAGGCAATCTTTTTTTAAAAAATCACAAGTTCAAGTATATAATTGCACTCATAAATTCTAAATGCTTTACTTTTGCTGGCTTTCCTAATTCCCGTAATTAAAGGTAAGCAATATTTATCCTCATTTTATGGATGAATCAATTGGGATTCAAGGAGTTAAGTAACCAGCCTACGGTTACATGCGACTGGGATTTGACCTGAGTCTATCCAATCTCCAAGTTCTATCTCTCTGCAATTTTGCCCAACTGAAAAAAAAGGGCCCTCAACTGAGTGTTTTGACATTGATTTACATGACATGTGAAGTCATGCTACTATGTTAAAGTGATGGTACAAGACAGGAGGAATGACTATCTGCTGAGCCTGTGGAACTTCTTGGGACCTTTCACTTTTCTGCTGTCACATTCCACCAAGTTACAAATATGAGTGACATCTTGGATATTTTCTTCCTGAGCTCCCCTTAATAAAAGAGTTGCTTTTATAATCTACCTTTGGTCATGCCCACATATCAATGAGAAAATGTCCAAAATTCTTAACAGGAGAGGTCCCTTATAACCTGGCTCCTTCCTACCCCTCACCACCCCCAGCTCTCTTCCTGACCATATCTTCCCACTTAACTGCTTTGAGAAAGTTTTCGCCACCTACCACTGGCATTTACTCCTTTGTGTTCTCTGCTTTATTAAACCTCTTATACATTATAGGTTGTTGTGCCTCAACAGATGAACCTGAACTTCTCAGGTAAGAACAGTGCATATCATCTTGCTAGTTCTAGCACCTAAAAACAGGTGCATGGTAACCTCTCAGTGGATGAACGTATGAATGAGTGAATGAATGATTGGATACACTGTGACAAGGATTCCAGGAAGGCACAATTTCAAAATTCTCAGTCAAATGTTTTATTCAAACAGAAATAGAATAGCAGAATATCAGCTCTGGAAGGAGCCTGAGATGACCTCATCTGATACTTATTTTCTAGATAAGGAACTGAGGTTTGAAGAAAAAAGAGTAGCCTGGGGTTGATTCTGCCTCTCTCACCCCTCACCCCTCAATCATTCCTGGTCAGAGGAGCTTAATTCTTCTAACATGGAGCTCAAATGCAATCCCAAGGTATTTTTTAAATTAAAATTAATGATCTACAAAGAGGCCTATTAGTGTCACCAGAACTCAGGGACCTTGAGAGACACTCCGGAGGTGGAAAGAAACAAAAGCGATGAGGTCATCATGGCATCCGTAGTTATCAATGAGAATCTTGCTCCTCCCTCCATGAAGACTGTACACTGCATGGGGAATTTTAAAAGCCTGTGGTTTGCGATTAGATCCATCACTGCGGCTTCAGGGAGGTCTATTGTTCCTTTCTACTCCCTGCAAGTACAAAGTGGGACTCAAATAAATATAGGTTGATGTTGAATAATATACATATGGCATCATCAGCAGATGATTAGCCCAGTCATAGAGAGTGCAACTAATACTCAGTCACATACCATAGTCAAGAATGTGACAAAGTCTCACCCTTAACAGTTGTTAAGGGGGTGGGGTTTTGATCTGTATTGAGGATCGAACCCAGCACCTCATGCATGCTAAGCAACCGCTACCACTGAGCTACGCCCCCAGCCCAGTGTTGCTATTCTTCACAAACAGGAATTTTCTTAAAAGAATTCTATGAAAAGTGTGATTACCAAAGAGGAAGCAATCACTACCACCACTCTGCCCATGATGGTCTGGCTATTGTTCTTCCCTCTAGAAAGCAAGAGTTTGGAGAGCAGGAATCATTTCTTTTCATTTCCATATCCCCAGAGCCTCAAACATAGTAGGTGCTCAATATGTGTTTGGTGAAATCAACAAGTAAAAGGACCAGGGTTTGCCTACTATAGTCATTAAGGTTTAACTAAATCTCATTGAACACCAAAATGAGAGGTTCAGATGACATACAGGTGTCTTTCTCTATAATAAGAAGACCAAACTGATATGGTGGATCCAAGTTCCTTTGATCTTTGGGCTCTGTTCTTCTTTATTCAAGGTCAAGGTGGCTGCTGAAGCCCCAGGCATCATCCCTATGATGAAGGCAGAAAGAAGAAAAGGGAAAATGCATCCCACTCAGTCAACTAGTCCTCTTTTGTTTTTTTCAACTAAAGGATTATTTATTTATTTACTGTGAGTGTGTGTGTGTGTGTGTGTGTGTGTGTATTAAAACATATAGAACAGAAATTACCATTTTAGATATGCAACTCAAGGGCATGAAGCATATTCACACTGTTGTGGAGCAAAATTTTCATCCTTCCAAACTGAAAGTCCACACCCATGTGGTATTATCCCATTCTCCCTTCCTCTCAGTCCCTGGTGACCACCATGGAATCATGAACTAGCTGTTCTTTTGGCCTCACAGATCTCACTTAGAATAATGGCTCCAAGGTTGGGTCATACTGTAGCAAGTGTCAGAATCTCTGTTTTAGGGCTGAATAATATTCTAATGTATGTACAGACTACATTTTGTTTATCCATTCATCTGTCAATGGGTTTGGGGTTTCTTCCACCTTTAATTTTTTATGAATAAAGGCGCCTTGAACACTGGTCTTACAAGCAGATCTTTTACAGAGTTTGCCGGGAAGTCCCACTCGATTTCTCTTTTCATTGGCCATCCCTAAATGCAAGGATGTTTAGGGAAAGTATCCTTTTACCTGGGCACATTCACCATCTCAAATAATACAGTTCCCAAATAAAAGAGAGAGGGAATCCTGGGCAGACCGCTGGCAGATGGTGCCTCCACTGCATAGTCTAATCTCATCAAACTTCCTCCTTACTCCTAAATAACTCCTAGTTTAGTCCCATGTTGGAACAACAGTGTGAATGTACTTCATGCCCTTGAGTTGCATATCTAAAATGGTAAATTCTGTTCTATATGTTTTAATACACACACACACACACACACACACACACACACACAGTAAATAAATAAACTTTCCTCCAAGACCATTTGTCTGTGGGCAAAGGACTGTATCTCCAGAAAGCCCCTTCCCTTGAAAGGCTGACTGTTCAGGCCTGAATAACAATTCTGCTGCGCATTTAGGAGCATTTTCTCATATCTACTCTCTCATCTCCAGATCTACATTTACAACATCCTATTTAATATGTCCAAATTCACTGGATTTGTAACTCAACAGATTTGTAACAACAAATGGCTCTTCCTTCTGACCTTCTTGTTTCAAGTCAAATAGACTTACTTTATATAAACTTAGTCTTTCATAGGATCATTTATGTTGAGAAACTCCAAAAGACTAGCACACTTTTCAAATGAATTTGTCCATAGAAAGTCTCTCTCTCTCTCTCTCTCTCAATGCCCAGGCTGGCCATGAATTTGAGATCCTCCTGCCTTATCCTCCCAAATCGCTTTTGATTATAGGCGTGCACCACTACAGCTGGTCTTCTCTTCTTTTGTGGGTCAATCTCTTGGTACAAGTGTGCTGAGCCACACCACCAAGCCTGGAAATTCACCATCTTCTTCAACTGCTTTCATTCAGTTGTTTCCAAGTCACCTCGATTCTGCCTCCACAAAAATCTCTCCATCTCTCTATTCCCCTTCTCTCTCTTCCACCTCTACTGCCAACATCCCACCTTTCCCAGTATAAATTATCCCCCTGAGCAAGAATATTAGTTTTATTCATTCATTCATTCCACAAATCTCTTACCATGCTGGCACTAGGGAAGCAATAATGAATAAAAGAGCCACGGTTCCTGTCTTCATGCAGCAACTTGCAGCAAATCCAAAGGCCATGAGCAAACACACATCAAATACTCCTGTGATAAGTGTAAAATGTCGAGGAGAGCAGACAAACTGCAAAGGAGAGTAGCACTGTGCCGTGTGGCTCTCTGGGAAGGCCCCTGAGGAGGCAACTGAAAGCTGAAGGATCACAGGAAATGAGCAGAAGGGAGGGAAGGGTTCACAGGGGAACCTCCTGTGCAAGGCAGAGCTGTGGTGGAGGCTGCCTGGTGGCAGGAGGCTGAAAAATGGCACAGCTGCTGCAGGACACTGTGACTCGCTCTGGTAGAGATGAAAAAAAGGAGCTGAAGATGAGAATACCTGGTAAGAATTTTTATCTTTGGCCTCTAAGCCAGGGAGTGATTCCACATGGTTTCCATTTTGAAAAGTTGGCTTTGTCTGCTGTATGGAGCATGGGGCCCCAGGAATGCAAAGATAGATGCATGGAGACTACAAAGAGGTTATTGCAAGCATCCAGGTGAAGATGATGGTGACTTGAGCCTGGGAGAGTGATGACTATGAAGAAATATGAAAGAGATAAGATCAATAGGACACTATAATGGATAATATTCATATATCTGTGGACTGGTCTTGTTCTCACCAAAATATTTTGAGTTCTTAAAGACAAAAGCTTGTGTCTTACTTTTTTATTGGCTCCTCACACTTCATTGCAAAACTTGCATTTAATGGGAAGAAGTCAATAAGTTTTTGAACTGATGTGCCTTGAATGTTTGCATACATACAGCAAAGGTATGAGAAATCCTACCCAAATCTGTACTTTCTGATGCAGAAAAGAAAAGGGGCAAGTCCCACTCTGCAGGGCAATCCCAGAGAAGAGCAGATAGAGTTGAGTATCACTGAGGAGCATGCCTGGGCCCAGCAAGGGGACACATAGGCAGCTCTGTCTACACCCCACACTTTACCTGATGGTCCAGGTATAGAACTACGCTATCGAAGAAATGTAATTGTCTGATCATTTTCTCAGTGAATTAGGGAAAGAGGAGCTATGGAGCCATATACTCAAACTGTAGAGAGATTTGGGGGCCTTGTTTCAAATTAGTATTACACAACAAAGAGTAGTTGCTGGGCCACTTCCTAGAGTAATTGTTGCTTTTCAGTGTGGGTAGCTGAGCGTAAAAATAGAAGAAAACAAACAAATTAACCCAAAAACAATGATCTAAAGAGGTTTAAATCAATTGCTGTAGTTCAACACGCAGTGTGAAACCTCCAAATAATTGTCATGATGTTCCACATCTCTTGTCAAGACTAAAAGTAAAGAAACATTTGGCCCCAGCCATTAACAGGGTTGACGTCAATCAGAAATGCTGAAGAAAGTTCTAGAAAGGTCCATCCTAACCTCTTATTTGTTTATTTATTTATTTTTTTTCTCATCGTGGAGTGATTCTACACCAGAACAAAGACCTCCTTGTCCTCACTTGTCTTTTCCTTCACTCTGAAAAACAGGAGCATTCTCCCCAAATCGTCATGACTAACACTGCACCATAATTACAATGCAATCGGAACATTTTCCAGAGTACATTTTCTACATCACCCTCAAATGACAGATAAAGAAATAGAAAGATTTTTCTCTAAAATACAATAATGCTATCAACAGCTGCTATGCTTTGTGAGTGATAAGAGGGAACAGGACGGTTTAGGGGAATTGCAGAATAGTAAATGGTCCTGGGATAAGAGGAGGAAAAGAGGATGCCTGAGGGGAATTACTAAATTTAGGGCTCTCCCCCCCACACACACACACTTCTTCTTTTGCTCTGCATTTTCATTAGTTGCTGTGAGTGGAACCGCAAAGGTCATAGACCTAAATTTTATGTACGGACACCACATAATAGCAGCATTGACCAGGAGCCCAGTGACCTACCAGGATGCCCATCCCCACTGACCTGAAAGTTCCCAAACCAGTCAGGTAAAAAAGTCTATGACAAATGAACAACATACACTTGGGACGTTTTAGATGTAAAAATGGTGTTGTGGGTGTGTTTGAAAGACAGAGAGGCATAGCTCTTGGAGGCACACACTGAAGTATTTACAGATGAGATAACAGGATGCCTGTGGTGTTCACCAAGATGTTCTATTGAGAAAAGCAGGGGATAATCAAACATCATCTCCTTGTATGGGTCATTGCTGCTGCTGCTGCATGCTGGAGAGATGGGAGTTGGCACACTGTGCTGTGTGTGTGCGTGTGTGTGTGTGTGTGTGTGTGTGTTTGAAATTTCCCCTGATTAAAAAGTTTCAAAATACTGTAAGCTTTTTTTTTTTTTTCAGAGACCTCAAGAAAGTCAGACTTTGATACCCAGAAATCCCCTTACCCAAGGGTGGGAAAACAATCTCGATGTGTTGTCACCACAGACTCTTTGTGTGTGTGTTAAACATAAATGTTAAACTCTTTGTCTCCAAAAGAAAAAGAGGAAGCTAGGAATGCCATAATAAGATGAGTCACACTGACATTTTTTCCCTCATTTCTAATTGCATGTACCCCCATGGCCTACCAGAGGTTAGCCAACTAATGAGTTTCAGGAGAAATTTTTAAATTCTACTACTGTCATCATCAGGCATGAGACACTATATGTGATACACTCTGAGAAGGACCAAAGCTAAAATCTAGTTCTAATCTCTATGTTCAAAATAGAACTTGTATCCATAATTGTTTCAGTTAGCTTTTCTACTGCTATGACTAAAAGATCTGACCAGAACAATTTTAGGGAAGAAAAGTTTATTTGAGGGCTCACCGTTTCAGAGGTCTCAATCCATAGACAACTGGCTTTATTCCTCAGGTCTCCAGGTGAGGCAGGACATCATGGCGGGAGAGAGTGGCAGAGGGAAACAGCTCACATGGTGATCAGGAAGCAGAGAGAAAGAGAGACTCCACTCTCCAGATAAAAATCCATGCCCCCAATGTCCACCTCCTCTAACCACACCCCACCAACCCCAGTTACCACTCAGTTCATTTCATCAGTGATTAAGTCACTGATTACGTTAAGATCATGGATCAATCATTTCTCCTCCAAATCTGCTTGTATTGTTTCACATGTGAACTTTTGGGGGACACCACATCGAAACCATTACAATAATATCCCCAGAGAACTTCCCCCTTTGGGAGTGTTAAAGATTTCTCCACTCAGAACCCTGGCTCTTGAGGTTTGTCTTAGATGGTTTATTTCTCATGCTTCGTGTCCTTTCCCAGAAAGAGGCTGAAATGGCTTTTCCGGAATTTTCCTCCCACCCTCTGGTTTCTTCTGCAGAGCAGCACAAGACAACTCCCTTTTGCTCAGGTGTGCTGTCCAATCCAATCCAATCAAACCTTAGCACTGTCTGCACACCCAGAACTTTCTGATAGCTAAGGAGAGAGAGAGACAAAAAAAAAAAAAGCTGGTAGGTAGCTACCATGCATGAGGCCCTGGATTCCATCCCCAGCCCTGGGAGGAGGAGGGACAAGGAGAAGAAAGAGAGAGAAAAAAAGAGGGGGGGGGGGCAAGGAAGGGTAAGAGGAAGAAAAGCAGACAAGCAGGAAAGATATGAAGTAGGTCAGGAGGAGAAAGAAAGAGAGAAGGCTAGGAAGGAGAAAGAGAATGAAAAGAAAAACAAAGGAAAAATGACCTCACAACAACTTTCCATCTGGCCTGACAGGAGAATATCTTTTCCTAGAAAATGACTTATTCAATTCCTAGAAAATACCTTATTTCCTAGAAAATACTTTATTCAATACGACAAGGATTAAATAAGACAGAAACTTCAAGAGAAGAAGAACTAAGCCCAGTTTTTAAGATGTGTCTCCTCTTTTTCTCTTCTCCATCACTTGGGTCCAGAAGGCTATGTCTAAGCCACGTCATCTGGATCAGGACCTGAACCGTGTGGTAGAGGCAACATCTTTGCTTGATAATTCAATCCACTTGGCGGGGGAACTTGATCGTTTTGAAACCCTTTGTGTCAGCACAGGTCATTTGTCTGCTTCAGACAGGAAAGGAAACTCTGCAGCCACCTCAGATCACCTAGAATGTCCTCCCAAGCAGGCCAGACTCCGTGATTTGTCAAGAGAATCTGAACGTTACTCCGTGAAGATCTTCCTGAACGATGGGTCCAGATGTTGGCCTGAAAAATGTCCCTTGTGCCTGTTTCATTTTCAAAGTGTGTGGTGAAAAGACTTTGGCAATGACTTATTTGTTGGTTGGGTATGTGGTGGAGTAGAGGGAAGGGGGCAGAAATTATCTGACAATTTAAAACATAACAGATTTTGCTTGGCACTCCTTGGTGGGAACTTGAAATCAAATACAGTAGCAGTCATCTGTCAAGGACAACTTGCTCTGATGTCCAAGAGAACCTCCTTAAAAACCTATAAGTCATCGAAATAAGAAATAAATGACATTTTCATTCCTTCCATTCTTCATGTCTTGGGGATATGAGACACAAGGAATGAGATCTTGGATTGTAAATCATGGTGACTGGCTGTTAAATCTGAGCCAAGGCCTATTGCTTAGTCTGCGTGTTCTGCATTGTTCATTTCTAGTTTTCTCTCTTCCTACTCCCTCTCACCTCCCTACCACTCAACCCCTGTAGGCTTGTTATTCGCCCTCATTTATCTTGGTAAGGATGACATAATGGGAAATTGTTAAAGCTTGAAGGAATCACAAAGAAATGGTCAACTGAAAGATTTAACATGGTCCTGTCCCCGCTTTTGGGCTTGTCATAAAACTTATGATAAATGGAGGTGGGGTGGGGAGAAGGAATTGAATCTAAAAGGCAAGATTCTTTCTCATACTGAAAAAACACGATCGTTTGTTTGGATGGTTTTGTAAAAGTAAACGTGAAAGTGGCATCTGCCTGGAAGATCTTTAATTACCGGATGGCACAGTAAAGGAGATAAATTCTATTCTGTTTATGTTCCCCGCACCTACAGAAGTCACACTTGTAGAGACTCACCTGGAGAATGGAAGGAAAACAAAGAAGTGGCTTTATTTTACATAACACCAGCATAAATGTGACCTTGAGTCCTATTGACAGAAGTGTGTGTGTGTGTATATCATATATGTGTGTGCACATGTATGTGAGCATGTGTGCATATGTGCTGGTGTATGTGCATGTGTATGTCCATGCGTGTTTGAGGGCAACACAGGAGACAAATTAGAACTTGTATCACCCTGACTGTGGCTCTGGCGTTTTCCAGTATGTGCAGCTACACCCCCTCTTCCCGGGTTTCAAAGCTCCCACTCAGTTCCAAGAGTGCACCCCCAGAGAATGCCAGTGTGGGTCTCTTCTCCACCGGGGCCTGGATGGAGTCAAGTACAGAATCCAGGAGGGGCTAGGACAGGGCGGAGGAGCAATTATCACTTCCCATAGTGTCAGAGGGCACACTGCTATTCCACCTCCCCAGGGGCACAAGAAGGATCTGGCTGACTCCATCTGAAAACCTCTTTCTGCAGAAGGAAAAAAAAAAAGTTATTTTAGTCAAGAAACTGACACTATGATTTGTATCGGCTCTGGCAGGAAACTGGCAGGAGAATGAGTTTTTACAAATGGACAGTGGATGCTGTGGCCCTTAAAATGGCCTATGGCCATCAGTCATTCACAGCCCCCGTGTCTAAATGTGGTATCCTCGTGAGCAGGAGCCCTGCAGGAATTTTATTTTTATATATGATTATTCAGGTCCTCTGAGAACAGCAAGAGGCCAAAGGAAGCCACACAGTGAGTGGAAAGGCATGGCCGTAAGTGAGGACACACAGGAAACCAAAGCCCAAGCTGATGGATGAATGCAGGGTCCACCTCCAAGTCCAGAGTGGCCAGACACAACTCAAGAGGGGAGAAGCTTCAGACCCATCTACATCCAGTTTCTTCCTCAAGACCAGGAAATCTCCAGCTCCCCATTGTCCTGTGTAGGTCAAGGAGAAAAGCACGCCCCTCTACAAAGCCCCTCTACAACCCTTCCTTCCTTCTCTCCTTGCTCTGATTGCTTTCTGTGTCATGTTAACCAAGATCACAGGAGACTGACTAGCCATCCAAAACTCAAGTTTATTACTTTAGGGATGAACACAATGGCCAAGATGACCAGATTTCTCATGCCAACTTCACAGATTCCTCTGCTCCCCAGCAGGAAATTCAGAATAATAGCAGATGCTTGCTGGGTAAGGAAAATAGCTGCCAAGAAAGTTGGACCTGAGAAACATTTTTATCAAGATATTACAACTTGGGAAATTACCTTTTTCCTCTCAAGGAATTCATCTGCTATTGGGCCTGAATTGCTTTCTCTTTCCTTTGCATTTACAGCATGGAGACTTTCAGCTACACCCCAGATCATCATGCTGAGAAAAGTCAGGGATTGGAGGCAGACATCAATTTGTGAAGGAAAAAAAAAAAATTCTCAGAACATCAAGCAAAGCAAAAGTCAAGGAAACTATAAGCATGAGAATGGTTAAGTATCCATGCTCTGCATGAAAAACCAGACCCTACCACTTACCAGCTTTGTGACCTTGATCTGGTTAAATATCTTCTCTGAGCATAAGTTTTTCTACCTATAAAAGGAAGTAATAAAGTTGCTGTGAAGCTAAAATGAGCTGTAAAGTAATCCGCAAAGCCTAGCCAGTAGCATGTGTTCAATATATATGAGCTAGTGTAATTATCATATTTATCATCTACTATCTTAAGTTTGCCATTTTCACCTTACACACTTTCCAGGTTGCTTTGGGTTTCTCTATCATGTAATGATCGCTCTACTTCAGAAGATGGGTTCCACTGGCCCTATACACAGTCCGAAATTTTCTTATCAAAGGAAAAAATAATAATTTAAAGAGTTATTTGAAAAAGAAAGAAGGGACCTGCCATAGCACAGTATTCCTTTTCTCCTGGAGAGAAAGCCCGTGTCACACTGCCCACCAACTGGTACTAGGAGACTCAGGTGACTTTCCCTGTGGCATGGACGCCACAGGACTCTCTCTCCTGAGTAGGGCCCCATTCCTCCCAGGACTCAGGAGTGCCACCTGCCCCTCCATCACCTAGACCCCGATTACTCCCAGAGAAGATGGTAGGTGACCGGGTTCCAGCATTGCCTGATTCTTAGCCACCTCTACTAACTGGGAACAGGCAGAGCCAGAGCATTCTCTGGCTTTGACCAGGTCCACGGTAATTTTATTCAAAGACATTTTTGTTCCAAAGGAACTATTCATCTGGGTACCTCTTTCTTGTTTGGTGTCTTTACTGTTTAGTGTCCAAGACCCCATAACCCATATGCTCCTGGGATAGGATTATTCTGAGTCCTGATGTATTCCTCAGCTGCAGATGAGCACAAGCATAGCTCGGAAGAGGACTCAGGAGGAAATGATGATGAAAACAGAAACCAGAATCTTTTTTTTAATCACAAAGTAGATACACCTTGACCAACATGTAACTTATTACTACCTTTCCCTTGGTCTCATAAAAATCAAAATATCCATCACATGGAACCCCATAAAAATGTACGATTTTTATGTTTTTATGTATCAGTTAAAATAAATTTACATTTGAAGAATAAAAAATCGTCACACCTTTCTATCCAAAAATTCTGTTTACAAATCCCAGTATGTTTAAGGATATATTCATGGTAGTATTGTTTCCAGTGATAACAAATTAGAAGACCAACCAAACTATAATAAACTACTATATGCCTAAATTTAAAACAGCATCTAGTAATTTTTAAAAATGATATAAATCTTCATGTAGTGCCTTGGAAAGCACTCCAAGATATATTTGGAGAAGAAAAAAAAACAAGTTACTAAGCAAATTTAACCAAATTTAACCATATTTACATACATATATATGCATGTATACATTTGTATTTATGCCAAACAAAAATAAAATGTGCTTTTCTATATGCACATATATACATATATATGTTAACGCATAGAGAGAACAGGGAAGTGGCCATGGTCCATTGGAGAGAGGGAGTGGGACACTTTGGCAGAAGGGCTTTCATATTCCTATATTATTCAAATAATTTACAAGAATGTATTTTGTGCATTATTGACATATTTAAATATAGGTTTATTTTTAAAGGAATAATTAAGAAAATTAGTGAAACAGTATCAGCTCAATTAGATGAAAATATTATATCTAGTCAAAGCATCATCTATGGCAGGAGAATTCTCTTGGCATTTACCAGCCCGTTCGACAACGAAGAGACCATTCTGTGTGCCTTAGGAAGAAAAGCTTGAGACAAAGATTTGAGAGAATCAAAGGACCATATATTTTAATGAAATCAAATTTAATAATTTGGTCAAATTAATAATAACCCACCACTTGTTGAGAGCCACAAATCACTTACTAAATTTGAACCCTCCTACCATGTAGACAAAAGATGCATCTTCCAAGCCCAGCAGTGAATCAACCTAAATCACTGCTCTCCCACTAATGGTGCCTTAACAGAATAATTTCCCAGTTCCCTTAGGTTTATCATGGAGGCAAGGAACATAAGTCACTTCTCATACAGCAGGGCAGCCGACATGCCGTAGAGAAGGTGAACAATCCACATAAGGTTTTCATAATCTCAGAGCTACTCATTTGATATCCTGTTGTGGAGCACAATAAAAATATGATTGAAGCTGTAAACACAGAGGTAACTATTGGATTGTAAAGTTTACATCAATCAGCTTATTTTTCAGCTATTCAAGCTGAAAAATCACATATATTTTCAAAGATAACTCTTCTAGATAAATAAAATGGAAAAAAAAAAGGTATTCTGTATTGAGTTCCCATTGAAATTTGAAAAATATAAATCTGAGCTTTGCCACCACCTCCTTGGCCTCCCTCCTTCCCTTCATAAAAGAGCAGAAGGAGGAGTAAAGATCACTGATACGGTAAGTAGCATGTTTTTGAGACTTGTTCACCTGGAACAATGTCAAGAAACTGAATAAATTCTAGAAACAGGATGCACATTCATTGCTTTCATTGTTTCCAAAACATTTTAAATCTATTATGTGATCGCTATAACCTCCCTATGGAATAGGCGAGCAAATTACAGTGTTCCCATTGCACAGATGCTTATGAAGAGCAAATTTGAGTTAATGATTGTATAGCTAAAAATTGGCAGGGCTAGGGCTGGAATTCAGGTATTGGTTGGCTTCCAATCAAGGTCTTGGAAATTACATAAGTAAAATATCAATTTCCTAATTAAAAAGGGATACTCAGTGCTCCTAAAATGACAAGACTGGTCATTTATTTAAGTCTTATGGAAATGATCACCTGCTTATGGTGGGCTTTCAAAGGCCATTTGAGTGGAGTGAGCCATTTTCCCCAGTCTCGACTGAATTTTTGCTGTTTTGTAGGTCAGGATTTTCCTGTAGCTTCCAAGTTATATTCAATTTCCAGGAAACTGTAAAGTTTCTATCCAAATCATTTCAAAGTTAAAACATGTGGGCATTAGAGGCACTTCAGAGAATGGATATTGCCTGCTTACTTATTTTAAGACCTAGGTATTGCCTATAGGATCCCTGGGTAGAAATTCTAGTAAATTGCTGAGCACACTTATAATCCCAGCAACTTAAGAGGCTAAGGAAGGAGGATTGCAAGTTTGAGGCTAGACTCAGCAACTTAGTGAAACTGTCTCAAAATTAAAAATAAATAAATAAATAAATAAATAAGGGCTGGGAATGTAGCTCAGAGGTAGAGCACTTGCCTAGCACATACTAGATACTAGGTTTATGCCCAGTACTACAAGAAAAAAAAATGTGTGTATTTCAGTATGTCTCTGAATAAGCAGTAACTTATTAATTAGTCTTTCAAACTTTTCCATCAAGAGACAATCATATTCCTGCTAATAATGATTCTTCAAGTCTCTCAGACACCCTAGAAATGAGAGCTTCCTGACTTTGCAAAGGGCTAGAGTTATCTGGTAGCTTCACCCTTTGTACCAGCCAGCAGCCTCTTCTCTATAGAACTGACTTGCACAAATGACTTGAGGCTGTTATTGCAGGATCAATGACCTGAATATATGGAAGTAAAACTCCCCTAGAGAATTGGATGTAAGAGACTTGGAGCTTCCCAGGAATCTGGAAGAAATGGCATTTAAGTTTTCATGGCCCACTAGAGCCGGTTAAAAGGTCAGAAATAAAAGGTTATTGACCTGGGAGACTTTCTTGAGAGGAGGAGGGCCCCAAGAATGCAGCTGGGGGGTCCCTCCAAATCAGGATCACAAAGGAGTTTGCAGGTCACTGACTCCAGAGAAAAATAAAAGTGAGGAAATGACTGGAAAATCGACTCTGCATCTTATTTGATTTTTATTGGGGTAAGTTACTAAGCAATGCTCTGCTTTCTAAAAGAACATAATACGTCTAGAACAAGTTGTATCCGTTTGGCTTGGGTTTTATAGTCTAAATCCATATTCCTTTAACGATTCCTGCATTGGGACTTCCAGAGACCCTGATGTTCAATTTCTGGTCTCCAAATAGGAAAAGCACGGTGTATCTGTCTGATTTGCTATTATCTCCTAACAACTGCCCCCACTGACTTCCAACCAGAAAACACAGCGAACATAAAATCCTCATTAGCTTTGATCAAGACAAAATGTCAGTCATTGGAAACTGCGTTTGACAGGGTGAATAGGCTATAGGAAGTGAACTAGTAAACCAAGCTATAAAATTAGAGAAAAGGGGGGAAACGGAAAGTTCACTGATCCAAAACAGCATGTCCACTAAGATTAACTGTCTCCAGACGTAACACTGGACACCCTTTGGGAAAGATGAGCCCTGTGGAAAGTGCAGTGGTATGTTTCTTAAGAGTGTTGGGAAAGTACTCCAACCCAGAATAATCAGGAGACTGAAAATGTCACTTTCCCTCAGAATCCACAACCACCTGGAAATGTGATGTTCCTGGCCATTTATCACACCCAGTTTGAGCCATTAACATGCTGTTTCACACACTTCTAGAAGTTTGACACTGGTTGAGCTTGTTTTTCTGGCCCTCTGGGGCAAAAAAAAAAAAAAAAAAAAAAACAAGCAATAGCCAAGAGTAATTTCACATTTTAAAAAGTCCTTTCCTCTCCCAAACTTCAGCCCCCACCCACACTGCAATACCTGAGCTCACATTCAGAAGAGGAATAGAAAGGAGATTTGACACAGCTCAGCAGACAACACTTGGCCAAGGAACAATGGGTCATTGGTCATGGACAGGTGACCACCAATGGCTGGACTGAGACTAGAGTACAATTTTGCACGAGCCTCTGAGCAGCCACTAGTGAGAATGACTTGGGGCTGAGTTAGACCTGAATCAGTGACTTGTTAAGGCATCTTGGACTGCCAATCTTAAACCCAGTTCCTCACGTCTTTTGATGATTTCTGATCACTGCTACATGTCCAAATTCAAGGTGCTTCCTTCAGTACACTGGATATTCCAAAGGGCAGAAAGTAAATATATTGTTTCTATGGCACTGCATCAAGGCCTAACAGTCATGTATGCGTAATTCCCACAGCAGCATATTGAGGAAACTGTGAGACAAAGGTCCTCATGGTGTGTGTTCACAGCATTCCTTCCCCTTCCCGCAGCAAGGTTAACAAGAAGCAGTATTTAGCTGGGTGTAGTGGCACACCCGCAGTCCCAGATTCTCAGGAGACTGAGGCAGGAGGATCGCTTGAGTCTAGGAATTAGAGACCAGCCTGGGTAACAGGAAGAGATCTCATGTTTAAAAAAGAAAGAAAGAAAGAAAGAGAGAGAGAGAGAGAGAGAGAGAGAGAGAAGAAAGAAAGAAAGAAAGAAAGAAAGAAAGAAAGAAAGAAAGAAAGAAAGAAAGAAAGAAAGAAAGGTTTTTGCTATTCCAGCTCTGGTCTCTGTACTTTTTGTGATCTGTATCAGGAACATGGGCAGATAGCTCTGAACAGAAAGAATGGAAGAGATAGGAAACAAGAGAAAAAAAAGGGACTGGATCAGCCCAATACAGAAGAGCTTTTGCTTATTGAGGTTTGAGATTTTATTGGTTTTATTGGTTAGGAATAAAGAGTTCAGTAGAGAGACACAGGAAAGGATGTCTCCTTCCTGCAAAGAGCAACCTGAAAGTGGCTGAAATGGGAAGACATAATTTTGAAGATAAAGTGGTATATATTAAGGATATATTGTTCTCTCTCCTTTTGCAATTCCTCTAAGTGCAAGTTAAAAACAAAGCTGGTATTAGTCATGCTTTTTTGTTGAACAGCAGTTTCTTTAAATCATCTTGAGGCTGGGCTACCTGAAGCTCCAGTTATAGCTAGATTGAAATTAGTAGTAGTAAATCAAATCCTATAGTCATCTGATTAGAGCTCTATTTAGCAGACCCATTTACCAACATTTACATGAACAATATTTCTGATGTACTGAAAGGAGGAAGGTATGCCAGACTGGCATTGACCTCATCCTTACACTGACAGAAGTGTCAATCAACCAGATATCTGCTTTTGATTATCAAAGGATAGAGATGATTAATAAGAATTTTCATTTCATCTGAATGATCGCTGTCAGGAATATATGGCCATTAATTCCATCAAGTGTCGAAACTCTAGTAGGTTTAGTGCAAGACATGTTGGTATCTCAGCAGAGAACATATAGATGATGGTGAAGGGGTTCAAGACATGCTGTCCCAAAATATGGCACTTTGGCATTTGAAAAAACAGCAGAAACAGAAAGGTTACTCTCACCTTCCCTTTGACCTTCTCTCTTGAGGTCTTGAGGCTTTCAAGAGGATTTGACCCTATACCTGGAAGAAAGGGGCAGCCTTATCTCTAAAGGTACAGGACACAAAGAAGAATCTGAATAAACAGGGTTAAGTCTCCCCCAGTTTATTACTATTCCATTGTACACTCTTGTACTATTCTACTTCCACCCAACTATCTGCTCCTTCATTAAACTTAGCTTTAAAATAATGCATGTTCTCTCTCTTTGGTTCTTCATTTTTGAAGGCTCTCATGCCACTAAATTAAATGAATTCGTATGCTTTTCTCTTGTTATTCTGTCATTTGTTATAAGGGTGCTATGATTTGGATGTTGAATGTCTCCCGAAGGTCTATGATATAAGTATGGCCCCTGGAGTAAGTACTATTGGGAGGTGGTAGAATGTTTAAGTAGTAGAACCCAGTGGAAGTTCCTTAGGTCATTGGCAGCAGGCCCTTGAAGGGACAGTAGGACCCTGGCCCTTTGCCTTCCTCTGTTTGGAAAATACACACACACACACACACACACACACACACGAACATGTACATACACATACTGCTTCCTGGTTATAAGATGGGCAGTTTTTTCTGCCACATACTCCCACCATGATATACTGCCTCCCCACAGGCCAAAACCAGCAAGATCACCCAACTCTTAAACTGTGAGTCAAAATAAACTTTTTCTCTTTATAAGTTGTTTATCTTAGGTATTTTGTTATAATTACAGAAAGCTGACTAACACAATGGGCCTCAGTCATGAGCCTAACAATGAGAAGAGAAACACTCCTACTCCCCTACACTGGGATGAGTCCTCTGGGCAAAAGGAAATTACAGTATTCAAGAAGCATGGTGAACTTGGCTTCAGTGTTGCATCCAGAGAATTTGGCATCTCCAGTAAATTATTTTTCTAAAACCCTCCACTCTATGGGACAAAATTATTTTTTAGTAATAATCATGAAATAAACTCACTACTAATAGCCAAAAAGACAAACACAGACAATGAGGACTGAGAGCACATAACTCAATGGCATAGCACTTGCCAAGCATGTGTGAGGCCCTGAGTTCAATGCCCAGTACTGGGAAAAAAAATTAAGAAACACAGGCAGTAAAATTTTTTTTTTTATTGAACTGCCTATGTATAATCATACCTATAAATGACAATAATAATGTCTTAAAATAGTTCTCAAAGTATATGCGTGGAAAAATTAGTTCATGAATACTTTCTTCTTTTATAGTGCTGGGGATCAAACCCAGGGCCTCACAAATGTAGGCAAGCGCTCTACCACTGACCTACACTTCCAGCCCTGCATGAATATCTTCTAATTTACATTCATGTGTTTTTTTTGAGAAAATAAAAAAAAAACACCTAAATATTGGTCTGTTAAAATAAACCTCACAGTTCACATTTTTTTTTACCACTTAAATTTTTAACTAGGCATAAAAACTTCAAGTAGCCATGTTTCTTCATGTTGACAACCACGGTGCTATCATTTTTATTTTGAATCCTTTGTTTGAATGCAAGAATATCTGGTCCATAGAGATGGTGACACAAACTTGCATCTGAAATGAGCTCAAGGGACCCTGTATCGTTACAAACATGGATCTCAGTCAGCCTAGGTTGGAGGCCAACTGTATGACTAGAAGTCCTCAGAATTAATCCCGTTAAAAGCAAAATGTGTATTAAAGGGCAATAATAAAATGTGCCTGCTTTAATTGGACAGAGAAGCTCGTTTTAATTATTAAAAGTCAATTGTTTAGAACTTAAACAAAGGAAAGTTGTTGGCTTGTTTGGGGAAATACTTCATCACTGACCTTGTTGAGGATGATGAGCCTGTAATGATAAGAAGGACCCACTTTAGTCTCTTTTATTATTGTTTTCACAATCTCTACAATGTTCCTTCTTATTTTCTACACCATGGAAGAACTATTCCCACCACCCTGTGCTTAAAATGCAGCTCTCCGGCCTCCTTCTGGACTAAGCTGGCCTGGTTTTGTGAAGGAATCATCACAGCAGGAGAGTCTAGGTAGTTTCAAGATGGGGGGAATGGATTGAAATCAGACATACTGAACATACATAACAGGAGTTGGGAAGGCTACCACTTCATGGGCACTCAAGACCACCTGCAGCCTCCTTACACTTGCTCATAAGGATTGGCTGCTTCATTTTCTGCCAAGTTTGGTCCCAATGGTTTGGGACCAACTGGGTGGATCAGGACTCTGGAGATGTTAGATCTCTGATTTCTGCCGTTGAACAAGGCTGAAGCAGGCATGTTCCAGCTTAGAATATCCTTCGGGAAGGGTTTCCTCAATACCAGATGGTGATTAAGAGACTATCAATGATCTTCCAACCCATCGAATATAATCATATTGTTATTCCAAAAGTGTGGTTGTTTATGAAGTGAATATTAACTTGGGGAAGCCCTCATCTGTCTTTTTCATTAAAGAATTAAAGAAATAAAAGGATTAGATAAAAAGATGCTAAGGCAAACCATTTCTTTTGCTACCTTTCCTTGGGTTTCTGATGCGACCACATTTGAAAAGCAATCACACATTTCCTAAGTTGTGATGTAACTATTGTGCTTCAAAAACCACCTGCTCAGCAGGTGCCTGGGCAAACCTTGATTTTTAATTATTATAACTACCATTTATTGGGCATTAACTATGCTCCAGCCCTATGTTAAGCCACATCTATAAAAGTAATGATAATAATTGGTCTTTTCAGTGAGATTTACAGAGATAGTTCCCCATCACAAATAAGAACAACAAGCAGACAAAATAGCTCAAAAGAATTAGTCATAGTCCGAGCTGATAGATATAATCACACCAAAGTATGTCAGAGTCAGGAAATACCACAAGGTTAAGAAGATTACAAAGGACGAAGATGACTATAATTACTTACCTTTAAGTGACTAATATAATGGAATCACATAATTCGTTTCCATTACTTAAGTCTCTGGTTTAGTCTCTTGGGAACTACATGTTGGAATGACTCTACTCTGCTTCCCTTTTCACTAATCCAAGACTGCTGGGAGCTGTCCAGCCCCCTTCTGGACTAAGAGGCATGGCACTCACTGGGCAAACCTAAGGCTCTCCCGCCCATCCCACCCTCTGAATATTCTGCAACATTGCAAACTGGAATAGAGCAAACCTTTGACTTCTCTGGGGTGCAAAGAATTTTAGGAAACAATTAGAAAAGCAGCTTTTTTAATGAAGTATTTAGACACAGTACTACAACAAAAAAGAACACTAGATTTAGCAATAAAAAAATCAGAATTTGGGTCTCCGTTCACTCCTAACTGGTTTTTGACTTCAGCAAGTTCACAACCTTTGAGGTTCCTGTGAAGTGGGGGTGATAATAATACTGCCCTGCTTGTTTTGAAGGTCACTTCAAAAGAGAGGACAGGAGATGATACACAGGAAGGCACATATGATAAGCCACAGCTTTCCAAAGGAGAAAATCATCATTAACATATTTCTACCTTTATTCCAAATGCATGTTAATGACCACGACTTATTTTTTGAGCAATAGATAATATTAAATTTAAAACTTAAATTCAAAATATGGTTTATTATAAAAATGATTTCCAGAAAAACAATTTTCTTGATTTTTTTTAAGTGATCTTGTAGTCATTTCAGTGTCATTCAATCTGCTTTTAATATTTCTCTCTCTTTCCACTGGGCCAAATGCAGAAACTGAGAGAAGTCAGGCTAGCAGTGAAGGCTGGGCCAGATTCTTGCACAGTTTCAGTCCCACAGAGGACCAGAGAATGACCCAGGTTTTGGGGTACAGGGGTGAAAGTAGAAGAAACCCAGGGAGAATGAGAGGGCATTTCCAGCTCTAAGAAAATATCCCTGACCAGGAAACAAAGCCTCAGGACATTGGATTCCAGTAGACCATCAGTTCAGTTCAGCCTGAGCCTGCGGTCCACCCCCCACCTATCCACTCAGTCCTCAGCTATACTGAGCTTTGACAAGAGTGGTTGGAAAGGCCATCCTTGGGCCATCAGCTGGGGTCCACTTTGCAGCCCCTGGACTGAAGAGCAATGTCAACATCAGAGGAACGTGTTTACTTAGGTTGTGGCAAGGCTGGCTTCACAAGGAGTAGATATTTGCTTAAGCCTCAAAGCTTATTAGATAGATTAGGAAGCCATTTGCTTACTCTCCCCGCCCCCCTCCCCACCTCTGAAGCTGTGTCATTGTTTTGGGGTTTGTGTGCCTTGGTGTTTTGTGTTCATTTGTTTGGCTGGAGGGGAGCAAGTTATAATGGCTGCATATGAGAGAGTCTCTCCATAGAGTATTTCAAAAAAATCTACTTTGAGTATTTCCAAAAAAAAATCTACTAAAAATACTTTAAGTATTTCAAGTAATCTATAAAATGAATCTTTCATATGAAAGGAATAGGCTGTACGCTAAATCACATTTCCTGTCCTACCAAGCTACTGCTGACAGGATTTTTGACTACATTCACATTTTCTGACTTCTACTTTGATTTGATACCATGAAAATTACCTTGTCTGGGAATATATATCATACAAGGGGAAAGTTAAGTCAGAACATCACTGGACATTGATTCTATATCATTTGTCCAGCACTGTGTACCCAATACAGATTCCCCAAGAGCCAATCAGAGGCATACTCACGCTGGGAATAAGACCAGCCTTCCCCAATCTTCTCATCTTCATCAGGAGCAACAAAGAGCCCACATAAGTGCTGCCCAGAGACCACTGAGACCAAACCCATTATCACCAGAGTCTCCTGGGACGTCTGGGAGCTTTGAAGTGTGTGTGAGGGCACCAGAGTGCCTGTGTTTCAATCTCAGTTCTGATGTTCACCAGATGCTACCATCAGTCTCTTAGAACCTCAGCTTCTTCACCAGTGAAATTGGGATAAGTATGATATCTATTTCACGGGGGTGATGGTCAGGAGACACTGATTTAATACATGTAAATCCATTAAAACAGTGCCTAGGTTATAAGAAGCCAATAACCATAGTCTATTATTATTATTATTACTTGAAAAATGCACTACTCAACAATTATTAAAAATAGAATCCCCTTCTAATCTCTCAAACCAAAAGGACCAAAACTCAAAAAGGTAGTAACACAGAGAAATTGGATTTCTGTACTCAGAAACATTCATCAAGGTAGCCACAATTCTCAGACTCTGGGGAAACCCAGATAGAAATTGCCTGGTTAAAGCCAATTCTGCAAAGGGACTATGAATCCTGGATTTTCCCACTCTGATCTCTAATACTCTTTCAGAATCTTGGAAAGTCTACCAAATCAGGTACCTTGATAAAATATGACCCAAGAGTCCTTTAACTCATGACCTTAGGAGAACAACAAAAGACTCTTAGAAACAAAGAACTCATTCTATTAGAATTATGTACAGTTTGATGTGTAGGAATGTGTTTGTATGTGTGTGTGTGTGTGTGTGTGTGTGTGTGTGTTTAAAATAGCATAAAAGATATACAACTGCTTTTGATCTCAGTTTTAATTTCTCATTAGCACAAAATCAGCAGTAAATGCTTCCCTGGTGTCAACCATAACTGGTCTGGATGTGATGTCCTTTGGGTTTCTCAGGCTGTTGGTGGCAACGCCTCTTGCTGTGCACCACCTGCTTCAGAACCCTTATTTCTACCCATATAGTTTTTTTGATGTTATTTTTAATTTTTTAATTTGTTTTGATTAGTTATACATGACAATAGAATGCATTTATGCACTTTTATGTATCATACATAGATGGGTTATAATTTTATTTTTCTGAGTGTACATGTTGCAGAATCATATTGGTCATATAGTCATATATACATACAGTAATAATGTCTGTTTCATTCTACTGTTTCCTATCCCTGCTTCCCCTCCCATCATTTCCCTCTACCTAATCTAAGGTAACACTATTCTTCCCTAGTACCTCCTACCTTATTGTGAATTAGCATTCACATATTAGAGAAAACATTTGGCCTTTGGTTTTGTGGGATTGGCTTATTTCGCTTAGTGTGATATTCTCCAACTCCAACCATTTACTGGCAAATGCCATAATTTCACTCTTAATCTTTGTTGCTTGTTAACCCCAGGAGTGACTGCACAATGTTATACCTCATACTTTCCAACATGCACTGTCTGTCATATTGTTCAGCAAATTGAAGGCCTATCAGCTAAACCCCATTTTTTGTCCCATCTTAAATCTGCTTAAAATGAAAATTAAAAGTGGATCTCTTGTGTAAAATGTGGGTGCCATGATGCTTTGCCTGAAGCTCTGTTGAGCCTCTGGTCACAAGGGTGGGATGCTGCTGATTCATTTTACTGAGCCAAATACTCTGTGAGTGGCTGACATTTCAGGTGAAGTCTGCACAGATTTTTCCTATCCATGCTACTTGTTTCAGTCTAGATATGAGTTGTCCCACAAAAATCTCATGTTATCACTGAGTTAATTCATATCAGTGGATCAGTGTATTAATCCACTGATATGAATTATATAAGCAGGGAGGGTATAGCTGGAGGAAGTAGAGCCCTGGGGGTGTACGTTTGGGGTTTATATTTATCCCTGGTGAGTAGAGCTCTCAGTCTGCTTCCTGGTTGCCTTGCTCTGAGCTACTTTCGTCCATCACACCCATCCGCCATGATGCTCTGCCTCACCTCAGACCTAGCGCTATGGAGTCAGCTGACCATAGACTGAACTTTTGAAACCCTGAGCTAAAATAATCCTTTCCTCCTCCAAGTTGCTTTTTTTTTCAAGCCTTTTGGTCACAGCAGTGAAAAAGCTGACTAAAACACTACTGAAGGAAGAAAAGTTTTCCTAGGTTTTTACTCCAGATTCTCTGCTGGAACCAGACCATGCCCAAGCACTCCCAGAGCCTCTGTGAAATCAAGGCCTCCCAATTTTGAAGACGTTGACCTTGAGTCAGTCTGCTCATACTCAGATTTTGCTAATGTGGGAGGCAGGTTGATCAATTTGATTTAAAAACAATGTTAGTGTTAAGACCTTGACCGCTTTCCCAGAACAATTTTGACACTAAAAACATCAAAATTTGTCAAAGTGCAGTGGCACACATTTATAATCCCAGCACCTCGGGAGGCTAAGGTAGGAGGATCGCAAGTTCAAAGCCAGCCTCAACAATTTAGCAAGGCCCTAGACAGCTTAGCAAGACCCTGTCTCTAAATAAGATAGATTTTTTAAAAAGGCTGGGGTTAAGCACCTAGGTTCAATCCTGGGACAAAAAAAGAAACCATCAAAATTTGAGCCTATCCTTGAGCTTGAGGCCCAAAGCCAAATGATCTGCTCATCCCTACTTCCTCTTATAGGATCTGTGTGTATTCCAAATAATTCCTCCCAGAGTCTGTGTGGCAGAAATGTGGATAAACTAATAATTCTTAGCATTTGAGATAATATAAAGGTGTTTAAAGCAATGGGCTCATTCTCTGGAAAAATTATACATCACAAAATTTGCATGAAATTTTGGGAAACTATGCACTCATCACACTTGCAGTCATCCTTCAATGCCAAGGTAACTGTGGACCTGAATTCGAAGTGTGAATCAGAGTTAGAGACATAGAGAAAGTATTTACATTCCAAGGAAGATTGAGAAGCTAACCCACCTATCCTCCAAGGAAAGTCTGCTACTCCATCTTTTGTACTTGATTGACTCTTCTAGAAATCAACTATGAAATGACTCAAGTAGCAATGGATTTGGAGCCCCAGTAATTTTGTGAAAAGCATCACTGTACAAACGTACCCTAGTACAGGTCATCTCTAAGATTCTTCTAAGGGACTTGTACTGAAGACAGGGAGTCCCAACCATTCTCTGCCCAGCAGGCTTAAACTGCAGTCCATAGAAACTTTCACTTTCAGGCTAATAACCTGCTGCATTCTTAAAAGCCGTACATTGTCTCCAGCATGGAACTAGTTTCTATGTGAAATGGGACATTCCCCCCAAAATGTGTAAGATAAGGTTACCCATCTCAAGTAGTTGATTAAAATCTCCTTAATGGCTACAAAATAAATATATATATTTTTAAAATAAGAGAACACCCATATAGTGAGAGATTTGTTGTGGTTGAAGTCCAGAGCATATTTTCCAGCAAGTATGCCACGTGAGCATGCTGCGGCACTAAGAGCTTTCAGGAGAAGGTGGGGCATGAGCAGGGCCTATTTTATGTTCAGTTTAACTACTGTTCTCAAAGAACACTTTCTTCTACCCCACCTCCACCTTAATCCACCAGAATCCACCTCTCAAATATTGTCTTAGCAACCAGTTTACTGATTAACACTAATGAGCCAAACAGGTCCGCATCAATGTCGCCGCCGGAACTTAGACCTCCAGCTCTGGGCTGCTATCACACCTTCACAGAGTTTCAAGGTCAGAAGGGACTTAAGAGGTCACCCAGTTCAAACTCTCTTTTGTTGCTAGGAGACATCTAGGGACACGTTTTGCAAACTTCCTGGAAGGGTAAATCTAGTGGTTGTAGAAGTCTAGACAATAGACCCAGCCTTGTCCCCATGAAGAAGCAAGTGCTGCCAACACCATGAGTAACACCCAGTTGCCCCAGAGATTTAGGCTGGCATAATGTCAAATTATGTAACTATGGCCACACACTGAATTATTCCTTAAACCAACCCAAATACCAGACCAGTCATATTGCAGTCATTGAACCTGGGTCCCAGCTGGTTTAGAGGTGTGACAATCCCTACCTATGCTAGCTCAGCTTCAAGCTCTTTGAGGGCGTTCCTAAGCTTTATGCTCAACAGACAGCTTCATGTGGCTATACAGGACTGCACTGGATTGCATGAACTGAATTGTACTGAATGACACAGAATTCTCCATCATGAATGAGAGGGGAAAAAAGCACAGGAAATGTGACAGCAACTGAAAACAATAAAACTATGCTAAAATGGAGCAAATATATTCCATGCATGTATGATTATGTCTAAATGAATCCCACTATTATGTATAATTATAATGTAATAATAAAACATTCTAAGGGAAAAAAAAGAAAGAATAAAACTATGAGTAAACCAACTACTTTCCCTCCCTCCCCAGCCACCTCAGGAGAAATAACCATTCGTATGTACAATGGTAAAGATATTGATTCCATCTGGAAATAATATTATAATGACCCACATAGATTAAGACCTTCCTCAATGGACAGCCCTGTGCCAAATTCCTTACATGGAATTCCCATAACAATCCTATGAAAAAGATTCTCTTATTATCTCCATCTTGGAGATGAAGAAACAGAGATAGAATAATTACGAAGAATGAATCTAGAGATGGCATTTGATTTTGTGGGAGAGGTAGAAATTGGGGTGGGTTTCAAACAATAGGTAGGACTTTGGTATCAGTATTTAAGTAAAAAGAGGTAGAAATGTGAGAGGGAAGTGTCGTTGGGGCAGGAAGAGGGCCAGAACAGAGTGACCTTACAGCAGCTGAGAGGTGAGACTTCCAGAGAAAACAGCAGAATTTCAAGGGCAACACAGGCAAATTAGAAGAGGACAGAACTTTCCATCAACTTGCCCATGGGGAGGTCAGAGTTGACTATGGCAGGAGCACTTGTGAGTGGATTATCTGGGACAAGAGGCAGATTGCAGGGGCTAGGACAGGAACAAGTGTCAGGAAGCCCAGGCGGAGAGGATGTAATGGAGGTAGACTGGATGGACCAGGAACAGAATCAAGGAGGGTTCTGTGGAGTGAGAGATCTCGTGCTTGTTCATAGGTCAAGAGGCAAGAGCCAGTGAAGTGGGGGAGGACGGGGAAGCAAGAGAAAGAGGAATGGTAGAGAAGGAGGGGTGGTTTGCTTTAGAATGTACAGGCACAGAGAACATCCCACACACCTTGGCAACCTTCCTTTTCCCACATCCTATGCACAGATTGTTTTCCTAAATAACTACATTTTGTCCAAAAAATGATTTTTACATTCTTCAACAGTGCATTATAATTATAAATAATAGTGGGACTCCTTGTTACTATTCATACATGCACACAGTAGAACAATGTGATTTGGTCAATTTTGTTCCCAAGAAATAGATTATTTTTAAAAGCAGTTTCAGGTTCACAATCAAATTGAGTGGAAGGTATAGAGATTTCCCACGTGTCCTGGTCCTCACACATGCATAGCCTCCCCATTACTAACATCCACCACCAGAGTGGTGTCTTTGTTACAATTGATGCACCTACACTGACACATTATTGTTACTCAGAGTCCACGGTTTGCTCTTGGTGCTGTACATTCTATGGATTTGGACAAATGTGTAATGATATGTATGTACTATCATTATAATATCAAAGCAATTTCATTGTCCTAAAAATCCTCTGCTTTACACATTTTTTTTAAAATAGCTTTGTATTTTTTTGCACTTTTGAAAAATGGCAAGAGAAGAAAACTCTGGCTTAGAGGATGTGTAGTCTGTGGCAGCTTTGTACCAGATAATTTGATGCTTATTCAATCAATATTTTAATTTTCTTTTCTTTTTTTTTTTTTTTTTTTTTTTTTGGAAGTGCTAGGGATCGTGCCCACAGCCTGTGCACTCTAGGCAAATACCACTGAAACAGACCCTCAGCCACTATTTGATTATTTTAAAGTTTCAGATTCTCTGCTGGTTACAGGAAGTGAGATGCCAGCCAGATGACATCCGGTCCCAGTTCTATGAGGGTAGAGGTCAGAGTATCCAAAATACATGTGCTGAAATGATCCTGGCAAGCCAGGCAGCCCACTGCCATCTGCCCACAGAAAATTCCATTATGGCAAAGAGAGAATGACTAAATCTCTGGTGATCTTTTGTTCATTAGCAACTTCTAAGTGAGGCAACTTAGTCACAAAACATTTTCTTTTCTCCTTCATCCTGGAGATAAAAATAAAGTATCCTCAAGGATCAAAAACCTACTTATCCATTGAACATTTACTGAACACCTACATATGTCCAACTTAATCAATTTGCTTTTTGATGCATAATAATCCACCCCAAAACAACAAACACTTACCATTTCTCACAATACTATACAGGTAAAATTCAAGGATTTTGATGCAGGGGTAGTAGAGACCCAAAGATGCTCCGAAGTAGCCATTTCTGATTGAGGAGCTCCAGGAAGCCCTTGATGGGAGTCTCAGACACAGGATAGAGGTTTGTTGGGGCTCAAAAAAGGGTATCCCAAAGTATGATGCTTGGACATTCCGAGCACTTTGGATTAAAGAAAAAGAGCTGGCCTGAATATATTCAGGGGCCAGTTTCTCCTTGGGAAGGACTAGATCCAGCAAAATTAACATGACTGTCTTTCTTGCCCTCCTGAGGTTTCATTCACCAAAGACAATTAAACTCATGTCACAGGAAGGAAGACTCGGGACTGTCTCCTCTCCTAGACAGACTTGGTCACAAGCTATTGTCTGCTCTTCAGCACAAGCAACTTTGAGAGAGTTGTTTACAAACCACTGTCTGTTCTTTGGGCCTATTCAGTTCCCCTGAAAATCATTTACTACCACCTAGGAAAAAACCTACATTCCCCCATTTCCCTCTCCCCTGTGACGGAGGGAATATGAGTTTCTGAATCTCATTGGGTTATCTGGTGATAACCACTCTGTGATGCCCTTGGGCACTTAATATATTCAGGTCCCTTTTCTCCTGTCTATCTATGGTCAGTTCACTTCAGGGAACCTTCGGAGGGTGGAGGGGACTCACACTTGCAAGGTGAAGAAACAGGATGTTTGAAGAAAAGGATATAGTAAGTCCAAAGCAGAGACAAATGAAAAAAACACAGAGGGTTTGGGGAACTTTCCAGAAGTCAGTGTGAGTAGAACACACACTGAGAGCCAGCAGATGATACAAGAAAGATTGAAAAAGTCAGAACCTGAAGGTCAGTGAGCCTTACAGAGGAGTCTGAATTATACTCCATCAGCACCAGGGAGCTTATGAAGGTTTTTAAGTAAGGGAGCAACCTGACCTAATTTGTTTTGAAAGGTTGTTCTGGCAATTAACGGGGAGAGGCTAGTTTGGAGCATGGCACTCAGAGAAGGGAGGGAGTAGTAAGGGAGATGAGTGGGTCAGGACAAGCAAGGCCAGGGCTGGCCAATTAAGGCAAAGACAATGGAGAAGAAGGAGACGTTTCTGTGAGCCATTTTTAAATAGACCCGAAAATTACATGCAAAAAAAAACAGACAGTGAGAAAGATAAGGATGACTCAGAGGTTTTGTCCTGGGTTAGTGGATGGACAGTATTATGATTAGTCAGTCTGGAAGATTCAGGAAGAGGAGAACACGGTCTGAATTAACACCGTGGGAACAATAAGGTGTGACACATCTCCTCACCTATTATCAGTGTCACTGCCCAGACAGATTCTTGCAATAAAAGACAGATCAACAAAAGCGAAGCATAGCCAATGTCTTTAACCAAAGTTCAACATGACACAGGAATCTTCAGAATTGGAGACCCAAAACCCAGAGGAAACTGTTTATTTTTATTTTAGATTCCAAGAAGAATGAACAGCCATGTGGAGATGGAATTACACCAAAGGGTCTGACCTCATGGTGACAGACTGAGGGGGCACCAAGCAAGGCCTGTCTGTGTGGCTTCTTCTTCACCTCTCCATGCAGAAGTCCTTGCTCCTGGAATGGGTCAGGACCATGCTGGATAGAGAGTTTCATGACTTACCATCAGACAAGACAGGTCAAGAATTTCTTTATGGTCAGCTCTGTGACAGAGAGGTGGCAGAGGGGAGGGTAATATTTATAGGCTTTGTGGCTGGCTTTGGGAAAAGGTGGCAGAGGGGAGGGTAATATTTATAGGCTTTGTGGCTGGCTTTGGGAAAAAGGGGTACTAGCTTCCATGACCCAGCGTGGGGAGAAAGGAGAGCAGAAAAAAGTCAGAAAAATCTTGCTTCTGAGCCCCTTTCCTTGGTTCAAAGTATTCCGCATAGCAATATGCCATACTCTGGGGCATGTTTGAATTAACACATGATGAATTTGTGATATTCTGGATCATCACAGAGTACCTATTCAGTGAATGACTCTATACTTTGGGTTTGTACTCAAAAAGAAAGTTCTAGAGTAGGGGAGTCAATTTGCAAACTCTCAGCCTTATATAATATTTTAAGGATATTGAAGAGAATAGAAATCTTAAACATGAATTATCCCAGATGGCAAAGAAAAAAGTAATTTCTCTTTAAAAAGGAACAAACGTTTTCGAATTCTTTTCTCTCCCAACAAAGGAATTAGTCAAGGTTTTGTTTCAAGACAAAACAAAGAAGAGGAAGCAGGCATCTTTCTACATGAATGAAGTGCATAATTCGTGAGGCGATGAAAAATACAGCTGCAGTTTTGCCAATAATTTCCTGTGCCTGTGTAAATAGTACCATATTCTCTGAAGCTTTTCTCCTTCAAAAAGGTAAACTCAGCATTGCCAGTAAGCAGGGGCAGGAACAAATGTACTTGGTCTCCAAATTCTTTGTGAGCAAGATCACATTCTTCCCATCCAACATCTTAAGAGTCTTCAGATACTAAATGAATGGTCACTTGCAGGCTGGAGAACCGGGTTAGGAACACGTTAAGTGTAAGTAACCAATTACAGTTAGCGGTTAGTATCTTTGCAGCTGGTGAAGACTGAGTAGGGGAAGGAAGATGGACACAGCCAGACTTTCTTGGTTCCCTTTCCCTGCCTTGTTAGGCAGAACAGTGTGCTACTATTTGACAAACATTTCACTCTTCCACCCAAAGGAAAAACAAAAAAGTAAGTTTGCCATCAAGTCCATTTGGAGAACCTCGTAGGGAAGGGATTGTTTAAATTTATTTAAGTCAGTGTTGCTCCAAATTTATTTGGCCAAGGAAAGTGCAATTCAGGGAGCTCTTATTAAAATCTCAGAAAATACCCAAATGCATTTTAAGGAACATGCATTTCAGGGAACATAATCTCCTGGGCATAGGCTCTGCAGAATGTCCCTGCAACCTCCGGCTCCCATTCAGCATTTCTACCAGGATTAACTTGATATTTGTAAAAAAAAAAAAAAAAAAGAGGCTACACATTTTCCAATTCCCACAGGGCAGAGGACAGGATCTCAGCTCCTGTCCATCCCTCTTTATTTAAATTGTGAATCAAGTGGTCAAAGCGCTGCCTCCCTTCCCCCAAACCTGCTCTGCCCTGGGAGGGCTGCCCACTGAAAGAGGAAATCGGCCACTGCCTGCCAAGGAGCCCTAGGCCCAAAGGAGATTTTGGTGCAGCAGGCCCTTGACTCCCTAGACTGGGGATCTCTAGTTTTGAGATTTTTTTCATGTCAGAGGAAAAACACCTCTTGGAAAGATTCTTTATCCTTGAACAGCACACCTGGTTGTGGAGGGGGGAGGGACCAAAAATGAACATAGTCAGATTTTTGTAGTCTTATTTTCTATTCTGTTCTAATATTATCAATGGGAAGCATGCTTTCCTTCCTCCCTTTCTTTCTTCTCTCAGCAAAATCTAGTTCAGGAAAAGAAAAATGGTTATGACAGCTTTTTTTTTTTTTTTTTTTTTTTTTAGTTATTATAGCCATTCTCTCTCTCTTTTTTAAAAAAAAATTTTAGTTGTAGATGGACACAATATCTTTATTTTTTATTTATTTATTTTTATGTGGTGCTGAGGATCAAACCCAGGGCCTCGTGCATGCGAGGCAAGCGCTCTACCACTGAGCCACAACCCCAGCCCTTATATGTCATTTTCGATCAGAAAACACAACATCTGTGTATGCTCTTCTGAATTCTCTTCTTTGTTTCCTTGTCACCAAATATTTTCCTATTCTTGGCTAAAATGTCAGACACTATAATTCTGCATGTAACTTCTGATGATTATGTTGCACCTTTGAACCAAACTTCTGTAAGAGGAAACTTGGGCAGCAAAGTGTTTAGGAAAAAGAAGGAGGTGGAAGGAACTGGAAAAGGGGTATGAATGGGCATCAAAGTTCAGTCATGATAATAAATAAGCAAAGCAACCATTGCATGAACCTTATTAGGAGACTCCTAAGTTCTTAAGAAATAGGAGAAAAATAGAGGAGACAGGGTTCTCTGGATTGGAGGATGGGCCTGTGATGGGAGAGGGAGTATAATACTGTATGAAAAGTTTGCTTACAACATATAATATAGAAAGGAACATGCTTATTAGGTCATTTCCCCCATTAATAAGGAATAATTTGATTTTTTTTCCAACTCTTTAGTTTATTCCTTCAACTAGCACTAAGTCAACCACCACATGCTAACACCCAAATGCTACCTCCCATGCCAACGTGGATAACACAACTCCTAGAAAACCCCAGGTGCCATGATATAGGGAGGAAAGTTGACTGAAGTTACTATATTCAAAAAGATCTTTCTCCAGGCACACACAAGTACAGTTGTTCCTTGGTACCCAGACCTCAGAAGAGACCAAACATATGCAGATACTCAAATCTCTTATATAAAATGGGACAATATTTGCATATGACCTACACACATCCTTATGTGGGTTATTTACAATACCTAATGAAACGTAAATGTTATGTAAGTAGCTGTTCCTTTAACTAGCAACTGTTCCATTGAAGGAATAAGGACAAGAAAAAAATTTGTATGTGCAATTTTTTCCAGATATTTTTGATCCAAGGTTGGTTGAATCCATGAATGCAGAATCCAAGAATATAGAGGGCAAACTATATAGAGGATTTAGGTTAGTTAAAGGATTGCTCTCAGCTGCAAGTAACCAACAAAGTGGCTTAAATAAAAAGGAAAGAAATCTAGAGGGAGACACCTGCAGGTTTCAGTTCAGGACCTCATCAAAGTCAATCTAACGTCTGCAACTTTTATAGCCTTTTCCTTATGGTCCTAAGATGATTGCCTCTGCTCTAGATATCACATCTACATCCAATCTTTTTCTTTGGGCCTGAGAATAAGGGAATGGAGATGAGTCCAGTGATGCCTTTGTCTTCTATCAGGAAAGATACATGTTTCCCAGAAGCCTAGCAAGTTTTGACTTATAACTCTTCAGCTAAAACCATGTGACATGGATATGCCTAGCTTCAAGGGAGGCTGGAAAAGAGTGTGTCAACAAGAATCTTGAGTAGGCAGGTTTATTGGCTTTGCCAATGATAAAGTTATACTAGAGGATTAAATGGGAAATCAGATCAGGGGTCCCATCATAAGGCCCCTAAGACCACTCTCTGCTTCATCACTGCACTTGATTGCTTATCATTGAGCAGTGACTTTGTTCTCATTTAAAAGAAAAGCTTTTAAATTAGTCCATTTTTTTTCCCCCCAGACCACTCAGGTTTTCCAAAAACCCTCAAGTTTCTTTGGTTTACATCAAAGCCCTGCCTAATTTGCTCCCAAGAGGAACCCTACCACAATGGTAACGTTGTGTATTTCCACAGGGATTTTCCTTAAACTGTTAATGAGTTGTGACTTCCTTATATGTGCATGCAGACAAGACTGGAGCACTTCAAGCAGGTAGACAGAATTTGAACCAGATGGTTCAAGGAAAGGAAACCGGATTAGCAGATCATTTCCAACACCTCCATGTGTTGACTGAAATCCATAAGGGGAATGACAAAACATGGACCTTATTTTCTCAACAAACTGTGCACCATACTGAATATTAAACATTGAGTTGAGAGAATGGTACAGCAAGCTCTGGTTTTTCTTTCCTTGTTATTAGAACCATCAGCCTAGTTTGGCCTCATGAATGTCACTACAGAAGGGGGGTCGGGGGGATACGATACTGGTTTATAAACTCATGGTGCTGAGGGACCTGTGGTGATCTCAGGGCGACAGCATTTGAATAAATTGGAGGTGGCAAGGGTGTGTCTGATTTCCATGAGTTCCTGTATGGAAAGCAAATCCTATTTTGCTTGATTTTCCAGTTTCAACAAAAAACTATAGGAGCATCTCATCCTCACTCTTAAGCCAACTTCATTAAAATTGGGGCGGATGCAAATTAAGGCATTTTCTAGCACTCACCACCCTCCCTAACCCCCTGCCCCCAATTTAATTAAAGCCAAATTTGGTTAAGAAGTAAACTGGTATTTACAAATCAGGAGAAAATCTGGTTCCAGTAATTAAAGGGATTTTCTAAATCTTGTCCTCCATGTTAGAACACTCATTTTAATAGTTAATTAAAGACTTCTTAACCATCCTTTGAAAGAAACTTGAAAAGGAAGATTAGGGACCTGCCACAAAAGACATTACTGACAACAGGGACTGAAATTCTTTGTTAGACCCTTTAGGGGAAATTAAGGTTTTCCTGTACCTAAAATACTTGGGGTATGCAGACTTTTGTTTTTTTTTTTGTTTTGTTTTTTGGGTGTTGGGTCCCCCTGCCCTTTAACAAAAGGAGATACTTATTTGCCTTTGTATAGCTGAAGGCGGCCCTGCAAATTTCACAGCTGTTCCACCAACATAGGCCAGCTTGCAAGTCACCCACATACCACTGCCATCACAGTGAGGGAGCACAGATGTCCTGTTCCTTCGGTTCCCCAAGCTGTGGCTCATGCCAAAGTTAAACTACTTCCGGCAGACCCCACCCCTCTTCCTTTCTACAGGGTAGAGCAGCATTCCCCTTGGACATTCCATGTGCCTCTCAAATTCAAAATGAGTTTATAAACTAGGTAAGTGGATCAGCCAACCAACACTTAATCACCATGTGCTAGGAACTGGGAAGGGACACAGCACAATGCTGGCTGCTCAGGACTTGGAACTAATTAAGAAGATAAGCACATGAGCAGGTAATGCTCATGGACAGAGGGACAGAGACAGAGGTTTAGAAGGAGAAGCCATCCCAGAGGGGTCAGTTCCCAACTAGGAAAGAGAGGCAGACCTCTGAAGAACAGTATTTCCAGAGAAAACAAAGGTGTTTAGCAAGAGAAAAATACATTCTGGAAGAAGTCTATGGATCCCTGAGGCTGAAGCAAGAGCTGGTGGAATTGAGGCTGGGAGGAGGGGAAGAGAGCGGAGGTCAGCCCAGGCCATGGACGGCAGGGCTCTCCCACCTGGCTGAGAGTGTTTCAGCCTAGAGAGAGGGGGCTTGGGAGGTATGGATGCAAATGAGTGGAAGAGACAAAAAGAGACTTATGCAAGAGGCCAGTTCAGATGTCACTGCTCCAGACTGTGGCAACAGCACCCAGAAGTAAACTCTAAGGCGAGGTCATCAAACAGAAGTACTAGATCTTCTGGCATCCAGATGGGACGTGGACCAGTTAAGTGAATAATATGTTAAGTGAATAATTGATAAGTGAATAATTATGGTTGTTGTGTGGGTATCGAGTATGAGACTCAGAGGTGCTTAACCACTGAGGCCACATACCCAGGCCTTTTAATTTTTTTGAGACAGGGTCTCACTAAGTTGCATTGGGCCTCTTTAAGTTGCTGAGGCTGGCTTTGAATTCACAATCCTCTTGCCTCAGCCTCCCGAATCACTGGGATCACAGGTGTGTGCCACCATGCCCAGCTAAGTGGATTGTTTGAAGAGACTCAGTTGCTAGATCCTCAACTTGTACATGGCCTTTTTTCCAAAAATGCCTAGTAACTAATTGCCTTTGAAAAAGAAGCCATACCCTTCACCTATCCCAAATCTTTCTCTAGTGGGCCAATGATTCATTAAGGCATCTCAAACCCATGGGCTTCCTATCATTCCCTGTCATTTTGGTTTTTTTTTGTTGTTGTTGTTGTTTTTTGTTTTTTGTTTTTTTCTATGAGAATGAAGTTGACCTTTGGGGAAGGTTATAAATTTAGAATAATCAATGCAGTTTTGATTAGTGACACTGATCATTTAAAGTTCCTAGAATCACCAACTTTTTAAAGATAAACCCACAGATAAAAATTTTACTAGAATTCTTTCTGATTCAAACCATTCAGGGAAGGTCCTTAAGGTCCATCTTATCAAATCTATCATAAAATTTATTTTAATCACTGTCAGTTCTCATCATTTCAAAAGAACAAATATGCTGGATATTTTCTACCTTCTATTAACAAAGAACAATCTTTAAATCCGAGCTGAAAAATTTCAGACATTAACTTAAAAATTTGCAAAAGAGTACCCAAGCAGATGAGTTTTAAGATGCTCAACTTCCATGGAACATTGATAGGAGTCTGGCAAGAAAATAAATTGGAGGGGACTCCAAGATAGCCGTGAATAGAGTGCATCACACCCTGTGTACCGCACCACTGCACAGGTGAATAATGAGTTAGAACGACAAAAAACTATCTTGTTAGAAACTTACAGTAAAATGGGAGTGCATTGAAACCTAGAGGAAGGATTTCCAGCACCGAGGTCCGATAATTGAGTCTCAAACACAAGCCAACTGTGCGACCTGAGATCCTGGCTGACTGATCCGCGCGGCCCGCCCCGCGGCTACAGATGGTGGGGCGCCACCGAGAAGCGCCAGCAAGCAGAGAGAAACGTTGCTGCAGATTCTGTGGAATCCTGCCGGCTGAGCCCTCACTGAGCCCCGGGCTGAGTTTGGGATTTCAGACGGGGAAGGAAGCGGTACAGTTCTATCCCCCACAACGGAAACTCCACCAAGGAAACCAGCGGCCACCATCTTGGAGAGCTGAAGTAACCACCGCCACTCTCCGACAGATTGCAACAATAAAACAGGTGCGTGTTACTCAGCTCATCTCCCATACAGCAGGGAATTTGCATAAAATCTCTCCTAGGCTTTCCGGGGGAGGGATTATCAGAGCGAGCCTGCATAAAGATGAGGGGAAAACTAGAGACACCTGACGTTCAACTCCCCCTCCCATCAGCCGCCAAAACGAAAGCTGTCTTGCCAGCACTGGGGGAGGGGCAAGTGGGAAAAATCAAAACAATAGAGTGCTGGGGTTCCCAATAGCCACCCTCCACACCCAACAAACAGCAGGCCCAGAGTAGAGTTTGAACTGCCGAGAGGCATCACTCAGGGGAAATCTGGTCTAGCAGGAGAAACCAGGGGACTAGAGGCCAGGCCCTCGAGACTGGGCGGCTGGAGAACGCCCGCCCGACAGCGACAGCCGGCCCGCTGCCTGTGTGACTGGGCAGCTGGAGACCGCCCGCCCGCCCTCCGGCAACCAACCACGCAACTGGGAGGCTAGAAATCGCCCGCCTGCCGGAGACTGATCGCCCGCTGGCTGCCCGCGCGACTGGGCGGCTGGAGACTGCCCGCCCGCCAGCGACCAGGAGCTGAAACCAACCAGAGACAGTTCAGTCCCACCCCCCCATTCGGACACCCCGGCAAGGAGCCTGGGGCCCGCCATAGCAGAGAGGTGACATCACTGGAGCTCGGCCGTCGGAATTCCTTCCCAGCGGAATCCACTTTAGCAGGCATAGTCTACCAACACAAAGGAGAGACAACAGAGATATACAAAACCAAAACAAATCTATAGAAGAGAGCAGAAACACAGCAATCAAATACAGCTGGAAAGTAACATGAACATCATGAAAAAACAAGGGAAAAAAGGAGCACAAACAATGCAGGACAACTTAAATCTTCAGGAGGACCTAGAAGCATCAGAAACATGGATAGGGAAAGAACTCAAGGCATACCTAACTCAGATGGAAAGGAATATTAGAGAAGACATGAGACAGCAAGTCCAAGCAATAAAAGTATATTTTGAAAATGAATTAAACAAACAAATTCAAATGGCAAAGAACGAGCTTTACCAGGAGATAGAGATCTTAAAAAAAATCAAACAGTAATCCTAGAAATGCAGGAAACTATAAACCAAATTAAAAACGCAAACGAGAATATTATAAATAGACTAGATCAAGTAGAAGTCAGAACATCAGATAATGAAGACAAAGTTTATCAATTTGAAAAGAATATAGTCAACACAGAAAAGATGCTTAAATCCCACGAGCAATCTATTCAAGAGATATGGGATGTCATAAAAAAAACAAATTTGAGAGTCATCGGGATAGAAGAAGGCATAGAGAATCAAACCAAAGGAATGGACAACCTATTAAATGAAATAATTGTAGAAAACTTCCCAGAGATGAAAGATGGAATGGATTGCCAAATCCTGGAAGCCTACAGGACCCCAAACATTCAAAACCGTAATAGACCAACACCAAGACATATAATTATGAAGATAGCCAACATACAGAACAAGGAGAGAATATTAAAAGCTATGAGAGAAAGGAGGCAGATTACATTCAGGGGTAAACCAATTAGGTTAACGACTGATTTTTCATCACAGACTTTGAAAGCGAGAAGATCCTGGAACAATGTAATTCAAACGCTGAAAAATAATGGATTCCAACCAAGAATACTGTATCCAGCAAAATTAAGCTTCAGATTTAACAATGAAATTAAAATCTTCCACGATAAACAAAAGCTAAAAGAATTCACAGCCAGAAAACCAGCACGGCAAAGCATTTTGAGCAAAATACTATAAGAAGAGGAATTGAAAAATAGTGCCCAAAACTAACAGCAGGAGGTATCTCAGTAAAGGGGGAGGAAAATAACCAAAAAGTTAAAACTAGCCAAACTAAAATAAATAAATAAGTAAACATGACTGGAAGTACAAATCATATTTCAATTGTAACCTTAAATGTTAATGGCCTAAACTCACCAATCAAGAGACATAGGCTAGTAAACTGGATCAAAAAATCAAATCCAACAATATGCTGCCTTCAGGAGACTCATATGATAGGAAAAGACATACACAGGCTGAAGGTAAAAGGTTGGGAAAAATCATACCACTCACATGGCCCTCAGAAGCAAGCAGGAGTGGCCATACTCATATCGAATAAAATCAACTTCAAACCTAAGTTAATCAAAAGGGATAAAGAAGGACACTATATACTATTAAAAGGAACCATCCACCAATAAGACATAACAATTATCAATTTGTATGCACCAAACAATGGTGTTGCAACGTTCATAAAACAAACTCTCCTCAAGTTCAAGAGTTAAATAGACCACAACACAATAATTATGGGTGACTTCAACACACCACTCTCGCCATTAGACAGATCCTCTAGACAAAAGCTGAATAAAGAAACTATAGAACTCAATAGCACAATCAATAACCTAGACTTAACCGACATATATAGAATAAATCAACCATCATCAAGTGGATACACGTTCTTCTCAGCAGCACATGGATCCTACTCAAAGATAGACCATATATTATGCCATAGGGCAACTCTTAGTAAATACGAAGGCATGGAGATAATACCATGCACCATATCTGATCATAATGGAATGAAACTGGAAATCAATGATAAAAGAAGGAAGGAAAAATCCTACATCACATGGAAAATGAACAATATGTTACTGAATGATCAATGGGTTACAGAAGACATAAAGGAGGACATAAAAAAATTCTTAGACAAATGACAATACAGACACAACATAATGGAATCTATGGGACACAATGAAAGCAGTTTTAAGAGGGAAATTCATTTCTTGGAGTTCTTTCCTCAAAAAAAAAAAAAAAAAAACAACAAATAAATGAACTCACACTACACCTCAAAAACCTAGAAAAGGAAGAGCAAACCAAAAGCACATGTAGTAGAAGACAAGAAATAATTAAAATTAGAGCAGAAATCAACGAAATTGAAAAAAATGATAAAACTAAAAGTTGGTTCTTTGAAAAAATAAATAAAATCAACAGGCCCTTAGCCATACTAACGAAGAGAAGAAGAAAGAGAACTCAAATTAGTGACATATGGGATGAAAAAGGCAATATCACAACAAACACTACAGAAATACAGAAGATAATTAGAAAGTATTTTGAAACCCTATATTCCAATAAAATAGAAGATAGTGAAGATATCGATAAATTTCTTAAGTCATACGATCTACCCAGATTGAGTCAGGAAGACAAACACAATTTAAACAGACCAATAACAAAGGAAGAAATAGAAGAAGCCATCAAAAGACTACCAACCAAAAAAAGCCCTGGACCAGATGGTTATACAGTGGAGTTCTACAAAACCTTCAGAGAAGAATTAATACCAATACTTTTCAAGCTATTTCAAGAAATAGAGAAAGAAGGAGTTCTTCCAAATTCATTCTATGAGGCCAACATCACCCTGAACCCGAAACCAGACAAAGACACTTCAAAGAAAGAAAACTACAGACTAATATCTCTAATGAACTTGGATGCAAAAAATCTCAATAAAATCCTAGTGAATCAAATACAAAAGCATATCAAAAAAATTGTGCACCATGATCAAGTAGGATTCATCCCTGGGATGCAAGACTGGTTCAATATACGGAAATCAATAAATGCTATTCACCACATCAATAGACTTAAAGACAAGAACCATATGATCATCTCGATAGATGCAGAAAAAGCATTCGACAAAGTACAGCATCACTTTATGTTCAAAACACTAGAAAAACTAGGGATAACAGGAACTTACTTCAACATGGTAAAAGCTATATATGCTAAACCTCAGGCTAGCATCATCCTAAATGGAGAAAAACTGAAGGCATTCCCTCTAAAATCTGGAACAAGACAGGGATGCCCTCTATCACCACTTCTATTCAATTTAGTTCTTGAAATACTAGCCAGAGCAATTAGACAGACAAAATAAATTAAAGGCATAAAAATAGGAAAATAAGAACTTTAATTATCTATCGCTATTTGCGGATGACATGATAATATATTTAACAGACCCAAAAGGGTCTACAAAGAAACTGCTAGAGTTAATAAATGAATTCAGCAAAGTGGCAGGATATAAAATCAACACGAATAAATCAAAGGCATTCCTGTATATCAGCAACAAAACTTCCGAAAAGGAAATGAGGAAAACCACTCCATTCACAATATCCTCAAAGAAAATAAGATACTTGGGAATCAACCTAACAAAAGAGGTAAAAGATTTATACAATGAAAACTATAGAACCCTAAAGAGAGAGATAGAAGAAGATCTTAGAAGATGGAAAATGTACCGTGTTCATGGATAGGCAGAACTAACATCATCAAAATGGCGATATTACCAAAAGTTCTCTACAGGTTTAATGCGATGCCAATCAAAATCCCAACGGCATTTCTTGTAGAAATAGATAAAGCAATCATGAAATTCATATTGAAAAACAAAAGACCCAGAATAGCAAAAGCAATTCTAAGCAGGAAGTGTGAATCTGGAGGTATAGCGATACCAGAGTTCAAACTGTACTACAAAGCAATAGGAACAAAAACAGCGTGGTACTGGTACCAAAACAGGCAGGTGGACCAATGGTACAGAATAGAGGACACAGAAACCAATCCACAAAAGTACAACTTTCTTATATTTGATAAAGGGGCTAAAAGCATGCAATGGAGGAAGGATAGCATCTTCAACAAATGGTGCTGGGAAAATTGGAAATCCATAGGCAACAAAATGAAACTGAATCCTTTTCCCTCGCTATGCACAAAAGTTAACTCAAAATGGATCAAGGAGCTAGATATCAAATCAGAAACTCTGCATCTGATAGAAGAAAAAGTTGGCTACAATCTACATACTGTGGGGTCGGGCTCCAAATTCCTTAATAGGATGCCCATAGCCCAAGAGTTAATAACAAGAATAAACAAATGGGACTTACTTAAACTAAAAAGTTTTTTCTCAGCAAGAGAAACAATAAGAGAAGTAAATAGAGAGCCTACATCCTGGGAACAAATTTTTACCCCTCACACTTCAGATAGAGCCCTAATATCCAGAATATACAAAGAACTCAAAAAATTAAACAATAAGATAACAAATAACCCAATCAACAAATGGGCCAAGGACCTGAACAGACACTTCTCAGAGGAGGACATACAATCAATCAACAAGTACATGAAAAAATGCTCACCATCTCTAGTAGTCAGAGAAATGCAAATCAAAACCACCCTAGGATACCATCTCACTCCGGTAAGATTGGCAGCCATTATGAAGTCAAACAACAATAAGTGTTGGTGAGGATGTGGGGAAAAGGGTACACTTGTACACTGCCGGTGGGACTGCAAAACTGGTGAGGCCAATTTGGAAAGCAGTATGGAGATTCCTGGGAAAGCTGGGAATGGATCCACCATTTGACCCAGCTATCGCCCTTCTCGGACTATTCTCTGAGGATCTTAAAAGAGCGTAATATAGGGATACTGCCACATCAATGATCGTAGCGGCACAATTCACAATAGCTAGACTGTGGAACCAACCTAGATGCCCTTCAATAGATGAATGGATAAAAAAAAAAAATGTGGCATCTATACACAATGGAGTATTAGGCAGCGCTAAAAAATGACAAAATCATAGAATTTGCAGGGAAATGGATGGCATTAGAGCAGATTATGCTAAGTGAAGCTAGCCAATCCTTAAAAAACAAATGCCAAATGTCTTCTTTGATATAAAGAGAGTAACTAAGAACAGAACAGGGAGGAAGAGCATGAGGAAAAGATTAACATTAAACAGAGACGAGTGGGGGGAGAGAAAGGGAGAGAGAAGGGAAAGCATATGGAAATGGTAGGAGACCCTCAATGTTACACAAAATTACATAGAAGAGGATGTGAGGGGAAAGGGGGGAACAAGGGAGAGAATTGAACAACAGCAGATGAGGTAGAGAGGGAAGATGGGAGGGGAGGGGAGGGGGGATAGTAGGGGATAGGAAAGGTAATAGAATACAACAGTTACTAATATGCCATTATGTAAAAATGTGGATGTGTAACCAATGTGATTCTGCAATTTGTATTTGGGGTAAAAATGGGAGTTCATAACCCAATTGAGTCAAATGTATGAAAGATGATATATCATGAGCTTGGTAATGTTTTGAACAACCAATAAAAAAAAATAAAAATAAAAAAAAGAAAATAAATTGGGGATGGGAGAAGTTGGTTTCCATGGTAAGTGTGAGAAATACTGAGTTAAAGTGGAGTAAGCAGTTTCCTTACTATGTAATGAGCACGGAGATTCTCAAGAGAGAGGGAGCAACACCATTCCATTTCTCCCAAGTTTTGATCATAGGAGAAGGGTAGGGCTGAGGTTTCATTTAAGAGTGTTTCACCTCTTCCCTCAATAATCTCCATCACTACCACCCCCTCAGCCACTCCCATAAAATAAAAACTGAGTAATCAAACATTTTTTTATTTATATATAAACATGAGCTTCAGGTAGTGGTGTGATGGAGTCCACTTCTACAGGCTCACATCAAAGGTCCCGGCACAACTAGCATTCAAAATGTCTCCTGGGTGGGGGGGAATTGGGGAGGGATGCTTTGAATCACTGACCACACCTAGCCACATGCAGGAGAAGATGACAATAGCAACAACATGAGAACGACGTTGGACCTGTAAAATGTCTTTGTACTTCCCTTATAACATCCCTATGTGCAAATCCTGTATTTTTACTGTTGATTTACCTGAAAACTTGTTTTAGTTCTTATTTTACTCAGCTTTTCCATCACTGTGACCAAAAGAACTGACAAGAACAGCACGGAGGAGGAAAAGTTGATTTGGGGCTCCCAGTTTCTGGGTCTCAGTCAATAGATAACCAACTCGGAAGCTCCGGGCCAGAGATGAGGCACATCAGCAGGGCGGAAGGGTACGGAGGAGAATGACAGTCAGGACATGCAATCTGGGAGCAGAGAGAGAACTCTGCTCACCAAAGACAAAATATAAACCCTCAGTGACCTGATTCCTCTAGCCACTCCCTACCTTCCTATAGTTACCACCCAGTTAATCTTTTCAAGTGGATTTATGCACTGCTTAGGTCATGGCTCATCAAAATCCAATCATTTCACCTCTAAACTCTCTTGCATTTTTGCATACATGAGCTTTTGGGAACACTTCATGTCTAAATCATAGTAGTTCTCAATATTATTTTGTAAGAATTCCTGTTATCTGTAGTTCATAAAATACTTAGAGCATTCCTAATTTGGGTCTTATTAGTGGCATAGTCTTCATACTACAGAAGAATATGTAGAAAGTAACCAGTTAGCTAGAGGCATCAACTACAAGTTGAGACATACCCCGTAATAAAGAACTTCTTGCTTTATCATCAATTCATGCTACAGATGGACTCCCATTCCCCCATGTGTATTTTACAAGGTATATATAGCTTTCCTACCTCATCCAGAATGCTTACAAGTATCGTCTTTGCCTTTCTCAAACAAAACTAAAAAGTGTATTTGGTTGCCCACATTATGGCCTCAGACACCTTCAATTTAGTTAATGCTCCGGGGGATAAAAGAAGTCTTTTCCATTCCACAATTAATAAAATTTCTTTTTTGGTATCAATTTAACAAGATAACCTATTGATTGACTGAATCTTTGACTTTTCAATTGAGTAGTTTGCTTTTGTGTCTGACGATGACCCGTGTCATTGTGCAAAACAGCAAGGCCATCTGGCCAGGACTGCTCTGCTAGATAAGGAATAATGCTGGTATTCTTACAGCACTGATGCTCAATATTGAACTATGTTGAATGCTGTAAAAATGAAAGCTTCTCCAACAAAAAATGTCCTTCAGAAGCAAGCTTCATATCTCCCTGTCACATCTGTGCTTCCTCTGCACAATGTCTAGGGAATCTGACGTAGCCTGTCATGGCTCTCAGAGTCCCCACAGAGCAATGTCAAGGATTTGGATAAATCTCCTCAGCAGGGTAAGCAACGTATCACTTCAGAAATAAAATGGGGGTCCTTTTACAAAAGGCGATGCAATTGCCTATGAACTTTCTCTTATTATAATACATCATGACATTATTTTGCAATGACATGTTTTCCAAGCCATCTGTTTTATTTGCTTGACTGGGGGCTCCTCAAGGGCATTGACCACGTGTGTCTTAACTTCATATCCCCAACAGCCAGCATGTAGACTGACACAAAGTAGGCACTCAATAAATGTTTGCTAAATGAGAAGATAAAATGTTGAAAGAATGAATTCAAGATCTGAATCTCTATCTTCTTCTGAACACAGAGGTCTGGGAAAACGAAGAACAGTATCTTTTGGTCAAACTGGCTATCATGACCTGTCTGTACAAAAGCACAACTCACAAAAAATGGGCATTTCTAGGTCTTAGAAATGTGTTCTGCCCTATAATTTCTGAACAGTTTGACTAAAATTTATAGCCCATTTAATTTTGGCACTATTCCAGGCTTAGTTGCTTTTTCTTATTTTGAGGGGAGGGGGCGGCAGGGACTGAACTCAGGTGCAGGGGCACTTGACCACTGAGCCACATCCCCAGCCCTATTTTGTATTTTATTTAGAGACAGGGTCTCACTGAGTTGCTTAGTGCCTCACCACCGTTGAAGCTGGCTTTGAACTTGCTATTCTCCTGTCTCAGCCTCCCAAGCTGCTGGGATTACAGGCGTGCACCACCACGCCCAGCTTAGTTGCATTTTTTTATATCTTGATATTTAACTTCTGTAATTCCCAGATACTAAAAAATTCTATTTCTTACGATGGTGACTGACCTTAAATTTGCATTTCTCCCTTATTTATCTTCTCTGCCACTTTTAGAACACACTAACATTTCCTGCCTTTACTGTCTCGTATTGTTCTAGTTAAATTTCTTCTTTGGGAAAAAAAAGCATATTTTTGTTTCCTGAATTTCTCTTCTGTGATTTATCCCCAAGACCTCAGATCTAAAAGTCATCCTCAGCCCTTGAACTTCTACTGAGTTCCTAGAGCCCTTTCCTCAGCTGGCCTGCCTGGCACTATCTCTAAAACATTCTTAAAACTGATCTTTGCCAAGATCTAAACTCATATATGTATCTTAATCTCAACCCGCCCTGATTTCTAATGCTTCCATTTCTGGTCCAGATAGCTCCCTATCATTTGCAGGTCTACAGATGGAAATTCTGGGTCAGTTCCACACCCAAGAAATGCATCTATCACTTCTTTGGTTGTTCTCATCTCCACGGGCATTTGGGCACTTCTCTAGGTTACCCTCCATCTTCAGATGTGATGTCAGTCTTCACATTATTTCATCTCAGGCAGGGATCACATGTGGAGACTTTGGTTTATTTTCCCTCTGGCTCTGCTACTGGCACAATAAAAAGCTGGAGACAAGGTATTGAACTTGACTCTGAATATGAAGCCAGGATTTAAAGTACTTGGCATATATCCTACTTTGGAGTGTAACTAAGGATGAAAAGAGTCTATAACCAGAGAAAAGAATTTATTATTATGGATCTCTATTAGCAGTACTATAATTTTACTCATGATGATAATGGAGCTCATGATAATATAAAGAAATGCATTAGCAGTCATGGAAACTCAGAAGGGCTCTATTATCATGGTCTTTAAGAATTATCTGCCCACAGTGCTCCCTCCCTTCTCTAAACCCTATTGGATTGTTTTAATATCAAACTGCCTAGCAATTAATTGTTCTCTCTCTGCTTTCTGTGGGCTGCCTTTGTCCCTCATGAGACCCATGGAAACAAGTCCTGGGCTTTATCTTATGTCTGCATCTCTGTACTACCATCTCAAAGACGGGTCACATGACAAGTTCACAAGAACTCTTTCTGATTGGCAATTTAATTTCATCATGATGATTTTTTGTACCATAGTGAAAAAGGATAGTTTATAGCTTCTAATAAGATTGCAAAGTCACTGTTCAATGATTAATTTTTTTACGTCTGCAGAAGAAATTTCTCCTAGTCTTCCCCAAACCATCACCAGCAATGCCGCCCCCCTACAGCTCAGTTTCCAGCTCACTTTCCCCTAGTCCCCAGCAGGAGCTCCTTTCTTTGCCACTCTCCTCTCTTAACCATTTGCTCATTTTTTGTAGGCCAAACCCCTGATAATGCCACATTTATCAGAGACAATTGACTCACCCCACACATTGCTCTACTCAACTCATGGCCCTCATACCCTTGGTCTCTGCTACTAAAGGGGAAGAGAAATTCCCATTTACTGAGCATATGCTCCAGCCAGGGACTCCCATGAGGTGGCTTCACAGAGTGTGGGGGTGTCTGTGTGTGGGTATGGGTGTGTCTCCCTCCCTTTCTCTACTCTCTGCTAAAGGTAGATTTGGGAAAGTGACATACTGGTGATATGTGACAACCAGACTGGCAGAGAGTCCTCCAGCAGATTGGCATAATGGAATCAGTACCACCATGGCAGTCTTCAAGGTGTGAGCCTGTCTACACAGAACGTGGAGGTGAAGAGATGGGCACAATACCCTCCAGTGAGAAAAGTGAGGCCGGCTCTAGTTTGAGTGTGAAGTTAGGTAGCTCAGAAACTCAAAATCTTCTTTCCCCAAAGTTTCTGAGAAACCAGTTCATAAAGAACAAGTATGAATTCGGCTTCTTTCCCTTCCTTTCTTCCTTCTTTCCCTCTCTCCCTTCCTTTCTTTAATCCTTCCTTTCAGTTTCATTCTATTTATTTTTTCTTTTTCTTTTTTTTTTTTTTTTTGCATCTCACTTTTAAAATACGGCTTTTCGCCAAGCATGGTGGCACACGCCTGTAACCCAGTGGCTCAGGGGGCTGAGACAGGAGGATTGCAGGTTCAAAGCCAGCCTCAGCAACAGTGAGGTACTAAGTAACTCAGTGAGACCCTGTCTCTAAATAAAATACAAAATAGGGCTGGGGATGTGGCTCAGTGATTGAGTATCCCTGAGTTCAATCCCCAGTTCAATCTCCATAAAGTATGGCTTGTCTCCCTGTTGTACTGAAAAGTCTATCTACTTATCCCTCTGCCCAAGGCTCATCACAGAAGAAGGGCTGCCTCCGCTTGTGAAAAGATTTCCTCCAAGTTTCTTCCATTGAAAGAAGGCAGGGTAGTTTTAATGAAAGGCACTTAATAAAAAATAACTGGTACCTTAAGACCACTCATGCAAAGGACTTCCTGACACTGACTGGAAGTGCCAAGTAGCCCATGAGCTAATTATTCTGTAAATTTCCTTTTTTTTCTCTCAGTGTCGAGGTGAGATCTAATTTGAAAGATTAAAATCTTTGTGTGATTACAGTATATGGTAATTGTTCAGCTCTGTAGTTACATGCTCAATAGCTACCAACTAAGTGCAAAGAATTACCAGGTGATTTGTGTCTGTAAGATAAATTCCAAGAATTCTGCTTTTACAAAAGGCAAAAAAAGTGGAAGTGGCAGAGTAGCAGGTGTGTTAAATGGAATAATTTATTGTGAACTTCAGGAAAGACAGACTTAGGGGGCTCAGGAGTCACTGGCAAGCCAAATCACAGAATGTCTTCCCTGCATTTCTTAGGTTGTGCTAAATGTTATTTATATAAAAGCACTGCTCAAGTGGATGAAGTTATCCAAGGAATATTTAGACTCTACTTATCAAGGGGTTCGAAATGTCTACTATTCTCAAAGTAGTAGAAAGGAAAATAATGGAGCTTTTAGTAGTTTTGTTTCCAACTCCATCACTATTTGGTGTTGTGCCAATGGTTCTTTCTCTGCCTTAGTAGATCACACCGGAAAATTCATTCATTAAACAAATATTTATTCAGCACTGAGTGCATGCCAGGCCCCTGTTCTTGGTACTGGAGACATGATGATAAATAACATAGATAAGGTCTCTGCTCTCATAGAGTTCAGAGTCCGGCAGGAAAGAAAGGTTTAAAATAAGTACTCACTACAATGTCCTGGGAAGGAGAAGGACAGGGTGGCATGCAGAGTGCCGAGTCTATTCTAATCCAGTAGTGGAAGGCAGCATCTATGATGCTTAATTTGAGACCTGAAAGTTAAGTAGACTTTGTTAGCTAGGTGAAGGGGGGAAGGGCAAAGCCAAAATTTTTTTTTCTCCAGTGAAGCACTGCAAAAGGAGTTTCCCAAAGCATTATCTTTTAATCTGTTTCTCCCTGCAAACTTTGAAAATCTTCATCCCAGTTGCTGAGATTTCCATAAATTTTCTAGCTGTAATTGCTGATGTCACTGATAGCTATGGGCACAATTTTAAGAGAACAAGAAATATCAGGCTCCCCTGCTAAGTGAAGCTAGCCAATCCCTAAAATCAAATGCCAAATGTCTTCTTTGATATAAGGAGAGCAACGAAGAACAGAGCAGGGAGGAAGAGCATGAGAAGAAGATTAACATTAAACAGGGGTGAGAGGTGGGAGGGAAAGGGAGAGAGAAGGGAAATTGCATGGAAATGGAAGGAGACCCTTATGGTTATACAAAATTACATATAAGAGGAAGTGAGGGGAAAGGGAAAAAAAACAAGGGGGAGAAATGAATTACAGTAGATGGGGTAGAGAGAGAAGATGGGAGGGGAGGGGAGGGGAGGGGAGGGGGGATAGTAGAGGATAGGAAAGGCAGCAGAATACAACAGACACTAGTATGGCAATATGTAAAACAGTGGATGTGTAACTGATGTGATGCTGCAATCTGTATACGGGGTAAAAATGGGAGTTCATAACCCACTTGAATTAAATGTATGAAATATGATATGTCAAGAGCTTTGTAATGTTTTGAACAACCAACAATAAAAATAAAAAATAAAAGAAAATAAACATGTATTAATTGGTGAAAAAAAAAGAAATATCAGGCTCAATGAAACTGGGCTTTTATGTAGATAGGCAATAATAGATCACTAGAAATTAATACTCAGAATGGTCCAGGAGTGGCTTTTACTAACATCCAGTCTGTGGAAATATCCAGATGCCTGGCTTTCTAAGCAAAGAAAAGGGGATGCATGAGCAGGTCAGAGGAGGAGCTGGTAAGTAGAACTAAGTCAAACTGAGGTCACACGTCACTGTCTTTTTGGTAACTCAATGATATTTGGTAAATGGAACCATTTCAAACAACTGAAAATCATACAAAGTGACAAGCATCTAGTGATAAATGTCAGTTTTATACCTCACATTTTATTGTAATCACTCCACTTAAACTGTGTCAACAGCTAGAATTTTTGGAAACTTCACTTATTTCCCTTCATAGTAGAGCTTTTCATCTGACCCTAGAATAGGATCTTCACAATTCATTCACTTACCACATCCTATAATACTAATATAATTTACCGATAATTTTTAGGTCTATGATTTGTGTAGGTAAGCTTTCCTCTACTATAACAAATACCTGAGAGAATCAACTTATAATGAGAAAAGGTTTACTTTGGCTCATGGTTTTAGAGGTTTCAGTTCATGATCAGGCAGACCCACAGCTCTTAGGCCTCTGGATGGAGATGCTGGGAATCAATGAGAAGCACATGGTGGAGCAAAACATTGACCTTATGACCAGGAAGCAAAAGAATAAGGGGTTAGGATTCCACTATCTCCTCTGAGGCCAGCACTCCCAGTGACCTAACTTCCTGCCACTAGGTCCCACCTCCTATATGTTCCACCACCTCTCAATAGCACCACCCTGGGTACTAAGACCTTACCACACCAGCTTTGGGGACAGTCAATATCCAACTATACTATAATTTTAGAAGTAAGTTTTGTTTTTTCAAATAAATTTAGAAAAGTAGGAGAAAAAGAAATGCATCACCTTCCAAATAAAACCATGATTTACGTTTGGTTAGATTTCTTTTCAGCCTTTTTCCTTATATATTTTTGGGTTTCTTCTTTGTTTTAATACCATTGATTGAAACCCTCACATATAACTCTGAGTGTTGTTTTATTTTTAGTTAGCAGTCTATCCTCAGTGTTCCCGCATCCTGACCCAGCTCTTGTACACAATCTTTGGTACAACATACCATCAACTGGATATGCCATTATTCACCTCACCAGTTTTCTTCAGTGGGACATTTAGGGCACCTACCAGCCTTCCTGAAGAACCCGAAGGTGAGGCCTAGTGGCAGGAAGTTAGGTCTCTGGGGGTTTTAGGGCCCTACCCCATACTCTTCCTCTTTGCTTCCTGGTCACATGATGACAGCAGCTTTGCTCCACCATGTACTCCCCACCATGATGAGCTGCCTTGCCACAGGCCCAAAGCAATGGGACCCTTGACCATAAACTGAAATCCAAACCTGTCAGCCAAAATAAACATTTTGTGTTCTTAAATTGATTACCTCAATAATGGAAAGCTAACACAATATGGTATATAAACAGTTGTTATACTGTATCATTTAGGGAATAATGAGAAGAAAAAAAGTTTGTATAAGTTCAGTACTAGAGTTTATTTCTAAATATTTTTGATCTTCAATGGGTTGAATCTACAAATGCTGAACCCACAGGTACAGAGAGGGAACTGTGTAAAGCATCTGAAGGTAAGTACAGACCTTGAAGATGTCCAGGTTTTACTGTTGGCTCTTGTAAAGGCCTCCATGAGCAAGTGTGTCATGCATAACCGCACCACCAAATGTGACCGCCCTGCTTCTCCAAGACACATTTGACAAAGCCTTGCTCAAAGCTCCAATACTCACACTTGCTCTTATTTTTTCAAAAATTCAGGAAAGTTGCATAAAACTGAGACTAAATCAAAATTAGTAAGACTGTCCATATCAAATTAACAAGATTTTGTGTAAGTATTTGTGGTGCCCACACTTTTGAACACCACTCTTTCTGATGGAATGTAGAATAGTGACGTCTACAAAAGTATAATACTACAATTTAGAGTTTTATCACACTGTGATCACAGTGTATAGAGTGACACTTATGTCAATGTACATTTGTTAGAAAATTCCTACGATGCTCATTTTCTGAGGTGGAATCAGCAATCTGATTGGTTATTTTTTAAAAAACCCTCTTGGGCATCTCAGTAACAACAAACAATTGTGTTTAGTAGTTCAACAATGTTTCATTCTAATCACAGGAAGAAACCCAGTACATCAGAAAAGTCATAGAAAACATTAAAAAATGTGCCAGCTGTTTATGGCAGCCTGTTGAAGAGGAGACAGAGTGAAATAGAAAGAAATGTTTGCCACATGTTGGGAAATGAATGGTAATGGAAAATATTCATAAACAAAGACTAACACTCGTCTGTATGCTAGTTAGGTGCACAGATAAAGCACATTCATTCCTTAGCATGGACTCTTCTGAATGCAAATTACTCTAATGATTGCTCAAGCAATCAAGCAATGATCTGTCCCCAGATCATTTCCTGACGCTCTCTACCTCCAACTCTATCTGGATCCACAGCTCAAGCAATCATTCCCCAAGTCCTACAATTTCTTATGCAGACTGACTCGTCACTGGTGTCAGTAGTTTGGCCCAAGTCAGCACTTTAAGATCAAATCCTAACCTCTGAATTAGCATGAAACATTCTATATAAAGTAATTCACATTAGAGTCTTTCCCTTGTCAGTTTCTGAACTGGCATTACTGTCATCTGGTACTTTAAATCATTTCAGAAATCGCTCCCTTTCTCTAGTTCCATTTCCTTGGTTCTTGGCCTGACACTGCTCATTGTTCCTTTTTGGTGGGTGACTTTCCCTGTGTGTGTTTGCTGGATCGAGCCCACTGTGTTTGGGGTAGGAGAAAATGAATACACAGGATCTGTCCCACAAGTGGGGCTCAAACAAAGCTCATGAGAAACAAACAATTTCCCCCAGCTGATTTTAAGCAGCTCTGATAGAATTTATTTCCACCCAGGAGTCTCTATTGAAATTCAACCATGTGTGACTCATTTGTCTGCAGGTTGTTCAGGTGTGCAGGGAGAATACACTATCTCTTTAGCAGCCACTCTTCCGAATGCCAATTGCTCAGCGAGGGTAAATTGAGTAAATGTTTACCACCCAGAAGAAGCAGGCAAGCAGATAGTAGATAATTAAAATCCTACAAAATAAAAGGAACTTGAGGTATCACTCTGAGGTAAGTCTGTGAGTCAGTCATTGAAAAATCCCAATGGGGATTTGACAAATGTCGTGGGGAGTCACACACTTGAGAGCTACATCCCCAGGCTTTATGGGAAAACTAGGGAAGCCAGTAGTCAAGACTGTGATATTCCAGATATGACTTCATTCTTGATCAGGTGGCCATTCTTTAGTCTGAACCACTGTGTTAAAATAGGAACCTAAAGAAAGTTTGCACATTTCTTTCTTAAAAAAAAAAAAAAAAACTTGAGAAATCCATTATCTTTAGAAAAGGACTTAAACTAGAAGCAGAGAGTTGACTAGTTCAGTTCTCAAAAGAGGGATATTGTCTCCTGGAAAAGTGTAGAAATTTGTGGGAATAATAATAATAATAATTATTATTATTATTATTATCATTGGTGGTGGTGTGTGACAGAATTTTCTCATATTCTGCCCAAATTTCAAATGTCCAACCAATCATGTAAGTGAAAAACCTGATTTAATTATCTGAGCCTGATCTCTAGCCCCAATTAACACCAAGTATTTTTTTACAGATCTAAGTATACATTGCCTTTTTCAAGAATGCAACCACTTTGTGTAAATACTTTGGTTTGTTGGTTATTTTACCAAAAATGACCATCACTGTTATTGGTGCATCTCCAACGATGGGGTCATCACTCTATGTAACTGTCAAGTCAAACACAGACAGAAATGTATTTACTTAGCCCTCATTTCTAACTGTCCAGTTTAAAGTGTTGACAACATTCAGCTGAGTGTTGCCTTGCATCTCTTAAACCCAAACTAATTTGTTAGAAAGAGTTGTATTGGATTATTTTCATAAGATCTTTGTGAAGATTTTAGTCATGCTAACAATTTTATTTTTACTGTAAGTTACCTTCCTTTTGCTTTTCCTTTCTATCACAGTTGTGCTGAGTCCTGGTGCCCCACCCAGATCCCTGCTTCTGACCTTCCCCAGCTTCTGGGAGTGCCAGCCACATACAGTCCTCCTCCCAGTCATTTGCTCCTGTCTCAGGACAGCTGCCCCTTCTGAGGTCCTGCCCCAGGACTCCTTCCTAGGAACAGCCTTCATCTTCCAACTGCTCACTGGGGGATCATAAGACTCCAATTACACACAATTCTCTGAGACCTCCTGCTCCAGAATTCCCTGGGGATCTGCTGAGTCATTGGTGGGATGGCAGGGCAGCACCACCAGCTTCTGCCTCTGCCCCTGCCTCCAGCTCCCTCCTGCCAGGGTTAGTCCTAAGATGATGTCCCCTAAAGCCGTCTCAGGTTCTGTTTCCTGGGGAACCTGATGAGCAACCCAGTTGAAACAATTACAATGGTTGTGGACATGGGATGTAATAGTACCTAGCAATTTTAATGTAGGACAGTAAATTACAAAATAATTGCAATAAAAAAGAGACACCAGTTCTCAGGGGCTTGAGAACCACTGCACCAGGTAAACTTTTCAGGGTCTCCCTTCCTTAAGATTCTTTCCCTGAGGGTAAGAACTTTGCTTTTGTTAGATGCTGAAATTAACCAAGTCTCAAAATAATACCTTATGTAACTGTTTTGCAAGAACTTAGATAAAATAAATGGTCTTGTACCGCTTCATAGCACATCAGCACTTTTTTCCAGAGTTTCCACCCACGTGCAACGGATCCCTAGGGAAGTAATTGCTATATGTAATGCAGCCAGCGGAGCCACAGCAGAGAGCTGTACTAGAACACACAGCCGAGGCCTCACATCGGAATGTGCACATTATCTTTAGCTCTTTTTGAGAGACACCAAGTGCCTAAGAAAATGGCTCAGTGATACCAGACATTTTGTTCTTTGAAATTTTTAGATGATATATTTTAATTTTATTCTTAATGTCATGATATTATAATTCTCCTTGAATAGTAAACTGAAAAAAAATCCATAAGCCAATGTGGAGCTAAAGAGCATGTTGGGAGGAGCAGGGGTATACATGCTCATGTGTGCCTGGTGCATGTGCTCTATGTTGTCTATGTGTGGCAGAACGCTTAATGGCCCAAGTGACATAAAGGTGATGAATCCAAAAGTATGGCCAATAAATACTAAATTCTAACTTTCTAACCAGGCTGCCTGAATCCAGTGGTTCTAAATCCTTTGCAGTTACTTTGATTTCTCCTCATGCAAGAAAAGTGTTCTTTTATACTCAATAAAGTTGGAATGAGGACTATTTACCTGGTTTTGTGACTCTATTCAATTGACTGTTGCTATACCTGAATGTGTCACAAAGTCACCAACTACATTGGCCATTGGATGTTCAGTGCAGCTGAGAGTCTGAGAATTTGAACCCAACTCCTTGGTGCTGGCTTGCTGCCTGCAGGCTGTCCCTCAGCATCTTCTCCTTAACTCCTTCACCTGGGACACTGGGGTGCTGGTCAGAGTTCCCACCTGTAGGTCCTCCCAGAAGCATGGTAAGGATCAAAGCAAAAATGGTTCTCAAGTACAGAGACATTCCAGATTAAAGACACTAGATAGGTGAATACATCCTGCTTCCAGTGACACAGGTTTACGTAATTGCAAGCTAGAAAAATAAGAAGTCAGGTGTCCTTTTGCCTTATTCTCATGCTTTAGGGGTCTGCCTCAATAGAAAAAGAAGCTCTCAATCCCAAGAAAGAGTATCAGATTAAGAAATATTTTCAACACTCAGCTTTCATCAATAAACAAATATGTGTGACTCTATTCCACTGTCATCCAATTCAAGGCTGAAAAGTAGAGTCAAGAATAAAGGGCACAATTACTTGTTCATCATTGTCACTTATAGTTCAGAGATGGATTTTATAAAAATATTGATGTTGCTTTTAAAGACATAAAAGTTTTGTAAGGAAAATCAGTTAGCCTGCATGTTTATTTTCTTGAGATAAACAGATCACCTGTTCTCCCATGTACTTGGCATATTGTCCTGTCACAGACCTGCTTGCTGTTCAATGCATCAGCAATTCACCAGACACCTTACATCCCCAGGACAGCCCCGACTGCTGCAGATTTTGGCACATCACTATAAGAAATTCACTAATGCCAAGTCTATAAATCATAACGATGGTATCAAATGCATTCCAATGATATCAAGAAAAGTGGCTTGGAGGTTTGAGCAATTTGGCAACAGACTCTACTTCAATAAAATGATGCTTATAGGAGATTGTTTTGAGAAGTTCTGTCCACAGCCAAAGACCTGAGAACACACTGCTGGTTCCATCCAATCTAATATGTTTGGACTCCCTGGTCTCAACTGTCAAAGGAACCAAAGAAGGCAGTTGGAAGTGAAATACAGTGTATTAGGCAGCATGGATTGAGGAGGCCAATAGAGTATGTGAAACAGCAAAAAAACAAAGGCAATTTCTGCTTGGATATATCTTATGATTGAATGAAATATAACCTTAGTCAAGATGTCTTTTATTCCTCAAGTCTAGATATTTAACCTCCTTCCAGAAGAAAACAAAACAGTATTTGAAAAATGTTCACTTTAAAGAATTGCAAGGCCTATTAAGAAAAAAGGCAATTTATTGATTAATAAACATGGTATGATTGACCCTCCTTGTTCCACCAAATTCACCTGTGTGTAGAAACCAAGCTTGTATAATTTATTTTTTAATGGATCAGCTACATTTGGACCATAAAACTTTCAGAACCATCACGGGAACTTCATCCATCAAGGATGAAACCCTCTCTGAGAATGTATTCTAAATTTCAAATAGTTCTATTTTTTTTTTTCATTACTGAGATTTTTACCTAAGGCCTCCTATATTCTAGCCACCACTGAACCACATCCTAAGCCCTATTTATCAGCTTTTAAATACAAGATTTTTTTAATGCTGTAAACTGTATAAGTTGATTGTCTCAGGTATTGATACAGTAAAAGAAAGCTAACACAGAGTGCCATACTAGACAATGTATTTATTAGTAATGACGATTAAATTTTGTTTTCCCCAAATAAAAGAGAAGCAGATAGACTTTACAGAAACTAGTTAAAACAAAATAGTTTATTTCTAGTTCTGTCTTGGTCCAAAATGGGGAAGAATGTGAGGGATGGAATATCTTTTCTGAAATGTTTTCCTAACAAACTCACTTAAATCTGGATCTATAGCCTTTTGGAGGGTGGTTAACCAGGGATTGAACTCAGGGACACTCAATCACTGAGCCACATTCCCCGCACAATTTTGTATTTTATTGGAGACAGGGTCTCACTCAATGGCTTAGCACCTCTTCTTTGCTGAGGCTGGCTTTCAACTAGCGATCCTTCTATCTCAGCCTCCCAAGCCACTGGATTTACCTTGATCTTTATTTTTAAAAAACTAAGCAGCCTTAAATATTACCTCCCAGTAACAAGGTAGCATATTCTCTTCATTTTTCACTTAGACTTTTAGTGCATTTTTGTACACTCTCCCACTATAGGTGGCACATAAAGACCTAAACTTCACTTCCAAAAATTATTTCTTCAAATTCCCAGGGAAATATTCCCACCTGGAGCCATGATTAAGGTAAAATAGCAAGTTGAGTACTTGTTACTATTTAAATTAATATAGTTTTATGCACTACATTATAAAGGAAACAGCCCTGGGCTGGAGATGTGGCTCAGGGGTAGCGCGCTCGCCTGGCATGCGTGCGGCCCGGGTTCGATCCTCAGCACCACATACCAACAAAGATGTTGTGTCCGCCGAGAACTAAAAGATAAATATTAAAAATTCTCTCTCTCTCTCTCTCTCTCCTCTCTCACTCTCAAAAAAAATAAAATAAAAAAATAAAAAATAAAGGAAACAGCCCAAGTTACTTGGATATTTTATTTTTGGCAAAAGAATATTGAAGTATTTACCATAAGGAAACATGAAACCACTCCAACTACTTCAGGGTTGAAATAACGTATTCTTCATCATCTTTCATTTCTTCTTCAGTTAAATTCTAAGGATGAATTTGTAACATGTGGCTGTCCAAGATTCTATTTTAGCTCTTCAATTGTATTTAGACTAAATGAAGGACAACAGATTGATTAGGTTTAACTTCGCCTCCTTTTCACATTTCAACAGAAGGGATGCTTAATGGAACTCATGTTAATAGCTCAGGAGATAAAATCATGAGATTAAAAGGCCCCAAACTTTTTTTTTTCTTCTGTGACTAATAAGGCTGCTTCTCCTTCCTTAAGACTCATAAGTGAACCACAGAGACAAGCTAAAGGCTGTAAACAATGTGTCAGCTTTTTAATAAGGCTTAATTGTCCCCACAGAAAATCAAGCACAAGCTGAGCATCAGGATTGAAGGGCAACTATAAACCCTGAACTGGTAGTCAGCTTTGATCCCATGATGTCTGGAGAGCTCTGTCTTTGGGGCAAAGAGAGACTTCGGAGAGAGATAGCTTGGAGCACCAAAGGAGAAGTTGGCTGGAGACGAGCATCTACCTGGGGCCAGGTTGGGCCCCATTCAGACCATTTTCAGTTATTTCCCACCCTCTCTGAGTTTGGCGAAGGGACCGTCAGGCAGGTCAACAGCCGTGGCCTCCAATGCCCATGGTTCAGACTCCTCAGGTCCTGGGATGGCATCCAGAGAGTGGTGCCAGTTTGTAGTCTTTTCCAAGGCATTGTCCTTGGGGCATCTCAAAAATTTAATAAGACAAAGAGAAAACTCACCTTAAAAAAGACCTTTGCTGGGGGTCAGGATGTTTCATAAACTGAAGGAGACCAGTGTGAATTTCTGAGGCTCCAAGGCAGGAAGGTCCTTGCAGATTCATTCAATCAACAAAATTTTTTCCTGGGTAATATCATAGTGATATTAGAGTATGTGGGGGGGCAGGGAGGATGGGAGAGGGGGAAAGTGGGAAATCAGTGTGCTCTGTATCTATCTCTAACAATGCTCAAAGGTCTCCTTTGGCACACCTTGAATAGAGATGCAATAGGCAGGCTTTTAAAACCATCAGAACATGCTGGGCCGTGACGCCATTACAGAACCATGTTATTTTAAAACACACTTTAAATGGCTCCCAAATCCTTTTATATAAAACCCCCAGATAGAAAGAGTAGTTGATTCTCAAAGAATCCAAGACTACTTCCTCCTCAGAGAATAAGCTATTAGAGCTGGTAAGACATTAGCAAATAGCCCATCCGAGCTACAAAGAAAAATAATGGTTTTGCTTTGTTAACATGGAGAAGTGTCATTACCTTCAAGGCTTTGTTATAGACTGCCACAGGATGACTGCGGCTGCTGTTCTAATTGGATATGAGCTCATTTATGGGGCAGAGTTAGGAAGAGTTTTTGCCCAGGTGACTTGTAACAAAATGAAATAAGCAGATGTTATGCATCCTGAAATTACTGCCAGGTTTTTATGAGTTGTTAGATGCTGAGATGCTCTGAAAATTCTGCCTAAAATTGCAGCTTAGTTGTGAACAGAGCAATCATATCACTATGCTCAGGCAGATTGTGCCAAATGCGAAGAAGTTTTTCAAAACATTTAGTCATCTCCCCAAATATAAAAAAGAAAATGAAGAAAACAGAAGTGACATGTTCAAAGCTGGATCACTGGGGCCATCTAATTTCCTCTAAAATCTTCCCTTGCCTACCCTATACCTGCCTTGCCCACCAGGACCCCCCAGGGCTAAAAGGGTGAGATGATAGGGAAGGGGTGGTTTCAATCTTGGTCTTCAATTATAGCCCTCCAGAGTTTGTGTCCTCCAAGGACACATGCCAAAACACAGTTAGATGAACAAGAGATTTAGAAAGAGAAACGTGAAGAATGAAGGACAGAAAACCAGGGAAATTAGGGAGAGCTTTCAGACTACCACTCAGGTCTGCCCTCTATGAAGGAGGTTGAAGGACAGAAAGCCCTTTTCTAAACACTGATGCTTCCCTCTTAGTAGCAGGGAAAGCAAAGACCTATGCTTTGTCTTTCCTTGCAGGTTCTCTCCAGTACCATAATTTACAAAGAGTGATATTTTGCCCGTCAAAGACTCTGACACCTTGCCAGACCCACCTGTGAACAAGAGTCCATGTGTAGGCTAAACTCAAAGCGGGGAGGTGGACAGATTTTCTCTCCGATTCCTGCTCTCTGCTGAGGGCTGATGCCTGGCCCTTTGTCTTCAGGTGCAATTGCAGCCATCCCCTCCCACATCAAGGGTGCTCCTTTCTGCTCTGGTTCTCAGCCAACACCTACAAGCAGCCTCAGAGATGCAAAGGGAAGGATGGAACCTTCCCCTTGTTTTCAGAGGTAGCAAGAATCTGCTGGTGACAGCTCACCACCCAGTCCTGAGTCACTTACAGAATGTTGGAGAACTAGCAGTGTTAACCAGGGACCTCAGGATTCCAGAGTCCTCTGCCTTTGGCAATGGCTCTGGGGAGGAAGGAGAAGCTGGGAGTGCCACCAGGGACTGTGCAGGCCATCTCCTCCCCACAACCATCTTCCTACGTGGCTTGCTGGAAGCTAAGGCCCCAGCAACATCTATACCCTGTCATTGTGCCTCTGTACCCCACCCCCACCCTACTGCTCTTCACCCCCAGGGATCCCAAGACTGAAAGGTGCCTCTGCATGCAAAGTTGGAGGAGCCATGCCCTAGCACAGGCCAGCAAGGCCAAACTACTCTCATCCAAGAGAAATGCTCTCTTTCCCTCCAGCTATCTCTAATCAACTCTAGTAGAACTCTTTGAAAGAGCCATTGTTCTTCCCAAACAGTTTGGTTCATCTCTTTGAATATTTCCACATTTCTCTCTGTGGTTATTATTCCTTCCTGCTTCTTCTTCTTTTTAGAGACATCATTTATGAAGTTAGCTTTCTGCCCCAAGGAAATACCTGAAAAGAGAAATAAAAATATATTGCAGTAACTAAATTTCCAACACTAAATACCGTGGAAGAAAAAAATACTCGAGAAATAAAAATTTCCAGATCAGCACTTATACTGTGAGGGCAGATATTTATGTATAGGTATCTGCCAAAGTATACAGGCATTAAGTTGTGAGTTGGTTCTGACAGGGTGAGTTGTAAGTTGGTTCCATGGAATGTGAAACACTTATCCTTCTAGCAGTGATGTAATAATTTGTGGTTGGGCTCCTGGTTAGCCATCATGATTCTGTTTCCTTTTCTTTTCTTTCTTTTTCTTTTCTTTCTTTCTTTCTTTTTCTTTTCTTTTTTCTTTTTTTTTTTTGTGTGTGTGTATGTGTGTGTTTTGTTGTTGTTGTTGTTGTTGTTGGTGGTGGTGGTGGTGGTGGTGGTTTGGTTTGGTTTGATGGTGGTGGTGCTGGAGACCAAACCCAAAGTATTGTGCATGCTTTGCAAGTGCTGTACACTGAATTACACCCCCAGCCATGGCTCCATTTCTTGTGCCTTCTCTGGTGGTGCCCTGATTCTGGGTCCTGAGACTAGGAATGCAGAAATAGGAGTGTTAAAACTAGGAGAAAAACTGAAATGCTTTGTCCCCCAGCATTTCTGGCATCTACCGTATGTGGGATTTTTCCTACACAGCAACCAAGTAAACCTGCAGATTGATTCCCCAGCAGACACCAGCTGGGCAGCCTGCAAATCAATTGAGTTCTGACACTGTCTACCTAGGGAGAGCATCAGATGCCACAGGCTAGGGGCTCAGTCCCACCAGACTGCCCCCCACTTCAGATGCCAGTCTCAAGCACAAGTTGGGGCTTGTGCTTCTCTCTAACTGGCTATAAACTGGAGATTCCTACCACCTCTTCCCTTCTTGGTTTCAGTGATTTTCTAGAGAGGATCTCAGAACTCCAGGAAACACTTGACTTAGGTTTACTGGTTTCTTAGAAAGGGTATTACAAAGAATATAGATGGAAGAGATGCATGGGGCAAAGCATGCAAAAAGGGGTGTGAAGTTCTTGTACTCTCCCTGGATACATCACCCTCTAAGGATCTCCATTTGTTCCACTGTCTGGAAACTCTTCCAAACACATTCATTTGGGGTTTATATGGAGGCTTCATTATGTAGGCATGATCAACTACATCACTGGTCATTCACTGGTTTAACTGTCAGCCCCCCCCCCCACCTCACCCTTGGAGGTTGAGGAATAGAACTAAACGTCCCAACCGTCTAATCCTGCCTTAGTCTTTCTGGTGACCAGTTTTCATCCTGAAGCTACGTAGGGAATGCCACCAGTCAGCTCATTAGAATCTCCTAGATCACTCCAGAGAGTCCAAGGATTTAGGAGGATGACCAACTAGGTATTTTACAAAATCGCAGGGAGGAAGAGTTTTCTATCTTTTCAGTATATGGAGTCCACGCAAGGTAACGTTTTAAAATACACACACAGTAGGTTAGAAAATTTATCTGACATCCCTAAAAGACTACTTTTGTTTTCAATGTTTTTGTGGGATTTTTGTTGTTGTTGTTGTTGTTGTTGTTTGTGTTTGGTCTTTTGGGGGTTGGTATTTAAATTTTTTAAAAAAATAGTTTGGTTCACAGCAAAATTGAGCCAAAGTACAGAGTTCCCAATACCCCCATACCCCGTCTATGACTTCTCCTTCTGTTGACATCTGGCTTCACAGTGGCACATGTGTTACAATCTACACTGACACATCATTTTCACCCAAAGTCCATAGTTTATATTAGCTTTTACTCTTAATAGTATACCTTTTATGGGTTTTTACAAATATATTGACATGTATCCGTCATTCCAGTATCATTCAGGATGGTTTCACACTGCTCTAAAAATCCTCTGTGCTCTGCCTATTCTTCTCCTCATCCTCCCTAGCCATCATATTCTTAAGTGAAAATGTGCCTTTCTCGTTCTCCTTCCTCACCTACTTCATTCCTATTGTTCTCCTAGGTCTGCCATAGTGTCTGAGGGAGCCCCACTCCCAAGTCCCCACCCCCCCCTTCAGACTAGCCAGATTGTGATGAATGTGTAAATGATTAACAGACCTCAAAATGTAGCTCAGGTGTTCTCATTTTGAGCAAGTGTTGACCCCCACACACACTCCTCCCCATCTCTGGAATAAGTGGACTCTCAGGAAGCACCAGAAAAGGATGTGAAGAGGGCCACCACTGGCCAGACTCACGCCCCCACACGCCGGAGGGAACTTCTGCTTTTCCTCTTTCTCCCTCCCCACCCTTCAGAGGGTATTGGTTATTTCAAAATTCCAAGACTCCTTTTCTCAAAATGGTTCTCTTGGCAGCAAATCCTCTGCCAGAGTGTATGTGGGTGGTTGAGTGGGCAGGGGCATTTGTAATTTAGAGCTGGCGTATGTATTAGAACCTCAGAGAGAGAAAGAGACATTTCAGTTCTCACTTTGCAGGTGCCTGCTTTGTATGTAAGAAGAGGCTGATTTCATCTTCTTTGCGATTACAATATCCGCCTATCCCCTGTAAAACAAACAAACAAACAAAAACTCCCAGCCTCTCCAGGATATCCAATAAACCTCCCAACACTATCTAAAAAGTGGGTGTAAAATAACTTTTTTTATAATAAAACAAATCATCTGATAACACAAGAAAAGGATTAGTGAGAGACTTGCTGAAATTCCAACTGCCTCTCCTCCCTGCACTCCCTCATCTTTGCAAAGATAAAGATTATGGTTGCCAAGGAAACAGGACCAGAGAGAAAGAGAGAAACTTTGTCTCATTTGGTTTCCCCCAGACTCACAAAGCAAGCTGGGCGATAAACAGAGCTGGACAAGATTATTGTAGATTTATAATTTACTTAATCAAATTGCTTTTTATTCATAGTCATGCCTCAATGTACATTTGTCCCTCTCAAAGTTAGGTCTTGCACCTAGTTGCCCATTGTCTGATAAATAACAGAGCTTTAAAATTCATTGTCTGTGATTAAATTCAAATGCAGGACAGATGGCTTAGTCTGAGTATGTGTCAGACAGGCGAAGCACTTAAGATTTGCGACAGGCAAGACCAGGAATTAGCTGCTAAGTTTTTGCATTTATTCATACATTCATGTGCACCATGAATATGGCTGTAAAACGTATCTAAGTGTTTGCACTTTACTCAAAATATTCCCAAACAAAGCAACAGCTCTCCTTTTGCCAAAACAGATGCCCTCATCTCAACCCCATTAACTCAAAATCCATTTTTTCTCATGTTGTATGTATTTTGTACATTTCATTTACTTAGATGTTCAGGATGATAACAACCATCTTTTGAACCTCCCCCACCCGCCGCATCCTGCCTGGAACCCACAATTTGGCCCTCACTTCATCTTTGTGGGCTTTTCTATTGAAATATTTAATTATTTTATTGAATAAACATTTGTCTGTGGAAATAAAGACCAACCGAGAACAAGCGCAGGCTATTTATTCAGAGCTTGCTATATAGCAAGGGAGTCCACCACTGTCATTCGAGTGTTGGCAGAGACTCAAAGGACAAGGGGTAGCTTTATTGTGGGGAGGGAAGGCTTCAGGTTGACTGGCGGCTGTTGGCATGGGGAAGCTGCAGGCGGGCCAAGTAGAAGCAGGGCATCCGATGGTGACTGCTTAGGAGTATGTATTTGGCTTTTTCTGGTTGTGCCTAGGTTGGAAGCAAGGACAAAACCTAGGAAAGTTATCAGTTATTAATCAAGTCCTGGTGGTTTGAAGCTCATTTGTAAAGAGGCTATTGTTTGGCTTTCTGGAACAGTTGCTAGAGACAGTAGTCTGACTTCCTACAAGTCTGATTCACAGATAGCATGCTGGTTTCTTAGGCTGATAACTATAGATAATAGGTTGGTTTCCTGGGCTGCTTCCTGTCAATTGTGGGTCAGACTTCTTCTTTTTTTTTTTTTTTTTTTTAATGTATAGTTTGTCCATGATACATTTGTAGACTCGATGATCATCAATGGACATTTTACAAAGAGAAAAATACAAAAAAATATCAGCGTAAAACTCAGTAAATTATCAAGTGTGACAAACATCCAGAGGCCCCATTTAAATGTTCTACAACTCATTTTTGGAAACCGGCTGTCAAGGAACATTTCTAGTCTCAGCAGAGATTTCCTTCCCAGTCACGTCAGGGTAAGCCCACCAGCTGCAGGCCTCCTAGGACCGTGCCACTGAGATTCAGAATGGAGTCTTCCAAATAGGATGGAGCCAGGCAGCCCCAGTTTCCCACAGTCAGGCTCAGCAGGCTGAATCACCTCCCTCTACATTCCTGGGCCTGGAGGACAGCCCAGAGAGCATGCCTTGAAATCCAGCTCCACCACTCCTTGGGCAAGTTGTATAATCTCTCCAAACCTGTTTCTTCATCTACAACATGGGCGTAATAACAACGTCTGCTCTTGTAGGGTTGCCCGCTGGGAGAATGAATCAAGGAGGTGGACATGCAAACCCTTTATACAGCTTCTGGTACAGAATAAGCACTCAGATTTGTCTTTATGTACTTTTCCCAACTTGTGTTTTAAATGACAACTGAAAACTACTGAGGACCTACTATGTGCTAGGCAGGAGCTTGATGCTTTCTCTTTTAAATTTATTATATTATAAAATACTGCTAAAATCAAGATATTGGCAGATATGTTAAGAAACATCTCTGTACTTACCTAAATTTGTTGTGAGGCTTTAATGAGATGATTGTTAAGTACATCCTTAACAATATCCCCAGTTGAACATAATTACTCAATAAACAGGGCTACTGTTTACAGTAACTGATTATCCACTGAAGTAAGCAATCCCATCTTCGACACTCTATCTATCCATTGTCTGTTCTTCCTTCTTTCCAAATAGAATCACATAATCATGTGCAATGGCAATGTGCTCCTTTCCCCAGCCTCCCTTCCATCTTGGGAAGTTTATGTGACCTACCTCTGGCCAAGAAGAGATAAGTGTAAGCCTTCCAGGTGAACCTATTGGGTAAATTATTATTATCCCAAGAAAAAGAAAGAGCTCCTTTGGTGTATGCCTTTCCTCATTGTCCCCATTCTGGTCACCTGGAAGGCAGATATGATACTGTGACATACAGCTCACAGCATGCTGAGAACATGAGAACTAAAGGTTCAAGCCCAGAATGAAAAGCAAACAGAAGAGCCCAGGTCCCTAATAGCCTTATGGTGGATGCTGCCCCAGCAATGAGTTGCTAACTTCCAAATGGTTTCACCACTGTGGCCAGATTCCTATGACGTGCAACTTAAGGTCATCCAAACTCATGTGAGCCACTCTAAATGTATGAATAGAGTGAAAAATTAAGAATTTGAAATATCTTTATTTAATGTTTCATCTAAGATGATAAAGAAAAGGAAGCCCAGAGAACGGAAGTTCTATCCAGTCATCTCCACAGCAACCATTCTCCACCCTCCTGAGGATTAACATCAAGACCTTGAGAGCCCAAGTCCCACCCGTAGACTCCTGCCAACTCGCCTTTCTTCCTTGTCATTTGGTGTCATACATATGGTGTCATCCACAGGGTTTCCATGGGTCATGAGCATTGAGCTCCTGGAATCTGAAGGCTCAGACACTTGTTCCCAGAGGCTTGGCTGTACACCAGCCTCACCCAGCAAGGAACCCAATGATCCTTCTGTCAAGCCCGAGGCATCTGCTCTGGCATCTTGGTCAAAGTCCAAAGACTGTAATTGTATTGTGCCGCTTGTGAGGTCTCCTAGAGTTCCAATTAGGTAGTATTTATTTTCTGGCTAGAAAAGATTACACTGAACATTGCTCTGCACACTAAAATAAGGCATCCAACCCAAGTGATAAAGGAGCATCTCAGTGTGACATGAAGCCACCATGAGGGCGGGGCAGGAGGCTTCATCTGTCAACTTGAAAGCTGCTACATGTGCCTAAGGGGTTGCACTTGGGCTCTCCTGCACCATTACAGAGAAAAAAATATGCCTACACTTTTACTTACTTTAAATGGTTTTTAAAGGGGATGTCAGTAAAGAGAACTCTAGCCCCCTCTATCAGCTTTCTATCAAAGTATAACCCACACAAAGAAAACAAAAAACAAATCCCATCTAATATAAAGTATGCGATCTCAATCTTACATAGCCTGTGACTTTTTATATACCAAGCTATGATAATGATAAACACATACATGAGGGCTTTTCCTTTGCTTGAAGAGATTCTAACAGCCAAAGGTTTTATTTCATGCATGGAGCTACTTTAATAAACGTGACAAAACAGTGAGATAAATCACATTCAAAAAATATTTGAAATGTCCATCCGTGAGTAAATTAAAAAAAAAGGCTCCAGTTTTCAATGCCTAATATCATGTTATATTCAAATAATGACACACACACACACACACACACAATGAAGAGAAAATCTCTAATAATTTATTGACCTTCAGTTTCACATTGTGAAAAAAAAATGTTTTACAAAACCTCAAAAATGTAGTAGTAGCAAACAAGTACATATGAACACGAACATTTTACTAACTTATACAGAGTTCTGTACGTGACCCACATATTCAATAGCCAAGAGAGGGATATTATGCAGCTCTAATCACTCTTATTCAGACAGGTGTCAAGCCCAGAGAAAAGGGGCTACACAATTATACCAGAAGTGGAAGGCTGCCCTTTGTTATCCGTTTCTACAGCAACCAGCTCACAAAATGAGAAGAACCTTCTCTGTCTTATGCCAAGGTTTTTGTATGTACTGTGCTGTGAATTGTATTGGCTTCAAAGTGTGGGACGTTTCACAGGGTGAGAATGGTCAAGTAGCGAGCACAAATGCCTACATCAATTCAAAGAGCAGGAGTCCAGAAAGTTCCCTGCAGGCTGGGGGCCCACCCTTATGGTGGCTCCCTCTGGCTCACACACAGTAATTAATGGAGGATTCAAGGACAGGCCCCAACTTTGAAACAGCTGCAGAAAATTCTTCCTGCTTTCAGAAGTCATGCAGTGACACATACATCTCTGGACAGATTTGCATCATCAACTACAGAGCTGTAACTGCTACAACAGATCAACACCGACTATGCCGCCAGAGTACAATTAGATATTTGCATCGCTTAGGACACATCTAGGAACCACGACTAGCTGCTGGACAATAATGTGATTCTTTTATTCCAACAGCTCATTTATTTTATTTTGGTCCAACTAGAGCCCACTTATTCATGGCAAGGACGGACATGTACAATTAGTCTAAAGTACCGAGGTGGAGAGAAATGTTAAGGATTTTTCTGTCATTAGACAATGCAAACACACAATGTAAAAGGTTGTTATCAGCCTTAAACCCTATTTTCTAAAACACAGCAATGTGAGAAACATGGACCAAAGCAGACCGAGCTGCAAACTTTGGTCTTCCCCAGACACCTCTGAAGAAGCACCTACTCAAATCTAGCACTAAGAGCTACCACAGCACGTGTTTAGTAAACAAGCACTCCAACAAGCAAAGAAGGTATTCACAACTGATTCCCAACCAGCCTGGAAACCCTCTCCACAGGGCCACTGCTTACAATTCTTTGGTGTTTTGTGACCAAATGTGTCACTTTTGTATACCAAAGAGTTTTTTTCAGCATTTACCTAAGGGTGGGCACTAATGTGTACACTGTACCCATGTGAATGTTTTCTGAAGAACTTCTAGCACTTGCTAAATTCTACAGCAAGAACAGAGAACAATGAGTCCAGATCAAGCAAATGTGGTCAGTGAACTAATATACATTGTGACATTTTAGGTTGTTCCCATTAACTGTGGTTACACAACAAAGCATTCTTATAGGGTAATAAATAGATAAATAAATAAACTTTGGACAATGTCTTTACCTGTACCCTATATACAGAACTATTCCATAGAATTTTCCAGGACTGCAGGATACTACACAAAGAAAAAACAAAAACTGCAAAACAATTTGGTCCTTTCCAAATTCCAGCAGCTGAGACTGATGTTGGGTAAATCAGATGGGAAGGAGAAAGGCAGAAAAAAGGACTCCTCCTTCATCTCATCAGCCACCAGCTTGACCATACCGCCCCCCCCAAGAAACCCCAGAAAAAGGTGGTGAATCTAAGAAAAGTGACCTCCATGATTTCTCTACCTCTGGGATGTTTCCATCTTATAATCCTTCCCTGTCTTAACATTTTAAAAATCCAGCCCACCCCCACCCACCCTCCAGTTATACTCCAAATCAAAACTCAAAAAGTTTTTCATTTTTGTGCAGCAAAGCACGTCCCAACAGCCACAAAATGTGCAAAACATACAACCATTCACACATCCATACACGTGAAGACAACTGTAAGCATTGTTTCAGCATGCAGGCATCAAACAATAAATAGCTAAATCTATAACAAACTTCTTAACAGCCAAGGGAAAGTTTAAAGTCACTTATAAATAGAAAAGAACATCTACCAAACAGCTACCAACAATGTCCCCATTGTTCAGAAATGTTCCTGGGGGAAGGAACAACCCCTTCGAGATTAACGGAGAGTCCAGCGCAACGGTCCTCATTCTTCAGCCAGCTCAGCCAGCTCCCCTCCTGGCCATGCTGAAGCTTTGAATCACCAACAGCTGCCGGTGTGGAGGCTTCAAGCTCACTCCTCAGAGAGAGGTGACAACCATTTCAAATTTTACACATAAATGGCGGAGCCCATGGAATCAAATGCTGAATGTGGTACAGCAAGGGAAAAGGTCCAGCTTTTCTCTCCCTTTCAGGGGCTGATTAACGCTGACATTAATCCACAATTACAGGACAAGGACTAGATCACAGGTTCAGTCATTCATATTTAAACCATGTGCTACTTGCACTGAGAATCCCACCCCCTCCCTCACCCTTTTCCTTCATGTCCAGTTAGAGCATTGACAAGGTGCAGTGGATGTTATTCGAGTCTTACAGCAACTTCTCCTCCTTTTGTTCTTTCTCTTCATTAAACTTGGCAGCTCCAAAGTAGAAATCTCCTATTGTCACACTGAGTGATGGAGGGAGCTAAAATAGGAGGAAAAGAAAACAAAACAAAAAAGGCATGAAAGATCTGTGTGATGCTATAGTTTTATGATTTTTGTTAGTAGCCATGAAATTTTTAAAAACTAAACTTGGGACACAGCTGGGCAATGTTGCTTCTTAACTGTACATTCAGTAGGAACTATGCAAAGATATCAGAAAGTACTTACCTTGAGGTGTATGTGTGTATGCATGCACTCTCAAATGGCTGGCCTGACAGTATCCAATATAGGACCCTCACTTCTGTGCTATTATCTATCTATCTAGATGATGTGATGGAGATACATAGATAGATACATATCTATCTATCTACTGGATATTGGAAACAGGATGGCAACTTAGATATCTATCTATCTATCTATCTATCGGATATCTAAGTTGCCATCCTGTTTCCAATAATCTTAAAATTTCTGATTTAAAAAAAAGCCACTGTAAAGTGATCACTTGGGTATCAGAAGGAGATTCCTATGCAAACCCTCCTTGGCCCATTTACCATAAAGGATTCCAAATTAAATTTATCCACCATATAGAAGACAGACATATTAATCCTCTTATTTAAGGATTCATGGCAGCACAGAATGCGGGTTCTATTATGAAGAGAATCCACCAACATCAAGTATGAACATAAACTCAAATTACCAAAACCATGAAGTCTGCATATTTCATAGGAGCTAGCATCTCCTCTCACTACTCACCCTGCCCATTTATTTCATACAGGGAAGTTTTAAGTTTTGCAAAGGGCTTTCTAAAAGACTCACCCTATCTGTTCATAAAGCACACTTCCAGACTAGTTTAGGAATCTGTATTCCTATTACTATAACTCTTAAGTACAGACCAAGGGAATTCTGGAGGGACTGCTCATTAACTGCATTAAATCCTTCTCGCTTTGCTTTTGTGTGTTCAGAAGTCTGATTCATCTGATAGTTGTTTCTTTTGGCTGTTTCCTAACAGTGATCCAAGCCTTCAAGGCATTCCTTAGACTACAGTGTCATACCCCTCCCCCCACCTCCTTTTAACCTGTATATCCACATTAAACCAAAAGAATGTATCTTGTAATAATATAAAATTTCAAGACATTGAATACTAGCACAGAAAAATAGAAAAAGTTCCCCCCACACACACACAATACCCAGCCCACCCTCCATGAAAATCTAAGAAGAAACAAAGCAAATGGAAGTTCAAGTGCTGTCAGGTTGGGGCCAGGAGGCACCATGAAAATAGAGGATAATCAAAGTAATTTCCTTTTTGTCCCTCCCACCCACTGACAAAGCAGCAGGAGACAGTTCAAACCTCCTTGGTGGATGAGCTTTTAGTCTAAGGAAGGTTTTTGTTAACACTGGATTAATTCACTTAGCACCTACATTTGGAGAGCAGAGGGATGAGGGCTTCAGCAGTTCCGAGGATACCTACTGAGCACTCCTTTAAATCACTCCATCCAGCTAAAACATCTTAACACTATCTTGTGTGTCATAAAGTTTAGAAATTTAAGTCTACATTCTCCCTGTCGGAAACTGAAAGAGTGGCTTTGATCAGGCACTTCTGACACCTTGTAAAAGCAGCAAACCTGGCCCTGTCAAATTCAGTTTTTATGTGCTTGTCTCACTGGTGGCACCAAGGGTGAAGAGGATGTTGTTTCACGTATAACCCTGCATTTTATTTGCTCTGTTTTCCAGGGCCCGGAAGCATGTGCTTAAGTTTGGATACCCAGGACAGACTGAGTTCAAATGTTTGCCAACATATTCACTCTGGGCTGAAAAAGGAGGAACCAAATATGAAGAATAAAGATCAGAAACAGATAACAGTCAAAGAAACCTGATTTTCCCAAAACACACACACACGGAGCTGACCCCACTGCTGGATCACAGAGCAAGGTCTAAATTGAAGAGAAAAAAGAAAACTAAGAGTACAGAACACTTAATATCTGCCAGGCACTGTCCTAGGTATCCCTGTTGTCAATTCATCCAAGTTTGAACCGGGACAGGTCTTAGGGAATTATAGTCTCAAACCACTGATTTGACAGAGAAGCAATCTTAAGTCCACAAAGATCTAAAACTTAAAACTAGGACTAGAACCACATGTGGTTCTTTCTGCCTCAGTTTCCATACCTTGCTCTAAGGATGCTAGCCAGTCCACCAATTACCTCCACAACAACAGGGAATTTTGTACAAATACAGCCAGTTCTGGACTAACACCTAGTTTTAGGGCTATTAATTGATGCTTTTGCCTAGGAGGTTCTTTAAACCTGCTTGAGAGTTGAGTCATGCATTCATATCTCAAATGAAATAACCTCTTGCAGAGCATTTGTTTGTTCAGGATTACTGAGATGCCAGCAAGGCTACAAAAACCAGTTTGGTATGGGATGCCATTAGCCCCAGTGCTGCCCAGAGGAGCTTTCTGATTGTTCCTGCTCCTTTCAAAGACTTTCATTTCAGAGAAACAAGGCATTACCAGGAGCCCTGTTAACTGTAATAGGCTGGAGGAGATAACTGAAGAATTGGGGGAAAAAAAATAGAAAGATAAAATGTGAAAGTGAGGCCAATTTTAATGGTGTCTGTAAGTGAGCTGTAAGAAATGGGGAAAGAAAAAAAAAAACAAGATGAAACCCCTCCTTGTTTAGCTTACAACTACCGTTAGATTCCCTTTTTTCCCTTTGAAGTCCCCTTCAAAGGTACAGAACATGCTAGAGAAAACAGAGCCCCAAACTGCAAAGTAATGAGTTACATTTTCCTTGTAGTTTCTCCAAATCGGTTATCTTCCCCTCTTGTTATTAGTAATAAGCCCATGAATCACCAAAACAAATTAACAAGTTCTGTGTGCTTTGTGCATAAGCCATTCCTGGGGCCAACCCTAAGAATGCTTAGCTGCAGAGCAACCATGAGCTTTTCGAACATTGAGCTGTGTGGGGCCTATTAATTATGGGAGCCAAGAGAATAATATACTCTTAAGTACACAAGACAACCATTATGTACTCAGATATATGACACAGAACAAAACTTTTGTTAGCCTCAACAATAGGGTCAGTCTGACTGATTAACTCTGAAAAGATATAGTTAGGGGCAGTTTAGGTAGCTGGGTGTATCTGCACATCAAACATCATTGTACAATGTAGGTGCAACCAACCTTTCCCAAGGACAAACCTAGATTCCCTTATGAAGTTAATACATACCCTCAAGGTGGGGCTCTACTTTGAGGAAAAGTTTTAAATATGCCAATAAATCATTCTGGAGAGAATAAACAAGGAACAAATTTGAGAAATGCATTTTCTTTAACCCTACTCAGTCCAGAATGGGTTTGAGGGAGTGGAATTTGAATATCAACCAAGTATCTTCTGGGATGACACTAACGTGAAGCTCAGGTTTATTAAATGGCAGTTTGTCATAATATACAAACACTTGGGCTCTGAAGTCAGACTGCCTGGGTTAATTTCTTTTTCTTTTTAACATTTTTTTTTAGTTGTAGATGGATACAATATCTTTATTTATTTATTTTTATGTGGTGCTGAGGATCAAACCCAGTGCTTCACACATGTGAGGCAAGCGCTCAAGCACTGAGCTACAACTCCAGGCCCTGGATTAATTCTTGACCAACGCTTCCACTTATTAGACTTTGGGCAACTTACTTAGCTTCTGCAGGAATCAGGTTTTTTCCTCTAGACATGAGGCTAGTAATAATATCCCATAGGGTTGCTGTGGGGTCAAATGGGATGATTCATTTGAAACACACAGCACAAAGCAAGGCCTCAGTAAACACTAGCTGGTCAAGTGTTCCCAACCTGGTGGAATATTAGCAAAGGAGAAAACTTTCTAAAAATACCGATGCCTAGGTCTCACCCCAGACCAGAAGAAACAATGTTTCTGGGACCCACAGTTTGTGAAAAGCTCTTTAGAAGATTCGCAGGCTCAGCGAAGGCTGAGAACCACTGACTTATGTTATAGGGAGTCAAGGCTGTGATCAACTCAGGTGTTTAAGTTCTGGAGGTGCAAAATCTTTCATTTTAATAGTTTTCTATAGTACTTCAATATAGGTTACATGGATTGTGTCTGACTCCATACTCTGAACTTAGACAACTAACCTAATTAAATGTACACATCTCCAGCTGAACTTTTGTCTTACCTCATGCTTATTTAGGATGTTTAAGAAGGCAGATGTTTCCAGGTGCTGACAAACGCAGTAGGAATCAGTGAGTATGGGACTGTGGTTATACTGTTCCACACGTCTAAAGTTGGATCGTAACAGTCCAAAGTCTTGCATCGCTGAATGCCAAAGTATCCTCCAACTACATAGAGTTTGTTTCCGGAGGCCACAGCATGGCAGCTCATGCGCTTTGCCGTCACGTCTCCCACCTTGGTCCACTGGTAAGTTTCACTATTGAATTTATAAGCAGAGCAGGCAGAGAACTCTGTATCTCCCCCCATAATAAAAATCTGGTTCCCCAGCACAGCTGCTGCTGTGTAACGCCAGGGCTGGGGACAGGTGGCCGGTACCGTCCACCTATTTTCACACTGATCATAACACTGAACCTTGGGGAGCTTGTCATGACTGACACTGGTACCTCCGAAAGCAAACAATTTGAGCTTGGCACTCACTACGGCGGCATTGCTAACGCCTTCTCGAAGTGGTGCTACCATGGTCCATTTGTTGGTTGTGGGGTCATAGTGTTCGACTTGCTTTAGAGAGACTGAGGGGGAGGCTGGGAGGCAGCCAGTTGCAGCCGTGTGCCCCCCAACCACATACAGGCAGTGCTTCAGTTCAGCAGAGCCATGGCCAAACCTGGCCACCAGCATGGGGGCAGCTTTGGACCATTCCTCATGCAGGGTATCATAAACCCAGACATCTTTTGAGACACCATTTTCAGACCCCCGCCCTCCAGTAATGTACACTTTGCAGCCAATCGCACATGCACTGAACTCTTTTCTAGGGCTGGGAATGTCGGCCTTGGGAATGATTTGTTTGGCTTTCTGATCTACCAGATATAGCTTGTCACACATGAAAGTCTGTCCTCCCAGGAGGAAGAGGGCATGGCCAGTTTTCCGAGGCCGGGCACAGAGGCTGGTCACCACGCCATCATTCTGCAGGATTTTCAGTTTGCACCTGATGGCCTCTTCCACGATCTCCTTACTCTTCCTCTGCTTGGTGATGAGTTCTTCCATGGCTACGTTCTCCATGAGGTAGATGGCTGGCAAGAGTGCCAGCCTCACCGTCTGCAACAGCTCTGGGAGGTAGCAATAGCGCTTTTTCAGGTCGTAACTGATCCAGTTAATTGCAGACTCATATACGAGCCTTTCATCTTCAGTCTCGAGCTCTTCGCTGGACAAGAGCTGTACTACCATGTCCTGGGGCAGCTGAAGGAAATCTTCATTCTTCCTGATGGTCTGGAAGTTGCTGAGACACATTCTCCAGGATAGTTCATACAGCTTGGTGCACTGGTGCGCATCGGACAGCAGCAGCATGCCCAGGCAGTTGGTGGGATGCAGGTTCTTTTCCAGGAATTCAGCACATGCATCCCGGATATCTTGAAACTCCAGCATATCGCCAGCTTCCAGGAGCGATTCTGCATTTTCTTCATTGATGATCACCCGGGAGGAGTATGCATAATCAAGAAGCAGCTCCAAGACTTCAGGGTGGATGGAATTGTCAAAGTTGACCTCACTATCCTGGCTCTCTTTCAGGCCACCACTGAACATGGCCTCAAAGTAGCGGCTACATGCAGCCAGCACTGCCCGGTGACAAGGAAAAGTCCTGTTTCCTGCATGGAGAAGGACATCGGTAAAGAGACGCTGCTGACGTAAAAGGTTCAGGTGAGTGAGGACACTGTCAGCATAGGAAGACTTATGAAACAGATAGATGTTAATGGACCCGCTGCTGGCCCTGGACTTGCGGTTCTCATGAACGCTGACTGACATTTTGTTTCCACTCCTAAAAACAAAACAAAACAAAAACAAAATCATTGAACAACATGTTCCTGATGTTCCCAGCAGCAGACCAAAAGCAACAATTGTTTTGGACAAAGAAAACAACACTTTGTTGTTAACCCTGCTGCCATTCTGAATAAAGGTATAGCCATTCCAAAACAAAGCCAGAGACAACTACCTGGAAGGAAAGGAAAGGAATTCACTGTCATCCTATTGAGCTGTTTAAACTATACACTGTTTAAAAAAAAAAAAAAAAATTCACTGCCTACAAGCAGGTTCATCTTGGAAAACCTGATTGCCAACTTCAAGGATATTGAAGTCCTTGAGAATGTAAGTCAGCAAAGCCAAGGGGAGCAGGTCTCATTCTCAGCTCCTGTGCCAGTCCAGCTGATTCACTGAAGGACACTTAAAATGCCAAGCCTCCTGCTCTCGTAAAGCCAGGACAGGCACCAGATGTAGTGCCCTATGCAACATAAAACCATGTGTTTAAAAAAAAAAAAACCTACTAATTAATTCCATTAAGAATTCCTTTGGTAAGATCCAAACTCTGCATATACAGTAAATGCCCAACTTCTACAATTTAAATGTTAACAGATGCTGGGCATGTAGCTCAATGGTAGAGCACTTGCCTAACATGTGGAGGCCCTGGGTTCGAATCCTAGTACTATAAAAATAAACAAACAATAATATATTTCTAGCCAGACAGTTCTACTGCTACAGAGGTTCTAAATGTACCAACATACACAACCATATATTGATCAAAAGCTTTACTGAAAGCACAGAATAGATTCTGGCCACAATCATCACCCATCTTTTATGCTCTAGACAGTTTTCAAAAGGAGGATTAGGCACCAAAAAAAGGAAGAATATCTTGAGTAGCATATACTCATGCTGTTTTTTTTTTTTTTTTTTTTTTTTTTTTTTTGTTCTTCCTACTCTGTACCAACTCTTGGAAAACCAGTCACAAGAACAAAGGAGGCATCCACCTCCTCTTATGATTAAACAGTACCTCACCAGGACTGTTCTTATATACCTGCAATTGCTGGCACCTGCATATAGGGAGTTCAAAATGCATGTACTATTTATTTAAATTTAAATAAAAATACACAGGTTCCTGTGTGTGGGCACGAGCGCACATGTGCACGCGCAGGCACATACACCATTAAGTGGATATGTATTTTGCCAGCTCTCATTCATTTAGGGCCACCCTAGAATTTATTTACTAACTAAAGTAATTTCCTAGGTATCTACATTTAAATTAATACAGAATCTAATGCTGTCTTTTGACTTTCTGCCATATGGGAAGTGTTGGGTAAAGTTATGTTAAATTCCTATTATCCATCTTTGAAAACTGAACTCCCCCACCCTTGTGCTTTTTACATTACCCCTCTGTTACTTCAAAGGAATAAAGCCCTTTAAGAACCTGCCTGTCCAAGGATTCCTGAGGAAGTTGTTTATCCCCAGAGGGTAAACTGTGAGGTTAGTTACAGTATCTCTTCCAAGCAGAACAGCCAGTCCTTACAGCACAGCTGAAGCGGTCTGTTTTTCCTTCAACCATTCAGATATTTATTTTTTTAAATTTATATTCCAGGAATTGTTAACAAATACACATGAATGAATGATTTACCAGATTCACGGACTAAAATACTAAACTGCTCTTCCACGGCCAGCTGCGAGACAGCACAGAAAAACAACAAAGGCAGGTGCCCTATGGCTTTGACACTCAGACCACATATTATTAGGTGATGTAACTTGTTTGCAGTAATATTTGGAATGTTACCTTTCATCATGAGTAAACATGGCTTAGTGGAAGAAAGTAACAAAGTCCTAGAACTCCCGGTGTTAGGAAGACTTTGAAAAACATCAAGAAATGACTAAGGATATGAAAAATGGAGAGCAGCCAAGCATCACTCCAAACTCAAGCTAAGCCTCTACCTTCTAGTCCTTTTAAGAATGCTCAGGGCTCTGGAGAATGACCAATAGATCCTCTGTGAATGTCCCAGGATTCTGAAGTGTTCAGATATGTGTGAACCCAAACTTCAAAAGACTGTCTAAACATTCCTATGAAGCTGCTTCCAGACTCCCTGTAAGCAGGTCCACAAGCATTTAAATGCTTTGGACACTTGAGTTGGGAATCCTGCTGGGCCCTGAACATGAAATTGGTGTGGTGTAAAACATTTCAGAACCAGGTGTACACTTAAGAAAACAGTTTGTCTAGAAGACTTTAGGATACAGGATGGGCATCTCTTTGCATCCTGTGTTTATTATGCTGCTGTACAAGCCAGGAGGAAGAAACTACCCTCTCATCTTGGATACCATCCAATTGAAAAAACATGTCACTGTCAAAATCTAACATTCTTGCAGCAATGTATGATTGAAATAAAAGGTACACTTGAAGACCCAAGAGAAACCATTTGCTTTCTGGTTTAGAATTATTCAAACATCAAAATATCAGGGGAAATCATTTATACAGTCACTAAACACACCTTCAACATGAAATGAATCATTCTTCTGGCACTTTTTAAGCCCCCAGAGACATAATATTTGCATGCCAAAGAAGTGGCCAAGAAAATGCACACATATACTTAACCTGCATCTACAAAGAAGACAGAGAAAAGGGCTGCTATTACTGTGAACATCAAAAGGGCTTCCAGTTACAATAACTTCACTTCACTCTATGCTCACACAGGAGCTCTACATCTAATATTTAGCCCCTCTAACGTCTTCTCCAGGTTTAAAACTGATCTCAAACCTATCAAAGCAGAAATAGGCAGATGTTCTCAAGAATTCACATTATTGATAACAAAAGTTTTCGTGATGTCCCATTTTGACAAAAATATGTTTTACCATATAATCCCCTATAGCAGTTGCAACTCTATTTAACACACTGGCCATGTCGGTAAGGATGACACCACATAGCATGTCGAACAAGTTCAATGTTTCATCTCCACCCAGCCCATCAATTCCTATCCTTTGAAAATAATGTTACACTGGAAGCCAAAAGCTTGCATGATAGATTTTCAGAAACCAGTTTTCATTCATTTCCCATAGACGTTTGGCCGCAATGAAGTGCCCGCAGGAGTGTCTGAGCGTGGCCCCAATTCTCCCGAGAGCCGGTAGCATGCAACGTGGGCCAACGACCCCAAGCGCTGAACCCTGAACGCTGCAGGGAGCCAGGCTGGTAACATCCGGCCCCGGCTCCTCCCGCGGCTTGCCCGGGCATTGCGCGGCGGAGGGCAGGGGGGTCGGCTCTCCAGTTAAGTCCAGCTCCCGCTTCCAGTGCTAGGACAGGGACGGACACCCAGGTCTCCACCCAGAGAACAGCTTCCCACCGGCCTAAATGGGAACTCAGGGCGGCCGGGCGCACGCTCACCCTTGGGAATGCACCCCCGCAACCCCAGCGGCCACTGAAACCCACCCGCTAGCAACAGGTTCGGGACAGTGGGGAAAACTTACAGCAGTGGTGACTGGCCTCCGCAAACAACTGGCTGGGTTCTTGCCTCGGTCTCGGGGGTGGAGACGAAGAAGCGGGCGACTCAGTCCCGGGAAGCAGTGGCGACAGCCCGGGTGAAAGAAGGGCGCATGGGGCGCCGGCGGGAGAGGGGACCGCGCCTGGAGCACAGGCTCAGGGCCGGCTAACCGCTGGCGGTTCGCTTCGGTCTCACGGTCTCCTAGCCGTGGACCGTGCGCGCGGGACCCGCAGAGCGTCTCCCCGAACGCGTCTCGAGAGGGGAGAGCGAGCCTGCGGCGCCTGCCGCAGAAGAAGGCGGGCTGTGGACTCTGGGGGAGGGAGCTAGGAAGCGCTGGGAGCGCCGGCGGCCGCCTGGCGTCTGGACCCGGTCTCCACAGCGCCACAGCCACGCCACCTCTACTCTGGCTGCCGGAGCAGTCTGCGCCCCGCAGCCGCGCGCCGGGCTATAAGAGGCGCGGCGGGGAGGGGAGTGGAGGGGGCGCGTATGCAAAGAGACTGACACCGAGGGAGGGAGGAAGAACGCGGCCCCAGAAGAAGAGGGAGGAGGTTGAGAAGGAGGAGGAGAGGAGCTGGTGAAGAGCGTGTAGGGGGAGTTAATCGGTGGAGGAAGCGGGGGAGGGGTGCTGAGAGTGCAGTGAGACAAAGCGGGCGGACGATCTCAGCCACTGGCAGCTGCAACCCTTAGGGACCACGAGTAAAATAAGTTTTCCCGGGTTGAAGTGTCTGCGCCTCTCTAGGCCAGCCTAATTTATGAATAGCCCCGGAGCTGAGGGAGGGACCCAAGGTAGCAGAGCGCTGCCCGGGGCTGTGGTCTCCGTGGCTCCAGAGCCCACGAGTTGTTCAAGAAAGGGTGGCCAGGGGTGAGTTGGGTGTCCACAGCACGCGATCTGGGGGCGCATAGCCAGTGCGCTGGGATAGACACCCGAGGAGCGGTCAGTGGCAAGGGAAGGGGCACAAATCGGGACACTGGGGACACGACAGGTAGGACAAGACGGAACGTAGGGTTTCTCGCTGGCAAGGAGCCAGCTAGACTGGAGATTGAGGAGTTTCCCTGCGTTCTCCCTCCCTGTTCCCGACGGGTGGAGCCCTCGGCCGGACTCTGCCCCATACCCGGCAGAAGCAGCAGCAGCCCTGGTGCTGTCCGGCCGGCGCGCACCACGTGCTTCGCAACCAATAGCCGCGGCCGCTGGATTCAAAGCGAACTCAAAAGAAGCGGCCACGCCGCCTTTCTCCGTAGCGATAAAGTCTCAATCACTCTCTCAGACCTGGCCCTTCCACTCAGACCTGGCCCTTCCTGGGTTTTTTGTTGGTGGTGATGGTTTGTTTGTTTGTTTGTTGTTGTTTATGGTATTGTGGTGTTTAGAGGTCATTAAAGAAATGGCCCAGCACGCACACGTTTAATATCCTGAGTGGCAGGCAGAAAGGAAGAATATACGAAAAATAATCTCGCGTGGAGATCTGTATTCATGAATCCCATTTCTCACCTTTGTACTAAGTGGTTGTCTTCCCTCTGGGAGCTAAAACGTTTGTTTGATTTTTATTCGGCATTTGGGATAAAGTTTATCACCTGTTGTCGGGGAAATGTGAATTACCTGGCTCCAGGTCATTCAACCACTCAGCAGTAGCCCAGCCCTGCAGTTCCAGTGCGAGGGCTCCACCACTGAGTTTACTCTGTCCTTCCATCAACCCCCAGTCTTTGTCCCCAGTTTTCTTTAAGATACTAAGCTCAGAAATGGTTTAAACGGGCTAAGGAGGCTCCAAACAGCAATTCCAGAGACCACAAACTGCTGAAACCAAGACTCCTAGTTCTTTTTTTCTAGTTCCACTTATCTTCCTTACCTCCTGGTAATTCTTGCTGTGAAAGTTCTCTCCTTGCAAATAAAGAAAGACAGTGCCCTCTGAAGTCCTTTGTTAGCATTAACTCATCAGCCTCACTAAGAGCCTTTAAAAATCTGCTTCCTATTTTAATTTTTAATGCAGAATATTGGCTCAAGGGTGCTTGACAAAACCAGAAAGGTGATTCATTCAAGGTGGGAACCAGGTGCAGAGGGTCTGCGAAAGTGGAGGTTTAGAGATGAGTACCAGCAGGCATATAGCTTAGTTCCTTAAAGAGGCAAAGACAAACTCAGCAAAGACCAAAGAGATAGAAACATTGTAGACACCAGAAATAGGTGCTGAAAAGATGGGAGGCAGGAATGTGTAGCTATTGTATGTATTTTATAGCTTGTGGTAAGGTATGGGTGGAGCTGATAGAGGCAGATTCCCTTGTACCTTCTAGACACCTCCATCAGGCCTTTGTCTGGACTGTATGTCAAAGGCAAATATTGGTGTTGAAGACCATGTGTTAATGTCTTCCAGCAAAGGAAATGTTTTAAGAGGTTAACACTTTTTCTCATTAAGGAGAGATAACGCCCTTTTTACTCCATTCACTTACCAAATCTACCCAGAACTGTCCTGGATGATCCTGTCTTGAAATGGTGTACATATGTAGCTCAGTAGGTTGTCTAGGAGTTTTGCCCCAGGAACTATCACGCCAGAAGCCACCACGCTAGAGACAGGTAATCTGTTTCTGCTAAGCAGACAGGACTGAGAGAGGAATGGAATATCTGACCATTGTGTCATCAAGCATCAACCATTTTACAGTGTCTTTTCTACCTAATGTTGCCATTATTTATGTGTCAAGAAAGGGGGGGGGGAGTTACAGACTGGAAAATCCTGAAATGTATTCAGTGACCATATACATTTATTTCATCTGACTCAGGGAGGTTAGCAACAGAAGATAAAGACATTAGTTAATGTAGGTTGTAAAAACTGGAAACAACTTCCTGCTGAAAGACACAGCAACTAAACTTAGTTTTTAGGAAAGCATGTGTGCTGCTGATGACCTTCTACTAACTGTACACCAACTTGCTTGAACCAATGTATGAAGAGTCTTTCGGCCACTGGATTAATGTTTATCTTGTGGCTAAAAGTGATTTGCAAGTTAGTATAATTATGACAATAGTAACTCAAAATATAATTTTTACAGCATCTCCAAGCCAGTCCTAAAGATAATTCTTATCACTCTATTCACATGAAGAAAAGGTGAGTAAGTCTTGTACCTGTACAGGAAGAAAGTTTGAACCGGACTGTAATTAAACTGGACAATAGTCATAGATAGCTAAGTCACAGACAACTCAGGAAATTCAGCCCTTTCTGTATTGTACAATAGCCAGCACTTTACTCAAGATATCAGGCCAGTCCGTAGGCCCCTGGGAACCTGTCTTTGCCTCTGCTTGTGACACCAAACCAAGGTCTCATTTTTTTAATGCTATTAGGAAGCTGTGCCCAAGGCTTTGGCCTTGTTATCTCCTTTAACAACGTTATTTTGTTAGGCTGCAAAATAAGCAGCATGGGGTTAAATGTATTAGCTGCCTTCAAACCTAATTTATCTTCATTCCTTCCTAATTTACACCCAGGCTGAATTAATGAGAATGATTTAATTAACACAGTGTGATCACGGTACCAGGGACCAGGACAGCTCAGGGGATTAGACCAAATAGTGGGCCAAGCAGCTGCCATCCTGCCTCCTGCCACCGCCCAAAGCCCCACCCAAATTTCCAACATGTTCCCTGCTGGTAATCCAAAAGTGTCCTCTTTGTTCTTTGATCCACTTCTTCTGAGGAAGATGGCCCAGCTTTCTTGTGTGCTACTTGCTTGATAGTGTTCACAGCCATGTCTGGTAGATTCAGCGTGGCATAGGGCCAGTGTCTGCCCAAGGTTTTGTTTGTTTGTTTTTGTTTTCTTGTACTGGGAATCAAACCCAGCCATGCTCTACCACTGAGCTACATCCACGGCCCTTTTTATTTTTTATTTTGAGAGAGTCTTGCTAAGTTGCCTTGGGCCTGGCTCCGTTTCTGAGGGTGGCCTCAAACTTGTGATCCTCATGCCTCAGCCTCCAGACTCACTGGGATTCCAAGTATGCATCACCTTGTCCAGATGACCAAAGATTTGTACTCCTAGGACTTCCATCATGTCAGATTCATTTGGGGAAGTGGACCCCCAGCCAGGAATGACATCTCCTGGCCACACACATATTCCGGAATCAACACCTCTGAGAGGGAGGGAAAGAGTATGAGTAGAGGGAGAAGTTGAACTGGGATATAACTTGCCAAGGCTTCAGCCAGCCCCACAAGGACCTCTGGAGCTGAAATTACCCTGCGGAGGTGAGAAGGCTAAACTTTCATAAGGGCTGTATTAACCAGTTTCTGAAAGCAGGCTGCCCAGGGAAGGGACCACCAGCCTTGGGCAGAGTGGCACTTTTTTTTGCAGAAGCTGTTCTGAAGACTAACAGCCAAGCCTTCTGTCATCATTATCCTTACCTGATAGAAAAATCACTCTGTGCTTCATTCTTGAAGGAGGACCTGAGGGGGCTCAGCACAGAGCTCAGATCAACACTTCACCCTATCAGACACAAAAACCTAGGAAATGGTATCAGCAACTCTCTTATTTTTCAAATGAAAGCAGAGGGTGAGGAGTATCTATCTACCTGGCTATTTATCAGTGAGGCAAAGAGAAGGGAAAGGTCATCAATACAAGAAGTTACCTGCATTTTATAAGTCAGTAATCAAGTTTTTTCCACTCAGAAAGAACAAAAGGTCTAAATTAACAGTAAATGTTCTTAATTTTGATTTGCCATCTTCTGCATTTATGGTTTTTTAAAGATTATTGTGTTTGTGTTGATAATCTGTTGTGATAAAGGTAGAAAGTATTCTTTAAGATTGCATCCACATTGATTTGGTCATGTTTTAAAATTTCAGTTGCTTCCTACGTCCATTATAGGTGCCAACTTATGGGTACTTTCAGAATTAAATTTGATTCCAGTATGCTTTTGCATTTCAAATTCCAGTTGCTCATTGCTGCTATATATGAATACAACTGATTTTTCTATTATGATGGTTAATGGAAAGTTTTGTGTGAAATTCTTTGTTTTTCAAGTACTAAGCTCCACTGTTCACATTGCCCTCCTCTATTAAAGGTTGCTAGAGTTGGGAAATTCATTCTTCCTTTGAGACCCCCTCACCTTCTACAGCCTCAAGTGACATTTCAAAGGGTAGACAGTTTATTGGCTACTAACGGGACTGCAGAGGAACACATTTGAGTCACTTTTCCCTGGTATTACTCTATAAAGTGTGGTCATTAGTAAATCAAGTGATCTAGACTGGTTGTTATTTCTACTCCAGGACCCTTTAAGACAATGCTCTTCACACCCTGTTGTGGGTTTTAAATTTTAGGGGCAGGATTTTAAAACAGTATTTATTATTTTTCTGATTACAAAAGCAAATGCATGGTAGAGGTTTGGAAAATTACAGGAAAGCAAAAGAAAAACCCTAACCTACCACTTGGAGATAATGACACCAAGTATTTAAGTTCCTGTTTTTCTTCGCCTGCATGGTATTTTATTTTTAGTGGTTAAGTGGTTGAGGGAAGAAACTCTAGAACTGAGCTTGAATTCCAGTTTCCATATTTACTAGCTGGGTGTCTGGGGGTAAGTACTGTAAATTTTTGATACCTTAAGCTACAATGGGGGGTAATAACAATATGGGGGTACCTGGAAAGAAGGTTGTTTTGCAGGTTAAATATATAAATTGTGAACAGTAGTACTTGGCTTGTGGTAAGCCCTCTATAATGCTTTCTTTTATGATTCCTTAGTAAACTGTTTAAGAATAATGATATTCCTGAACCTATATATATTTCCAGTAACTTTCCTAAAGATCTAAAATTCTTATCAAATTCTTATTCTACTTCTGTTTAGTAGCACTGGGTGAGAGGATACTTTCGCGATTTGAATGAACTTATCTGTCTCCTATAGGGGTTCTGTGAGTCTCTCCTCTTCCTGCACACCCAGGAAGCTAACAGCTTGTATCATACAAGCTCAAAGTCATGGGGTCTGCCTTTGCCTCCATCTTTTATGGATACTGTCTTCTCATTTTAAATGGGTCTGATATTGAATGGGTCTGAAATTGATGGTGGAAAAATAGTTCTTCACTCTTTATTACCTTAAAAAACAAAACTGCTGTAAAGGGAAAAGTATTTAAGAAACCACATGTTTAAAAAGAAAGCAGCTAGCTATATTTAGAAGAGGGCAGTCCTACCCAAACAGAGCATATATATGAAATATAGGCGCCACTCCTGTTCTGATGATCTTGCAGGGTGTGCCTGGTAAAAGCTCACCCGCACCTATCAGAATCACACCAGGCCTCTGAGGGTGTGGCCTTGTGTAGCCTGGGGGAATCTTGAACTATTTTTCCCTAATCTTTTGAGTGCCCCAAGGCTCCTGGATCTAAACTCTTAATTTGTTGTAAGTAATGACATTCAAGAATTGACCCTTGTTCCAAGCAATGAAAATGAAGCTTTTGTTTGGCCTGCATGCTCTGCTTCCAAGGCAAGATGCCAAGTCTCTGAGCCGGTCTGGGCATGAAGAAGGGACCAGAAGAAGGGACCTTTGTGGTCCAAGAGCTTGTACCTTTGAACAACTATTAAAAGAATTTTATGGCAGTCTATGAGCACAAACTTTCCTCAATGCAGCCTCAGATGGGACTGAAATCAGGAGGCTGCAAATTAACATGAATTTAATGAAGAAACAATGAAAGAGGGGATGCTGATAACCGTGACGTTTTAAGATTCCCACAAGTGTTTCTCCTCATGATGTTGAAAATACAACATAAGCAAATATAGAATCACACACGCAAGCATAAGTTTCTCGGAGCCTTATGAGTAACTTTAAAGTTTTCTGTAAATTCCCCTATCAAAGGTGGAAAATTGGCTATTTCCTTATCTGATGATATTTGGATATACTTAAATAGCAGGAGGAAATGGGATCTTTTAAAAGTTAAGTGTGTTCAAATAGTTTTGCCAGTTTTCATATCCATGATTATCTGTGAAGTTGTAGTTTTATTCATAGATTCATTTATTTAGCCAATTAGTCACTCATTAATACATGGTGCAGGAAATATTTCTCAGTTCCATGAGGCTTTTTCCAGCCTTCCACTGTGATTTTACAGCATGTAGGCTTGGCTTGCCATCCGTGTACTTGTATTTGCATTTTGAACGTGTTTCCTTCTAACTCTGAAACTATGGAAAGAAATCATATATAGGGAAATTTGAGAGGAATGAAAGGGAAAAGAACATAAACATAGAAAGAGCTCAATTTCTGTCACTCTTATTAGGCTGTTAGTCTCCAAGAGAGCCTTGGGATCCCAGACCGCCTGGGCTGTGAACTGGTCCTCTTCAATGACCATTTTTCATGCACGGATTATAAATAAACTCATTATTGCCTCATTAAAAATTGGCTTGTTAAAAATGGTAAAGTGGCTCATAGTCCCACTGGCCAAGAAAGGAAAAGGCAGAACTCATGGGCAGAAGGAGCAGGGCTCAATGTGGCTCACTCCTTGTTCTTAACAAAGGCTTCTGTTTTCTAGAGGTTCCCAGGTTTGCCACAGTAGGAGGAAACAGCCCAGGGTCCCCCAAATTCCATCAATTCCTTTTATACCTTTTCTGAGACACTCGTGATGCTGAAAATGAGCAGAAATACCACGGTATGTTCTTATTTTCAGACAGTGATTTTCCAGGCAGAGCCTCCATCAATTTCATCTGAATATATTTTCTCTGTCAAGTTTGTCTATTTTTGAAATTCCATATGTAATTTTCCATGGCTTAACAGAATATAAACCATTTGTCATGTCACATCACAATTTTTTTTTTTTGCATATTCCTGTTACTGACTAAAGTTTGCTTTTATTTATTTTTTTTCCTTTTTCTTTTTCTGTGCTAGTCACCTAAGAAATGAAACTGTCACCCAACAAAGCCAGGAATGGGACACAAATGCAGACACTCTTGCGACAACAGTGCAGATTTTGGGTGAGGTAACAGTGCCCTCTTCTGGCTACAGTGAAGAATCAACTAAGAAGAGTGAACAATGGTGTGCAAATCTTTCTGTTTTGAAAAAGCTACTCTTTTTTTTTTTTTTTTCATTGCCCTCAGAATTCTACATCTAAATGAGCAGTGGGTCTGGCCGGTCTGCAATGGATGGCCAGTCTTACAATGATCCTCTGCCCTATATCTAGGTCATGTCTCCTTGGCACAAACAGCAATGCCCAGTCATCCCAATGTTGCTGCCCCTTCTGCACACAATGCTGATATAAGTTGTTCTGAAAGCTGCTGGATGTTAATGACAATTAGACCTTGATAGTTATATAGTCTCATCATGTACTAAGACTTTATATGCCCATTTTATTTAATTCTCACAACAACCCTAAAACACTAAATTCCCATTATGTGAAAACAGAACATAAGTGGTTTTTACCCCCACAAAATGTGAGTTCTTTTTTTTTTTTACAGTATTAACTATAGTCTTTCAGGGAACATTTAATCACATGTGTGGGTCTCAATTCCTTCCTCCTTATAATTCATATTATACATATATAGCACAATTTCTCATATCTCTGGTTGTATATAAAGTATATTCACAACATACGTGTCTTCATACATGTACTTAAGGTAATGATATCCATCTCAGTCCACTATCTTTTTTACCCCCATGTCCCCTCCCTTCCCTCCCACCCCTCTGCCCTATCTAGAGTTCATCTAATCCTCCCATGTTCCCCCTCCCAACACCACTATGAATCAGCCTCCTTATATCAGAGAAAACATTCGGCATTTGTTTTGGGGGGATTGGCTAACTTCACTTAGCATTATATTCTCCAACTGCATCATTTCCCTGCAAATGACATGATTTTATTCTCTTTTATCACTGAGTAATATTCCATTGTGTATATATGCCACATTTTCTTTATCCATTCTTTATCTACTGAGGGGCATCTAGGTGGGTTCCACAGTTTAGCTATTGTGAATTGTGCCGCTATAAATGTTGATGTGGCTGTGTCCCTGTAGTATGCTGTTTTTAAGTCCTTTGAGTATAGACCAAGGAGTGGGATAGCTGGGTCAAATGGTGGTTCCTTTCCTGAGCTGAGTCCTTAACCATTGAACTACATTGCTTCCTCCATTTTCCCAATTAGCTAAGGTGCCTGCTTTTCTATCCTTTGGAATGCCAGCTTTGTATGCCTGGCACACACTCGGTGGGTTTACTAAAGAGAAGAAATGAATTACTTGGTTAATTTTGCTTCATGTTGACAGGTCTGATAAAGGTGTGACAAATGAGAAGCTGGAATTGATTGACTAAAATTATGTAGTTCTTTAAAAATCCACTTCTCCATTTCACCATTGTTGATTAAACATCTTACCAATTCTTTCAACCTGGCACACTGTACCCACTGGAGATTGGTACAACACTTCACAAGCAAAGGAATGCCCTAATCAAGTTGCTCTCTTAAATTTAGTTCAGACCGGCTTTCTTAACTCTGGAATGAAACACCGTCTCCACAGTCATGATCAAGCCCCAAATAGAGAAACATCTTCTTCCCATGTCAGTGTCTGCTAGCCAAAGGCCCAGGGGAGTTCTGTGTGTCCTCCTGGAAAGAACTGGAGAGAACACGCAATGGAAAATAAAGGAAGCTTTTAACTTTTGGGCTGTCTCCAGCAACTGTGACATTGTGTTTAAAACCCCAAGATACACAGATTATGCTAAAATTTGAAATCTTTTTATTGGACAATGGCTTACAGATGGGAGGGACATTGTCAGCAAGTCTGCATGGGCCTCCTTGAGCATGTTGTGGTGCTTTTCACTCCTTGAAGAATCAAACAGAGTAAAACTTCAATGGTCTAGAAGCCAACCCACTAGAATGATTAAGAAAACATGTTCCCTATACTTAACTTTCAGAAAACAGATGCTAAACACAAGAGAATATGTCCCTGTTGGACCTTTCTTTTAAAAGCAAATAATGTCTACCTAAGCAACAAATCAATACGTACTATCTCAAGCTGGTAAATAAGAGTTAGCAGTAAGAGGGCAATGTTGATGTGAGATGAAGCTGAAGAACAAAAACAGAAACTGTTCCCCGTGGGCCCCCTGCAGAATGGGCTGGAGCTGGGGAGGGGTCCTGTCCCTCTACTATTGTGCATCCACATGTATTTAGAACTTCAATTAATGTTAAGAATTTTTTAAAGTCATCTAAAAATATAAAGGTTATTTTTTTTTTTTCATGTAATAGAAAGTCAACAGGGAAACGGCTGCATCTCTTACAATGATCTAATGTTTGGGCCATTTGAAATAATTTTCTAAAAGCAATACAGGTTTCTCAGGCATTGAATACCATAACCACTCATAGAGAAATTCAGTTTCTAGAGTGCTTTTATGCTTTGTAACCCTCAAATAAACATGGAAAGGAAGCTAGTATCCTTATTGGGCTCCGTTTTGCTAATGAGAAATGAGTTTGAGAAGTAAACATCTTGCCTAGAATCATGTATTTGCCAAGCAGTTTTGTTGCCAAGTGAACACAGACTTTGTTGGCCACCAGTAGCTTCCCTCCTTTGACACAGTTTCCACCCTAGCCCAGCACACACTAGTAACACAATAAATACTTATGAAATGAGTAAGTGAATGGTTTAGCAATGAATGAATGGCTCTTTCCTCTTACCTCACAAAGAAGTATCAAAACTATGCTTATTGCTTTATGCTTGCTAAGGCAAGAAAACCTAATAATGCATTTTTAATACATGTTCAACTTGGACTGAACCCAAATGATTTGCCTTAAGTTATCTGGAAAACTGCATTTCCACATTTTTTGGCTTAATCAGAATTTCATTGATAGGATCACATTCAGAGACATCACTTAAAAAGAAAGTGTCCCCAAATCTCTAAACAAGAACAATCATTGACATCTATTGAAAAAAATGCAAATAACTTGGTCTTCTTTGAAGCCAAGACAATTTCAAATATGAACTGACTGGCATCCCTGTGCCATTCCTCTCAAGATAAAAGTGTTAAGTCGCCCAAAGAGCAAGTCAGAAGCAAGCTAATTGATTTCTTTTCCAGGTGATTAACTGGTCTATATTCCTTGGTTGCTAGACATGATCAGACTTAGGCAATGGAAGCACAACCTATCATCCAGGTAGCAACCTCCACAGTAGGAAGTGGGCCCTTCATTCTAAAGTTCCAGAACAAATCCTCTTGGTCTGTGCTCAGTTCTACAGACAGCTACCCTTATACCAGACAAACTAGGATATATTCTAAAAGTCTTTTGTATTGTCTAATACTTAACTCTGGGGTGAAGAGTCTACACAGAAACTAAACTGATGAATCCGTTTGTGTTAGAGTAATACACAGACATAGATTATCTATACATAATAATGTACATTTACAGTCACACCATGGCTTATAGTGTGTTGAATCCTCTCAACAAACTTCTGAGGTGGATACTGTTATTATCTCTATTTTGCTAAACCATTCACTTACTCATTTTATAAATAGTTATTGTGTTACTACTGTGTGGTTTTGAACTTGCCCAGGAACCCAGAGTTAGCAGATTGCAGAATCCAGATGCGAGGCTCTCTTATTCAGAAGCTGTGTTCTCCTACTTTGGAGGCCTACTGATCCACTTGACCAGCAAGCAAGCAGCTCCTAGATACACCATACCATTTTACCTTCATAGATTTTCTTAGTCCACAGATACTAGTATTCTAGCAGCTCTAATGTTGGTGGACAATCCTAAAAAAAAAAAAAAAAAGTCTTTTTTACATTGATAGCGGTATTAATAGGTGGATAGTACATAATTATGCTATAACTTTGTTTTTCTACAACAGAATTTACCTTCTATTATAAGCCCTTAATCTGCTGGCTTGGTGGAAACTTAATAATGGATTAAGGAGTTGAACAGACACTCCACAGAATAAAAAATACAATTGATCAACAAACATGAAAAAATGTTCAACATCTCTAGCAATTAGAGAAATATAAATCAAAAGTACTCTAAGATTTCATCTCACTCCATCAGAATGGTGATTATCAAATGTTGGTGAGGATGTGAGGAAAAGGTTCACTCATACATTGCTGGTGAGACTGCAAATTGGTGTAACCACTCTGGAAAGCAGTATGGAGATTCCTCAAAAAACTTGAAATGGAACCATCATTTGACCCAACTATCCCACTCCTCCGTTTATACCTAAAGGACTTAAACTTAGCATACTACAATGACACAGCCTCATCAATGTTTATAGCAGCTCAACTCACAATAGCTAAATTATGGTACGAACATAGATGTCCTTCAACAGATGAATGTATAAATAAAATTGAATATATATATATATATATATATATATATATATATATATATATTTTCCAATGGAATATTAGCCCTAAAGAAGAATGAAATGATGGCATTTGCTGATAAATGGATGGAGCTAGAGAATATCATGCTAAGCCAGATAAACCAATCCCAAAGAACCAAGGCCAAATGTTTGATCTGATATGCAGATGCTAATTCACAATGGGGGAGCATAGCTGGGGGAAAATAAAGTTTTTTTGGATTAGGCAGAGGGGAGTGAAGTGAGGGAAGAGGGTATGGCGGGAAGAAAAGTAGTAGAATGAATCAAACTGTATAACCCTATGTACATATATGATTACATGATTGGTGTGATTCTACATTACTTACAACCAGAAGAATGAGAAGTTCTCCATTTATATATGATACGTCAAAGTACATTCTACTGTCATGTATAACTAATTAGAATAAAGAAAGAAAGAAGAAGTGTTACCTAAAAAGTTAGGAATAAAACTAGAATGCCTATTATTAACAATTACATTTGTCATTTCTGAACATGGTGCACATTAACAAATCTAATTGTTTCTTTTCCATTGGGTCACAAATTATGTCATCATATCCTGTTGTAGCCTATTTTTTCCTCCAAATTTTTAAAGCCTCCTCTGTTCCTAGCCAATCTAGTGAAGGGGAGGGGACAAAAGGGAAAGAGGAAGGAGGAAAGGGAATATACTTGTCTCATGTACAAGAGCGTTCCCAACAGCCCTATTTATTTTAGCTCAAAACTGAACACAATCCAAATGTCCATCAACTATAGAACCAATACATAAATCGTGGTATATGCATTCAGTAGAAGACTATAAAGATATGAAAATGCACAAAAAAACTGTTACCCAAATCTCACAAATAGACTTTTATGAGAAGCCAGACCTCCCCCCACCCAAAAAAAAAAAAATCCATGGAGTTTGAAAAGGACAGAACTATCTATGGTGTTAAAGTCAATACAGTAGGCTATCATTCAGATATTTTCCTGAGTTAAATGAAGGGCTTTCAAACTCCTGGGACTATGACTCCTTGAAAAAGATGTAAACTTCATCTGTAAAGGAATCCTATATATTAATAGAAACATTGGTTACATTATAAAAATAATGGGCTTTCTGGGAAAGGGAAGAAAGGCTTCCGGGGGAAAGGTGATTTGTGAGCTGGGTATAAAAGAGAGGAGCTGAGTGGGAGGAGAGGAGGAAGGAACACAAAAGAATGTATCTCTGCAAGGTATGCAAAGCATGAAGCCACAGGAGCCTCTGAAAAGTAAGACTAGAAAGACATAATGAAATATGTGTTTAAAAAGAGCACTCTGACTGCGGTGTGGGTATAAGCTAGAGAGGATCTGGGCCATGGGTCAAGCTTTGACTCTAATGAAAGAAATAGTGAGGGTCTGCACTGAGAAAACAGAGAAGCAGGATCTATGCAACCTACCAGTGTGGGAGCAATGGACTCTTTGGGCAACTGGAGAAATAGTTCAGTGCTATAGACTCTGTAGGATCTGAAGCTGGTTTCTGGCTCACTGATGGACTTATATCCCCTACTCACTGATGGACACCCCCCCACACACACACACACAGGAATGGTGACGGGGCATGGAGGTGGTAAGTCCTCTCAGGGAGAGTTGAGATTAGGTAAGACATAGAGAAAGCCCCATTCTGGTTCCAAGTGCCCTTTCCCAAAAGCAACAGAATCCAGTATTTGTTAAGATATGGATACAAATAACACGGCCGACATTAATACAGACTGTGATAATAGTTTTTGAGGATGTTCTAATGGATACCTTGTTCAACAAGGAGAAAACTCTCATTTTAGTCATATTTTTGCCACAGTGACCAAAAGACCTGACAAGAACGATTTTAGAGAAGGAATAGTTTCAGAGGTCTCAGTCCAAAGATAGCAACTATCTTGCTTTGTGCCCAAGGTGAGACAGAATATCATGATGGAAGTGTGTATGGAGGAAAAGAAACTCGGTCATGACAATCAGGAAGTGAAGAGAGCTCTCAGTAAACAGGGACAAAATACATACCCCAAAGGCACATCCCTAATGATCCACCTCCTCTAGCCACATCTGCCTGCCTACAGTTTACCACCCAATTAATCCTTTTCAGGGGATTAATGCACTGATTTAGTCAAGGTTCTCATAACCCAATCATTTCACCTTTAAAACTTTTGCATTGTCTCACACATGAGCTTTTGAGGGACACCTCATATATAAACAAACCATAACATTTTGGGGCTGGGACTGGGGCTGGGGCTCAGTGGTAGAGTGGTTGCCTTGCATGTGCAAGGCACTGGGTTCAATTCTCACCACCACATATAAATAAAATAAAGTCCATCAACAACTAAAAAAAGCATAACATTTCATCCCAGCCCCCAAAAGCTCATGCCCAACTCACAATGAAAAATACATTTAATCCATTTCCAACAGTTTTAGTATTGCCCAGAAGTCCAAGTCCAAAGACTCATCTGAGACTCACAGCAAACTCTCAGTGGGAACTCTTGTAAAAATCAAAAGCAAGTTACAAGCATCCAGTATATAAAGGCACAGAATAAACATTTCTGTTCCACAAGAGAGAAATAGGGTCATGGAAAGAAGGGATGGGGCCAGAGTCAGACTGAAGTCCAGCTGTGCAAACAAGTCTGAAGCTCCACATCCAGAATCTGGGGCACATAGCATCATGATATTCTCTCCAAAGTGCTTGCATAGCGCTGCCACTATGAACTTGCTGACTGCAGCCTGCATGGTCTCTTTCTTAGCTTATTTCTGCTCACTTCCTGAAGCTTTCCTCAGGAGACATTTCTTGATACTGGCATCTCTTAAAACTTGGAGATCTTCATTGCAGCTTCAGTTTCCTTCTCATATCCCGCCATGCATCAGCATCTCAGGAACTGTCTGCAGGGACTTTGTCCTTATTACACAATGCCTGGTTTCCCAGGGCTTGCTTTGAATCTCAGTGGAAGCCTACATGACCCCCTAAACCCCACATGGTTGCTGCCAAGGTCTGCCACCATCTCAAGCAGGGACCATATCTTCCAGGGACCATAGCCACTGCGTACTTTGAGTACCTGGATGACTGAGCATGGTGAAACAACTACCTAGGTCCCCTTGAGCAAGCAGTGTGCCCTCACTGTGTTCCCCAAACTTTGCTCTCAGTGCTGGGGATCAAAATCAGGTCCTCACACATACTAGGAAAATGCTCTACATCCCCAGCCCCTGGTCTCTTCTCAAAGGAATTTTTACTTTTACTTCCTTGAGCCTGAGATAGGTATACTCTTGCCAATTCCTCAAGCCATTTTTCCTATTGTTTCTGTTAAAGTATTTAGCATTTCTTTGGTAGTTGTACTCTCTTTAACAATTACAGCTTCCTTAGCCCAAGTTTTATTCACAGTTTTCTGGACAAACCTCAAGTTTTTCAAATCTTTCTGCTCTGCTTTCTGCTCCTGATTATCACAGTAAACTTGGCTAAAAGCTGCCAGGAATATTCACACCATTGCCTGAATGCTTGTGCTGCCTTGAAATTTCCTCTGCCAGATTAGTTCGTTTGTCACATTTAAATTCAGTCTCACAAAAAGTCTTCAGGACACCAGCAAAATGTAGACAACTTCTTAGCTAGAACATAACACAAATGGCCTCTAGTTCAATCTCCAATACTGCTACACCTGCTCTGAAACCTCATGAGCCCAGTCTTTACTGCCTTATTGGCATTCTGGTCTTCTAAACTCCCACCAGAATCACACATTAAGCTCTCTAAACTTTTCAAAATTCCTCTGGCAAACTCCAAAAAACTCCAAAAGCTTCTAAACCACATGGTCAGGCCAGTCACAGCAATGACCCCACTTCTGGTGCCAAAATTTGTATTAGTCAGAGTTCTCTAGAGAAACAGAACCAACAGGATATATATGTGTGTGTGTGTGTGTGTGTGTGTGTGTGTGATTGAAAAAGGGGGACTTATTAGATTAGGTTGGCTTACATGATCAGAAGCTATCGAGTTCCACAATGGCTGTCTACAGGTTGGAAAGCTAGAGGAACCAGTGGCTGCTCAGTCTAAGAAGCTGAAGCCTCAGAACAAGAGGAATCAATGATATAACCCCAGTTCAGAATGAATGGCCTCCAACTCACTGGAGAGTCACTGTTTAGAGTCTATTTTTGAAGAATGAAGGAGCTACAGTCTGATGCTCTAAGTGATCACAGCAACAATCAAAGAACCCACTCAAAAAGAATGAAGATTGTGTCTGCTGCTTCCTTATTCTTCCATCTTTTTATTCCATCAAAGACCTCAACCTATTGGACTGTGCTTAGAATGGGTTTCCACATTGGTTTGCTAGCCCACATGCCAATCATTCCTAGAAACACTCTCACTGAGATTCTCAGAAGCCTCTTAATCTTAGGCATCTATTAATCCAATCAAGTTGACAATTAAAATTAATCAGCACAACCCTTAAGTGTTAAAACATTATTTTTCTCTAACTTGAAATAGAATTTTAAACTGATTGTTGATCTCTCAGAACTTATAAAAATTCACATTCATTATTGTCTAAGAAAGCCAGTTTTAACTAGTCAGTAATCAGTCATGTAAATCACACAATTAGATACTGCACTATCACTCAATGCAAATGACTTGAAGCAATGGAAAAAAAAAAACAAACACAGTGTGTTATTTTTTTTAGGAAGCCAAATCCCCTTTCCACGACAAAGTCAATGTTGTAACAATGATTATTCTTGCTGTTTCAGGTGTTATTTTCTAAAGCTTTACATAATAGGAAATTTCTGTGAGCATATATATCTTCCTGGTATTTATTTTTAAGTTGCAATTTTAATAAACATTAGATAGCTTGATATATATTTTATAGTTTGGGAGAAATTGTTTTTATTATAAATAAGAGATATTTATTCTCAATACTACAAACTCTGAAATATGAAAAAGAGGTAACATTTTCTTTGTCTTTTCTGATTAATATAGGATAAAAAAGGGAATTTAGCAATTTGATAAAATTAGTTTCACTCTGATGTACACATTTCATCTTTTCTGGTCAAATGGATCTGCCTGTAAAAATTATACCCAGTTAAATTGATATTGTACAGAATCATTAATTTTAATTTCTTAAATTTCTTTCACATATATTGAATATGTTGTTATCCAAATTCATAATTAAAAGTAACCAGTTAAAATAATGATTGTCCTTTGTGTTATTTTTCACATGCATGACAATCAAGTCGACATTTAATCCTCAAAAATTCTATGTTATTTTTCACATGCATGACAATCAAGTTGACATTTAATCCTCAAAAATTCTATGTAGAATTCTCTTAAAAATTATTTCCATTTATAGATAAGCATACTAGTGCTTAGATCAGGTGGCATGCCTGAGCTCATGTGACAAGAGCAAATCTGAGATTCTAGCTCAAGTTACCTGTTGAACAATGATAGTCACATAAACATTCTCAAGTGAAACAGATGATTTAAAAAAAAAAGGTCTTCAAGGAAAAAGAAAATATTTAGAGTTGACTAGAAAAGGCTATTCAATAGCTAGTTCATTAATCATGTCAAGGACACTAGAAACAGAAATGAAACCTGAATAAAGTTGGGCTACACTGGGGCTGGTCTCAGCAGTGCTGCATCCAAAAGAAACACAAATCCAACTCTGCAAAAGCCCTGTAACTTAATATGAGAAGTCTCTTGGAGAAGCAGCAAAAGAGGTCTGTGTGTTATGGCCCACAGTGAAACATTCTAAAATCTCTCCCCAAAGTGTACCTCAACTTAAGAGCTGCCCCTTTCTGCAGCTCCGCTGGCCAACCCCATCCCTAGTGCCTTCCAGATTTCATTCCTTTAGTGGTCAATCTAACCTTTCTATTGTGAATCAGCTTGTTGGCTCCTGGTTAGGCTCTTCCACAGTGACCCTGGTCAACATAACAGGAGCAGGTGCTGAGGGCCATTGCCAAGTAGGATTGACGCATCAAAATTTCCTTGCCAGCGTACCCCATGTTGCTTAGAGGACATTCGCTGGGACATTGCATGTATGCTTTAGTAAGGTGACCTTGCTCAAGGACCAGGGCGGATCCGGGTTTAGAGCTGATCAGGTTTTAGGGAGTATCCCATCCTTGGGTTTAGGGCGTTCCTGGTTTAAGACAAGTTTAAGGCGTTCCGGGTTTAAGACAATATGGGTTTTAGGGAAGTTGGAGGTTGAAGATTATTGGTGCTGGGAATAGGGTGTTCCTGCTGCTTGAGTTCCCGTTGAGTACTCGTGAGATTAAAAAAGTATTTGGAAAAAAGCCTCGTGGAATAGGTGAATTGGGCGGCAGCAGAATGGAGATTTCCCCTGAACGTGTGTGGGAATAAAGAATTGCTGTTTGAATCTACAAAGCTGTGAGTGGCTGGTGATCTTGTGCCCAGCCAAGACATTGGCAAGCAGGAGATAACATGGAGCCTCCAGGCTATGGATGGGCACAATGGTGTGTATGAGTGTGTGTGTATGAGTGTGTGTGTGTGTGAGAGTGTGTGTGTGTGTGTGTTTCTGTGTGTGTAAGAACTTTGGTTATCCCAGTCTCATAAGCTAACAGTTCATATCCTCCAACGGCTTTCATCTTCTTTCCATGACCCACAAGGCTCCATTTATGTGGCCCCTCTCTGCTCCAGTCACACCAGTGCATCTCGGTGGCAACCATGCTGGTTGCCTTGTTCATTCTCAATACCACACACCCTCCACCTCAGGACCTTTGCACTTAACTTTCTTTCTGCCTGGAACACTTTTCCATAAATCACCACATGGCTAGGGCCCTCCTTTTATTTAGATCTCTGTTCAAATATCTCATGCTAAGCATGCCAGTCTAGATAACCTCCCCATTCTCCATCCCTTATTTTTCTCCAGAGCACTTATTGCCATCTCAATGTTGAGTGTTTATTTGTTATTTATCTTTCCCCTTAAGAAGCAGGCTCCACCAGGGGAGTGACTTTGTGGATTTTGTTCTTTGCTGAATTTTCAGCTCTTAGAATGTGATACGGTACATAGCCAATCATGAATCCATACTTGTTAAATAAGTGAATAGATAGTAATTATTCATCAAAATCTTTTTGGAAGGCCAACAAATCTTTAACTTAATAAAGGCATACTTTCCTTTTTTGAATTTGGTGCCAGTGATTTGAGTCATCGTGTTGTCTAATAAACCTCTATGTCCTACGCACTCCCTTTGCTACAACTGTTGTCAACTCAGCCTCCCAAGTTGTGGGGTGTCTCTGCCCCCCAGGGCGATCTCACCCTGCTGTGTATGTAAAGTTTAGCTTTTCCTGCCCAGTTCCTGCCTCAAGCTCATTCTATCTGAAACCCCTAAGACTTTACTCTCCCAAGTCTCCAGTGCAGGTGTTCACAGATTTTCGACCTAGTTGATGGCAGGTCATCAGCTTCCAGAAATGTCAACTGTTTCTGAGCTCCAGGGCACTGGCTTCTCAAAATACTAAGGGTTCCAGAGCTCTGGCCCTGCTGGCATTCTGGTGTCTGTGAGTTGCAGGGAGGCCACAGCACTGGGAGCTTCACACATGTGCCTCCCAGCACTGTGAGGACATTTCTGGAAAAAAGAAAAATAGCCTTAAAGCAACTGTATTTGAATGCTGGTACCCACTACCCAATTGCCTTCTCCAGGATGTCCTCTTGCAGAGAGCAATCTTCTGGTGAGCCACCACTGATGTCAACAAGGAGTAAAAAGCAACATCACCTGTGGTGTAAAAAAAAGTGACCTTGCCTAGAAAGGTTAGTGTCTTCTCTTGACTTCTCTCTTTGTTTAGAGCAGGGCCTGGACCCACCAGATTTTAGGGTAGGATGGTCTACATCCTTTAATTTTAGGGAGACCAACCACGTGACTTGGAGTAGGGGCTTTGGGTCACATAATATCAGTCCACCTGCAGGCTGAGACAAACCAGATGGGCCATCAGTCAATCATGCCTGTGTAATAGGAGCCCAATAAAACTTCTGAACATGGAGGCTCAGGTGAGCTTCTCTGGTTGGTGATACCTCTTATGTGATGTCATATGTTATCCCATGGCAGGGCCTAATGTGGTCTGTGGATGATAGAGGCTTCATTTCAGAACCCTCCCAGACTGCCTTATGGGTCTCTTCCTCTGGCTGATCTGATTTTTATCTGTAAACTATAAGCATGAACAAAATGGCTTTCACTGGATTCTGTTAGTCCTTCTAGTCAATTACTGAACCTGAGGGTGGTTTGCAGTTAGCATCATAAGTAAGGGCAGCCTTGGTGACTGTGCCCTACAAGCTCACAGTTTGGTCAACTATGGGTATGTCTGTGCCAGGGGAAGATGGGAGACTCTGCTCCAAGCTCTTTTTATTGCAAAATGCAGCTTCTTTCTCCTGCTTAACATTAACTTTTATTTTAATATTTCTGTGTAACACATTTTAAAGATTTAGTGGGGAAAGGGACTTTTAAAACAGTAGAACCCAATGTATTTTTAAAATATTAAATTTCAAAATGATTTCCAAATACAGTATGAATTTTTCAGAAAAATTAAGCCACCTGCCTAAGGCCTCATAACATTCATAGCAAACCCGAGGACAGAACATGCAATGCCCAGCTGACCATGATCACATTAATGTTGGGGACACGCTAGAAAGTACACAAACCCCAGAGCAGGGTAGGTGAAGAGCTGACCCTGGAATTTGTATGCCTCAGGAAAATTACAGAAATGATGAAATGCCACAGGCATTGCTGAATTCAAAGAAATCACAAGGCGAAAAATCAAGTTCAGATCAACAGGAGACTTGAAAGTAGAAAGAAAAAAAAGGAGGTATAAAGAGGACAGGATGTTACTTACTAGAGTATGGAGAAAAAGTGGGGTGGGTGTCCAATAGAAGAGGTGAAAGGGCAAGGGCTGGGGAATAAACCCAGCTCATCCTGCTCTGGGATAAATCAAAGGTTTTGCTAAATTCTTTCCCTCTGATCTTTTTAAGTGGCCAACACTTAGCACTAAAGGCCTTCAGCCAAATCTGTTATTGAGTTATTATCACCTGAGCATGAATGTTCTTCCTCAACCTAGGATATTGAACTTTTATGAGGCTGAATGAAATTTAAAACTTAAAATTTACTAAATATCATATACCTCGAAAGTCAAACATAACTCTTTGCTTAAAAAATAATGTTCTTTTCCACCCCAAGGGGCAGGGGAAGAGGAAAAAATTGAGGGGACAAATTCTATCTATAATGGATAGAATCAAAAAGGAGGTGAAGAGCTCAAAGGCAAAAGGAAATTACATTGACTCAGCAAGAAGCAAAGGGAAAAGAGAGACCCAGATTGTTGGGAACAAAGGAAAGGAAGCAAGAGGAAGAGGGTATGATACAGAGGCCCTGCATCTCATGCCCAACAGCCTTCTTCCTCAATATCCAAACCCTGATTTTATTCCCAACAATCTGTTCAGACCTAAGTAATGCATTGTGATTGGTCTAAATCAACCATAGCAATCCTGTTCTCTTTACCCTGTAAGTGATTTCCCAACCTAGCTAGGAATGACCATATGAGTCCATTTGTGTCATGGAAATGTAAAAAGCAGCCTATGGAGGTGTCTGGGAAATTATTTACTTTTCTGCTAAAAGGAACCCATGTGGTTGATGCCATTTCTTTGCTTCTTCCTGCTTCAAATGCAGACCAAGAGGCTTTAGTCTGTGGCTTCCAGCCTGGAGCTCTAAGGGACAAGACAAGAAAACCACAGAGACACAAGCAATGACATCATTACCTCACTATATCAAGCCAGCAACAGCCCACTTCCAGAAATCTTGGTAGGTGGGGAAGAGGAGAACTTGCTCCCTTAAGCTATCCTGTCTATGTCTACTCTTCCTACCAGTGACTGAACTCAACCCTGAGACAAAACTCACATTCCAAGAAAATACCTTTCCATTTTTAATTACTGCACCAAAAGGCATTTACCTTTCTAACTGGCAAAATCACTGAAGAAACCTCTTAAAAACTTTTAAATTGTTTTAGAACTCACAGATCCCATCAAAGAAACTTCTAGTGCAGTTTGAGAGGAACCAAAGTAAGCCAGAGAAGCAATTATGCCCAGACTAAAAATGATAAGGCATAGACTGGAAGAAAAAACGTCAAATGAAGAAAGGAAGAGTGTAGTAAATGGAAAGGCAGCCAGGCACACCTGCTTTGCCCTGGTAGAGGGAAAATAGAAGCAAGAAACCACATCTGCATGGCCTCCTCCCTTCATACACGACAGCAGCAGACTCAGCCACAGCTCAGTGTTGGTGTTGACTGCAGGCCACAGAAAAGTCCCCATACTGGCTCCTAAGATGATAAGCCCAGAGCGATAGCAAAAGCCAGTTACCCTTATGATTCCAGCGGGGTGGTGCTAGTACCTATAATCCAGGATACTTGGGAGGCTAAGGCAGGAGAATGGCAAGTTTAAGTCCAGTGTCAGCAGTTTAGCGCCAAGAGTTATCCTCTGAAAATGAGATTAGGTGAAATCAACAAGGGTACCTAGGATGAAAATCCAGAAAAGGAGGAGACACTAGACAAACCAACTGATATCTCATGTCCCCTTCTCTCACAGGAAGTCTTCTGATTACTTCAAAACAGCCAGCAGAGAGGAGTTTGAATGCTTCCAAAACAAAGACATGTAAATGTCTGAGGAGATGGAGATACCAACTACCCTGATCTAATCATCACAGATTACTCAATACATTACCTGTATTGAAATATTACACTATTCCCTATAAATAGGTGTCAAGTGAACATACATATGTTAAAAGAAGTCTCTTCTCTCTTTGTTCTGAGCAGCATGATATATTTTGAAGCTGAGTTCTACTTAAAAGAAATCCATTACATAAAAATTGAAACCAAAAAACAAATTGAAAGATCATTCACATTATGAATGGATAGTTCATTTTACATTTTTAGACATTTTTCATAAAAAGAGCTTTCCTGGTACATTTACTCTGAATTAATCAGAATCTTTTAGCATTATGTACATGTTCTTAAACGTGGAAAGTGCTTCATAGTTGACAAAGGCTTGTTAGTCCTTTTGACAACTGTGATTATGAGAAAAACAAATATTATTTCCATAATCATGGTTTTGTTCAAAGAATAAATTATTAATTTTTAAAAAGAAAAACATGATTTTAAGCTTTTCTTTATTCTTTGTGCTATGCAAGTTATTTTTGAACAGGCATGATAATACCAATTAGATAATATTCCTTTTTTTGTCACCTCACATTATAACATGAATATTTTTTCAGGATATTAAGCTATTCTGACTAAATGACATTTTTAAATATGTATGTTCAATTATAAAAATATGTATGTTCAATTGACACCTAATTATAGGTAACAGTATAATATTTCTTTTTCTTTCTTTTTGTTTTTTGTTTTTAGTTGTAGTTGGACACAATACCTTTATCTTATTTATTTATTTTTATATGGTGCTGAGGATTGAACCCAGCACCTCGCACATGCTAGGTGAGTGCTCTACCACTGAGCCACAACCCCAACCCAGTGTAATATTTCAATACAGGTAATGTATCGAATAATCTATAATGATTAGATCAAGGTAGTTGGTATCTCCATCTCCTCAGACATTTACATGTCTTTGTTTTGGAATCATTCAAAATGCTGCACAGTATACTGCACATATTTCTAATAATTGAAATATTTCTTTGCCCAACTTGTTTGGGTTTCCATGTCTGTGTCCTTTAAACAAAAAATGTAAATTATTAATGCCACTATAAACTCTACCAACCTAATCATTCTCTCTATTGCTGAGATTTTCCTCCTAATAATCACTCTGATGAATATCTTTATGTATAAATCTTTGTCTATATCTAAGGTGAATTATTTTTTAGGATCAACTGCTGGGGTCGGAATTACTAGTGCAAAAGGGATGTGTGTTTTAAGGTGCTTGATTGCAAAGTGGCTTCCCAAGAGAATGGATGGTACCAACCTACACTTTCAAAGTGTCCATTTGACCACACCCTCACCAGCATGGAGGAAGCATTTTTAAAACACTGGCTGATTTATAGGTAAAAAAAAAAAAAATCACAATTATGTGTATTAATGTATGTATATTTGATTATCATTGAAGTTGAACAACTTTTGAGAAATTTATTAACCAGCTATATTTCAATTTGGGGAAGGATTTGGTCCTAGAACAGAAATAAACCTCATTTTACTTCAGAGGAAGTAAGAGCTGGCAGAATTTAAAGCATTTTCCTAAGGCAACACAATTATTAAAATGGCAAGACAAGAAGTCCAGCTCAGGCTTTCTGAAGACTGCTTAAGTAATTTTCCTTCCCCACTACCACATTTTTCAGATTTTTTTTAACGCCTTAAATTGATCTGTAATATTTAAGATAATTTTTTTGTGTGTGTGTGACTAGGTTATCTAGGCTAGCCTCAGCCCCCTAGGCTCCTCCTGCCTCAGCCTCCTAAGTAGCTGGTATTACAGGCGCACACCACCACACCAGGCTAAGATAAGCATTTTGGTGGGGGGTCAGGGGGTACTGGGGATTGAACTCAGGTGCACTTAACCACTGAGCCACATCCCCAGCCCTTTTTTGCCTGCTTTATCTCAGGCCTAAGACTTCAGGTGCTCACACGTTAGAGATTTGTTTTATGAAATATAAGGGATAAAATAGAAGAAAAACTCAAGAATTCGTTTCTACCCAGAAGTGCTGAGAGTCAAGGACTTCAAAGTCAGGCAGAGTTGAGGCTCACCATAGAGAAACAGATAAATCCAATTTTCAGACAACTGAAGTTCACCAAGGAAAAAACTGAAAGAATGTCAGAGAACAATTTGTGACAACAGCATATTTAAGAAAGACCTAGACCAAGAATACAAGCACCTCTTCTTTTAATTTTTGAAAGATAGATTATTTGAAAATGGAATACTGGATAAATGGTGCTGAAACAATCTGTTAACCATTTGGAAGAGAATAAATTAGATTCTCCCACTTCTTGCAATATGCCCAAGTCAGTTCTGAACGGATTTGTGTTAAGTATAAAAAATGAAGCAGAAAAAAACCAAATTCAAGAAAAATGAAAACAAGTCATCTGTTTTCAAGTTGGGAGAGTTTAAAAGCAAAAGAGGACTCCATAAAGGAAAAGATTTGAAGAAATGAATGTTTAAAACTTCTAAACAAGGACAGAGGGGGGAAGAAAGGAAGAAAAGAAACTATGGCAAAACAGAACTTTCCAGATCATCGTCCAGGTTAAAAGGCTAATATCAAACTAGGGAAACAATAGAACTCATAGCAGGCAGAGGATTAATACATTTTCTGTGGAACTGTTCCTAAAGAGGGGACCCAGCATGCGTGCAGGAAAACAGGACACTCACACTCCTGCTGTGGGAGAGTACGACATACATCATTACACATTCCCTGAAGAACACCCTGGGCAGCATGCATGGAAATAAAGATTTGAGAGAAAGCACTCGTACCCTTTGATCCAGTGATTCGACTCTTTGGAAAGAATCAGAGATCTACAAAAAGACGCTTGCATCAAGATGTTTATTTATCATAGACTAGCATCATGAATATTTAAAATATCCCAAACTAAGAAAGGGGTTCCATAAAAATGAATCCATCCAAACGCAGACCTCAACGGACTGTTTCAGAAAAGGAAAAATGTTCACAGCATTCAAGGTTATAAGAGCAAGTGGCACGGCTATTAGGAAGATGTGGCTGCAGTTTTATAAAATGAAAAGTACATATGTAATCAGTGCTTATAACTGAATAGATTTACAGAGGATTTTTAAATTCTTTTTGCAATTTGCTGTTTTTCGAACTTTACATATGTACTTATATACAAAAAAAGAAAGTTTTAAAAATGATACATGTGTATGTATAAGCATATATACACACAAGCACACTTATGTGTGTGTGTGTGTGTGTGTGTGTATATATATATATATATATATATATATATATATATATATATATACACATACAGGGGAGATTTTTAAAATGTAGCCCAGTGGACAACATTCTAGGCATCTCCCTTACCCCTCCCCCAACACACACATGTTAAAAACATCTTGTTGGAACCCCACAAAGGACTATAAAAATGGAGACTGCACAGGTGGGTTACCAGCTAAGCTTTCTTAATGAGAAATTGGGAAGAAGTGAATAGCAAGTTTGATGAAATCATTTCTGCATAAAGCCATAAATATCACAGAAGACAGATAAGAACATAAACGACTGCAAGATCAAAGACTCTGTGGAACAAATTCACTAGGAGAGAAGGAAAAATTTATAGACCAAATGCTTTTTTTGAAGCCAGTTCCCTTCTTGTGTCCAGTTTAATGACGGTTTAAATTATATCTGCAATTTTCTGAGTGGTTAGCTTACTTTTCAAGTTTGTAAACCAACACATCAACAATTCTCAATCAATGGGATAGCCTTTCTCTGGGGAGCTATGAAAATATACCTTGCATTTTAAATGCAATAAAAAGCATGACTAAACATGCCTCTGTTCTTCATAACACAGAAGTACCACATCTGGTCATTAAAAAAAATGCATTATACAGAGTTGTACGGATGCCAGATACTTATTACAGAGAACTGTTTTATCCATTTAGCCCAATTTTCCAGATGTTTTATTACTTGGAGACAGGAGAATTGTTGAAACTGGTGATTGAAGCCCCTTTATTTCAAGGGGCTCCTCTGCTAGCCTTAGGAAGCATTCAAGGGACAAATAATTTACTACAGGCCACAAGGCAAAGCTTGAGGAGGGGGCTGTCATCTCATTGGGTCACAAATAATCCCTACAAAGGACAAAACATCCTATTTTTGTAATTCCCAGCTTCATTTGCAAAAATTGCCTCTTAGGCAAGCTCTTAGTTGTCATTTCACATGCAAATGTGTATGCACTTAATTGGAGCAATTTTCATAATAGTAGGTCAAGTTGGCAGTGACATCGAAAATGGCCTTTGGCTGTGATTGGAGGCCTGATTTCTATTGTCTCCAGGCTGGCAACATTCTCACTTAAGAGAAGTCTTGTCCTCTTAAAGACATCAGGACCAGATTCAACAAGAGCAGGTGCCTCTTCCCCCACCCCTACCCCAATAAGAGTGCCCCTCCCTTCACTTGCCCACTACACTCAAAGCCCTAATGGGTCCTGCCTGTTCTGCAGAGCAGCAGCCTTAGGGGCATTAGCAGAGCTGGCCCTGGCAACCACAGTCACTGCTGCTAATTAGAAGGCACCTCACTGAGGCTAGTTCTTTTCACCTGTCAATCAAACAGCTGAGCAGAAGTAGTAAGGATTCCTGGGGGGACTAGAATCTTTTTTAGCTTCACTTCACTGAGGTTCCTGAGTTAGCAGCTCTGTCTTTTTGTTTCATACATATGTGTAGGTGTAATGCCAGATTCATGGGACCCCAATAGACCTCCAGGAGCCGAATCCGATGCAATCACACAAGAGTCTTTATTGCAAGCTGGAGCCTGGACTCAAAACGGTTCCCGACGCAGCGGTCCCAGGGAGTGAGTCCTGGTCCTTTGTTCAGTGAGATTTTATAGGTTTGGGAGGGATACTCTATACATCACAACATCACACAGCTAATCATTTCATACCGCGGGAAAGTCAAAGAACAACTCTTAACATTGATTAGCACATTCACTGGCGGGAACAAGTTGGGTAGGAACAAGTTGATCTGTTTGCTTCTTCTTAAACTGCCACACGGACTACAATAAGCAGAGCTGCAGAAGGGTGTTGTTACAGAGGCTGATTGGTTAGTACAAGAGGGGGATTCCTTTGAATTGATTGGTTTAAGCCACGAGGGGTGTACTTGCTAAACTACATGGTTTCCCAACATGTTATCAACCACCATAAACTACTGGGGGGTCATCTGGCATCCCAGGTAGTTTCCCTGTCTCATGCTGATTGGTGGTTGCTAGGGGGTTGCTATGGGTCTTCACCTAGCCTGACTGAGTCAGGGACACCTGGCACAGCAGATCTCTCCTGTTATTTGCAGACAAACAACTCAGCAGGGTGGGTATGTGCCTAGGAGTGCTCTGTGGGTTTTTCCAAGGACAAGGGTCACACCCCCTTCCTTGGACAGGCTTTGAGGTAGAAGCTGTTTTAAAAAATGGAGTCACATCAGTTTCTCATAGGAAAAAAATATGTTCTTTGGCCAAAAGGGCCACATTGTAAACCCATATAAACCAAAATGTCTACCAGCAAGTGTTGAGTAATTTTATTTATTTTGCTGTTTTTATTATTCTTGTAAATGCTGGCATTAAAGACAGTAGGTCTGTAATCTTCTTCCCTACAACCTTGCTTCCAGGCTACATATCTTACAACAAAAGGGAGTGTGAAACCAAATTCTTCCAAATGTGCCAAGGTTTATTAACAAACAGGTACACAAATTATACGGTTCATTCTTCTGTGTTTGAGAAAGGTCCTGTCTCTCTTCAGGCTTTCCAACAGCCCTGAGAGGTTCATTCCAAGGAGGAACAATATTCTGATGGTAGGATTAGCTATTTTCTCACTAGGACAGGACACAGAGGCCAAGTGAATGTCTAGAGGTCAAGTGCTGCTCCAAAGTACTGGGCTGGGCCATCTGGTTTCCCATGATTGCTTACGTGAGGGCAGCATGGCTGCCATAACCTGTCTGGTCAGCCACAGATTTCCACTTGAACTTTACCAGCGTCTTCAATCATTGTGCTAGTTAACCAACCCTCTGTTGCTACATTTCAAAAAAAAAAATATTCAAATGCAGTGTGTCTTCTTGATTAGGCACTTCAAAAGCTCACTAATCATCCCCAAAGTGTGGATTCCTGATTATGGCTCCTCAAATGCTAACTGCCACCATCCCATCACACTGTTTATAATGGATTATATTAACATAAATTACCATACAGGTTATATAACATCTACCATGCATAAGGGGTGAGATTACAAAAGGACAAAGGACTCCAGGGGACAGACCACCTGCCCTCTTGCTTCTGGAAGTGATGGAGCCTGGCTTTCAATAGCCAGCCTTGTGATCCATTTGGAGGCTGCATTGCCTTGAAGGACACAGGGAACATTCACCTGGGGACAGGGGAAGGAGGGGAGTGCTTCCAGGGAGAACTACAGCTACATGTCTCTTCCCAGTAGCTAGTTTTTTTGTGGGGTCTTGTTTTGTTTAGCTCCCCAGACCCCACTCCATCCCCAAGATTGCTACTTTTCCTCCAATCATGTTTTCCAGTTAGATCAATTCTGTTTCCAAACAGATGTCCCCTCATCTACCCAGCCAGGATTTGCCTTCGAAGCTGACTTCTCTGCTTTCCTTTTCCAGTCCTCATTCTGCTTTCTTACAACTTCTTGTTCATATTTCCTCAGGATAGAGGGGCAGTCCTCAGGGAAAACAGTCCTTCTGGATTCTGCAATAATAAAAGCTGCTGCTTTCTTTGCCATGTAGCCACTTAGGAATGGCAGACTGGCCCGGTGGGAAGAGGAAAGGGGGTGCAGTTAGGTTAAGTGGAGTTCAAATCCTACCCTCAAACATCCCAGCAGTGTCTCAGGAAGCCTCACTTTTTCCATCTGTTAAAAAAAAAAAAAAAAAAAAAAAAAAAAAAACCAGCTCCAGGCATCTTGCAGGTTATCAGGAGGGTTTGAGGTGCTCTGTGTGAAGCACCTGGTATATAACTGGCTTGTTAAAAGGCTAGCTTTTCTTAGTCCCTAGGGGTCTCCTGCTATGAGCAGAGTACCCAGTGAGATACAAATATACAGGAGCCATGCTGGCACATAAGTAGCTGTAGTGTAATTCATTATGGGTCTAATTGTCTTTCATCTCGAGTAATTTAATCTATAAAGGATTGTATCTCATTGTTTTTTAAATTGCACACAAATTGAGTGCAGCACAGAAGGCTAAACTTATATCTGAATGTTCCTCGACCAATTATATTTCCTTATTGGGACAAATGTCCTCTGCCAATTTTTCTATAGAATATTTATTGGTGTGTGTGAGCACTTTACATAATAAATACATTAGGCCCTTGATGACCATATTCACCACAATGTTTTTAAGGTTCCAATAGTATGCTTTAATTTGAGCTATTTTTTTAATATTCATTTTTAGTTCTAGATGGACACAATATCTTTATTTTTTTTTTTTAATTTTTATGTGGTGCTGAGAATCGAACCCAGTACCTCATGCATGCTAGGCAAGCATGCTACCACTTGAGCCACATCCCCAGCCCTTGAGTTATTTTTTGATATTCAAAATTTAATAGATTTTTTTTAACTGTTGACTTTTTTTCCTTTATGAGCCTAATCCAAATCTAAATAAAAGGGAGACAGTCATCCCCACTGCCAGTGATTGAATATACACTTGTAATTTTCTCTAGTTTTTTTTTTTTTTTTGTTATTAACTAAGCTCATTGATAAATCTAGAATTAATTTTGGGAAGGCTGAAATAATTATCTAAATTGATTTTTACCCCCAAGAAGCTCATCAATTGTTCCTATGCCTTTTATTGACAATTCTTCTGGTATAGGCAATGGCTTTATGAGAAACTGTGGCAGCAGGAAAAACACTCCCCAAATCCTTACTTCAAACCTCAATTCTTGTGATCAAGCCTGAAAGATTTCAGACATGTTGCTCAAAGTAACAGGCATGAGTTTATCAGAAGGAATGAGAAAGGGGAAAAGAGGGTCTCTCAAGGGAGAGAGTAGATCCCCTAAGAGAGAAGGACACATGCCCTCCTGACCTCCAGTTTTATTGAGGGTCCCAAGGTCCTGCCCAGGTCCACTTCTTGACTTTTGACAGGCAATAGAAAGACATCAGACTTTAAAGTACACACTGCCGTGACAACTCCAGGTGACTTTTGCCCATGCTGACCGGTTCTAATTGGAACCTATTAAATAGGGGGAATTATCCTTATCTTCTTGGGTCCTGTGATCTGGTATGTATAAGTGTCACAAAAGCCCCCCTGCCATCTCCGAATAACTTGTGTTCTTCTTATCTGCATTTTAACATTTCAGGACTTGCATTTCTCAGGAGATAACAGGTGGTTTGCTGAGGAATGTAATATGTCCTGTGGACTTAAGCTGGAGTAGCAAGTAAAAGTGGAAGCATATGAGGGAAGCAAGTGGGCCCAGTTCATGGAATTATCCCCTTCATCTCATGTTCCCACCACTCATGTCTGTCTGTCCCCCATCACTTCCCTTCCTCCCTGATCTATGATGCCAGTATATATTAAATTATTAGCTCTAATTAGGTCCATATAGAAGCTATCAATTCTATGCTATTGATCTGTTTGCTTCTTCTTAAACTGTGCCACATGGACTATAATATTAATAAGCAGAGCTGCAAAAGGGTGTTGTCGCAGAGGCTGAGAGAGAAGAGGGAGCAAGCAATAAAGCCTGGGCATAAACAGGGAAAAGGGGAAATACAAGGCCTTATAGGATGGTGGAAGGAGACATCTCCACTGGGGAGAAAAGATACTGTAGACAAGGAGAATGAGAAGGTAGCAGGGAGTGCAGAATGTGACGGGCAAGGAGCCACAGTTAAGACAGATTTACCACATACAGTATCATAAAGGATGCGAAACAGTGTAAAACATACCACTTCCGTCTTCAAGGGCTAAGAAGGTACAGAAGTCCCCACTTGTCCACAGTCTTGTTTTCCATGGTTTCATTACCTGAGGTCAACTGTAGTCCTAAGCTATTAAATGGAATATCCCAGAATTCTTGAGTTTTTTATAACTTTCAATATAATATGTTGTTATAATTGTTCTAGTTTATTACCAGTTGTAATTGCTAATCTCTTACCATGTCTGATTTTACAACTTTATCACAGGCAAGTATGTATAGGAAATAACATAGCATTTATAGGGATCAGTACTATCTGCAGTTTCTGGCATCTTTTCGGAGGTCTTGGAATATATTCACCTGGGATAAAGGTGGTACACATCAACACTGATGATAAAATAGCTATAATGAGAAATGTCACTGTCAAATAGTACCACTAACCAAGTGCTCCAGGGCCCGTAGAAATAATCTCCTCATTCACCTTACCCAGATGTGATCATACCTTTACTGAACCCGTAGGAGTATGGAAAGCAACCCAAATGCCCATCAATGGGTAAATGCATGAACAAACTTCACACAATGGAACACTAGTCAGCAATAAGTAAGAATACAACACAGATGAGTCACAAAGTGATTATGCTGAATAAAAGAAACCAGACTCCAAAAGAGAACGCACTATTTGATCCCATTGCTAAAAAATTCTAGGAAATGAAAACTAACCTATGGTGACAGAAAGAGCAGTAGTTGTCTGGGTGGGAGGTGAGATGGGAGTAGTGGGGGCAGGGAGGGGAAAGAAGGGCAAGAAGGAGGGTGAAAAGCTCCCAGAAACATTAGGAGGGGTGACATACATCATTCTCTTGATTGTGGTGATGGTTCCACTGATACACACATAAAACCAGACTGTCCACTTTAAATAGATGCAGTGTATTATCTCAATTGTAGCCAATAAAGATTTTTTTAAAATTGCCATACAAAAAAGATTGTTGTGCAAAAAAAAAAAAAAAAAATGCTTTACAACTGCCAATTCCTGTTTAAGTTGATCTAGGCCAGAACTCACGCACAGATATTTTTTCAAACCTCCCAAGATGAGCCTGAAACAGGATAAGATTGGAAACCCCTCACCCCTCGACCCTGTGGTAACTGAGATGCTTCCTAGTTTTCAGAGTCTATCTCCTTTCAAAAGAGGGTTCCTTGGTGCCTGCTAAGAAGGTATTTTCTTGCTCATATAAAGTCTGGCATCTTTGGTATTTTGTTGTGAACAGGAAGTGGCCACTTCTTTGCTGTTGGTTCTGCTTGCTTCCTGCTTCTCTGACTCATGCTGTAATTTGGGCTGAGGAGGTCTATGAGGTGTATTCCTGCCCAGGCTGCCACCCGATCCAGGCAGCCACCATCCTGATGTATGTGATGCCTGTTCTCAGGCAACATCCCCTGCTCCCAACCCTCTCTGACCTCAGGACATAGTGAACCATCAGAGTGGGTCACCTTGTGCCCCCTCATCTCCCTGTCTGTGGCACATAGTACAATCCCTTTAGGGTTATGTATGAATGTGGCCCTTGCTCAAATGGGGCAGTTCTGCAAGGCAGCCCACTGGCCTTCAGCTAATCAGCACATATCAACAAAATGAAAGCCATTTCTTTTCCACACCCTCCTGGAGACTTCCAGCTCAGTTTTCTGGTCTGTGACACACACCACACAGCTTCATGCCAACATTGCACACAGCACTTAAACCAGTGCCTGCTACCTACACATGCTGGTGAGAAGTGAACCTTCAGTCCATGACCCAGAATCAAACTCACATTTTGTGGATTCCCTTGCAGGACACCCAACCCCTAAAGGAACAGATCACACGGAAGACCCCTGGCAGGGAACAGTTCAGTGCCAACCCTAACCCAAAAATGTTGTTCTGCCCCAGAAGACAAACTTCCATCTGTCTCTGTACCTCTTCACCATGGGAGGGCAGGACAAGAGGACACACGGGTGCAACAGCAATGGCCTCTTGGCACACCCTGCACTGGGTTGGGTTGCTAGTGCCATTTCTGTTCACCTGAGTGTCCTTTCATTCTCCCTTGTTCACAGACACCTCAAATCTAGATCCCTTTTCAGTTACTGTCCCAGTTCAGTTCCTGTCTTCATCTCATATTCATTTTGTGGAGGGTGGGAACAGGGTAAAGAAGGAAACTTTTCAGGAGAGGTAGGAGTCATAGAGTCCCCAACATGACTTTTGCCTCCAGTCTGGAGATTTTGGTTTTAGAAGCCTTAAGAGTTTAGCTGCTTTTGGATCTTTGCATTTTGAGGCATCCCAGCACCTGTGGTCATGACAAATTTTCTACGTGGATTTAGTTTTGTTTTGTTGTTGTTGTGTGTTTTGTTTTTCTTTCCATTTTTAGCATCTTGGTCTACCTTGACAAATCAAATAGATTCCCAAATTATATAAATATTATTCATCAATAGAGGAGGGTGGAGTTAGAGAACAAGAGCATGGATTCACACCAGGTGGCATTATGTAGCAGAATAGGAAGCTGGAATTATTTCTATGGTTAATTTTAGCAAAGCAGAGAGAAACGCTTGTCGTTGACAGAGCAGATTTAATTCCAAACTCTCTTCTTGCTGTGATGGGAAAGCCCAGTTTAGTAGCCCCTTCCCAAATGGAGCTCAGCGTCAGGTTTTATGATTTCAGCAACAGAATTCACAAATTCTGTAGGATTGCTTATGCCATGAAACCAGAGAAACAGAGAAGATTCACACTAAGTATCAGGAGATCCCTCCTGACACAGACTGTTCACACATGTTCAGAGTTAAGCTGCTTTGACCACTTGTCTGTCCAGTTCCTAAACTGTCCACCCATCTCAGTTAATTATATCACCTTCCATGAGGACCTGAATTGGTTCACTCAAACTCAATCCATCTCACTGCCTTCTAGTAGCAAAGCTGGAAACTACATTTCCCAGGCTCCTTTGCTGCTAGGGTTCCATGTTCTTCACTGAGTAATTACCTGAGGCTTAAATTTGGATGTGAGTTAAGTGGAGACAATACAGGATATGAGATATGCCTTTTTACCATGCTGATTTGAGCCAAAGTGGTATAATTCTAGAGTTAGCAACTGTAGCAGTGGTTTCTCCATTTATGTCGCAATGGGCAAAACGTGCGACTTATGCAGTAGAGGGGGAGAAATAAAGAATGTCCAGGCATTTCTTCCATTTTCAATGCTTTATTCACTCAAACCACTCAATATAATTTCAATTTATAGGTTCTTAATCAAGAAACTGACAATCCTTAATGCTACGTGCTGCAATAGACATAATCAATTCACAGCAAACAATTCTAGATTGATTCTAAGCACTACAAATACACTTAATCATGACAGGGTCATGACAGACATTCCCTCTGCATGCTAAGCTCAAGTGTCAGATCAGAAGTCTCAAGTCTTAGGCTCTAAGTTCAGCAGATGCACACACCTCAGACCATGGTGATCAGATCAGGAACCAAGGCAGACTTCTCCTGGAGTGGAGCTGATGGCTGGCTGAGGAGGCTGTTATAGGAAAAAGTCCTTTTCTCACCAGAGTCATGAGGCTGCTGTAGAAGATGAGAAGAGTTGGGATATCAGTCTAGGTCCTCATCAGGCTCTCTAGCTTGTGTGCATCAGTGTCGCCTGGCTGAATGTCTGTTCGTTTGTTCCACCATTTATACTAAATTTTTAGCTTCTGGCCACCCTTCAAACCCTATCAGCTGCCACTGGATTTCTCCGTGATGTCATTTGCCCTGAGGTTAAACTATCTGGTCTGGTGGTCCCCACCTTGATTTTCTTGCTTCTCTATCTTATCTGAGTGAGGGCAACATGCCAGAGACTTCACTCTGAGTTTGTCAGTGTGGGGAGAAGTGACTTGTTTGTGCCTGAGAGCCATACATGCCTGGTGAGACTGCAGGTTTCGAACTGGAGTTTTAAAATGGAGTTTCTTAGGCTCAGGCCTAAGTCCATCCTTACAAACTAGTATGTGGCTTCCTAGTCATGACTGAAGCAGTTGCTCAAAGAATTTTAGCCCAAGAGTTAAGTTCTTCAGCCCTCACAAAGAGTCTATCCATGAGCTTCTTGATACTTGTTATTAATTCATTTCTGCTCCGACTAGCAGGAGTATGTTCTTCTCTGTAACTAAGCCTTGAATGCTGATAAACTGCCTGTTAGTCTGAACTAGACATTTAATAAGTTTCCTAAATTCCTCTTTCCCTCACTCTCCATAGCCAATTAATCCACAAATACTATCTAAATGAGTTGTCTTATGGACTGGGGTTGGGGTTCAGTGGTAGAGTGCTCACCTAGCATGTGTGAAGCACTGGGTTTGATTCTCAGCACCACATATATATAAATAAAATACAGTCCATCAACAACTAAAAAATATATTTTAAAAAATTAAATTGTGTTAAAGAAAAAAATTATTCTGACATTCATCAAAATGATAAGGAAAACTATTCAGGACTATTCCAATAGTTGTCAAAACTATCACATTAGTCTACTGTGAATTCCACAAAGACAGCTAGAAATTCATAGAAAATCAGTAGAATAAGCAGGTAGAAAATTGCTAACAGGAGACAAGGGTAGGGGGAATTTTGATAAGCCAAGTTAATAGGATTCTGGCCAAAGGCAAGCTAAGGTAATCAGGGAGGAGTTAGGTTTTTTTATCTGATACCAAGACTGATTAAATATGGAGAGTAGAGGGATTCTTGGTGCAGACAGGCCAAAGTGCTCAGATGCCAAGGATAAGAGAGAAGGAACTGGATCAGATATCAAGGATGGAGAATTTCTGCTAAACTGATTCATCAGGATTCTTGCTACAAATGAACTATGTGGGCCTAGCAAGGAGGCCAAAGTTGAGCCCTATTTTCAAAAAGATTCAGGTTAAAAGAGATTTTGTCAGTTTGTACATGTCAAAGTTCTCAGCATAAAGTAACAATTGGTTTTACTACTTTCTTTGCCCTTCCCTATTTTGCTAATACCTTAGATCAGGCTTCTAGAGAGGAGAAATCTTAAAGGATTCAGGAACTGAAGATCAGAGTACCTGGAGCAGGGCAATCCAGGGCAAAAGGTCAGAGATGTAGACGCTAACTTCTGCCACGCTGTGTGGATCATGTTAAGGATTCTGTATCTTATTCTAGGGAAAATGGGAAAGCCATTGAAATGTTTTCAACTAGGAAGTGACATGACCTAGTTTATATTTTACAAAGAATTCGGTGGTTATAATAGTAACAAAAACTGCATGGTAGTGGCACCAAAACAGATTGTAGACCAACGGTACAGAATAGGGGACACAGAAACTAACCCACAAAATTACAATTATTTTATATTAGACAAAGTTGCCAAAAACATGCACTAGAGAAACAAATGGTGCTGGGAAAACTGGAAATCCATATGCAACAAAATGAAATTAATCCCCTATCTCTCACTATGCACAAAACTTAACTCAAAATGGATCAAGGACCTAGGAATACAACCAGAGACCCTGCGTCTAACAGAAGAAAAAGTAGGCCCTAATCTTCATCATGTGGGATTAGGCCCCAACTTCCTTAATAAGACTCCTATCCTATAGCACAAAAATTAAAACCAAGAATCAATAAATGGGGTGGAATCAAACTAAAAAGTTTTTTCTCAGCAAAAGAAACAGTCTGTGAGGTGAACAGAAAGCCTATATCCTGGGAGCAAATCTTTACCCCTCACACAAAGATAGAGTACTAATCTCTAGGGTATATAGAGAACTCAAAAAGCTAAGCACCGAAAAAACAAATAACCCAATCAACAAATGGGCCAAGGACCTGAACAGACACTTTGCAGAAGAGAATATACAATCAATCAACAAATGTACGAAAAAATGCTCATCATCTCTAGCAGTCGGACAAATGCAAATCAAAACTACTCTAAGATATCATCTCACTCCAGTCATAATGGCAGCTATTATGAAGACAAACAATAAGTGTTGGTGAGGATGTGGGGAAAAAGGTACACTCATACATTGCTGGTGGGATTGCAAATTGGTACAGTCAATATGGAAAGCAGTATGGAGATTTCTTGGAAATCTGGAAATGGAACCACCATTTGATCCAGCTATCTCTCTCCTTGGACTATACCCAAAGAACTTAAAAAGAGCATACTACAGGGACACAGCCACATCAATGTTTATAGCAGCACAATTCACAATAGCTAAACTGTGGAGTCAACCTAGATGCTCTTCAGCAGATGAATGGATCAAAAAAATTTTACTCAGCAATAAAAGAGAATAAAATCATGGCATTTGCAGGTAAATGGATGGCACTGGAGAAGATAATGCTAAGTGAAGTTAGCCAATCCCAAAAAACAAATGCCCAATGTTTTCTCTGATATAAGGAGGCTGACTCATAGTGGGGTAGGGAGGGGAAACGTGGGAGGAATAGATGAATTCTAGATAGGGAAGAGGGGAGGGAAGGAAAGGGAGGAGACAGGGAATTAGCAAGGATGATGGAATGTGATGGACATCATTATCCAAATTACATGTATGAAGACATGAATTGGGTGTCAAATCTACTTTATATACAAACAGAGATATGAAAAATTGTGGTATATATGCGTAATAAGAATTGTAATGCAAAAAAAACAAAGTACATATATAAAGACATGAATTGGTGTGAACATACTTTATATACAAAGATATGAAAAATTGTGCTCTATATATGTAATAAGAATTGTAATGCATTCCACTGTTGTGTATTTAAAAAAAAATAAAATCAATTAAAAAAAAAGAATTAGGTGGGTTTATTTCCATGACTGGATGAGGGGGAGAAGTCAGAGCAGTGGAATAAGCAGCAAAGATCTTTCCAGATCAACACCTAAAGCTCTTCTTCATTCTTTTATGATCTCTAGGGGGGAAATAGCGACTGGGAAGAGAGTCTTATTAACAGCAGCAATAAATAGAATAAAAAGCCTAGGGATATACTAAACAAGAAATAAGAAAGATTTATACAGGGTAGATTGTAAGGTTTTAATGTCAAGCATACAAAAATTGTATAAGTTAAGAGAAAATATTTATAAGTAGGAAAACTCAATATCTCAAAGACACCAGTTCTCTCCAAATAGATGTACAGTGTCAATGAAATTCCAACCAGTAGTTCAACAGTTAAGGTTTTTTTCATTTATTACTTTTGTTTTTGTTTTTGCTTTTTATGTTGGCAGTCACATGAAAGGAAAAAATTATTTAAAGGACCAAGAAACTTTAGAAGTAAAAACAATGTACATATGCCCTACAAGGTATCCAGACAGTGGCTAGGTGTATAACACAGTAGTAGAGTCCAGGATTAGCATGTGCAAGGCCCTGGTTTCAGTCCCTACCATAGAAAAAGAAAAAAGAGATGTCAAAGCAATCCAAAATTACAAAGACTTAAGTAATGTGGTATTGACAGCATAGCAATTACTCCAGGAAGAGGTATATTACCGCAGTCTGGCTGGGCACAAGATCACGAGCCACTCACAGCTTTGTAGATTCAAACAGCAATTCTTTATTCCCGAACTCACACCGGCCCTGTACAATCACGTTCTGGGGAAATCCAAGTTCTGCCTGCGGATTCACGTCCCAAAATACTTTCTCAATTCCACGAGAACTCAACGGGAACTCAGGCAGCAGGATACGCCCTATTCCCAGCAGGAATAACCTTAAACCTGGAACTGCCTTAAACCCAAATTGTCCTAAACTGGGAATTCCCTAAACCCAAGGAGCGGGATACTTCCTAAAACCTGCAGGATACACCCTAAACCTGGATCCACCCTGGTCCTTGAGCAGGGTCACCTTCTCAAACATACATGCAATGTCACAGCGAATGTCCAAGGCAAGTCCATTTCCACGAGTCCTTCCTCTAAGCAATATGGGGTACGCTGGCAAGGAAATTTCGATGTGTTATTCCTACTTGGCAATGGCCCTCAGCAGTATATAAAGTAGCTGAATAGAATAGAGAGTTTCAAACAGAACTATACATCTTTATGAAAATTTAGAATAGAGTTTAGGAAGTGTTTTAAATCAATGAAGAAAGAATGGCCTGTTCAATATACAGCATTTTGATGACTGGCTAACCACTTGAGATAGCTTTATCTCAACTATGCATAAAAATAAACATTAGCTGAATAAAGTATCCAATTCAAAAACAAAACTATAAAAATATTAGAAGTTTTATCATCTTTGAATCATAATCAGGACAAATCCCAACACCTGGAAGGAAGATTGACAAATCAGAATTCAGAAAAGTTAAAACCGCTGGAAGATAAATTATCATGAAATAAAGATAAAAAAAAAATTGATAGACTGGGAAAATATTTGCAATATACAGGACAGATTAATATCCATAACTTAAAAATCACCTTCATGAATCACTAGAGGAATGGGTATGACTCTACATCATGTACAACCAAAAGAATGTGAAGTTATATGTGGGAAGCCATTCTCGCACGTGATTGGCACCTCCCTGATTGGGTGTGAGGCGTTCTGGCCAAACTGTGTGGGAGCTATCCCAGCCCTCTCCAGGTTCGAGAGCCTGTCCATGTGGGGGTGTGACTGACCACTGACCCTGAGGCCAATCACTGACCCCCTGACCTTGGAATGCTGCCCCCCTCGACCTTCATTGGATGGAATTTTCCCCTGAATTTCTTGTTCCCCAATAAAAGGCCATCCTCTGGCATGCTCACTCTCTCTCCTGCTAGTCCTGAGTAAGCCTTGCTGCCCCACCAGGTGGCTTGAGGCAGGAGCCAGAGGGGAGAGCCTTCTCGGACCTGGTCATAGAAAAAGGTAATTGAGTCTTTGTGTGTTTATTTTTGATCTCACTAGTTAACTTCTATGCCATGATTCTCTTTAATGAAACCAGTGTACTGGTCGCCTAGTGGAGTTATACTCCATTTATTTATGATGTGTCAAAATGCATTCTACTGGCATGTATAATTAGAATAAATTAAAAAATGAATCACTAGAGAAAACAATTTCAATGTATAAAAAGGCTCTTATTAGAAGATATCACATGGATATTTTATTTAATCTCACAAAGAATCAAAGAGGTACACATTTACTGAAAGAGGTGAATGATATTGTGAGATAAAATTGGCAGGGGAAAGGATGTTCTCATATAGTTACCCTTTTTGGCTGAGAAATTTAGTACTATCTATTGATATTTTAATTGAAAACATACTTTAAATTTTGGTTATCTGTTTTACAACACTAGATGATACCTGGGATAGATAAATTGATACCTGGAAGCAGGGTACTGCCATAACAAACAACGAAATTGTTGGAGAGACTTTGGAATCAGGTAGTGAATAGAAACTGGAGATTCTGAAGACATGAATAAAGAAAGTGTGAAATACATTGAAAAGACTTTTAGTGGAAGCATAGACTTGAGAAGGCTCACTTAAAGGACAGTAAAAAAGCCAGGTGTGGTAGTGTACACCTATAATCCCATTTCTCAGGAGGCTTAGGCAGGAGGATCACAGGTTCAAAGCCAGCTTCAGCAGTTTAGAAAGGCCTGAAGCAATTTAGTGAGACCCTGTCTCACAATAAAAATATATAAAAAGGGCTAGGGATGTAGCTCAGTGGTTAAGTGTCCTTGAGTTCTATTCTTCCTGGTCCCCCCACCCCTGCCAAAAAGAGCGGGGGTTGGGGGGGAGTGAGCACAAATAAGGAAAAACTTTCTGGCAGTTGAAGGAAATGAAATCTTTATTATGTCATGGCAGAAAGCTTAACAACACAGCAACCTGAAGTCATGCAGAAAGTAGACACACCTACCTAATGAATTGGTAGTTGAAGGAGATTTCTAGCTAGATCTAAACATGAAAACCAAGCTGGGCATATGAAATTCTTTACTACTTCAGAAACATATTCCTGGTGCCTCAGAATACCCTTTTTTTCAGATGGGGGTGTTGAACCCAGGGGTGTTTTACAACTGAACCACAACCCCAGCCCTTTTTATTTTTTATTTAGAGGCAGGGTCTCACTAAGTTACTGAAGACCTCACTAAATTGCCAAAGCTGCCTGTGAACCTACAATCCTCCTACCTCAGCCTCCTAGTCACTGGGATTACAGGTGCACGCCACTGCACCTGGCCAGGATACCTTTTGATCAAGCAAAAAGTCACCTAAATATTGTATATATTAAGATAATAATAGTAAATATTAAAATTAGTAAATAGTAATTTATAGTTGAAAGGAAAGCAAGGAACTGGGAGACGGGCAAGCAAGAAATGAAAGACTGGAGACCAGGCAGAGATACACACAAGAGTTTATTTGTCAGAGCTGACAGATAAGGGCCATCTCTCCATAGATGGACACAGGCAAAACAACTCCACAGGATTGGAGTTCAGGACTTTCATGGGGCAAGCTCAGAGATTAGAGCCCGCCCGGTGGGTCCTAATGCAGGCAGTTACGGGTGGGGTTGGTATGAGGGCAAGGGCCTCGTGAACCTTTCTCAGATCCGCCTACGGGGCCAGAAAACAAAATCACTTAAGATGGTAGTCCAGATGCTAACCAAAGACCTTTCAATAGTAAATAGTTAATTATTATTATTATTTTATAATTATTGCTATTATTATTTTGGTGCTTAGGATTAAACCCAGGGCCTCTCCACTCAATCATACCCCAGCTCTACCTAAATATTTTAGGAATAATCCTGACAAATCCTCTCAAACAATATGGAACATCTTGAAGAGATCTGTGGATGTGGTTTTTGTCTAATGGAATGAGTCACACAGGAGATTCACATGGAGCCAACAAAATTTTTAATAAAATTACATCAGCAGAGACACTGCCAGCTTGAACTGAAAGGTACAGGGGCACTACTGACTAAAAAGAGGTCTTTGTCCTTAAAGTTCTCCAAGAGGCAAGGCTGAGAAACCTGCAACACAGTCTATCCTCATGAAAAAGAAGACTGACTCAGCAAGCAGAACGGCACAGAGCATGGAGTCAGGAGTCACAGAGAATTATTTCCAGGATGCTACAGTTTGGATCTTAAAGCCCCTGCACCCAAAAGCCTGATGCTTTAAAGGCTTGGTTGTCAGCCTGCAGCACTGTCGGGAGATGGCCTCTAGTGGAAAGAACTTAAGTCATTGAGAGTGTACCCTTGAAGAGGATATTAGAACCCAGGCCCCTCCTGCCACTCTTTCTTCCCAGCCATTGTGAAGTGAACAGATCTCCACCATGGGTTCCTACCATGATATATTGTGCTGCCACAGGCCCAAAGCAACAGGGCCAAATGATCATGGTTTGAAACCATGAGTCAAAATAAACCTTCCCTTCTTATAAGTTCATTATCTCAGGTATTTTTATCACAATGATGGAAAACTGATTAATACAAAGCTCTGGATTCTATCAAGGAATCCCCAGCATTCACCTGGCTTAAATTAGAATTGCTACAGACATGTTTGTGCCTCCATTTCCCTCCCATTTTGAGCAGGAATGTCCACATGGTTATCCTATGCCCATCCCATAATTGTATTTTGAGTGTGTGGGGTGAGGGGAGGCAAATAATTTGTCTCTTTAGATTACAGGTTTTCAAATGAAGAAGAATTATATTTGAGGTGCTCTATTTCAGGAACTACATCTTATGAGTTTCAACCACATCCTGATGTAATTTACATGCTGATATTCTGGATTTCAAGCTGATGCACCAGAGAGATGAGATTTTGAGGATTCTTGGGAGAAAGGGATTGAGTTTTGTATATGGGAAAGAATATAAATAGTTTGTGGTCGATAGTTTGACTCCTCCCTTCAAAGAGTGGATCCTAATTCTCTTGAATATGGGCTATGATTTGTGATTTGCTTCTAAGGAACAGAATGTGGTAGAGACGATGTATGTCACTTACAAAACTAGGTTATATGAAGGTGTTATGCTTGGTCTCCCCCCACCCCCTACCCCATCATCAGTTGCTCTGGGGAAGCCAGCTGCCATGTAGAGTACACACAAGAAGTTCTTAGGAGAGGCTCATGTGGTTGGTAAGTTAACTGAGGCTGTTAGCCAGCAGCCATCAAGCAACTGAGGTGTCTTGTCAACACTCACATGTTAGTTTGGCAGCATACTGTCCAGCGCTAGCCAAACCTTCAGAAAAGAACCTCGGGCTGGGGTTGAGTCTCGTGTGAAGCACTGGGTTTGGTCCTCAGCACCACATAAAAATAAATAAATAAAATAAAGGTATTGTGTTCATCTACAACTAAAAATATACATTAAAAAAATAGAAAAGAACCTTTAGGTTGGGGTTATAGCTCAGTGATTGATAGAGCACATGCTTAGCATGCACAGAGCCTTGGTTTCTAACTCTAGCATGTTTATTTATAAAAACAAATTTTTAAAAAGAAAAGTACCTTCAGATGACTTCAAACTCATAAGAGACTCTAACCTAGACTCACCCGACTAAGACTCCTGAATTCCTAACCCACAAAAACTGTATAATATTTATTACCTTTTCATTTATTGTTGTTTCAAGTTCTTTGGTTTTTTGAGTAATTTGTTACACAGCAATAGATAATTAATATACAAATTGAAGTTGTCATTACACATTTGGTAATTGTAACAAGAATTAGAGATGGAATTGAAGCTGGGGGACAAAAGGCAGTTAGTGTAGATAATAAATAATTGGGTCCCATCAGGAAGATGGAGGCCAGTTCATCAGGAAAAGAAATCAAAAGCTCCAGAGACCATCCCCCTCCTCCTCCTCTGACCTGTTACCAAGGTGACCTGCTTCCAGGGAATTGTTCCTCCCTGGAAGGAGTTGTTAATCAATGCCTCCTGGGCCCTTGGATCTCTTCACCTTCACTTTTTGGCTCACCTTTTTGGCCACTGGCCATGTATACAGGATGGGAGAAGAGAAGCCATGAGAACAAAGGAAATCTAAAATGTATAAAAGGGGCAGGACACCCCCACTTCTTTGGATACAAGCTCTGGGTCCCCTTCTCTATGGAGAAGTCTATCTCTGTTCTATCCTTTAAATAAAACTTGCTTTCTACACTTGCTTCAGCATTTCTCAAGTGTTCAACCTTCACATCTAGGGAAATGGAACTCAGCCCTAATTGGTTCGCATCATCACTAATGGAATATTTGGAGGTCCCACCAAGATCATCACCAAGGTAAGCTCCTCACACACAGCCCACATCTTTCTGAGGTCTTTCTGACTCTTTCTTTCTAGAGGACAATAATGGGCACCTGTCGGAACCGCCCTTCCGACAGAGGTTGAGGAGAATCACTAGACCAGCTAGTAAGTGTCTCCAGGCTGAGCGAGAGGGTAAGTGTCGCGACCCGGCCCGCCACCCAGCCTGGCAAAAATCACACCGAGTTGGGAGTTGAGTCAGCCGAGATGGCGCAGCAACTCAGTTTTTTGTGGAGGGAGAGGACTTATATAGAGAGAGGAGAAGGGGGGGGGGGGCAAAGGCAGGGGCCAATCAGAGATCGGAGAGTCCCCCATGTTGGGGTAGCTTAGGCACCCCAGTTACAGAAACAGAGCCCCGTTACCCTAGTTACAGAAACAATACCCCATTAGGTATGTGTGCCCCGTTGCTGGGGAGTTATTCTTTGTGTTTGCGGAAGCCATATCTTGGGGCCATTCAGGCACGTATATGGAAGCCATTTCTCAAGCTCTAACTGTCATGTACATGGATAATCACAAAACCAGAATCACAAGACTGGGGATTTCCCAACAGTGGTTTTTCCTCCTCTTTCCCCAGCAATTGCATTTCTGTGGTCAGCAGAGGTCCCAACAGGCACCCATGGGCAGTTAGTGAAAGCTGCCATTCTGTAAGACAAGAGTGAGAGGATTCCAAGCCTATGCAATTCCAAATCACTGTTCTGTGGGCCAGGCATATTGAGTTCTGCCAAAGCCACTTCCCACTATTCTATCCAGGCTCAGAGATCATTGAGTGTGAGTACACAGTGTCTTTAATCCTGGTCTACCTTTGGATGCATGGAGATGGACAAAGGGTTGGAACAATTGTTGAGTTCTGGCCTGGGCCACTCCCAGATGAACCCCACAGGTTTCTTCTCCTGACTCCTCTCCCAAATGCCCCAATGGAGTATCCTGCAGTGACTGGTCAATAAACTGCATTGAGCAAAAGGGCCAAATGCATGCCTTCGAATGAGCCTTGCTGCACTCTTCCATGCTCATACATCTTGAGCACTCCCCTCCCCTCAGATCAGACCCTAGCTGTTCAGACTCTAGGGTTGAGAGAGGGACATGGAATTGTTCATAAGGAAGTGCCTGGATTCCCTTTGTTCACAGCTTTTACAAGCCTGTATAGATTCTCTCCATGGTTGTCCCTATGTGCTCTGCTAGTTTTTTTTTTTTTTTAACTGCAAAAATAGAGATTTATACCACAGTCCTCTGAAGATTCCTTTGGCCCACATCAAGCATAAACTCTTTATTCCAGCCTTTACCCCTAGTGTTCTTCTGCTCCCAAACATGGTCTCAATACCAACTCTGTATCTGATAGAGAATCATGGCCATCAGAGGAAAATATAAATTTTAACACCATTTTATAGCTCAGACTGTTCTGTAAAAAGCAAGGTGATAGTCCAAGGTTCCAACCTTGTTTAATACGACCCAAATTATGCCAAAAATGTAAATTAGACTCAGCTATGATCCCCCATTCTAAGTGAAATCAAATTTCCCCTTCCAAAATTTTATTAGCTAATGGGAGGCTCAACAAAGACTGATCAAAATTCCTTTCTCAAACAGGTCACATGTTCTCCTCAGGGAATCAAAAGTCACATGGTTAAGGTGGATAATCTGAAGGCTTACATCCTTTTCATGGCCACCATGAAAAAGCACATGGGTCATGACCAAGCTAGTAAGGCAGCATTTATATCCAGAGGTCACACATAGAAGGAGGAGCAGAACTACTGACCACTAGAGGCTGCAGGAGCTAGAGGCTCTGGCATTGGGGAGATATCCCCTAGTCAAAGAGACAGTTCCTTCGTGCAAGCACTTATGGGTTCTGTCCTCTTTTACTCAGTTCATGTTCATGTTTTTCAGAAGAGAGCCTTGTCCTCAAAAGTAATGGGAGATGATATCTCAAAATTTTCTGCATCCAAACTTGGCCTGATTACCAACTGGGGAAATGAAAAGATTGTTAAAAGGCCCTCAAAATAACAGCTTTCTCTAGTTAACTTCAGCCGGATCTCTATATCACCAAGGCTTACATTTAAATTAAATTGTGGAGGCCTGCAGGTTTTTCAGGGCTTGCAAGACTCAGCAAGGAACCAACTTGGGACAAAAGGAAATCCAGGCTACTTGTGGCTGGCTATCTTACCTTGTTGTTTCTTAACAAGTTCTTCCCTAAACATTACCACACATAAAAATGGAATGATCAACTCTTCTTTACCTTGAGTATCTTTACTCAAGGATTTCAGGATTCTCTCTCCTCCTTTCAATATCTGAACTCACTCTAATCTGAGCCAAAACGTGAACTCTGATCTCATAACGGATGTTTCTTTTTTTCTCAGAACTGCTGTTTTTTAAATTATACATTTTTGAGTTCATGGTTTTATGGTGAATTAATGTTTGATTCTGCACACCTAAATTAAAATATTTTTCTGATCAGTCTTATTTCATCTAACTATGGTGGTTTTTACACTCTGTTTTTGTTCATTAGCCAATTTTCTTTTTTTTTATTTATTTATTATTGGTCTTTCAAAATATTACATAGTTCTTAATACATCATATTACACGGTTTGATTCAAGTGGGTTATGAACTCCCACTTTTACCCCGTATACAGATTGCTGAATCACATCAGTTACCCTTCCATTGATTGACATATTGCCTTTCTAGTGTCTGATGTATTCTGCTGTCTGTCCTATTCTCTACTATCCCCCCTCCCCTCCCCTCCCTTCCCCTTTTCTCTCTCTACCCCTTCTACTGTAAATCATTTCTTCCATTTGTATTATCTTGTCTTACCCCTCCTTTCCTCTTATATGTCATTTTGTATAACCCTGAGGATCGCCTTCCATTTCCATGCGATTCCCCTTCTCACTCCCTTTCCCTCCCACCTCTCATCCCTGTTTAATGTAAATCTTCTTCTCAAGCTCTTCGTCCCTACCCTGTCCTTGTTTACTCCCCTTATATCAAAGGAGTCATTTGGTATTTGTTTTTTAAAGATTGACTAGCTTCACTTAGCATAATCTGCTCTAATGCCATCCATTTCCCTCCAAATTCTATGATTTTGTCATTTTTTAATGCAGAGTAATACTCCATAGTGTATAAATGCCACATTTTTTTTATCCATTCATCTATTGAAGGGCATCTAGGCTGATTCCACAGTCTTGCTATCGTGAATTGAGCTGCTATGAACATCGATGTAGCAGTGTCCCTGTAGCATGCTTTTATTAGGTCTTTAGGGAATAGACCGAGAAGGGGAATAGCTGGGTCAAATGGTGGTTCCATTCCCAGCTTTCCAAGAAATCTCCATACTGCTTTCCAAATTGTCATTAGCCAATTTTCAAGAGAAAATTTTTCAACACATTGGAAAAATTTCCTCTTTCAAGATCCTAAATAGACAATAGACGTGATGATGCTGGAAATAAATTTAATAGAGGCTTTAATAAATATGGGTAACAGTGCAGTGGAGATCTACCTACTTTTAGCTACAAGGTCTTTGTTTCTTGATTGCTTTGTGCACGTTTGCACACTTCTGTATGGTGTTGTTGTGTCTACATGTGCTTGTGTTCCTGGATCATATATATGGTATCAAAATTGGCATATAGATAAATGAGTGCTCATAAATTATAATTTAAATGAAAATGGATCCAAATACTTTCTGTTCATGTGACTTAATAAAGGGGCTCAATTAGGTTAAACAGATGAGAGTACATATGTCTTTAAAAACACTAACTCACAAGTTTTTCTAAGTGGCCAGACAACTAATATAGTGTTGGTTTCTAAAAAATGTGTAGAATGTATTATCCATTGCTTCTAGGATTTTTCTTCAATGGAGAAGAAATGGCTGGTACTATGAAGTACACTTGTCTGATGTCTTGGTTTTTACAGTTAAAGATGAGTAAATTAGATTTAACATCAATGGAAAGTTTCAGCTGTGTTTCAATTAAAGTACCATAAAAATATAAAAGTATTTCATCTTATTAAAGTGAAGTAATTTGTCTAAATTCAAAATTTCATAAGGGTTTTTTTCAGAATGTGAATTTTTAAAAAGTTTCAATAGCTAGGAAAGAGATAAGAAGGTTCTAGCCATGGAAATATATTTTAGTATGAAAAGCAGAAGAAAAAAGGAAATGTTTGTGGATGAGAAAGTATTTTGTGTGGTAAAGTAAAGTTGCAGGATGTCTAAACAGTTTGTGAAAAGTTTGTGGATGGTAAACTTCAAAGTTTGTGTGTAACTAAATTGGTTACATATATAACTAGCATAATCAGTCAAAGTTATTTAAGGCTTTTTCCTAAGGTCAAATATTAATGTACTGATATAAACCAAAGTTTGATCCTCTATGGGTTAAAGAAACAAAAGATTTCTTAAAACATTAATCTGCTCTTGTCTATCAAGATAATTTCTTGCGTCTGTTAAGTTTTATTATTTAGAAAAACTAGTTTTATAGAAATTAGGGTTTATACAAATCTGATTAAACAACAACTGTTATTTTAGAGTATTACACTATATTACAGTCCATATTTTTCTTTAAAAACTAAATTTGGTTAATATTAAAACATCAGTGTAATCATAAAATTGTTAGTGGCTTCTTTGTCATATCTTCCAACTATATAAGACTTTAAAATATAAGATTTAGAAGAACATTTTACCAACCTATTGTTCTTCAAACTAAGGTTTAAAGTAAAAATTTGGAATTATGGAAATAGTATTTCTTGGTTCATAGTTAATATACAAACCTTAATCCTGTTAATTTCATTTTATAATTTTCTTGTAAACTTTAACTCTATTGCCTTACAGAAGTGTAACTTCTAATATAACAACCTGAGTAAATTTGAGATAATAGGCCATCATCTATAGACAGACAGGATGTTAGGCTAACTTCCAGTACTTATACCAACCCCAATAAAATAGAAGGGGTAAATGACTATAAAGTTATAGACATTAAAGTTAAAACCCAGTACTTTTACTTTAAGATTGGTAAAACTGGCTTGCTAGATATTTAAGACCAAAGCTTAGAGATTAAAGTTAAAGAATAAAAGAGCCAAGAAAGAAACTAGACAACATTTGATTCTTACCCTTTGAGTCAGCTTAAACTCAGGGAATAAGGGAACTTCTTTAAGGGCTTTGCAACTCTGAGCCACATGACTTTCCAATCAGGGAGATCCTAGAGAATAGAAAGCTGGCCAGTGCACACGATGCAAAAGAGGAGGATCATTGGAGAAGGGAGACATCCCTGATACTTCCAAAGGAAACCACATGGTCAGCAAAACCCTGACCTATCCTGGCAGATGGCACTAGAGAAGCTTAGAGGCTGCTTTCAAGTTCCCAAAAGTGACCCCTGAGGGAACTCAGCTGACTCTTAACAATTGATAGGTACAAGGTCAATTCGACCAACTTGGTCTTAAACACCTAGCAAAACATTTCTAACCAAAGCACAGCCACTCTGGGCATTTAAAAGGAAAAACAATAGTTCTTTTAATGTAACTTAAGGTGTCTACTTGTGTCAACCCCACCAAGAGTAAGTAAGACTGGAGGCTACAAAAGATGGATTCTTAGACAGTAGTGCCTGATAAGTATGAAAAGAGAGACTACCAGAGTGAAAAGTCTTTTAGGCCTACAAATCTTCTTAATCTTCTAAACAGGTTGGCTTGATCAGTATCTGATAGAATGATTATTTATCCCTAAGTAACAGAAATAAAGTTATCTCTACTAAGCACAGAGGTTATGCAATAAAAAGGTATTTTGTAAAAACCAGATGACATTAGATAGCTTAACTACATCTTATGGGGGCATTTTTATAGTATAAAAACTAAGTGTTGTGATAACTCTGGCAATGTTAAAGATTTATATTCCCAAATAAAGGCCTTGTCCTCACCGGCCTTGTGATGGAAAAAATTTCTTTGCTCTTGCACCTCCTGGTGCGAGATTAATGATTTATATCATCTTCATGACATTCATTGGCATGTTCCAGATACTGCAACATTTATTTTGTATCAATCTCATTCCAGTACTTATGTCTTTTTGTTTCTCTCATAGAAGCAAACCCCGCCGCCCCCCACCAGATGACTTTATAACCAGTTCTTTCCAAAACAGACTTTTGCCATGGACCCCTCAACTGATCCAAAACATTCCTAAAAGGGAAACCCAAACTGCTTGCCCCATGTCACCTCATCTCAGCTTGAAACAGCCAGAGAAGTCATGGTCCATTTTCCTCTAACAGCAGCTAGAGTTGCATTCTCAGAGGGGGCACTGAAGCCAGGGACACAAGGCAGTCAGTGTAGATAATAAATAATTGGGTCCCATCAGGGAGATGAAGGCTGGTTCCAAAGGAAAGGAAACCAAATGCTCTTCTCCCTCCCCTTCCAACCTGTTACCAAGGTGATCTGCCTCCAGGGAATTGTTCCTCCCTGCAGGGAGCTGTAAGAATAGTTAATTAATGCTGCCTGGGCCCTAGGATCTCTCCACTTTCACTTTTTAGCCCACCTTTTTGGCCACTGGTCATGTATGCAGGATGGGAGAAGAGAAGCCATGAGAACAAAGAAAATCTAAAATGTATAAAAGGGGCAGGACACCCCCACTTCTTTGGATAGAAGTTCTGGGTCCCCTTCTCTATGGAGAAGGTTTATCTCTGTTCTATCCTTTAAAAAAAACTTGCTTTCTACACTTGCCTCCTCAGCATTTCTCGGGTGTTCAATCTTCACATCTGGGAAAACAGAACTCAGCCCTGATTGATTCTCATCATCACATTACCAAAAGCTTGGTCCCATCATTCTCTGGGTCTGGATGACCTAGAGGGCAAGGGCCAAATATAGGCTGCTTTTTCCTTGACCTTTTTAATTCCTTGACTTTAGTCTACAAGATTTTGGTTTTAAACACCCAGCAGACCAGTTTAACCAGTCTTTAAGTGGAAGTAATAGCTTTTAATTTTACAGTTACCCTTTCCATTTAATTGGGGATCAATAGTAGCACTGGCAGCCTTATATCCTGTCTGTCCTGTAGATAATGGCTTACTATCTCAAATTAGTCAGGCTGTTCTAATAGAAAGAGTACCTCTGCAAAACATTAACAGGCAACAATTATAAAGTTTAAAAGGAAAATACAAAATGAAATTAACAATAGTAAAAACATATTCAGTTTATATAATAGCTGTTTTCCAAGAAACATAATTTTCATAATCTTAAACCTTATATAGTTAAATATCTCCTGTTTATTTTGAGATCACAGTAATCTTTATAACAAAAATTTGATATTTTGAACACAACTCTAAATGAGCTCAAGTCTAGACTATTTTGGAGCCATTCTAACATGGAGTAAGTTAGGAGGCAAAGCCTTATCTCAGGTAAGGTAGGGCTCTTCATAAATAGCATAATACAACATTACATCTAAAACACGAATCAAATAAAAGCTAAGAGAGCTTTTAACTTTGTTTTTTGTGAAAAAAGTAGCAAAATGCTTTCATTTATAATGTCACCTTTAAACAGATCAGACTCTCCTTATTATCTTCCAAAAATGCTTTTAAAATCCTATTTCAGTGTGAAAAGTAACACAAAATTTTACATATATTTTATTGATAACATGTCCAATTACAGAATATTAAATGATATAAATAAATCCCAACTAAATGTGCTATTTCTATAAGTCTAAAATTACCATTACAAAACTTTAATTTGGGAATACCAGCTTGATAAAGTGTTTTCCTAAGCTTTACATTTTAAAACTTATATACTGGAAGAACATGAATATATTTAATATACAAAGAAGAACTAATAGTGTCACAATTACACAGATGTCCTTATATTAACTAGGTTTAATTCTCACAGTAAAATTCAGAATCCACAGATAATTACAAGCTTGTAGAGTTTAGTCATACAAGCAAAAATCAAGGATAGCCTTAAATCTCTTATACATTTAGGAAACAGTGTTAATGATCAGAATTAGGCTTAGACAAAGAAGACAGATACAAGCTGGTTTTTCAAATGGCAGTGTGACCCCTTCATGCCAGATGCAGTTTATAAAATACAGCACTTATTGGTCAAGCCTATATGAACTTTCATTTTATAAACTTTTACGGAATATTTAGATAAAGCTCAAACATTTAGTTTCAGATATATATGCATATGTATACACACACACATATATATAAACACACACACATATATATTTTGGTTACACACACACACACATATACATACACACTGACACATACACCTATATTTAGATTATTCATGAAAATCAAGCCTTCTCAAAATTTTTAGTCATCTGTTTCTCTGACAAAGAAAAATCCTAAAAGCAATGGACATCGCACTTTAATAAATACTTTATAGCTCTCAAATCTTGCACAAATTGGTACTCATCAATGTGAGACAGGCAGAATAGGCAGAGTATTTATATCTGACAAAGCACAAAGCGGACTCAATTCACCTTTTAAACAACTGTCCAGAAGAGAATGAATCCCCATTAATGCCTCTCTCATAAGGGGTTATTTTTCCCTTTGGGGCAAATTATTTCCTCCTAAAACAAATTTTGGTTAAGATGACATTGATCACCTTCTCAGGGTCCCTTTGGCCTAAAAGGCCTCACTCACTTCTAGTGGACCTCCAGCAGAGCAGGCTGTTTTCTTTTCCTAGGAGGCACTTTTAAATGAAGCTGTTGCTTTGGGGCAAGGATGTTATCTGTACATTTTACACAACAATTTTTATCCCAGGAGAGGGATCACAGTCTGGCACACACAAAAAACTGTGCCTTAAATCTTTTTCCTTTCAGTTTGCACTCAAGGGGTTGGAACACAGTATTGTTGTTTGATCAATCTCCCTTATCGTCACCATAATGCCCTCAAATTTAAGTGAGTTCCCACTGTCAACTGTACCCAGAGACAGTGCACACAGATTTCATTTGTCTGCAGAAGCAGTGAACTGAGCCCTGTTCCCAAACTCCAATTTTATTCCCCTGCACAAAGAGTGACTGGAAAGTAGGGTAGAGGTCAGGTCCTCTCTGCATATTTCTCTATGGGGCAGCTTTCCTGGGATTCCCCACCTCCACCCCTTTATCCCTGGGACTGGTGAACCTGAACCACAGCAGGATAGTTGCAGCTGCCTGGGGCCAGGCTGAGAAGTAGTACTCAAGACTGTCAGCCTTTGGTTGAAAGGACTGAAAAAAATAAAATTAAAAAAAAAAAAATTTAAAATCCTTTCTTTTGGTGTCCTGCTATACTCACACATTATAGGCAGCACCTTTTTGCTTCCAACTTAGTATTTGACTGTTTAGACTCGTTATGTAATTGTGTACATGCTTGCACATACAGAATTTTTCACTTATTTTATCTCTGCCAGACCAACTCTAACTTCAAGATTGTACAATAATTCAGAAACCATTCAAAGACCAGATTGTTATAGTAAAACATCATCTTTTTCTTAGACAGGTTTAGATCTATAGGTGGCCCATTCAACCAAGGTCTTTCCCAAGAAACAATCTATGGGATCAACACAATATTGCCCTTGTCTTAAAGGGCCAGAAACAAATATAAACAAACAGAGACAGAGAGTGAGAAACCAGCCTCTACCTCAGAGCAAAGCCTGTCCAAGGAAGGGGGCATGACCATTGTCCTTGGAAAGACCCACAGAGCACTCCTAGGCACATACCCACCCTGCTGAGTTGTTTATCTACAAATAACAGGAGGGATCTGCAGTCAGGTGTTCCTGACTCAGTCAGGTTAGGTGAGGACCCATAGCAACCCCCTAGCAACCACCAATCAGCATGAGACAGGGAAAATACCTGGGATGCCAGATGACCCTCCCAGTTGTTTATGGTGTTGATAACATGTTGGGAAACCATGTAGTTCAGCATGTACTCCCCTCGTGGTTTAAACCAATCAGTTCAAAGGAATCCCCCTCCTGTACTAACCAATCACCATTACCCAACTTGTTCCCACCAGTGAATGTGCTAATCATGTTTTAGAGTTGTTTTATGATTTTCCTGCGGTGTGTGATGATTTGCTAAGAGATGCTATGATGTATGTTAAGTCCCTGCCTTCCCCAAAGAGTGTGTAAAACAGCTGCAAACCCTGGGCTCGGGGCCTCTCAGCATCTCCACTTGCTGTGTGCATTCGGAGGACCGAGTTAGCTCGCAATAAACACCTCTTTGCTGCTTACATCATCTTGGTCTCTGGTGGTCTTTTGGGGGTCCCGAATTCAAGCATAACAAGAGGATTCCCCCATCCATGGTCCACTAACTTTTAAAACAGATCACATAGGGAAAATTCCCCCCAAGTTTCTAACTCCCACTTACCCATGACTTCTACACCAGCCCCGCCACAGATGTTCCCATGAAGAGGGACCAGATGTTCCTACAAAGGAAAACAGATGTGTAGAATCAGGGTCGTGGTGTGCACACTGGGGGAGCTTACCAAATGGCCAAGGTGTCTTCACTGTGTTCAGTTCCCTTTTTCTGAAAGTAGACCAAAGTAGAGCAATCCAAACAGTACAGGGAAGGAAGGTGGGAGTTCCCTGAAGGGGCTTCATCAGCTCCTTGTGTAAGAGGGGTCCGGCAGAGCGTCGGAGGGAGAGACCACACAAGAGACTTACTCCATGCAATTGGCAAAAGGGGATTTATTGGGGATCCATTCCAGCGTGCTGGGGCTCCGTGCTTACTCAAGAAGGGAGAGCAGCCCAGAGCCCAGAGCAGGGGTCAAGCCGAGCTTAAGTACACTTTCTGGAGAGGGCGGTGGGCTTTGCATACATCAGAACAAATCATCACGAGGCGCGGGAAAATTGAACAACAACTCTGAGACATGATTGGCACATTCATTGGCGGGAACAGGTTGGGCGGGGGTGATTGGTCATTCCTAAGCGGGTTACACATTCAAACTGATTGGTTCGGGCCCTGTGACGAACTGTACAGGGCCCTAGGCTAAATGGCCAGTAGGGCGTTGTTTTAACTATCTCAGGAATCTGGGTGTAACAGAGGAATTTATTAATACCTAATCTTTTACATTCAAGCTTTCCAGCTTAGAAACTTTACCCTTTCACTGGGACATCTCTCAATCCCTCCCTTTTACTCACAGGAATAGCTCCTCTGGTTTGACCAGGGGCATGCTTGCTCACCTCCTAACTTTCCAGTAGTCAGCTTTCAAAAAAGTTCACCTTACATCTTCAGCATGGAAATGTGGTTGCTTGGAGTGCCAGGCCTGCCAAAGAAAGCTGGAGCGGGATCTGCTCTTGGGTCCCATGTGGGGTGCCAATTTTGTTTCTGAAAGCCTGATGCCAGTTCATGACAATTTAATAATGAGGACATGGTTTTGAGAAAAAGGAAAATGAAGGTTTATTGCTTTGCTAGCAAAGGAGCAACACAGCATACTCTTGTCCCCAGGGCTGTGGTTCTGCCCATCAGGAGGAACAGAGTTTCAGAAGAAACTCTTCAATGGTTGCATTCCAGTTGTGTTCTGGTAGGGAGGGCCCCTGATAGGGAGGGCCCAGGTGCCTTGATAGTGTGTTTGGATTCACTTGTTAATTTGGGAGCTATTCACTTCCTAGTTCCTCTGGCAGACATCTGCTTCCTGCGGTGGGTGTAAAATCAGGGTCTTGGTGTTCAAGGAAAATTAACCAGGAGAAGAAAAGATAACAATGTCTCCCTAAGCTTGTTAGGGAGGGGGAAGGGAAGAAGAGAGAAAAAACAAAACATGTCTTTTTAAAAATAAGCCTCAGCACAATGAGGGCTACATTCAAAAGGTGAAGTGGACCAATGTTACAATCACCAGGATCAGAATCTTGGAAACATTTTGCTGTTACTCTTTAATTGATAATAAACGTGGCAGTGACAGTGGGTACTGCAAGTCAAATTTATGCTAAGTATAACAGGAGGAAATAGCATGGCACTGAGGCTTGCTCTTATGGAAGAACTTGACTTTGAGCACGCATCATGGTTTTTTTTAAGTCTTTCCTAGCAGCTCTTCAACGTTTCTTGAATATCTGCTGTAGATCTGTGGTTTTAGTTTGCTAGGCACAAAAGTCTAGACTTCGGAGCAAATAAACCACCATCTCTATTATCTGGTATTTGGGGATGGGGAAAGAAAGAGGTGACCCAGAGGTATGAGTTCTCCCGTTTTACAGAAGCCAGAGCGTGGCCAGAAGGAGGGCCAAGTCTGAAAGCCCTGGCACCGGGATGAACCTGGTCCATCTCCGACTTTGGCCATTATGCATCTGAGGTTCTGCAGCTACCAGGGAAATATCCCGGGAATACAGTCTCCGACGTGGCCTTGGCGAGCAGCCAGGGGCGCACTGGGAAGGTTTGGCTCCGCGTGGAGGCGGAGTCCCGCGAACCGCGCCCGGGTCATCTGACTCGTGACTCACGCCCAGCCGCCTTCTTCCCACAAGGCCTGGGCGGGAAGTCAGACCTCGGGACTCCGGCTCAGCAGAGGCTGCGGAGTGCAGCCCAGCGGCCATGGAGCAGCGCCAGCTATCGCCGCGCGGTTCTGGAAGGCCGGGGCTTCCGGGGCTTCTGCGGCTGCTGCTGCTGCTGCTGCTGGCGCATACCCCGCGCGCCTTGGTCCAGCCCGGACCCGCGCTGTGGCCCCTGCCGCTGTCGGTGCAGGATTTCAAGCGCCAGCTGCACCTAGCCCCCAAGGAATTCTCCATCGATCACGGCCCCAATTCCACGGCGGGTCCCTCCTGCTCCCTGCTGCAAGAGGCCTTTCGGCGGTGAGCGCTCCCGCCCGGCGGGGAAGGGATCCGTCCCGAGGCGGGAGAGGCGCGGACCCCGTCCCAGAGCACTCTAGTTGACCTGACCTAGGTCTCAGTGGTGCAAAATGGCAGGGCGGGGACGGAAAATCGCTTTCCTTCCCCTTTCTGCCTCCTGAGAGACCCCCGGGGTGCTCAGGTACCCTGTTTTGAGTGCAGGATACTAAATGGAACGTGTAAGTTGTCCAGAATTAGTCGCCCTGTTCGCCCTGGAAGGTCAGATGAGATGGATGAGGACACCGCTTTTTGTCAGGAAGTGACAGCTTAGTTGAAGGGAGTTCTATGGCAAGATGAGTGCATTTGGCAGGGCTCAGACAAGCTCCGTTTGAAGGACCAGGGATTCCCCAAAGTTGACTTCATGTAGGGGGGGGGGGGTCTCTCCCGCTGCTTGCAGAAAACTCCTCTTCAACTCTGTTTCCATATACAATGTTAGATGTTCTAATCTAGTTGTTGTGGCCAGTGCTTCTGCAATATCTGCTTTACTTTTTGTTTCGTAACACCAGTCATGTGTTTGTTCTGCTTCCTCTTTTACAGATCCCCTCAAATCTTTGATTTATTTAACCTCCCATTTTCTCCAATCCAGGGAGGGCAGCACATAGAGCTAGCTTGCTAACCACACAATTTGCAAATACAGGTTGCATTTGGGGATATGTTTGAATGTGCCAACTGCTGACCCTTCATCGTGAGACCTATGTAGGTGGAACTGCCCTGAAGGATTCTGCCTTCTTCCACTCCCAGATTCTGTCTCTATGCCTAATAGATAAAAGTATAGTTAATTTCACCAGCAGGACACCAAACAGCTAGTGGGAAGACATAAAACCAGCTTAAGGGAGCTCAGAAAGGCCCAAGATGTTAATGGAAGAAACCGCACATTCTCTGCCACAAGAAAGTTCATATTTTCCTTTTGCTTTATACAACTAAATGGATGTTGGCACCCTGTTGAAGAAGACGTGCTCTAATGAGTCTTTGGTATTGAATCTGCTAAGAGTTTGGAATGCTGTGGCCACTGTGAAGATATAAAACCAATGTGGTTGCTTGTCTTGGGGATATTCAGGATTGTGTGAAAATTTACTAGAAGGTCATCTAAAAGAAGATCATGACCAGGATTGGAAATCTCTAAAATACACCCTTACTATGCTTTGGGGTTCAGGTTGTAAAATTGGATTTTCATTTTGCATGGTGATAGGAGTATGGCAAGAAAGCATTGAGTGATGTAAGTTAATGGTGGATAAATAACCAGGACTTGAATTGGCTGTGAGATGGTTTGAAAACAAGGCTTGGTATTGTAAGACAGGTATAAATGTTATTACCTGAAGTTTGCCTGACTAATTCATGACCTGTATAGGAAGCAGCTAATAATTATACCTGCCATTGTCAGGAAGCAAGTTATAAAGCATGGCTAAGACTTGAAAACATGCAGACAAGCATTCTAGGAGCTCAGGAGCAGCAGGTTTTGTCTCAAGAGTAAAAGCATAATGGGGTTGGAAAGATTTGGAGATTTGGGGTGTTCAGAAAGCTCCAGGTGGTCAGGAACACACAGCACAGATTCCAGAGTTTTCAGAATTGCATGGCTCCTGTCTCTGAAGAGCTTGAGCTATATCACACACTTTGCTTTGAAATAGGATGCTGTTCACAGTCAGGGAGTTTGGCTGTTAGGTGCAAGCCTGCCGTCTCACCTACAATAGGATTTCCCACATGCTTATTTTTAAAATGAATAAGTATCTTTGCTCCTTGAGTTCCTGAAAGCTTAACTAGCACCTAATTTAGTTCTCAGATGGCCAGCAGCTTTAACCCTCCTCACTTTCTGTGGTGTTGGGGATCGAACCCAGGGCCTTGCATGTGCTAGGCAAGTGCTTTACCACTAACTTTATTCTCAACTTCTTTAAGTTCTTTTAAAATTTTTTTTTATTTTTAATTGTGGCAAAATACATATACAATTTATCATCTTATTTTTAACTATATGTTTTATGGTTTTAATTTCTTTTAAGTATGTCAAGGTTTTCCAGTGAGAAAGTTCAGCCATTCTATTTTCTCACTGGTTCACCTCCCTATCCTTCCATTTCTGGAAAAGCACAAGATGGGGGGGGGGGCGAGTGGGATACGAGGTATTTAACCCAGGGGTGCTTTACCACTAAGTTACATCCCCAAGCCCTTTAAAAAACTTTTTTTTTTTTTTTTAATCTTAAGACAGGATCTCCCTGAGTTGCTGAGGACCTCACTAAATTGCTGAGGTTGGCCTTGAACTTGCCAGCCTCCTGATCACTGGGATTATAGGCATGCACCACTGAGCCTAGCTACAAGATGTTCTTACATATGCTTAGCATATACAACCTCTGACTTATCAAAATTTATAAAATATTTAAACCATTGCTCTAAAGCCTATCTGATCTTTATTCTTCAGCACCTTAAAATTTTTATTTAATATTCTCTTTTTTCGGATATGTGCTAACATAAGGCACATTTTAAAGGCTCTGGTGAGAATTCTGTGGGCTGGTGGGTGTGAACTTTTTGGAGTTACCTATCACCTACCTTATTCAGCTACATTACTCTTGTTGAAAGGTAACAGGAACCCAGACTCAATCTAGTTTAAACAACAAGAAAACTTTACTTACACATTAGGAAGTCCACAGGTAGCGAAGAATTTATGGCTAGTGGCTCAACCGTGTCACCACAGAGCCATATTCTTTCCATTTCTTCTCTGCCATCTCTAGCATAACTGCAACTGACTCAGGCATCACAAGAGTTTTCTTGTGTTTTTTTCTGGAAAGGAACACACATATGTGCCCCATAACTATTAAGAATTGGTTTCTATCCAGGCGCAGTGGCACACACCTGTAATCCCAGCAGCTTGTGGGGCTGAGGCAGGAGGATCAGTTTAAAGCCAGCTTCAGCAATATAATGAGGCCCTAAACAACTCAGTGAGACCCTGTCCCTAAATAAAATACAAAAAAGGACTGAGGATGTAGCTCAGTGGTTAAGTGTCCCTGAGTTCAATCCCTGGTACAGGAGGAAAAAAAAATGGTTTTTAGCAGGGTATGGTGGCTCATGCCTATAATCCCAGCAACACAGGAGGCTGAGGCAGGAGGATCACAAGTTCGAGACTAGCCTCAGCAACTTAGCAAGGCCCTAACCAACTAATGAGACCCTGAGAAAAAAATTAGTCAGTTAGTCAAGGTTCCCCTTGTTGTGACCAAAATACCTGACAAGTCAACTTAGAGGAAGAAAAGTTTTTTGGTGTTCACAGTTTCAAAAGTTCAGTGCATGGTCAGATGACTCCATTGCTCTGGGCCCAAGATGAGGCAGAACATCATAGCTGAAAGGCCTGGTGGAGGAACCGTGCTTACCTCTTGGCAGCCAGGAAGCAGCCCTTCAAGGTCACATCCCCAGTGACCCACTGCCTCCAGCCATGCCCCACCTTGCCTAGGTTACCACCAAGTTAGTCCATTCAAACAAGGATGGATTGGTTTGGATATAGGTCTCATAATCTAATCGGTTCACCTCCTGTTTTAACAAAGGAATTTTTAGGGGACACCTCATATCTGAATTGTAACAATTTCATTCTCAGAAATTCTGATTCTGAAGGTCTAGACATCAAGATTTTTTAAAAGTGGCCCAGGCAAATATATGCAATTTGGGGTAAAAATGTCTAGCTGGACTGAGTGGGTGGCATAAATTGGAGAATTGACAACAGTGTCCACGAGCTCACAGGCACTTAAAATTTGGCTAAAACGCTTTTATATTTTATTTAAATTTTTTCCTTCAACAGATACCATGACTATATTTTTGGTCCCTACAAGCAGCAGCGTCGACCTACTAAATTTAAAACTGGAGCACAATTAAATCAACTTCTTGTCTCAGTTGTCCTTGAGTCAGAGTGTAATGCTTTCCCCAGTGTGACTTCAGATGAGTCCTGTAAGTACCTATTATAACAGTAATATAAATACAGTAGAAAATCTATATATACAATAAATGCAGCACTCAGAATTAACCAGTTTTTTCAGGTGTGTGTGTGTGGATTTTGTTTGGCAGTGCAAAACTTAAATGTACCTAGATGTAAATATAAGCACATAAACATTGCCTTGAAAACAGGAGTAATTCTGTACATGTGGATTCTGCTTTTAGGATATTTGCTATTGTATTCTTTTGTATAATAATATATTATAAACATTTAGGATGTCACTAAATATTCTTTTGTGACCTCATTTTTAATGGCTCAATAATGTTCTATCATTGTATTGATGAGTTTTCTTGCCGATAACTCTTATTTTTGGACATAATTTCATAATAATTTTGGTCTTTGAAGACAATCTGTGCTTATAGGCATGATCTCTGTTTATAATCTGATTTTACATATATAAAACAGAATTGGGGGCTGGGGTGATTAGAGCTGTTCATATGACAATATAATCAACATCTGCCCTATGGGTTTTTTGTTGTTACTAGAATATTACTCCCTAGGACTCTTCCTAAATTGTTTGGAAGGTATAAACAATGAGACATGCCTTTTCTAAGGGATGTGCTACCTAGAGATAGTGTGGAATTGCACTAAGGAATCAATGAGGGGCAATGTGAGAATATATGTAATATAAGATTAGTGCAAGAGAGACCACAGTGGGGAATTGGATGTAAAGATAGAAATATTTTAGAAAAAAAAAATTTATTTGAAAAAGATTAGCAAATATTTTAGAAAAGAGTGATATTCTTTGTTCTCAGAATTCTTTCCACAGACAGTTAAGTGCAGGTCTTCATCTTCCTGGTAGAGATGAGATTTCTTAATGCATCCCTTTGAAAAAACAGCTTCATTTCTTTTTAGTTCTACAACTATTCTCCAGAGAGTAACAGGATAATTTACCAACATTAGCCATGTGATTTCAGTGGGTACTCAGCGCTCAGAGGGTATATGAAGTAGTTTTCGCAGTCTGAATTGAGACAGAAGTGGCCAGTGTGTTGCCAAGGAACCTTTTCTGTCTTATTAACATCAACAATACAAATGTCAGCTTGTCAGTTCTAGAAAATGGACTGTGGAAATGGAATGGAATCTCATAGCTTATCTTCCAGTCAGCTCTGCAGTCTCTTTAATCTGAAAGGGAAGCTTCTTCAGATAGATGACTGTGAATTTTTCCAGTCTGAAGAATAGACTAATATCTATCAATAGAGGAATGGCTATCAAGTCTTTCCACACTTAAGGTTCAACAGTTAAGAATAAAGAAAAAGTATTATAAAGAACGTACAGGCAGAGCTGCCAAGATAAACTTCTGAGTTAACAAGGAAGTTGTATAATATATACCTGAGGATACTATTTATATGTCAACACACACAGGAACTTGCACATAAAACAATACATTTTCTTGTTTACATGTATGTACATGCCCAAGAAAAGAACTAGTGTTTCCTCTGAGGAAGGTAGAAAGAGCTAGTCAAGACATCTCAAAGGGGATTTCAGCCTTACCTGTAATATTTTATTTTTAGAGAATATTTTGGATATTATTTGTATATGAACCTTCCAAAAACAAAAATACTTATATGCAGACAGTACAGAAGGAGGTAACTGAAGAGTCAAGATATTGCTTCTACTCATCAGGGAGATGATAATTGTTAATAATTTGGTTTTTGAATAAAAATTGAAATTCTATAGCTGTATATCCATGTGTTTAGAAAACCAAACCTTCTAATTACCATAAATGTTATTTTTCCAGTGAGTTGAATTAGAATCCTTTTTTCATATCATTTAGACTTCAGCTTTTGGAAAATGATTGTCATCAAGTACTCCAACATGTTCATGTTTCTAGTTGACTCTTAGTACTACTTCTAGGAGACTGTGAAGTTACAATGTCAGTGGGGGATAGTAGCTGATTAAGAATTTGCTATCTAGAGAGGAAAGGGTATGGCAGTACTCAGAGTAGCAATACAGTACCAATACCGCCTGTGTTTTGCTAACTCTAATAGAAAAAGTTGCTGTCAGAAGACTCTCAGTTGAGAGTCACCTGACTGATACAGTTCTTTTCCCTACCTGCAGCCAATTGTCTTGTGACAGTAGTCTGGGTGATAGAGGGTAATGATCCAGACCAGAGGATGCAGTATCAAATCATTAACCTCCAGCCCTGAGTGTCTTCCCTAAGGCAAAGTCTACATTTGTCATGCCCTTTAGCTTTTAAGCTGTGTACCCTCCTGGCTCTCCAGACCTCTCTGAAAGATGAAACAAATATTAGGTCAACCTTAGCAGAGTAGGATTTCAAAAATTGAGAGATGAGCCCCTCTTTGCCCAGAGGCAGCCAAAGAGAGCCCCATAATAGAAGGAGACAAAGCTGAATTAAGCTAAAGGGAATTAACAAGAGTCTTAAGGCAGATTTCAGATACTATTGAGGGAAGCTGGGTTAAGGACAAATGGGAAAAAGGAAAAGAGTGGAGATAACTTTCTGGCCTTAAGGGGAGTAGAAATTTCGAGTGACCAAGGAATTGTGGGCATTGAGAAATGTTTTTATTTTTGACCCCAAAACCTTAGCTTAACTAGGACCCTACACCGTGGAGGCACAATTGGAGAGCATAACTCTCCTGAAGGGAAAAATGAGGTATCATAGTGATGTCTCCCAAGTCCCTGACTGGAGCAACTCAACAGAGTGCATGCTGATGCTGGGACCAAGGGAAATGGAAATGCAGAAGCCAAATACAGTGAAGTGAAGAGCTCACTTTTAGGCAGGTAGAGCTTAAGAACTTAAGTTTAGGACACCTAAGTGGAGATGTATGGAAGGCAGTTAGAGAAGCAAGTTGGTGCACAGAGAAAAGAATGGTGCAGAAATACCAATGATATGTTTAACAAATATATTGTGTACTATTGAGGGATTAACAGAAGTTACCCCCTGCCACCACAGATTCTTTACTTGTGCAAGAACCAGTTGCTGTCCTCAAGGCCAACAGAGTTTGGGGAGTATTGAGAGGTAAGTTCTACACCGTTTCATTGTTAATTTCTAGTAAAGGAACATATTCAGTTGATGCTTTGTGAAATCAAGCACAGCAAAACTGCTGCCTTGGACCTGTTACAGAATGCTTTATTGAATAGTTCCAAAATGAATTCTGTGAAAGATTCACTACTTAAAGCACAAAGAAACCTCATTTGGCCTTTTAAAAAAATGTATGAGGGTTGGGCCAGGGATGTAGCTCATGGTAGAATACTTGTCTGGCATGCACAAGGCCCTGGATTTAATCCCTAGTACTGTCTATACACACATATACACACACACAAAAAAAAAAAAAGTTTTAAAAAGTGAGTGTTATTATTCTCCGGTGGAGCTGCTGTTCATTGATGCTCCTGGGACTGTAATGTGTATAAGGCTATAAATGACTCCAATCTGTTCTGATTAAAGGATTTTGTGTCAATTATCATTTCTTGCTGTCTTCAGTAGCAAGCAAACTCTTCCCCCGTTTTAAATTCCTGTGGATAAATATAACCAAGTTTATAGGAACAATGTAAAAAGAAAAATGTGCTCTAGAGTTAGGTACAGGCAGTTGGCAAGGAGAAACCTTGAAAGCTTTTCCAATGAATTTCATGATCCAAACCTGAAAATTTGGCTTAGGAACATTTACTTCTACTGTTCAAAGTTTCTTTTACCTCCTCTTCTAGGTAGATAAGAAAGATACTGTTCTGTCTTCTAAATACCAAGTTTTTTGTTTGTTTTTTTAAGCAACTCTGGGCATTGAACCCAGGATGCACCACCACTGAGCTACATTTCCTGCCCTTTTTCTTCTCTCTCTCTTTTTAGACAGTCACTCAGTTTCCCAGTCTGGCCCCAAACTTGAGATCTTCCTGTCTCAGCCTCACAGTAGCTTTGATTATAGGCATGTGTCTCCACACCCAATTATAAGAGGTTTTTTTTAAAGGAAATTTTTCATATGAGCTAACCAACCAAAATTGCAGTAATTAAAATTTAAAAAAGCTTTGGATTTTATTCAGGTTATCTAAAATAACATTGTTAATGTGTTTTTATAGCCATAGCCATATGATATAATCATATTTCAAAATAAAAAATGAAAATATTTGTAGATATTACTACAAATATTACTGTGATCATAATCACTTGGAGTTTTTATATATAATAGTATGTGGTTTTAAGCTTTTATTAGTTGGATCTTTATCTGGGGTCTGTTCAGGAGAACAGATCCTTATTGTTATTTGTCATGATCCTTAACAATGTGAAGAGCTTTAGAGAATATGTAACAACTAGATCCTAAAGAGTCTTTATTTTCTCCTTACTATCAGACTTTCAAAGAAATATACTCTAAACTGAAATTGAGTAGAATGTCGTTTAAGGGGAAATTTTGTAGTTATCCTTCCCAAACTTGTACTTAAGGAGGATCAGTTGAGAAGGAATAGCAAAAATGACTGAACTAAGTTTAAAATTTTCCCTGGCTGTGTAGTGGTCAGCTAGAATGAATCTGGATGAAGTCAAGTCTAGCCAGAGAATTAGCCTGAACTAGAAACAATCCACTTGAGTAAAAGATGTTCAGGAAGAAAGCTTTGCAGCCATAAATAAAACACCACAAGGAAGCCTTGATTTTAGAGAATATGTTAGAGCCTAGATGCAACACTACCTTTTAGAGGGTATAGATATAACTATATTTAATTTTATTTGCCTTACCTGCTTACGAGTCTGTTTGGATGGTATAACATTGGTCTCAACTTATTGTTTTTATAAGTTAATGCAATAAATTTTACTTTTCTCAGGTTTAGAGACCTTTAGCCAGCTAGTTTATGAAGATTCTTTTGGGGCTGTAAGTATTATTATATATTACTAAAAATTACTTAGTAATATCATATAGTACTAAAAATTACTGTTACTATTAGAAAAATGTAACCTATTCAGCTTTTAGCTTCAGTAACTTCCTGAAATTTCTTTTCCCAAAATAGTTCTTAGTGAATGTAAATTTCATTTTCTGTTGTTGTAAATGAATCTTGTACCCAGTACTTGTATAGATGAATATAATCTTCATTGAACCCAAAACTTAAAGCTAAATCAAAATTTCATTTTTTATTTTGTCTCATAGTTCACCATCAATGAATCCAGCATTGTTGATTCTCCAAGATTTCCTTATCGAGGTATTTTAATTGATACATCCAGACACTACTTGTCCGTTAAGACTATTCTTAAAACTCTGGTAGGTAATCACTTTATTCTTCTCCACTGTCCATTGGGAGATATGTCCCCTTGGTGTTTTGATTTTATGCTGGTTAATTACGTTGCCATGCAGGTTGGAGAGCAGGATTTGTTTTCTTCTAAGAAGTCCCACCACTGGGCTTTCTTCTCCCTCCTTAGGTAGTGTATTTCCTCAGCTGTGAAGTGAAGGCTCTCTTCAGGGATCACCCTCCTGTTTTCATTGGAGGATCACAGACAACATGTTAAGAAAAAAAATAGTTTGACTGCTGTCACTGGCCCTCTATGTGTACCTCCTTTGTCAAATCGTGCTAAATTTTTGGTTTGAAATACAGGCTATCATACTTCTAATTACTGTTCTTTGATATTGTGACCTCTACTTTTTAAAAAGTGGCATAGAAAGGGAACTTGGTGCTTCTTTATACCTAGGGAAGTATTCCAAAGGAACATGGAACCTCATAATAGGAGTTAGGAAGAAGGCTCAAAACAGTTTTCTCACACAGACTTTTTATTGGTCATCACCACCGTTACCTGCCAGTTTGTGGGGGTAGGGATTTTCCTCTCATGTTTTGTGCAACTTCACTTGATTTATGAATATATCATGCTACTAAAAATTATTTCTGCATTTATATTAATACCTGGCATTCTTTTCCCAGAGACATTGTCATTTTTATGAAAGAAATAAATTCTTAGTATAAAAATTTCCAACTATACATAAGTATAAAATAGGCAGAACAAGTAGTCATCCCATAATTTCATTTATCAAAGATATCAACATTAACTTTTATGTCTCTTATTCTAGACTTTAAAACTGTTAATTCAATGTGACTTTTCTGGTGCTGAGGATCAAACCCAGGGTCTTGCACATTTTAAGCAAGTGTTCTATCACTGAGCTATGTCCCCAGCCCTATGATGTGACTTTTTAAGAAACTGAAATGAGATTGTACTTTAGCAGCCTTTTCAAGAATTGAATATTCCGTTTTGTATATTTAAGCTCTCTGATGCTGAGACATCAAGGTTGAATTTATTTATAATCATAAACAGAACTGCAGAATAAACATTCTTACATATATGACATATGTATTTATTTGTATGCTTGTCAAGATTATTATTATTATTATTTTTGAGGATTAAGTCTTAGAAGTGAACTTCTAGGCTTAAAGATGCATATTTTGTCTTTTGGTTCATCTTCTTATTGGCCAAGTATGTGGTATGCTTATTCTCCCTATTTAAAAGACCTTATTCTCTCTATACCATATGCTTGGTTAATAGCAGGCACATCTGTGCCATACTCTGCTGGCGGATAAAGTTTTATCTCCTGGTTTTAATTTGGACTTCCTTGTTCATTCTGTCTCCTAGAATGCTAATGCCTTCCTTTTCAATGTTATATGTGTAGATGTGTCATTGATACTTTTATATACTTTTCATATACTATTGTAAAATTTTTCTAACTTTGTTTTTTAAACTGTGTTTATTATATCTTCTGCTTACAGAGGTTTTTAATTCGTTTATGAAGTAATATTGTTCAGTCTTTAGTTGTTTTGGCCTTTGGAGGTATACAAGAAAGGCCTTCTCCATGACAGGGGTATACATATAAAAATAACTTGAAATTTTCTTTTAGTGTTTTAGTTCCTATTAAATTCTTGATTCACTTAGAACTTACTTTAGTGTATTATAATGATAGATATTTTAATTTTAGATTTTCCAAATGGTTACCCAGTAATCCCAACATCATTTTTGAGCAATCTATAATTTCTCCACTGCTTTCAATAATTCCCATAAATGTAACAAGTCAGTTTTTTAACTTTGTCTTTACTAGTTTATCTTCTTGCACCAGTACAGATGGCTTTAGTTTCTAAAGCTGTAGAAATTTTGTCTTTTGCTTTTCTTTTTTTAAAGTAATTTAAAATTTTTAAAAGTACCAAAAACTTGTACTGTTTACCAAGACACCCGAGATTTAAGTGTTGTGCCTACTTCTTTGTCTGTATCAGAAGTTGGTAAACCACAAGCCATGAGGTGAATCCAACTCTCCACTGTTTGTCAAGAAGAACAAAATGTGGTGGTGGTTTTTTTTTGTTTGTTTGTTTTCTGCCACACAACAATCAACACAGAAAACTTCTGTGACCTTAAGAGATGTGGGGATTTCTTCCCACTGGATGGCAAACAATCAGTTCTGCAACAGATAATAGCTGGTGTCCTCTGATCACATCCAATTCAGACACTATCCTCCTGGAGATGGTGTCAGATGGCACAGGTTGAGGGCTTACTCTCTGGACTCCTCTTCAGACTCTGGTCCTAAGCTCCAGGTTGTTTTACCTGTGCTTCTGACTGACCAGATATCCCTTCTCCTCCTTGGGTTCAATTAATGACTCAAAGAAATCAGGGAAACACATGTACTTTACTATAAAGGATACAGCAAAGGACATAGGGAAAGAGATCCACTCTTGCTGTGCCACCTCTAGGAACCTCCTTGTGTTCAGCAGGCTGGAAGCTCTCCAAACCCTGTCCTTTTGGGTTTTTTGGAGACATCATTGCACAGGGATGAAGAAGGTATGGACAACTTTGTTGAAATGTAGTAGACAGAAAGGGTATGTCCTAATGCTAACAGATTGGGTGGGTAACCCACTAAGGCCTGTCTGCATTAGCATTTTTCTTGGTCTGTCTGTGCAGCATTCCTCCCTCCAGGATATGGAGTAGGACCCCTTTGGAATGAGGAAGGTCTTAAAACCTACTATCAACAAGAGTATGTCACAAAATTTCTTTATGGCCGGCTCTAAGACACAAAGGCCAAGGAAGAGTAGAGTTTCCATGACTCACCATGGGGAAGAGAAATTTTGACTTCTTATAGCCTGCTTGGAGAGGGATTTATGAGCCAGAAACCATGAACCAAACCAAAAAATATATATATCATAGTATCACAACCCTCTATCTTTGCAAATAAAGTTCTACAGAAATACAACTACACATGTTTGATTACATTCTGTCTTAACTCTACAGCTACAGAGTGGAGTAGTGGCAAGAGAAACTACATGGCTTGAAAGCTGAAATATTTACCATCTGACCCTTATGTAAAGTTTGCTAATCCCTGATCTATATTAAAATCCACAAGTTTGTACTGACACAATTAATTCCAATGACCACCTTGTATCTGTATCTAAAATCATATATTTTCAATATATTTAATTATAGGATTATCGGCCTTCATACTTATATGAATGTCCCATTTCCCTCTGCTCAATTCCCAAACACAATAGCAGCCAAGAACTATTTTCTGTTCCCATCAGATCCCTAAGTACTAGGAATTTCATAGGCCTTTTCTCTTCCCATAGAGCAGTGTTACAGCTGTCAAGAATAAATAGTCTGTGTAGGCTTTTTGAATATTGAAATGTTGTGTAAGCCATGTACGATAAAGATTTTATGTTTCTTCCATGTTCTTTCTTTACTGAAAAAGAAATCTTCAAAGGAGGCTGACTTATTGGAAGCAAACCTAGATGTAGATATGTAATTATCTTGTGCATTATATTGTATATTGAATCTGTGGTATATAATTTGTAACATGTTTTGCTTGCAGGATGCCATGGCTTTTAATAAGTTTAATGTTCTTCACTGGCACATAGTGGATGACCAGTCTTTCCCTTATCAGAGCACCACTTTTCCTCAATTAAGCAATAAAGTAAGTCATTCATATTACTGTATCATGTCTTATAAAAATCTCTGGTATAGCTTCTTTAGAAGTTTATAACATAGGTGTTTTTTCTTATTAATTATCATTTAAGTGTAAAAGATATTTATGGTTTAAAATGTTTTTGGGACTGGGGATTTTATGTTCCTGTTATTATTATTGAAAATGTTATGTTATTGTAAATGTGAGTAATCTCTATGGGCAATACAAATAAAATTCTAAAAACTTTATGTAGGAAACATGAATAATTCACGAATATCAATAGTTAAGGTTTGTCAAGTAGTCCAACAATGTATTTGTTTTAAACAGAATTGTTTGGAACTGTGTCAATGGGTTATTTCTTTTTCTCTCTGAAAACCCATATGAAGTAGAGAATTTTAGAGATGAATGCCTTTTCATAGAAAACTGGTAGTTTCTGTTGGAAGTATTCAACTGGACTATTATAGGAAGTGGGGTTGGGGAGATATTTGGTGTCATCTAGTTTAATCCCCCTATAATACAAAGTAAGCAGCCAACACAGAGACGTTCTCTGCCTTGCAGTAAGGCAGACACAAAGGCCAAGGAAGACGAGTTTAGTGCAGTTAGGAAGGAACAGGGCCAGTACTCTAAATTCTGTCCTCTGGCCACAATGCCAAAACTTTCTCCAATGTTATGATGTAGTCTAGGCTGAAACGCTAGCAGCACTTGTATTTTTGTTTTGGTTTACCCTTTATGACAGACCATTTCAAGCATATACGGAAATAGAGTAATTGAATTCCCTTGTTTTCATCACCCGGCTTCAATCATGTACATGGCAATCTGTCACTTGTATTCTGCAGACTGTCTCACCACTTCTGGACATCATCTCTCACTTGAAGAAAGACCTGGTATTTTAAAGAAACATAATCATAGCCAGGCACAGTGATGCATGTCTATACTCCCAGCAATTTGGGAGACTGCGGCAGGCGGATTGCAAGTTTGAGGCCAGCCTCAGCACTTAACAAGACCCTGTCTCAAAAGGGCTGGGGCTGGGGTTGGGGTCATGGCTCCGCGGTAGAGCACTTGCCTAGCATGGATGAGGCATTGGGTTCAATCCTCAGCACCGCATAAAAATAAAATAAAGGTTATAAAAAGTAAAATAAAAAGGGCTGCAAGAGTAGCTCAGTGGTAGAGCACCCCTCATTGCTCTGGTTCAGTCCCTAGTACTATGAAAAAAAAAATAACAATATGCTACTGCAGCTAAAAAATTAATAAGCTAGATACTCAGTGTTCACATTTACCCAAGTATCTTTTCCTCTTTGGGGAAGGGGAGCAGGGGACAGGTACTGGCGACTGAACCCAGGAGCTCACTAAATTGCTGAGGCTGGCCTGAAACTTAATGATCCTCCTGCCTTAGATTCCTGTGTTGCTGAGATCACAGGTGTGTGCTACCAACCCTAGCTCCTTTTTTATAATTAAAAAAAAAAAGTTTTATTTATTTGCATTGAAATATAGGTGAGGTCCGGACACTGTAGCCAATTAATACACCTGCTAATTATCTCTCTCTCTTTTTTTTTTTTTTTTTCTATTATGAATTGTGGCTGAAGAAACTTGAAATGTTTGCCCCATAGCTTCCCACAGTCTGGGCTTTGCTGACTGCTTCCCCACTTCTCCCCTGTACTTAACTGTAAACTGACAATCAGATGTACTCTAGATTAGATACAAATTTGGTATAGGGGGTGGAGGTTCAAGACCATTTTTCACAAGTTGAGTATTTATGGCCTATGCTTTGAGAAAGGTGCTAAGCAATGCCTTTTAACGGACCTTATCTTTGGTTATAACCAACATGGAGTTCTAATTTTTCAAGTGATACAAATGGGACTGAGGTATTCTTTAAAAACAATTGGGTCACTCAGACTCTAGGGCGGAATTTTTTTCTAAGTACATAGCCCATTAAGTAATTAGCCCATTAAGTCTCAAGTTTCCAATTCTGTGAATATTTCAATGAAATTGACATAGATGCACGAAAATAGGCTGGAAATCATAGTTTCGATATTAATTTTGTATAATTATAGTATGTTATATAATTATGTCAATTACTATATTTTTATAGGTGTTCTGCACCTGTGATAATGGGATAAGATGGATTAAAGTAGCTTTGACAGACAAAAGCTAGGCTTTGTTATAATGGGTAAATTTCAATTCTAAAATTGATAAGGATAGTGTTTTCAGAGGTTTCAACTAGGAGACAAACTTTTTGTTTCTGTTTTGTTGTATGGTTCCATGAAGTTAGAATACTGGTGGAGACAGAGCAATCAGTAAATATGGGATTAATCCAAAGTGTTCCAAGAACATATTGGTAAAATGATTTAACAAAAGCCCCCAAATGATGGTTGTCCTTTGAATATGTGTGATTTAGCAAAAATTTGCTGTTTTCTATAGATCTCCTACTCCTGAAACTAACACTTTATTATTTTTAAATGAATCATCCAGCATTTCATGGACTACTTAATATCAAAATGCAAACAGAATTGTTAATAATTCCCAAGTCCAAATCCACTTTGAACATTTTAACTTGAATATTATAGGGAAGCTATTCTCCGTCTCATGTTTATACACCAAATGATGTTCATATGGTGATTGAATATGCCCGATTACGAGGGATTCGAATCATACCAGAATTTGATAGCCCCGGCCATACAGAGTCTTGGGGAAAAGGTAAGCCATTTGTGTTTTGTAAGTTGTGAAAAGCGAACATTTCAGGTCTCACATCTCATTTACAGATTGCTGTTTGTTCATTTTTTTCTTAATTGTGGTTTGCACAGTGGTAGTGCTATTGACAGATGTGATTCAGTAATTATTACATATCTACTATGAACAAATCACTTTGTCTAGAAACTGCCTAAAGTAAAAAACTGAAGGAAAAAGAAAACATAAAATATGACTACAGCAAATAGAAAAACCAGTTTCATGGATGAAGAAACACTTAAAATGCTTTTGAGAAATCAAAGAATACATTCATTTTTCTGGTGGAATAGCATGAGGAGAGGCATGCAAAGAGTGAGATGTCAACAAGAATTTCATGGGAGTAGAGTGTGGCAAACAGCAGAGGGCGACGGAGGGCAGTGATTAAGAACTTGGGCTCTGTTGCTACACTGTTTTGAGTTTGGATTCTGCTTCTGCATTTAGAAGCTAAACCTTGGGCAACTTACATAAAATTTCATCTTCTGTTTCCCCTTCTGTAAAATGGGGCTATTAAAAATAAGTACTATGTAATTATTTGGAGGTTTAAATAACAAATATAAAACTTTTTTGTGGAATATAAAACTTACAGTACCTGGCATTTACCACTGCCCAATAAATACTGTTGTTGTTATGGCAAACATAAGGAATAGTGAGAAATATATTTGGGAAAGTATAGAAGGCCCTGGTTGAGGAATGTGAGCTTTATCAGGACACAAGTGTAAAGTTTCTGAGCAGAGAAGTAACATGATGGGAGCCATATTTGGGGAAAAACTTTGTAAAAAGTGATAGCTTGGGAAGAGACTGAGGTTCTAGACCAGGAGGGTGATAATGGAAATGAAATGTAATGGAAAAATATTCCACAAATATAACTAACAGAACTTTGCAACTGATTGGCTCCAGGAAAATGAACTATACAGGTTGGTTATCTCCTTACTAGAAGTGACAATCAGAAGCTAGAGAGGGAGCTTGTCATCCAAACTAGAGAAACTATATCCCTGCTGGTTGGAGTCAGTAGTCTTCCTGCATAAGAAATAAACAAAAATTGTAAAAAGGAAAAATGAATTTTTCCAAAACTGGAGAAAAGCAGCTAATTTGTTTTCCCTGGTCCTATAGAAGAGGTTACAATTTACAGAAACATAAGCTAGCAAGTAGAGTTAGCTAGGTAAACTGCTAGCCAGAGGATATGCCACAACTTCTGTTTGTCAGGACAGGAGAAATTTCTCAGTCTCTATTCTCAATATGATGAAATTTAAAGGAAAAAAAAATCATTTGTCAAGAAGCAGGGGAAAAAACAATTGAGGCTTTTAATTTCAAAGAGGTTCTATTATAAGCTTACAGGAATGGAAAATTTGGCTATTGTTAGATCATATTTGAAGTGCAGCTAGGCTTTCAAGTAGTATCAAGCAGGAAATCTGAAATATGGGTTGGAGCCTGAGAAAAAGGGTTGTAAGAAGCTGAAGATTTGGGAATCATTGATATCTGCAGTGAATAAAATCTCAGACACCAGGTGGAAAAGGAAACAGAGACAAAGAGCGTTCAAGAAATAATTCTCCCTTGTTTTACTTGATAGAAATTTCCATAGTAACTTTTGGTAAACATGCTTATCTCTTCTGTATAAAATCTCTAGCCAGGTGCTGTGGCGCACGCCTGTAACCCCAGCAGCTCAAGAGGCTGAGACAGGAGGCTTGCAAATTCAAAGCCAGCCTCAGCAAAAGTGAGGTGCTAAGCATCTCAGTGAGATCCTGTCTCTAAATAAAATACAAAATAAGGCTAGAAATGTGGCCTAGTGATCAAGTGTCCCTGAGTTCAATCCCCAGTTTAAAAAGAAAAAAAAAAATTCTTTTGAAAAATTCTTATAGCTTTAACAAAATAAAGTTCAGATGATCCTGACTTAAAGTTCTGCTTAACACATTTTGCTTTACCATGGTGTCAAGTGATGTGCTTTCATTAGAAACCATACTCTGAATTTTGAAGTTTTCCTAGATCACTGATTTGCTTCAATAGAAAGGGCACTTAAGGAGCCCAATTCCTGGCCAGTTCAGCAACCACAAGAATAAACAACCCATGCTCATAGTGTACTGTGAAGCTGAGTTGTGATATTTGGTAGGTTAGCTGGGTTAAATGCAATTTTTACTTAACAGTATTTTCGACTTACAATGGGGTTTATCAGGATGTAACACCATCATAAATGAAGAAGCATCTATATCACGATGATGCATAAAACCAGGTCTTTGAGATTGAATATTCTTTTCTAAAACTGAATCTGTTTTCTCTTCTAGGTCAGAAAAACCTCCTGACTGCATGTTACAGCCCAGAGCAACGTATACAAGGTGTTGGGCCTATTAACCCCACTCTAAATACAACTTATGCATTCTTGACTTCAATTTTCACAGAAGTCAGTAAAGTGTTTCCAGATCAGTTCATTCATTTGGGAGGAGATGAAGTGAATTTTGAATGTTGGTATGGCTATTCTAAATCCTTATTTTTTTTTTAAGTGTTGAATTTGAAGTAGGTGTATAGGGCGCCACATGAAAAGGGAATATTTGGGATACAGTATCTCTGCTTTCTGAAGTATTTACTGGGCAACACAACTCCTGACTTGGATTTTTGAAGAAAATTTGGGTAGTACTATAAAGTAAAAGCTTAGGAAGGAAATCAAGTTGCTAAAGATCATGGAGATTAAATAGTAAGAGACTAGTGAATAAGAATACCTTTAGTTTAAGAGGGCAATGATTAAATGAAGAATTTTTCAAATATTCTTAGATTTTGCAAATAGCTCTAGCTAGAGGAAATCAGTGAGTAGGGAAAACACTTGGGGTAGTTTTTTGTTTTTTGTTTTATGGGAAGTCAGCTTCTAGAAAAAGAATTGCAATGGAAAATTAAAATAACTCATAATTAATATTTTAGGCTTCTTTTCTCCCCTACCAACTTTAAGCCTGCACATTGATGTTAGGGATATATGCACTTAAATAATAGATCTGTAGCTATGTAATCCCAGCTCTGTGGGAGGGTGAGGCAGGAGGATTCCAAAGGCTGAGGAGCCAATCCCCAGCACTTAAGATTAATAAATGAATAAATAAATAAATTGGATATATTAAAATTTTAGTGAAATTTTAATCACCATTTTTGTTTAAGGGCATCAAATCCCAAAATCCAAAATTTCATGAAGAAAAAAGGCTTTGGTGAAGATTATACAAAACTACAATCTTTCTATATGCTAAAGTAAGTTATTTGAATGCCTATTGCTATCAATGCTTTTGTAAAAATTTAAGTTATTTAGTACTATGTGTTATTTTTTCATTTTGTCTCCACACTTTGCCAAAGTCTAGATGTTGCGAACAACCACTGAAGAAAGAAGTAATGTACACTGCTTTTTTTTTAAATCACTAACATGGTGACTTAATTATTTTGCAATAACTGTTGAAATACAGGAATGAAATCACCTGTTAAGAGCTCAGCTCAAAGCCCTTGGCTACCTGCAAAATCTTCACCACCATGCAGGTCCTGGAATTCATTTCCCTCTTATTAATTCCTAGAACACCTCTTTTACTTTTTACCCATACTATACAATATGGTAGCTGTAGCTACATGCAGCTGTTTGTTTCTAAAATTCAAGTTAAAAAATTCAGTTCTTTAGTTATATTAGCCCCATTTCAAATGTTCCACGGCTAGATCAGGTTAGTGGCCACCACAGTAAAAAATACAAATATAGAATATTTCCATCACAGCAAAATTTCTACCGGACAGTGTTGCTCTGAACTACTAATTGAATTGGCCAGAGTTAATGTGGCTTTATGGGCCACATTTAGTTGCACATCCTCTTTTAAAACAATACTTTATAAATGTAAAACTCATGCTTTGCTCATGAGTCATACAAGAACAGGTTGCAGGCAGTAATTTGCTCTGTATCATTTATTTGGCACGGCCACATTCCAGCCTTTTCCTATCCAGCCTTCTACAAGATGCATTCCCATTTATCCTGCAGTACTGCCTAAATGCAGTATTTGTGGACTGTCAGCCAATAGTGGAATATAATTTAGGTGATACGACAGGCTAGATGATAGTGTCTTTTATTCTAAGATACCATGAAATTACCAGAAAGTACTGTTTGTACTTTCCTGAAAGTTGGCTACCAATTCAATTTGAGGCCACTTCTTTGTATTTTAGGGGCATACTTAACTCATACATAGCAAAGGGCTATTAATTCCCTCTATTACGTTAGATTCTTGTGCCATAGCTAGAAAGAAGGAAGTCCTTGGGTCGTTGTGCAACTTTAGCTGATTTTGTATAGCTGTGTTATACTGAAAGATATCTTTCAATGTTGCAAGTAATCCTTGGTAGAGAATGTACACATTTCAAATATATTATTAAACTTGTAATCTGAAATAACTTTGTAAATTTTTTGTAATGCTAGGCTTATGAATATTATTGCGTCCCTAAACAAAGTACCCATCGTCTGGCAAGAAGTTTTTGATAATAAAGCACAGGTAAGAATTGTGAAACTATCTGGTCCTGATGATATGTGTTCCTCTTTCTCATCTCTTCCCCTGTCTCATTAATCAAAAGGTGAGGTATTCTGAATTAAGTTCCTTTTTATTCAGAAGGGCAGAACAGATAAAAACAAATGACTCTTTATGGATATTAAGGTAGCTTTACAGTAAGTTGTATTGGGGTTTTGTGTGTGTGTGTGGGATATATTGTCTTTATTGTTTTTATATAGTAATGGTACACATTTATGAGGTACAATGTGATATTTTGACTCAAGAATACATTGTGTAATGATCAAATTAGGGTAATTATCATATCCACCTTAAATTTTATCATTTTTATACTCAGTACATTTAAAATCGTGTCTTTATTTTGAGACATGCAAATATAGAACATTGTTAACTAATGTTAACTAATGTCATCCTGCTGTGCAACAGAGCAGCAGAACTCATTCATCCTATCTATCTATAACATTATGGGCCTGCCTAGAATAGTCAAGCTACCCCCCCACCCCCGTAAAGGTTGTGCTTCACTTATAATCTGAAGTGCTCTTTTTTTTTTTTCCAGAGATGATTTAATTTGTTTTAATTAGTTATACACGACAGTAGAATGTACTTACATACTTTGATATATCATACATAGATGGGATATAATTTCTCATTTTTCTGAGTATACATATTCATCCCAGGGATGCAAGGTTGATTCAACATACAGAAATCAATAAATGTAATTCATCACATCAATAGACTTAAAAATAGGAATCATATGATCATCTCGACAGATGCAGAAAAAGTATTTGACAAAATACAACACTCCTTTATATTCAAAACACTAGAAAAACTAGGGATAACAGGTCTTTTATCAACATTGTAAAGGCTATCTACGCTAAGCCTCAGGCCAACATCATTCTAAATGGAGAAAAACTGAAGGCATTCACTCTAAAAACTGGAACAAGACAGGGATGCCTTCTTTTACCACTTCTATTCAACATAGTTCTTGAAAACTGGCCAGAGCAATTAGACAGATGAAAGAAATTAAAGGGATATATATAAGAAAACAAGAACTTAAATTAGCTCTATTTGCTGACCATATGATTCTATACCTAGAAGACCCAAAAAAAATCCACCAGAAAACTTCTAGAACTAGTAAATAAATTCAGCAAAGTAGCACGATATAAAATCAACACCCATATATCAAAGGCATCAGTGACAAATCCTCTGAGAAGGAAATGAAGAAAACTACCCCATTCACAATATCCTCAAACAAACAAACAAAAAAAGATACTTGGGAATCAACTTTACAAAAGAGGTGAAAGATCTATACAATGAAAACCACAGAACCCTAAAGAAAGAAATCAAGGAAGACCCTAGAAGATGGAAGGATCTACCTTGCTCTTAGGCAGAATTAATATTATTAAAATGACCATACTACCAAAAGCACTCTACAGATTTAATGCAGTTCCAATCAAAATCCCAATGGCATTCCTCATAGAAATAGAAAAAGCAATCATGGAATTCATCTGGAAAAATAAGAGACCCAGAATAGCTAAAGCAATTCTAAGCAGGAAGAGTGAAGCAGGTGGTATTGCTATACCAGACCTTAAACTATATTACAGAGCAATAGTAACAAAAACCAGCATGGTATTGACACCAAACAGGCAGGGAGACCAATGGTACAGAATAGAGGACACAGAGAGTAATCCACAAAATTACAATTATCAATATGACAAAGGTGCCAAAAACATGCTCTGGAGAAAAGATAGCCTCTTCAATAAATGGTGGTGGGAAAACTGGAAATCCATATGCATCAAAATGAAATTAAACCCCTATCTCTCACCATGCACAAAACTTAACTCAAAATGGATCAAGGACCTAGGAATTAAACCAGAGATTCTGTGTCTAATAGAAGAAAAAGTAGGCCCTAATCTTCATCATGTGGGATTAGGCCCCAACTTCCTTAATAAGACTCCTATAGCACAAGAATCAATAAATGGGATGGAATCAAACTAAAAAGTTTCTTTTCAGCAAAAGAAACAATCTGTGAGGTAGTATTGTTGATGTGAACTTTTGAAAAAATAGTACTTTCTGAGTGTCAGAATTCTTTATTTTCCTTGGGGCAACTAGGAATTTGCAAGTAATTAAAACAGTAGTGTGGTAAAAAATGGACTACAGTGCACATCTCAGTTCACTGCACTCACAGGTGTCCTCTATAGGCAAAAATTAAGCATCCAAGGGCTGGGGTTGTGGCTTATTGGTAGAGCGCTTGCCTAGCACTTGTGAGGCACTGGGTTCGATCCCCAGCACTACATAAAAAAACTAAATAACAAAATAAAGGTATTGTGTCCATCTATAACTAAAAATATTTTTTAAAAAACTAAGTATCCAATCTTGCAGTTGATGAAATGTGAATAGTGATGGAAATGCACAAGAGTAAATAGCTGTACACTGCACTAATCTTAGGGAAAAGGGGAAAGAAAATGTTTTTCGAGAACCTTATAAAGTTATGTTCCTAGCCATAATGTGTTAAAACTGTCATCAATTGTATTTACTAGACTTAATAATGTATATTGCAATCATGACTTTAATAGCTTATTCCAGGTACAGTAATTCAAGTGTGGAAAGATGTAAATTATTTTGAGGAATTAAGGCTCATCACAGCAGCTGGCTTCCCTGTAATCCTTTCTGCTCCTTGGTACTTGGATTGGATTAGTTATGGGCAAGATTGGAGAAAATACTATACAGTGGAACCTCTTAATTTCTCAGGTAAGTGAAACAAGCATCATTACCTTGGTTTGTTAGTTTTCTTCCTTAACCTCCCACCCACAAAAACTTAATTTTCTTCCTTTTAAACTTGATTTTGTTTATTCATTTAAAAAAGATTCAGTATCATTTTAAACTTTATAAAAGAAACCATGTACTTATTTAAATAAAAACTTAAAAGTATACCCTTAAATTTTACGTCCATTTTTACTGATCAGTCTTGTCATTTGCTTCCTATATTTGAAGATGTTTGACTGTTACCTTTTAAGACATTTATTCCATGAAATTCAGGCTGTGTAGTCCTAGGGTCCTGGAAACAGGTATCTTGGGAGGGGAAGGGAGTGGAAAGGGATGTCTGAGCAGTAGCTTCACGCTCTCAGACCCCCCTCATGAACAGTTCTCCTTTGTACATTAGTCTTTAGTATAAAGTTTCCTTTGAAAAAGGGTTTTGCTATTAAATTTTAAAGATCTGACAAATGATATGACTCTCTGCATTTAATGAGAATCAAAGGATCAAAATTACTATAAAAACATTATTAGGTATGCAGTGTTTTTTTCTCCCTATAATACCATGAGTTAAAAATTAAAGGTAGATCATAGCCCATTTAAAAAAAAAAAAATAGTCCAACTTGTATTTCCTGGGAAACTATTAATAGAAAATGGGGGAAAGATAGATTCTGCTATCCAAATATTTGTATAAAACCATAATGAAAAAGTATCTATAATACTAGCCCACCACATTAGTCTATGTATGCTAATAAGCACTGTGAAGTTATAAAGGTCCTGCTGCCTACAGGAAAGGAGTATTGTCTCTGTACTTACTTTGAATTGCAACTGCTCAACTTACATCAATTCAATGATTTTAATGCAGGTACTGAAAAACAGAAAAAACTTATCCTTGGTGGAGAAGCATGTCTTTGGGGAGAATATGTGGATGCAACTAACCTTACTCCAAGATTATGGTAAGGAATTTAAGTGAAAAGATTTAAGATGCTTTAGTTTTCCTTCCCTGTGCAAGTAGGAAACAATTAAGAATTTGCTCCAATCTGTAACGTAAGAAAACATGAATTCAAACTGCTTTGGGAGACATATGGTTTAAATTTCAGGCCTCGGGCAAGTGCTGTTGGTGAAAGACTCTGGAGTCGTGGAGATATCAGGGACCTTGGTGATGCTTATGCTAGACTAACAAGGCACCGCTGCAGAATGGTCAAGTAAGACAAATATTTTTCCAGCTAGGGTACCTTGAAGTTCATTATTTGTTGTTAACTAGTTTCTGGGATTGTGTTGTTTTGTTTTTGCTATAAATAGCAATGTCAACTAAGAAGTGGTGACTTAATGTAAAGGAACATTTTTAGGTGAGAATACATAATAAGAAGATATATTTGGACCTTTACAAATATTTTATAAGTATATAAAAGTTAGTGTAACTTATCTGCCATCTTAAAAAGTAGATTAAATAATTGAGAATTGCTAAATTACAGCATTAATAACTGGGAAAAAAAGCTTCTAACAAAAATATTTTATTCATGTTATCTGCCTACAGACGTGGAATAGAAGCAGAACCGCTGTTTACTGGATATTGTTAACCATGAGAACAAGCTGTAACCATGTAAACATGAGAGAAAAAGACCACAACAATCTGTACTACAATCAACTTGATTTTGAAATCATGTAAATTTTTTGAAATAAATTATTTTTATGATTCAATCTCTTATTTTACGTTACATACAGAAAATTGGCATCTTTCTTGTGAGAGAAGTTAAACAAAGGAATAAAAAATCTTACAACAAATCTTCATATAACTTCATAGAGAAACAACATGGTTCAGGAATATTTACTATAAACAAAGCACATTCTCATTTAAGTTAGAATGGACAACTCCAGTCCCAGTTTTTTGAATGTACCGAAACAGTGATTTGTCCAATAAATAAAATAAAAACTGATCTTACTGAATTTCCTTCCAAGGACCAAAAACATTTAGGATGAACCACTTCTCCGGGTGAGCAGTATACGTTGGTCTTGAGGACTCATGGCTTGATAAGTAGATAATTCTATGGCAAAAGTAGCTGAGCCTGATGTAAGCGTTCGAAGCACAGTTGAATAACCCTAATCAAAATAATTTGTTACTGTATTATCTTTTTTAAAAAATATTTTTTCTTAAATATTTATTTTTTAGTTGTAGTTGGACACAACACCTTTATTTTGTTTGTTTATTTTTATGTTGTATTATCTTTTAACACAAGTGAAAGTTGACATGTTGCTGATGAGGCTTGACTGTAGCACTTTTTTCAGAAAAATATTGGATATAAAAATACTGTGGAGAGGGGCTGGGGTTGTGGCTCAGTGGTAGACTGCTTGCCTAGCATGAGTGAGGCAATGGGTTCAATCCCTGGGACCACATAAAAATAAACAGATTAAAATAAAGGTATTGTGTCCATCTAGAAATAAAAAAATATATATTTTTAAAAATACTGTGGAGAACAGTATTTTCTTCACATGTAGGTAGGCAGCAGAAACTATGTCTCTGGTATTTGGTGAGATGACTGCCACTCCTACTGTTCTACTGGTACCCAGGTGAATGATGTTGGCTTTAAACCAATGGCAAAAGGAAATGCATGCACAGAAAGTAAAAAAGGTGCCAGAGCGCATCTCAACCTTTGTGGTCCTATGATTAGATTTAAACTGGGGGAAGCCAGGACTGTAGTAATTCAGGGGTTCTTTCTAAAGTCCTATCCATTTCTTTTTCTTTTTTTTTTTTTTTTTAAGGTAAAGCATTCTTTTTTTTTTTAACCTTTATTTTATTTATTTATTTTTATGTGGTGCTAAGGATTGAACCCAGTGCCTCACAGGTGCTAGGCAAGCGCTCTACCATTGAGCCACAACCCCAGCCCCAGTCCTCCCCAGTTCTGATGGTTGAAACTTAATAAGCATTCTCTAAATCAAAGTACTGTTTTTTTTACTTGGTGAACACATCTATATATTTTTTAAAAGTACTTACCATAATTTCTGCTAAGGGAACAAATGCAATAACAACTTTGTTGTCCTGGCGAGTCTGGATTTCTTGAATGTTCCCTCTCCTTTGTGCTAAATCTGCCAGGACAGGGCTGAGGTATTCTCTAATCACTGTAACCTCAAGATTCATCAGGGGCTCTAAAACTTGCTTGTCGGCTTTCTTCAGAGCCTAAAGAGATTAAGGAATGTTAACCCCTCTTTCATAAACTGGAAATCAAGTTTCTGCTAAAGAAGAAAGGAAGATTCATAAAAAATGAAATACTGCTCATACTTTTAAACCAAGGACTCTAGCAAACCTGCCTGCTTTAACTCTCTATCCATAGAGATCATGTTTTATAAGTCAAGGACTTCAGTATTTGCTTATACATACTAGTAGCCACATGCCAGAGAGGGCAATCAAGGAGGGCAAATAAAGGAGAGCTTAAAAAAGCAATATAAGAAATTTAACACAGATAATAGAAACATTATCATTTTAAATGATCCCTTTCTTGTATAACACTTTGTTCAGAATCTTAAGACTTCAAAGGCCAACCCAGGCATAGTGGTGCATGCCTGTAATCCCAGTGGCTTGGGATAGTGAGGCCGAAGGATCTTAAGTTCAAAGCCAGCCTAAGCAAATCAGTGAGAACTTGTCTAAATAAAATACAAAATAGGGCTGGGGAATGTGGCTCAGTGGTCAAGTCCCCTGAGTTCAATCCCTGGTACCAAAATAAAAAAAAAAAAAAAAGACTTCAAAGGTCAAGAAGAACAAGCACATAAAGAAAAAACATGGAAAATGAAAATGTCTTTCAGGGGCTGTAGCTGTAGCTAAGTGGTAGAGCACTTGCCTTGCACACCTGAGGCACTGGGTTTGAGCCTCAGTACCACATAAAGAAAATGTCCTTCAGGATAAAAGGATGTAGCAGGAAAAGGTGAAAAGAAGAAATAGGTTAAAACTAAAGACAACTCTATAACTAAAGGGGACATACTGTGCCCATGGAACTCTTCTCAGTTCTCTTTCTCCTTCAGAGTCTTTTCCTTAACAGTATTACCTAATTGCAGAACTTAAAAGCACCTTCTGCACAGCTTCCACAAAAATACTTGCCAGTGTACAGTCTGCTCCAATGGCCAGCTTTGGAACAGTGTCTGAAGCTTCTCCATGTACCCCAAACTCAGGTCATTTTCTTCTCTAAATACTCCTCTGCTGGTCCCTGTTTCTTTTTTGTTTTTTGATACTGGGGATTGAACCCAAGGGTGCTTAACAGCTGAGCCATATCCCCAGACCTTTCTTTTACTTTATTTAGAGACAGGGTCTTGCTGAGTTGCTTAGGGCCTCACTAAATTGCTGAGTTTGGCTTTGAACTTGTGATCCTCCTTCCTCAGCCTCTTGAGCCATTGCGATTACAGTATGCAGCTTGTCCATTTCTGCTGATGACATCACCAGATTCCTGATCAACTGGACATGCTTTTTTTTTTTTTTTTTTAATTTGGTACTGGGCATTGAACTCAGGACACTTAACCACTAAGCCACATCACCAGGCCTTTTTTTGTATTTTATTTAGAGACAGGGTTTCACTGAGTTGCTTACCACCTTCACTAAGTTGTTGAAGCTTGCTTTGAACTTGTGATCCTCCTGTCTTAGCCTCCCAAGCCACCAGGATTACAGGTGTGCACCATAGCCCCCACTGGACATGCATCTTCTACTTCCTTTTCCCAGTAAGCTGTTAACAATTCCTTTCCCATTGCTGGTATCCTAATTCACACCTCATCTACTTCCTGATCTAGATAATCTCTTCCTTATTTCAAACCCTTCTGTACTCTAATTATAATTCTATCTTCAAACACATTATTCACAACTGTTCTCAGAATAGAGTTCAAACTCCTTAATACAGCATATAAAGGTTTCTCTACAGTGACCTCATTTTACTTTTCCAACACTGTGTTTGCACTACTCCTCCCTTCATCTGTTACATTACCTAAAGGAAGGCTTTTCTCTCTGTCTGAAATCCCCTCTGTGTCCAAATCCTTCCAAATCAACATTGCTCAGATACTATGTTCTTTCTAAAAAGTCTCCTTAATTCTCTCCTCCTCAGTTTTTATGGTATTCAACCTATTATAATACTTTGGCTATCTGGCATACTTATTTCCCTTACTAAATCACAAGTTCCTTTAGATGGAGAAATAATAAAATTGTCCTATTTGTGTCCTCATGACCAGTGAACTATAAGCACACTATAGATGGCTCAATAACTATGAAGCACCATTAACTTCTCATAAGCAGTCCTTTACTAGAAGATTAACAAGGTAGGAAAACTTCAATAGAAAGATTTCTCTAGTTAATAAATTAACATCTAAATGTATGCTCTGTAAATTAATTCTCATTTTCCAGTATAAAAAGGCGAATCAGAAATACTTGAACCTCTTTTTTTAAAAACATATTACATTTTAAAGGACAATATAATACGGTTAATGTTAATTTAGAAACATGCATCTTTTTAATTACTGTTATTTCAGTATTAATTTAAGGAGAACTTTAAAATTTACTTGAAGGTAAATGTTCTCAACAATAAAATCATGATTGCAAGTGATATTTCTTACTCTTAAGTGAACAATATTTAGTCTTGCCAGGTGCGGTAGCACACACCTGTAATCCCAGTGGCCCAGGAGGCTGAGGCTGAGCCAGCCTCAGCAACATGGCAAGGCCCTGAGCAACTTAGTGAGACCATATCTCTAAATAAAATATTTTAAAAAGGGCTAGGGATATAACTCAATGGTTAAGTATGGCTGGGTTCAATTCCTGGTGACACCCTCCAAAAAAAAGAAAAAAAAATTTTTAGTCTTAACTTTTCTAAGCATAGCTTTTTCTTTTTAAAATCAAAAAGATTTTTAAGGCATGAATTGATGTGAACATACACTATATACAAAGATATGAAAAATTGTACTCTGTATGTGTAATGAGAACAGTAAAGAATTCCACTGTCGTGTATTTAAAAAATATATAAAATCAGCAAAACTAATAAATAAATATTTTAAAAAGAATGGCTTAGAAAGTTTTGTAATAACTAAACCATTATTTGTTCATTTTGTTGCCTTTTAACAACAGATTTTAAGGAGGATGTTTTTTCTAGAATTAGAATGGATTACAAAGTGACTGAAATAGTGAAGAACTAAGCTTGAAAACCAGATGACGTTGCCTCTTATTTCTATTGACATTCTTAATGAAAATAAGAATACATATTCAAAATTGAATAAAATGTAAGATGTCAAAAAAAAAAAAAGCTTTTTAAGAAGTATGAATTTAGGGTATAGGGGTGTTACTCAATGGTAAAGTATATGCTTATTAGCATGCATGAGGCCCTGGGTTCAATCCCCACACCAAAAAATACCCCACAAATTTGAACTCATGAAAAAAAACAGTAAGCTCAGCCTTCTTAAGTCAGGAACTTGGAGTGTTTATAAGTATGGACGCAAATAAAACTGTACAGAGAACCTGGTACAGTGGTGCACACCTGTAATCCCAGTGGCTTAGGAGCCTGAGGCAAGAAAATCACAAGGTCAAAACCAGCCTCACCAACTTGCTGAGGCCCTAAGCAACTCAGCGAGACCCTGTCTCAAAATAAAAAGGGCTGGGGATACGGCCCAGTGGTTAAATACCCTTGGGTTCAATCCCCAGTACCAAATATAAAAAACACAGAAAATGAGGTCTGAAAAACAGTCAACTTTTAGAATGAACACACAAGATCAGCATTCAGTACACCACACTCCTATTGATCCAGCTCTGGTGGGTCACTGAGGCAAGACGAAGAGGATCTGTAACACTCAAGGACATTGCTCCAGATAACCATACCAAGGCCACAGGCTTGATGCTTTAAGAAGGGAACACATCCTAAATGTGTTATTCAGTAGGACTTTTCTGGTTTCTTGATGAGAGCAATCTTATTTGAATAAACATGAACTGTAAAATTGGAGGGAATCAATACTGATCTTCAGTGTCCTTTGGATTATCATCCAAACTGAATTAACCCCACATCTGTCCTCTATACAAACCTACCAACCAGCTTGTCTCTAAAGGCTCATATCAGGGATGGAAAAGCACAGAATGCCACTTAAGGAAATTTATCTCTTTCCCAAAAATCAAGAGAATATTTTACTTCCAATCTGTGTTACTGGTAATTTCTAAGCTCCTCTTTCAAATAAAACTTGTGATTTAGAAACCAAAAATTCTCCATAACAACACCTATTAACTTTAAGACTCAGAGGAAAGAACAGAAGGGCAGGTTCTGTAAGCACAGCTGCCTGCCAGATCAGTGGTACACTAAGTAATCAAGTTAAAGCAAAAGGATTAAGACAGTCTATACCTTCTGTACACATCTTGAGACACAGGCAGAAATCATAGTTGTGGAGGTACCAGGATGAATTACCAGCAAATGTAAAGTAATTACCACATCTTGAATGGGGGATCCAAGCAATGGTCCTATACAAAGAGGGAAAACTGTATTAGTATTCCATATGTAGTGAGGAGGAGCAGAAGTGCAAAGAAACAGAAAACACTAGTGAAGTTAGGAAAAAACTAAAATAATCTAACAGAAGCAATGATTAGGAGGCTGGGAGTATAATTCAGTGGTACCTTATATACTTAGCATGTGCAAGACCCTGGTTACATCCCCAGCACCAGAAAGAGAAGTGAAAAAAATAAATAAAAGAAAGAAAAAAGAAAAAGGATGACTAAATGGTCAGGTGGAATACTATATGCTTACCTTCAACTGAAGTTTCTTACCTTGAAGGCATGCACTGTGAATTCCATTTTCAATGGCCTCTTGGGAGGCCTTCAAAAGGTCTTCACTGACACTTTCACCATACTCAATCACTGGCACAACAGATGGCTTTTCAGTTGGCCTTGCCTCTAGTTCTACAGTCACAAGATGCCGTTTGTCTCCTAAAATTCTATCTAAGGTATCTAACAACAAATTGAACATGATCTCAGAGAATTGTTCTGGAAAGGTATTAAGGTGTTATAATTGGCAGAATTACAATCAGTAAGCTCACAGTCTCAAAGAAGATAAAGTAGGAGAGATTTAATAATGGTACTAAATACCATAAATACTATTAAAAAATAATGATCAGGGTAAATAGTTCTACCAGATACAAAGCCTCTTCTTCCATGTTTACCACAGTTAAAAACCTGCTCTGAACCACCTGCTAATAATGCCTTAGTGCAAAAATATGTTGAGGCACATGATATTATACTTTCAAACTTCCCAAATATCTTTTGAGATGGAAATTCTTTAAATTAAAAGCATTTATTAAAACGTAATAATGAAATGATAAAAAAATTAAAGAATGCAAAAGGCTAGCTAATGAAAGCTGTTAATACTGCCTACCTATAAACTGTTCAATATCATATATTCTTTCATCAATATTTTATGTACTTATTGTTTATGATTTCCTTCCCCAAAAAATAAGTAAAAATGTTTTTTATAAACCTAAAAACAGCTATTACCAAACTCAACCAACAGCTATTACGAAACTCAACAGCCAACAGCTATTACCAAACTCAAATATTTAACTAAAACAAAAACTATGAGGTATTTAAGTGAATCATGTAACACAGTGACTCCAAGCTCGAAATCATAATGTAATATGCTCCCACCACTAGTTTTTTGAACATTTCTTCTTCCCATATCACAATGTTCCACCGCCTGCTTATTTTGATAGTAACTTGCTCCTTATTAATACTTCCTACCCCCTTTTATTTCACAAAAAAAAATAATAAATTTTGTATTTCCCATCTGTTAATTCCAATATCCAAAGTCTTAGCAGGTCTGACGTTTTGTTATTTTTACTGCCCTTTTTTTTTTCTCATTGAGCTTTTTCTCAGTTTCATGATTTAAAAAAAAAAAAGGAAAGAAAATCTGAGTTTATAGTCCTTTATCTGTGGGAATTTGAGGCCTGGGTTGAAGACCTACCATTCTCTGGAGAGGTTTTTTTGATTTTTCCCTGGGATGCTACCAAACAATGAACACTTAACACTAAATTCCTTTCGGAGTTTTTAGGGCATATTGATACTGTAAATTAGACTAAAAACCCATATCAGAAGCCTATAATTAAAAATTCTCAAAAATTTTAAGGCTATCTTCAGAGACAACCATGTTTCCTTGCTCTATGCTCTTGTGGACATTTTTCATTGTTAACTCTTTCTATCAGGATGTGAGTCTCCACTGTTGGGTTACAGATGATAACAGATTCGATATCTGTTTCCTCTTCCTTTTGGTCTCTGGAAATTTGTTACATTCTAACTAGGTCAGACATTCTAAGGGTATTATTTGTTCCAGGTATACAGTCCAAAAACAGAACTCTTGCATCATTTGTTCCTATAGTTTAATTTTTTAAACTTTAGTGAAATACAATCACCTAGACATTTCATTATTTATTTATTTATTGTAACTAGGGATTAAACTCAGAGGTGCTTTAGCACTCTAACCCTTTTTATTTTTTATTTTGAGACAGGGTTTCACAAAGTTGCTGATGCTGCCCTTGAACTTTTGATCCTTCTGCTTCAACCTCCTAAATAGCTGGGATTATAAGAGTGCACCACCATGCCCAGCCTTCACAAATTATTGAGGTACTTAAAAGTACCTGGTTATACTGAACATCTTTTTTCTACATTATTTCACAAACCTATGTTTTCCCTTGGGGTTGAGTAGCAATAATAATTTTGTTATTTTGCTTAAAGGAACTAATCTGAAATTATATGTAGAAAAGCCATGAGTTCTCACATTTCAGATGAAAAATGTAAAAACTATACTTTCTCAAGAATATTATCAGTAAAAGATTTCCATATTTATTAAAGTAGAATTGACTTTTCCCTTCACTTTTAGAGTAAAAATAACACACTGACTTCAAATTCTTATACTTGTTTGGTGCTGAAGATTGGGATAAGCCACCCATTTCACTGCCTTATCATGCCCTATGACCACTGAACAGCACATCAGTTTGATGCGTGACTCATCCAGTAGATGTTGTCTATGGTAATGACACAGGACAGTCTGTTTAAAACAAATGAAAAGATCTATATACATTAAAACTGTGGAAGACAGTAGTGACTGTGAACCCTATATTAAGCAATTAAACAGAAAGAGGAGAAAATAAAAGCATCAAGACCTAAATCTTTTATTTTTTACCTGTGGCACGAACTGAATTTAGGATGGTCTCTCGGTATGCCACCTGGAGAGGCCCTAGATAGGTCTCTAGGCCATATTCCCTCTTGATCCGGTCATGAATAATCTCAATATGTAATTCCCCCATACCACATAGGATAGTCTGGGATGACAAGGGAAAAAGGATATGTATTGTAAAATATTATATAAAAGTATGATACTAATATGTATTTAAGTAATTTTTCATCAATTATAAACTCAGTTTCCTTTGCAATTTCTTTAGTGGGGGGACAGGCTCCTACATCAAAAGTTTTTTACTTTTCTGACTAGAATAACAAATCAAATCACTTGGTTATTCTCTCCTTCCATAATAGTTCAATTATAATCTGAGTTGGTTGCATCTAACTAGAACTGCACTTCCTGACAATAAAGCTAAGCTCTAGTCAATGGAACATGAGTGCAAATAATATTTATAACTCCTGGACTATGCCTTTAAGAGGAGGGTAAAGCCCTTTTTCTAATCAATGAAGTAGGCAACTGTGCTGAAACTGGCTGAGGGCAATACCACGTGAACAGAGAAGACAGCCTTCTCCCAAAACATTTTCCAACCATCCTAGGTACCTTACAGTTTTATGAACAGTCAAAACCTGCAAACTCATTTGAATCTTCATGTGACAGAGAAACTTTCACTTTTCTTTTTTTTTTTTTTTCAGTTTATTCCATTTACTCAAAGTATCTCATTTCACCTATAAACAAAAAACAGTTTCTAATTACAAAAACAGTTTCTAATTACTCTTGGAATCCTGGGTTTTGGAACCAGACTTCTGAGTTTGGAATCAGGAAGATCTGAGTTAAAAATCTAACTTTGGCATTTAACTGAGACTTCTGAGTGAGTCCCGTTAGACTTCTGAACCATGAGAGGTTCCTCGTCTGTGCAAATGAGGTTGGCAACAGGTTGTAACACAGGGTGGGGCACGTGGTCTGCTCTCTGTGCACTGCAATGCCCCTCTGATAACTCCTCTTTGATCTCTCATGCCTATCTTCAATTCCCATTTTCAAGATGATTATATAAAGTACTGTTACATGATTATGTATTCACGGATTTTTTAAAAAGATCTCCCCAATTTAGAGCTGGATTTAGATTACTAAAGATTCTCCAATCTATACTATTGAAATAAGGAAACTCAGCTAAAACTTTCACTTTTCTGAATCAATATTTTTTTGGGTCCTTGTTAGAACAACCAAACTGGCATCAAAATCAGTGAAGTAATCATTTCTTCTCAACAATGAAAGTTACACATAAAGAAAGTCTTTTGTGAATAAGAAAGAACACATTGCAAGGTGTATGTATTTGCTTTTGTTCATATGCCATTTGTGTACTACACCCAGAGAGACATGGCCTTTGATCTTGGCTACTGGGAGGTAGCCTTTGGAAAGTCCTACCTTATAGAAATATCTCGTGGGTTAGCCCATCAGACAGTCTAATAATGTGATTTATGATGTGGACTTTGGAATGAACCCATACTAACAACTCTACCTTTTAGAAAAACTAGAGAATAAACTATTAGCTCAAAACTATAGGAGGCCTAGATACTAAAGGTTAACCAGAAAGGCAGTATGTATCAAGTTCTAATAAAAATTCTGAACACACAATTTTTGGGTGAGCATCTTTGTTTGGCAATACTCAGCCAGAAGGATAACATGTTCCTGAGGATGAAGGATAAAGAACACTTTGCATTTAGAACCCTCCCAGACTCGCTCCATGTGTCTTCTTCCTTTGGCTGGTTCTAATTTGTATCCTTTCATTATAGTAAAACTGTAATCCAACTTTTTTTTTTTTTAAAAAAAAAGGACTGGTTGGTATATAATTGCTATTTTTTAATACAAAGTTAAAAAGCAAATTACTTAGGAAAGAAGCAAGTTGTGTATAAATACAAACAGAATGAGTAATATGTATTTGTACATATATATTTGGAAAAAATTATACTGTGCTGAATAATATAGCCCAGTTATAAAAGAGATACTTGGGAACAAAGAGTGGAAAGGCATTCATCAAGTTTCCACAGTGATTTCCTGTGTAAAATGGGATGAAGGACAGAGAGGGGGACTTTAATTCTTTACTTCATACACTGCACATTATCTGCTATTTAAAAAAAAAAAATTATTTACCATCTTTTAGATAACTGTTTTTTGAATAAAATTTTCTGTTTTAGTTACTGTTATTGTGGTCTTTAGGATCAATTTAAATGACCACTTCTTTTACCTGGTATGAGGGAACATGAAATATTCCATATTTTCTGGATTAAATCAATTTATTCTTTTTAAAGACAAATTTATAATATTTAAAGGAATTACCTCACATAAATTTTGCCCTGCCCTCCTAAAAAGAGGTGCAGAAAGTTATTTAATTTTTTTCTTAATAAATCAGGAACACCTACTTTTCAGTGCCATATCAGCACCTACTTTAGAACCTATGTCCTCCCAAGTTATCAGACTGTATCTGACATTCCCATCCATTTTACATGTGCTAGTGTCATTAAAGCACCTTCCAGACCCCCTAGTAAAAAACTCTCAGTGTAAGAGGCTCAAGGCTTTGCCCTAAAAGTTAAACTTTACTCGAAACTTCACAAAATGCGGTTTGATGGAAGGTCAAAAAATGCAGTTTATACATAGGGAATTAAGGAGAATTTGTTTATTCAGCTTAATAATCAACATAAATAATCGGAATTTTATATTACAAATAAAAAAAGCTATTTTTTTCAGGAGCACCGATCAATCAACATTCTAGATACATGCACACATGTGCACACACACTCACTGAAGCACTTCTGGGGTTAAGTAATAATGTACATACTTGTCCAGAGTCAGGATCCAGCCTTACTTTCAAACTGGGATCTTCACGCTGAAGGCACTTCAATGCACGATCCAAATCTAGGGGATAAACAACTGTTATCTTTATATTGCACTTTTTTTTATATAATTACTGTATGTTCTAATGGGGAAACTTGTTGAACAAGGGAATTTTCAAACTGCCATAAATGTTTTGTAGAAAATAAACCAAAGAGATATAATAGTGAGGGAAGGCTATTTGACACTGGATAATCTGGGAAGGCATCTCCAGGATAATTTAAGTAAAGACAAAAAACAAAACAGCAAGCTATAAGCAAAATCTTTATGTAAAAAAAAAAGGGGGAGCTAGGGCTGTAGTTCAATGGTAAAGTGCTTGCCTCGCATGTGTGAGGCACTGGGTTCAATTCTCGGCACCACATAAAAATAAATAAAGATACTGTATGTTCATCTACAACTAAATAAATATTTAAAAAAAGAAGAAGAAGAAGAATTCTAGATAGAGGGAATGGTGGTGCAAAGAATGATTTAATGTTTAAAAAAAGCAGCAAGAAGGCTGACAGCCAAAGATATGTGGGTAAAATGAAGAGTAGAATCAGTGAAAGGAAGATGTGTGGCAGGGATCATATCATAAAAGGTCTTACAGACCACAGTGAGAAGTTTGGGTTTACACTGTGAAGTCACTGGAAGCACTTAAAGGGGACACTTGACATTATCTGATTATATTTTACAAAGATAAATCTAGGAGCTGAAAAAAATGCAAAATGACTTCAGAAGAGTGGCAATAATAAGAACCTAGCAAAAAAAAAAAAGACAAAATTAAATCATGAATAACCAGATACTGATATGATCCCTCCATGATAATTTATCATAACCACAGGAGAAATGGGAATATACTATCTGCATTAAACACGGCATCTAACGTGAAGTGATATTTTAATACAACCAATAATACAATTGATACTTCTTCTTTATAAAAGAACTTTATTTTCTTTATTTCTTTAGATATAAAGTATAGCTGAGACCAAAAAAAAAAAAAAAAACCCCAAAATAAAAAACTAAGCTACAGATTAATGAGTTAATCTATCAGTCAAACATTCAAAGTGTTCTTGGGTATATAAAACAGGACTTCTAGACCTGTACTATATGAACAAAAGTCACTAGCCATTTGTATTATTAGTCTGAACTAGTAGATGCTGTAATAAATGTAAAATGCACACCAGTTTATAAAAATTAACACAAAAGAGAATGTAAAATATCAATACTTTTTAAAAATATTGGTTTCATATTGAAATGATAAAAATACAGATTGAATATCCCTTGTCTGAAATACTTGGAACCAGAAGAGTTAGATTTCAGAGTACTTTGGATTCTCAGGTTAGGGAAGCTCAATCTGTATTTGATATACTGGATTAAATGAAGTATATTATTAAAACTAATATTTTATTCAGCTGTAAGAAATTTTGAGTTACATATGTGGATCGTGTTAATTTCTTTTTTTAAATTTTTAGCTGTAGATGGACACAATAACTCTATTTTATTTATTTATTTTTATGTGGTGCTGAGAATCAAACCCAGAGCCTCACATATGCTAGGGAAGCCCTCTACCACTGAGCTACAACCTCACCCCATCTAGAAAATGCTTTTAGACCCTTGACACTGGAAAGTAGGACCTAAGGGCCAGCAATGCTGGCATCTCCTAGAGACTGAGGAAAATGCAGACTGAGGTTTTAAACCTACTGAGTCAGAGTCTACATTTTAACAAGAATCCCAAAGAGATGTGCATACACATTCAAGATTAAGAAGCATTATTTTAGATAATATTTTAAATACCTACAGATACTCAATAACTATGTATGACTCTGGTTTTTGGAATGAAAAGGTAGTTTTAAACTTTATTATAAAATAAATTCATTCAAAAATAGTTAAAAAGACTTACCCTCTGGAGGGCTTATTGTGATGAAAACATGGTATTATAACAAAGGGTACTGAGTCCTATAACAAGACTATTGAGAAAATATAACAGGAGCACAGAAAAAGGAACATGTATATCTGCTTAAAATAAAGTTAGGGAGTCCCAGGGAGTCCCAGGGAGTCCCAGGAAGTCCCCGGCTCTCAGGGCCTAGGACTTTCCAGCCAATGCCCACTGAGAAGACCTTCTTTGGACACAAAACTATTTCTCCTAAAGCAATTAAAGGTTTGGATTCTTAGATATAAAATTGGCTGGAGCAACTTAACTGCAATCTTGAAACTTAAGTTCTGGTCCTTACACTACATTTGAAATTTAAAATTACTTTCATATATATTTAAAAGAATTCATACGTTACTTTCTTCAGGCAACCCATCCCTCAAACACCAGGTCAATCCTGAAATAACTAGGTGTGCCCACTTCGATGTAACAAGTGGCAGGATTCTCTTTTTTTTTTTAATTTATTTTTTTAGGTGTAGTTGGACACAATGCCTTTTTTAAATTTATTTATATGTGGTGCTGAAGATTGAATCCAGGGCCTCGCTAGGCAAACGCTCTACCACTGAGCCACAACCCCAGCCCAGCAAGATTCTTCATTACATGATCCTTCTCCATCAGAGTCCACACTACACCTACTGGCCTGAGGGCATTTTAAGGTACCAGGATAGTTGCTGCTATACCTGTCTTAATTTAAATGCTTTTCCTCACCACCTGGACAAAAAAGACCCAGTTTCCTTCTATATTTGGGGCTTTCTTAAATCTACACTTAGATTTTTTTCATGTGAACTACACCTGGGTAGGTGAGGAACTGAATCCCTTTCATGGCTTAGGATTTTCTCTTTCTTTTCCCACTGAATCCTCCAGAAGATATGGGAAGGAAATAAAGTTTTTATTTTTTTATATCCTATAAGTCCAGGGAAAAAAAACTAGAAGGTCTGTCCTTAGTCTAATACAGCAATTCACCGAGAGCTTGATAAAGAAGCACAACTTGATTTCAGACATAGAGAAAAAGTAAACATTTTACAGGGAGATACATGCAGGGGTTACCATCCTAATGTGAAAATAGCGGAGCACAATGGTACATTCTTGTAATTACAGCAACTCAGAAGGCTGAGGCAGAAGGATCTGAGGGAGGCCAGTTCAGGCAACTTAGTGAGACCCTGTCTCAAAATAAAAAGGGCTAGAATTTTCAAGTATATAATATATTGTTATTAACTCAGTAACTATGCTATACTATAGATGTCTTGAATTTATTCTTCTGTCTAATCAAAATTCTATACCCTTTGACCAACATCCTCCCCTGCTCTACCCTTGCCCAGCCCCTAGTAACCACATTCTGCTCTCTGTTTCCATGATGATCTCAGAGGATTTTAGATGAACCTATGAACTTTAAAGAATGAGATCACACAGTGTTTACAAACTTCAATCATAAGGGTGCCATCTCACAATTTTTCTTCACTTTTCTTTTTCTTTTTTTGGTACCAGGAGCACTTAATCACTGAGCCACATCCTCAGCCCTTTTTTATATTTTATTTAAAGACAGGGTCTCACTGAGTTGCTTAGGGCCTCGCTAAGTTGCTGAGGGTGGCTTTGAACTCACAATCCTCCTGCCTCAGCCTCCAGAGCTGCTGGGATTACAGGCATGCGCAACTGCACCTGGCTTCCTAATATATTCCTTATTTTTTTCCTACAAACTAACTCATCATTATTTTTACTCAAAATTATTTTTAAAAGATTTCAAAAGAAAAAAATAAAAATAAAAAAAGCTGGGGATGTGACTCAGTGGTACAGCATCCCTGGATTCAATCCCCAATACCACAAAAAAAAAAAAAAAAAAAAAAAAAAAAAAACCAGCAATGCAAAAAGAACATAACATCTTTAGGAAATCAGATCTACTTTACCAAAGAAGCATAAGACATAAGCACTCACTTTATTTTTATTTTTGTTTGAGTGGAAAAAGAGGGTACAAAAAGGAGAAAGTTTTAGGAAATGAGGGCAGGCAAGAAGGCTACGGCAGAGACTGCTAGCCTTCCACTCCACTCTGTGGCTCCCTACTTAAGACCTTTGTATCAGTCTCCCTTGAGATCAGTGTTGGCCAATGACATATAAGAAATCTTTTTTTTTTTTTTTTTTTTTTTTAAGAGAGAGTGAAAGGGAGTGAGAGAGAGAGAGAGAGAATTTTAATATTTATTTTTTAGTATTTGGCAGACACAACAACTTTGTTTGTATGTGGTGCTGAGGATTGAACCAGGGCCGCACGCATGCCAGGCGAGCGCGCTACCAGTTGAGCCACATCCCCAACCCCATATAAGAAATCTTAAGAGGGAAGTGGGTATAGCTTGTTCCTCCCTCTTACTCTTTTCTGCTCTCAGAAGCTCCACAATGATATCCATGGCTCTACCAGCCACCATAGGAACTATGCATGCAGACAGTGGAGCAGAAAAACTGGAGCCCGAGTGCCCTGGGGATTTGTGGAGCAATCCTCTAACCAAGGGACTAACAAATCTTTCACAAGAGAGAAAAATAAACTTTGACATTATTAAGACAATCTAACTGGAAATTATATAGGTGGAGTCATGAGCTTTACATTTCACACTAAGGAGTTTGTGTGATAAGTAATAAGAAACCACTGAAGAATTTTTAGCTAATATGCCAAATAAAGTACGTAACTCTCAAAAGCCCAAGCAATATTAGCTTGTAAATATTAATATTTTCACTGGGTTCTAAAGATTGATTAGAACATAAGGTAAAACAGCACTTTTATACACAAGAAACTGAATTAGTTATGAATCAGTTACTATCTAATCTAATATACTAGAAGGGAAGGTCTAAGGACAATTATTTGAAATCCCAGATAGCACAAGAACAAGAGTAAGGAAGAATATGAAAAGAAAAAAATAAACAAGATAAAAGAAAAAAAGTACAAATAAAATCTAATTCAATCACATAAGACATTTCCTTAGGGTATATTGTAACCATTTTATATAAGTCATCAGAACACTATTTAACTGATATATGAAGACTATTTGTACCTGGCTGCTTAGCCACTGATGGAGGTTCTATGGTACAGAAGAAAACAGGTTCTGGAATTTCCACTCCAGCCAACAGAAGTCTGTCTGCTTCCCTATTTTGTTTATGCTTCTTTTCTCCCTCCCGTTTGGCTTGACGAGCTGCAGCTAATGCACTGGATTTGGATGAGACAATGGTGTCTCCAGTGGCAGTCTGCAAGCAAACAGAACAACTGGAACGAAACAGGTTCTTGGAAAACATTCATCTCCCACTAAGAATCATTAATAAGAAAAATCTTGACTTTTCTCATCAGAACTTAGGAGAAATAAATTCAGAAAGTTCATTATAACTTTTCATAAGTAAAACTCAACTGGTATAAGAATTCTATCCAAAATATTGCAGTAATAAATTTTAATAAACAATAAAACACACACACAAACACAAACCTCATATTCAAAATCCATTTCTTTAACAAATAAATGTACCTGTCTACATTTTCAATCACAAAAAAAGAGGTTAAGTAGAGGTCCCTTAAAGTGTTTTAACATCAGTAAGAATTTTTTTTACAGAAAATTGCGTATTAATTATAAAATTAACCAGAATACCATTGACCAGCCATAATTGATAGTGTCTACATAGTTAAGAGTCCAGTTACTCTTTAAAACTAAAATTTCACTTTTAACCTTTTATGTCATGAAGTTCTAAGCCAGTTTCCTTCTCATTAAGGACAGTCCTACTGATACAATACTCCAAAAATACCTTTAGAGTTCCATTAAATACAAACAAGGAGCACAGGACACTTTAATACCAGAAATCTAATATCCACACTATGAGAATTTTTTACTAAAGGATACTGAACTTGCAATCAATCATGAAGCGTTCCAAATGTTAAAAGTAATATTATCCAAATGACAGATACAAAGTTTAATGATAAAACTCTACCTGACTTAATCCACATAAAGTAAATGTCCTTAGTTTTAATCCACCCAAAATATAATCAGAATCAAGTATTTTTATCCATTCATCCTAAAAATTTCTTCATACTGTCTACTATACACAATCACTGATCTACAGACTGTGGTAGAAATGTGAGCAAAAGAAACAAAAACCCTTGCCCTCATGGAGCCTTTATTAGCAAATTATCTTTTAGTTATTATCTAATTATAAAGTTAGATTTAATTTTCTGTATGATCAAGACAGGTAAAAACCCAATGGGAAAAAGGCAATATTTAAACAACCTTAAGACATATATGTATCTATAAATAGAATATTTTACTTGGATGTGAACTTTATATGTATATAATCCATCCTGTTACCTTCTATAGTTTACTTTTCTATCAAATGAATGATAGTCAACCATGTTAATTAATATGCCACAATATTCATTATTCTACTGATGGACATTTAGATTTTTTATAAATTTTTTGCTATTAAAAAATACTTGTAACTAAATATTTAAACTACTATTTTCTAGAGAAATCATTTGGTCATTTACCTGTTTAAGCCCAACAGTCAAAGCGATGTTACCAGCAGTCAATGAAGGGATTTCTACATGTTGGTCAGCAAATGGCAAAAGCAGACGACTTATTCTCTCCCTTTAAAACCATGATTTATGTTAGTCAAGTACTTTTAAAGAAATGAGTACAGTTTTGAAAAATAACCTAAGCTTCTACTTACGTGCAGTTTCCATTAATATTATGGATGGCCAACTGGGGCTTTAGCATTCCCGAGTAAATACGCATAAAAACCACTGGGCCTCTCTGCTTGTCATGAAGAACTTTAAATGCCAGTGCGCATAAGTCACCCTTATACCACTGCCTATAAAAGAAAGAGGATATTACAGAAAGGTCTATAAAATATACTTCCCACATATCTATACAGAGCAAACCAGAATCACTGCAGAAATTTAATTTTAATGTCTTCCAAAGACCCCTCATATTCTTGGAGTACAGCTATCTATGTCTATTAAGTAATGATGTGATGCACCTTTCTTCCTCCACTGACTGAATTATTTAATGGAGATCTTACCACTAATTCTTCAAAACTAAAAATAGTGAATTCTCTTCCAAATATTACCTCTATTTGCAAATAATTTATTTGCTAAGACCTCTCTTTCAAAAAGCATATCTGGGAACATCATACCATTCTCAAGAAGCCCACACAGGGTGAACAAATGGGTTCTTTCCCATTATTGCTTTCACTCTCCCTCACTTTTTGTTCCCTGCATAACCATAAATATCTACAGTACATACATGAACTTGTTTATATAGCCAACGTTCTTACAGAATTATGTTCTTAAATTCTTTATTGATGGGTTTTTAGAAAGTCCAAATTTTCCCCAAATTGCCAAATTTTGCACATAGGTACATCTTTCTGAGGTGAGACCATTTTTATTAGTCTCAAAGAAGTCTACATGACTCAAAATAGATTAAACATTTCTATTATAGGAGTTCTTCAATCTTACTCCTATTCCTTACAATTTAACAAATACTAATCTAGAGTACTTACTATATATACCAGTTTGTTCTTATGCTTAACACTAATTCACTGAGTTGATAGAACCCTAGGACGTAGATCCTGTTCTTTGATTTTATAAATGGAGATGTTAAGCAACATGGAAGAGCTGGGATTTAAATCCATCAATACATATTCCATGCACAATCACTTTACCATTATGCCCTTCAAATTTACAGATGTGAAAAGTTATTAATGAAAAAATAATAAAATCAATAAAAAAGAAAAGTTATTAATGAATGAATGTCCTAGTTAGCAAATTAAAGCCCACTTCTCTGCTCATCTGCATAATGCTCGCTCAGATTTTAGAGAATTTATTACCTAAGTATAATGCTGTTAATTGCAATAGGAGTAAAACAATGACTTCCTTATAGCCACAAAACATTTTGAGCTTATGAAAAATTCATAAGTCTAGATGTATATAAATGTATCTACTGATTATTTAACAAACTTTTTTTTTTAAACTAAGATGACAAGGTCAACACTTAAACACATACACAGTGAAAAGCCACAACCTAGCTCCATTTATAAACATGGAATAGAAGAGATGATGACAAATGTCCCTTTCACATAAAAGTTACTATGGCTCTATGTTATGTTATGTTCAAAGATATTCTTCACCACTGATGAGGTCTATTTGTGTTTTCAAGACTTGGAATTTAATCTCTGAGACTGCTACTTACAGAAATTCATAGTTGCGCTCTTCAGGTGAAGGCAAGTACATAGTAATAGCATCTAATAAAGGCTGTACACCTTTGTTTTTCAGGGCACTTCCACAAAGAACAGGCACAGCCACCTGAGCCACTGTTACTCTGTGTATTGCAGTCTGTAGCTACAAAGCAGAAATATAAACAAGCATTAACTTTGTGTAGCATATACTGATTCTGCCAGAATCTCTCTAAATAAGAGGCCTTCCCAAACCATCCATGTAAAACGGTGGCACTCTTTACCATACTTCCACCATTATTTATGGCTTTTTCTTTACAATGATAATTATTGTAAAGATCTGGCATGTCCAGCTGCATATTTATTACCTGCCTCTTGTTCATTAAAATATAAAATCCCGTATAAGCATGCAGTAAGTCCCATAAAAATACCATTAAGTCCCCAGAAACCAGAAAAGCTTAAGATATAGATGTTGTGTAAAAATATTTCTTAAATAAATAAATTGATATTCTTGTGATTCAACCTTGATAGTCTAACAGAGGACTGGTCAGAAATAAAAATATATAAATGTGAGTTAGAATTTTTCCAAATTAAGGTCCAAATTAAACAAAATCCAGGGGCTGGGGCTGTAGCTCAGTGACAGAGCACTTGCCTAGCATGTCTGAGGCACTGGGTTCGATCCTCAGCACCACATAAAAATAAACAAATAAAATAAAGGTATGCTGTCCATCTACAACTACAATTTTTTTTTTAAATCCAAAGGAAAATGAGAAAGTAAAAAAAAAAATTAATTCTCAAAAATCAAGAAAAGATTAGTGTGTTGATAACAAGAAAACTGGTAGGGCAATTTTCTACTTTAGATTGTGAGCTCTCTAAAAATAGATTTCATGTTATATGACAAGGAGCATAATAAATATCATGTTTAAACATTCAAATACAAAATAAAATTTTTCAAAAATGGTGGCATCTCATTCAAAAGAAAAAGAGACCACTTTTTTTTTCCTATCTTTAACTTCACATGACTTAAAAGTATGCCTCAGTTTAAGTGAATCTGTTGGGCTCATCTTTGGTCTCATTTTACAGATTACCACTTGGAAGCAACATTCATTTGATACTTTTGTGTTTCATAAAGCAAAGTAAAAAATTTGTCAAATCATAGAGGAAGGTTAACAATTAGCTGATCCTAACTATGTAAGTAAAGAAGATTTAATCTAATTTTGCAAAATATATCTGGAAATAGTACATTGTTGGCATTGTCTAAGTACCTATATTCAGAGTGATTTACCTTTTTTTTTTAAAGAGGATTTTCTAACAGTATGCAAAATTAAAAAAAAAAACATCTAAGACAAAGAAATCAAACTACATCCAATTAGAAAAACTTTGTCAAAGTAATAGAACAATATAAATACCTTTTCAGCTGGTAGCAAATCAAAATTTTCACTAAATTCTCCTAAAACCAAGTCAGCAAATTCATCATCCAAATCTGCAACCTATAAAGAAAGGGTTAAAGTTTTATAACTTGCATTAATTTTCACATAAGAAACTTATCTAAATACCACAAATATTCATTATTAAAATGTTTTGAGACAGCTACATGATCTACCTTACAGAGGCCAAATACCTCTTCATATCTTTCAAAGAGATGGTTTTTCTTTCAAAGAAAAGTAAATTTGAAATTGAAGATGTATTTCCTAAATTCAAAGAAAGTCAGAGTCTGATAAAGCATCTCAATAAAGCACTACCTACTAAGAGTATGCAAAAGAAGTAAAAGGCACAATTTATATACAATGCAATATTTGTCTTTTAGATAAATTTGAGAGTTTAAGTTCACAGAAAATTTCATTTGGTGTTGTCCCTCCAGCATTCTGAATGATCACCAGATAAGGAAATATTTACGTTGAGAGGTGTTGGCAATACTTCAATAGTAAAAATAAAATTATCTAGTTCATGTTCTTTTCATAACCATGTACCTATAAGAAATATGATAATTTAGCTGATAATAGTTTTCAAAGTTGGTAATAGTACAATCTCCTAACCTTTTAACTTGCAAAACTAAAAACCCTACAGGTGTTAATCAACTTCCCGTTTTCCCCTCCCTGAGACCTTGGTAATAATGACCATTCTATTTTCTTCTCTGAATTGACTCTAGATACCTCATAAAAGTGGAATCATACAGTATTTGTCTTTTCATTACTGTTTTATTTTACTTAGCATAGTGTCTTCAAGGTTTATTAATGTTGTACCAGAATTTCCTTCCTTTTTAAGATTCAGTAATATTCCACTGCATGTATATGCTGAATTTGTCCATCTATTCATCTACCAATGGACACTTGGGTTGCTTCTACCTTTTGGCTACTGTGAATAACACTGCTAGGAACATGGGTGTACAAATATCTCCACAAGATCATGCTTCCACTTCTTTGGGGTACATACCTAAAATGAAATGTCTGGATCACATAGTAATTTTATTTCCAATTTTGTGAGGAACCTCCATGTGGTTAAGCATAGCAATTGCACATTATGTTCCTGCTAATAATACACAAGGTCATAATTTCTCTACATCCTTGCCAACACAAATTTTCAGAGGTTTTTTAAATTATTTTTTATGTGTATTTTTTTAAGTTGTAGTTGACACAATACCTTTATTTATTTATTTTTATGTGGTGCTGAGGATCAAACCCATCACCTCACGTGTGCTAGGCGAGCACTCTACTGCTGAGCCACAACCCCATCCCCTGTTTTTTTAAAATTATTATCAGCATCTTAGTAAATGTGAGAGGATTTTGTTCTCTAAATTTTAAACACTTATGTATTTCTTGTAATTAGCACCTATTAACAACTACTGATAACCTTTATTCCATCATATACTATCATATCCTAGAAGATGGGATAGTATGTACAAGTGTGTACTGGCTCCTCTACTAGATTACAAGAGCCTTCTTTATTCCTATGCACTTTTAAGATTAAAAAAAAAAAGTTAATGAGGAACCAATCATGCATCTAGTTACTGATTAATGTTAATTCCACTTTTGTTCTTTCTATGCCCTGCTAACCTAGAGAAACAGTACAACAAGTGGGAAGAGCTCTAGCTCTGAACTGAGACAGACCTGAGTTTGAATTCTAGTTCTGCCATGTTATTAGCTGTGTAACAACTCATTTAAGCATTCTAAGGCTCTGCTTCCTCACATGTAAAATGGAGACACAATAAAAGGCTGCTGTAAGGATTAAAGAAAAAAACATAATAAACAGTTAACTAAGCCTAAAACAGGCCTTTAATAACTGTTAGCCTCTAATAAAAATATAAATTAAGTTGATGATAACTGTATTTTATAAATACTTGAAAAATAACTACCCACAAAAATGGATGTAGTTATGGCTGACCAGTAGAGCACTTGCCCAGCATGTGTGAGGCACTGGGTTCAATCCTCAGCGCCATATAAAAATAAATTAATAAATAAAATAATGGTATCGTGTCCACTACAACCAAAAAAAAAAAAATGTTGACAGAATTTGGACCAATTCAATTTAGAAGTGAAAAATCAAAGGACTCAAACTCATATTTTTCTCTACTCTAAGATTCACTGAGTCTGCTGGGCGTTGGTGGCATATGCTTATAATCCTAGCAACTGAGGAGGCTAAGGCAGAGGATTACAAATTCAAGGTCAGCCTCAGCAACTTACTGCAGCCCTAAGCAATTCAGGGAGATTCTGTCTCAATGTAAAAAATAAAAAGGACTGGGGATATGGCTCAATGGTTAAGCATCCCTGGGTTCAATTCCCAGAACAACAACAAAAAAAAATCAGTGAGTCTAAGGTTTGTTTTACTTATTGCCCTATACGCTAACAAAATAATAAAATATTGCAAGTATTAACAATCTTGATATTTTTCTATCAAATTTGAAGACAGATGAGGTCCAGAGCTACACTAAGTATAAAATTGATGGTTTTAAATTTTTCTAAATAATTGACATCTAGTAAAATAGAAGATAGGCAAATACTTTGATCCAGCAATTCTGCTTCTAAAGTTCAACCCACAAGATACTCTTGCACACATGCATAGGAAATATAAAGAAGTTCACAGCAATGCTGTTTCTAAGAGCAAAAAAACAAAAACCTTGAAGTCCATTCACAGGAGAAAAGACAACAAACTCTGATATAATCACATATTGAAACACTATACAAGACTAAAAGTTAATGAACTACACATAAGAACATGGATGAATCTCCATAACATGAAACAATGCAATAAAATACAAATAGTATCATTACTCTTCACAATATGCAAAACTAAGTTCTTTAGAGATGTATATATCATATACTATGATATATAATATATATACCATACATAAAATATATACACAAAATTTATACGTACAATATATATGTATTATATATATTTACAGTAAACTATAAAGAAAATAAAGATAAATACTAGAATAATACATTGGGGGATGGGGGATACAGCTCACTGGTATGTGTATGCTTAGCATGCACAAGGCTCTGGGTTCCCCAGGATCAAGATAAAAATATATAAATGTTAAATGTGTGTGTGTGTATATATATGTGTGTGTGTATACACATGTATGTATGTATGTTGGCTACAGGAACAGGAAGATTAGTAGGAAAAAGATATGAACAGGAAGTGGCACACAAATTCAAAGATAGTTGCTAACACTCTACTTATGCATGGGGGTGGTAAACATATTGGTGTTTCTTTTATTATTCATTATACTTTACATATCCCAAACGTAATTTTACATAAAATTTCACAATAAATAAAATGTTCAAAAGTTTCTAAATACTTATATAATTTTAAACTTGAAATATTTATTTTACTTGTTCAATTAAGGTATTCCTTGCTTCAATTGTCTTCTTAAACAATTCAGTATCACTCGTTTCCAAAAGGGGTTTTCTCTCGAAGTCTTTTCCATCATCTAAATTAGAATTCCATAGAAGTTTTTCTTTATTTACTATATCCACCACTCCTTTGAAAGTTTTAGCCTCACCAATTGGAAACTATAAGACAGAATGAGACTAGCATTATTAATGGTCACTCACTTAACTGCACTGGTGTTAAAATTTATCTAATTACACCACTGTGACCAAACTGCTAATTATCATTCTTACCATAATCTATAACCATTTTTATTTATATACCAACTTTTTATAAAAAGAATTTTAAAGAGCTTAAATGTATATATTGCAACAAATAAATTGCTAAGGAAACTCAAAAAGGAGCTGATGTTACTAATTAATTTACCTGTAAAAGCAAAGGCTTTGCCTTTAACTTCTCTTTGATACTTTCAACTGCATAGTTAAAACTGTAGAAAGCAAAATAATCATGGTTAAAAATATAGTCAAAAATTCTTAAAACAGGTTATTTGAATGTTCTTTCAAATAATCCCTTTATTTTCCCTAATGTTCAGTATTTAACAGTTTGCTACAGTACAGTAACTTGAATAAATTTCAATATCAATTTCAGATAATAGTGAGTGAATATCTACATAAGCCTATTACACAGGAGTTTAGGGTATTATTACTGTGAACATCACATAATTAAACTTTGAGATTAAAGTTAAATGAATTAAAGTCACACAAGTAATAATCTCAAGATTCAATGCAAGATTTCACTTGAATCGATGATTATTTCTTCTATAACTGTTGTGTTTGCTACCACAACAGGTTACCAGCTTTCTTCCAAGACCCAAACTGACTGATTTTTCTTTACTTAGGCATTCTTTCTTTGCTTTTGCAGTACTGTGGATTGAACTCAGGGCCTCATACATGCTAGACAAGTACCACTGAGATATTTCCCCAGTCCTATCTTAGGCATTTTCATAGCATATGCTCCACTACTCATTTCTATGCTAACACTACAGTTGGCTACTATGGCACAAACACCATCTTTGAAACACAAGCTTATTTATACAAACAGGCAGACCACTCAGGCACCAGTGTCTTTGAGAACCAGCCTACTAATCAGGTGTTTCCCTCCCCATCACCATAGGCACTAAACAACTTCAACAAAGTCAGTAAACTTCCATCTACAAGAAGGAATACCAAATAGGAAGGGTCAGAACCTAAGTCTAGCACATTTTAAAAGTTGCTGTACTATTACTAATCAAGAGTCCTTTAAACAAATAGCCTTAGAATTAGTGAAGAGTTATATTAATACAAAGCATAGTCTTAGGGGAAGGAGAGTTTACATTTTTATTTTCCATTCTCCCACAATAGACCAGGATATCTCCCTATCACATTTTCCCCAAAATTCTTAATACTCTTGATTGTCAGAGCTGGAGATGTGGCTGAGTGATAGAGCACTTGCCTAGCATATGCAAGGCCCAGTGTTTAATCCCAGCACTGCAAAAAACAACAAAAATCTCTTGATTTCTCTTTTACATTTTTTCCAAATCCTTCATATGTTCTTGATTCTCTAAAATGCATGCTCAGAACAATGTATCCATTTTGAATGATAAATCACCACTCTATAAGTCAATGAGCATAACCAGTACATCTCAGCATTAACTCACTTTTACATTATATGCAAGTCTTACAGCAAGTATATTCTCCCCTCCCAATTCCTTTTATTCAGAACTTGATACCTAGTAGCTAAAGAAAATCAGGAGACAAGGAAGAATGCCACTATGATAGGCAACTGCAGGAAACAATTCTCTACTCTCTACCTCTAGCAACAATAGGGAGCATGGTCACCTTCAGCAATACAGGCACTACTCTGTACAGTTCTAAAATGAATCAGCGAAACACCACTTTACTAGGATCCTAGGAAATACAATTCAGCCTCTCTATATTAGACACAGATGATTTACCTCCTATCAGCTCTCTAAACTGTTATTCAAATTTATACTGTTTTGAAGTTATTTTTATGGGAATAAATTAGTATTCTAAAGACTAATTATACCCTTTAGGAAAGAACTGCCATTGCTAAACTTAAGTCTGTAGTCCATGAAAAGTTCCAATTATATTCTCACATTGATAAGCCAAAGAAACACATTTTATATACCTTGCTCCAGTTTTGTCCATCTTGTTTAAAAAACAAATTCGAGGTATCTTGTGTTTATCAGCTTGCCTCCACACTGTGAGAGTTTGGGCCTAAAGCAAAGAAGAAGAGGTAAAACAAATATACACAAGCCCACAAAAGACAAATATAACTGTTAGTAGACATGCAATGAGTAGATACATGGACTGCACCTAACTCTAACACAGAATTAGTACCATTGTCAACCATAGAAACGTAAAGTATTTGCAATTGTGTATAATGAATCAAAATGCAGTGTCATACATACATAATTAAAATAAATTAATTAATTTAAAGAAACAATTAATACCATTGTACTTATAATGCTAAGGTCACTCCTTTGCTATTAAATTAACATAACTGGGAATGTGATAAAGTATGTGTTTCAAATGGTTTGAGAGAATTTTGGGTGAACTAGGCTCCATACTAAGAGAATTAACACCTGGAAGGTATCAAGTCATGGAAAGAGGATAAAGGTAAGAATGGGAAAATCTATATTTTGTTTGGCTTCATCTTTCCTAGTACATTTCACAATATTAAACTGTTTGGATGTTGGTTTTCTGATGTGTGATACAGGAAATTTAGCCTTAATTCAGACAACTGATGTGAGTTAAAAAGAACAAATATAATTGCTACTATGATTAAAAACAACATATTTCATTAGTATTTGAATGTTCACATAAATTGAGGAGGATTTAAGAGGAAAAAAGAAACCAATACCTGTATTCAAAAGGTGTAATTCTTATATGCTTTTCTACTATTTTAATTTTTATACATATTGACAATATAAATATAGTCTGAGTCTATTAAAACATCTGTGCCTGTGGAATCCGAAAGCTTTTAAGCAAAATATAAAAAGCTGAATGTGCTGATACTAGTTATAATTGAAGCCAACTTGTTGTTTGTTCAGGTAAAATTTACATACAATAAAATATATAAACTTTTAAGTATATAGCTCAAAGAGTTTTGATACAGAGAGATATTCATGTAAGTAGTACCCCAATCAAGATAGAGAACATGCTTTCATCAGAAATTTTTCTCATGCCTCTTCCTCTCCATTAACAACCTGTTCTGATTCCTGTCACCACAGATTCATTCTGCCTATTCTTGAACACAGAACACAATGAACAGACATGAAGCAAACATTGAACACAATGCTTGTGATATTCATTCACCTTTTTAGATACACTGGCTCATTGTTTTATATGAACATACCAGTTTATTTTTTCTATCCACCTGTGGATATGCACTGGGGCTGTTTCTAGTTGGGAGCTTTTATGAATTTAGCTGCTATAAACATTCTGAATAAGTCTTTGGTGCACAAATGTTTTCATTTGAATAAGATATAGAACTGCTGGGTTTTAAGGTAGGTATATATTTAACTTTAAAAGAAACTGCCAAATAGTTTTCCAAAGTGGTGGTACTAACTACAATCCTATCAACAACATAAGGGTACTAACTGCTCCACACTCTTGCATGTTTGCTATCACTCTTTATATTTTTACATATTTATTTTTTGAGACACGGTCTCTCTATTTTGACCAGGCTGGCCTTAAACTATCCTCCCACTTCAGCCTACCAATAGTTGAGATTATAGGTTTGCACTATCACGTTCTTAAATTTCAGTCATTTTTATGGATTATAAAATGTGACTTTAATTTACATGTTCCTGATGAATAATGAAATTGTGCTTTCTGATCTTTCAAAAGTTTTCTGTAAAATGTTCACTCAAATCTTTTGCCCATTTTTTTACTGGGATATGTTTAGTTAATTGCAGTTTTTCATAAATTCTGTATATAATTTCTTGTATTTTATAATTACATATGTATTATAAAATTTTTGGTACATATTTCCCCCAAACAAAAATATTCTTCTATATAAACACTATATTTTGCAATCAGGAAATTTAACATTTATATAATACTTACATTACAAATTTTCTCATAGTCAAGGCTTGTTCTTTTTTTATTTTTGCTATTAAATGTGCAGATGTAACTTTGATAAGGTTAAATGAATCAAGTTTCTCCTTTTATGATTTATGCTTCTTATATGATCTAAGAAACTGTTACCTACACTAAGATTGAGGAGATATTTTTTCTTCTTCTAAAAGCTAGAGATTTGGCTAAACATGTCAGTCTTTATAGCAAGTAAATACCACTGCCAGGGCTCTCAGATGAGGATTTTAGTAATTGTATTATTTCCCCCTAGCTTTTCATTTTGAAAAATTTCAAATCTATAGAAAAGTTGAAAGAATAAATTTTCATGTACTTCTATATTCCCCAAATACTAAAATTTTGCCATATTTACTTTTTCTGTCTTTATCAACATGTGTGCACATGTGTTTATGCATGTGGTACCTATGCAAATGCACTTCAGATCACCTACAATATAAGGAACACAACTGATTGATGGCCCAAACTGTTGACCTTCTGGATCTAATGCCATACTCCTGTCAAGGCCAAGCTATTCCCAGATAAGCCTTGAGCACAGCACAGGTATTAATATACACCTATTCCCGCTATACATAGTAATCCTCTACCAAGTAACTTTGGCTCAAGGACTTCACATTGGTCTGATCAATCTTTTATGGAACCATATGGCAGTCTGAGATTTTTCCTGTCCAATTCTTCCTCCAGCTTCCTTTATAGATGTCAGACCTGCACTGTGGTTTCAGTGCTCGTCCTTTATTCTTCTCTCTTGATCTTCATAGGCATTTCCTCCAAAAATTTCCCATATATCTGGGCATCTACCTTCCCAAAGACCCAAATTAATATCAGGTATGTATGAGGCTTGGATCACGAGAGTAAGTTGCAGATACTGTGACACATCAACCCTAAATACTTCAAGCATACATTTCCAAAGAATAAGGACTTTCTCCTAAATAATCAATTATGGATCACATTTAGAAAATTTTAAATTTGATACATTTTTACCTAATACCTTTAGTCCATGTTCAAATTTCTCTGACCATCCCAATGGTAATGATGCTCTCTGGAATTTTTTTTATATCCAAGATCCAATCAAGAATCATAAATTACATTTTCTCAGCTTTTTAGAACCTTTAATCTCATCTCCCCCTACCACTGTCCCAAACATTTGTAATGCTTGCATTGTTTTTCTTTTTTTCCCAAATTTCAAAATGTTCTGGCCAATTGTTCCCCTGCAACCCCCAGAATGTCTTTTCATTTAGATTTCATGCTTAGATACAGGTTAATTTTTCTTTCTTGCAAGAATACTACGCAGGTAATGCTATATGCTTCTGAGTGCATTATACTGTGTTGATGTGTTCTGTTTTTAAGGAATGTTAATTCTGACCACTTAATAAAGATAATATTACAATTAATAATTTTAAGGTTTAAAGAACTAATGTGGGTTCTACATTTAACACGAAGCTGACCTTGACATTATAAGATGAAGGAGGTACCAGCTATAAAGAGGATATAATTCATCCCACTAGCAATATATTATTTATTATAAATCCATTTTCAAAATTAATTCTAGAACTTATTTATTTATGCAATACTGGTGATTGAAATCAAGGCTTCATGCATGCTAGGCAAGGGCTTTACCACTGAGCTACATCCTCAGCCCAAGAACCTTTAAGTTAACTGTTGAGAAACAATTATCAATGGGTCTCTCATGTTATGTTAGAAAAGACACTGATTCCCCTTGTTCTGGACTACATTTTCAAAAATGTTTGTATAGAAAACAATCTTGAGAAAGATATAGATAGTGTCTCCCTCTATAGCAAAAGGCAGTTTTGCTTATAACCTTGAAAAATAATGTCTCCCTGCAAAGCAAAGGGTAGGACTACTTGTTGTATATTATATAAAATATTTCTGTTCTCTAAGCACAGGAATTCCTCTTAACCCATTACATGTGCAGCTGCCACCTAACTCCTTTCATGTCACTCCCTAGAAACTGGTACTTGAGAAATCAGCACAAGAAAATGATGATACCCTGGCTGTTCCTACTTCTGTAACTAAATACATCCTTTTTCTACCACTCATGAATCTTTTGTCTTCAGCCAGTCATGAAACTAGGGCAGGCTAACATGTTAGCTTGAAAGTAATAGGAACCTCAGGACCTTCCCAGTTTTTTTCCCCCAATAATAGGGCCTCAAACAAGGTAAACGAGCACTCTTCTACTGAGCTACATTCCGAGACCCTTTTTAAAATTTCGTCTTGAGATAGAACATCACTAAATTACCCAGGCTGTCCTAGAATCTGCAAACCTCCTGTCTCAGTTTCCCAAGTAGCTGAGCCTACAGGCATGTGCCCCACTTGCCCTTCACAGTTCTTGACACTTAATTATATTTCCTACAAGTAAACTCTCCTTCCACTATGAAAGATCCAAGATCACATACAGATCACATTTCAATATGAAATTCCAACTTCCTTTGATTTATTTGAACACATCAAATAAAAGGTTATAGTTAACTAATTCCAATACAGTCTACATTTTTTTATATCATGGTATTCTATCTTCATTTTGGCAATATTTTTTACCTCTACACCAGCAGAGGCATCAAATACAGCGACTGCACCATCCAACACTCTAAGGCAGCGCTCAACCTCCAATGTGAAGTCCACATGACCTAAGAAAAAAATGAGAATTATTTAAAACTCTTTTTAAAAAACAAAAATAGCAAGGCATGGTGGTGCATATCTACAATCCCAACTTAATGAGGCCCTAAGCAACATAGCAAGTCCCTGTCTCAAAATAAAAATGAAAATAAATAAGTAGGGTTAGGGATGTGGCTCAGTGGTTAAGCGCCCCTGGGTTCAATCCTTAGTACCAAAAAAAAAAAAGTGTGTGTGCATGAATACATACCAATATATATGCCTATATACATATACCAATAAGAAAAGTCTGTATACACATATATACATATGAAAATATATGTGTGTACATATATATGCATATGTATATATGTACATACACATGCATCTGTAGATTCAATGAATCACGGACTGAAAATATTCTGAAAGAAAAAACTGTTGTACTGAACATGTACAGACTTCTTTCCTTGTCATTATTTCCTAAGCAACACAGTATAACAACTACTTACTTATTAAGTATTTACAATATTATTAGCTATAAGTACATGAGAGGATATATTTAGGATATATGCAAATTTATGCAATTTATATAAGGGATTTAAACATCTGCAGATGTGGGCATCTGCAGGGGTCCTACAATCAATTCCTCATGAATACTGAGGGACAAGTACACATACCCTGGAATACTACATCATCTTACAAAGGAAGGAAATCCTGTTGATGGTACAACATGGATGATCCTTGAGGACTTTATGCTCACAAGTGAAATAAATCCAGCACAAAAGGACAAATACTATATGATTCCACTTATTTGAACTAACTAAAGTAGTCAAGTCACAGATAAAGGGGAGAAATTGTTCAATGGGTGCCAAGTTTTGGTTCTGTAAGATAAAATAGTTCTGGATATTTTTTCACAGCTATGTGAATATACATAACATTACTAAACTATATATTTTAAAATGGTTCAAATAGTAAATTTTATATGTTTCTTACCACAATAAAAACAAAAACAAAAACCTCAACACCAAAAAACCCAAATGATGCAATGTCTCTGTACTGGTAAAAACAGTACCATACCTGGTGTATCAATCAGATTGATTCTATACCCCTTCCAATCAAACGTAACAGCAGCTGACTGAATGGTAATGCCTCTTTCTCTCTCCTGAGCCATGAAATCTGTCACTGTGTCTCCATCATCAACATCTAAACAGAAAAAAAAAGTCATAGTTTAGTTTTAATGATAAGTTTAGTTTTAATTACACAGTTTAATTTGCTTTAAGAAAAAATCTTTTCCCAAATATTTGGCTTATTAATATTTGGGAAAAGATTAATAGAGCTCTTCGTCTTTCTCTATGTAAATCCTCATTCTAGAAAAAGCTTTTTTAAAAAGAGAGTCTATGCAAATATTTCAAAGTTAAAAAAAAAAAACTCTGAAATACTTCTGGTATTTCAAACATTTTGAAGAAAGAATACTTAATCTACATAATCTATACTAAACTGTACACTTTAAAATGGTTAAATTTTGGGCTGGGGCTGTAGCTCAGTGGCAGAGCGCTTGCCTAGCATGCGTGAGGCACTGGGTTCGATCCTTAGCACCACATAAAAATAAACAAATAAAATAAAGGCATTCTGTCCACCTACAACTACAAAAAAAATTTTTTAAAAAATGGTTAAAATGTTATGAATTTTGCACCCAAAAATTATTGAAACTTTTTTACAATTAAAAAAATGACGGAGGCTGGGGTTGTGGCTCAGTGGTAGAGTGCTCGCATAGCATGCACGAGGACTGGGTTTGATCCTCAGCACCACATAAATGTAAAATAAAGATATTGTGTCCACCTAAAACTTAAAAATCAATAAATATTTTTTAAAAAATGACGATTTGAAAATCAACCCTTACTACAGGTAGGTAGTCTGAGGATATGAGGGAAGGATTACTAAAAGTTTTATGACACAGTGGAGGAAACCTAGTAAGGTTCCACTTTTTCTGTCGTATGTCCATTTACATAAGAGAAATTCTATGAGAAATTCGAATGGCTGCACACTTAGCAACCTATCATCAAGAACATTCAAATCCTGGAGTTCTTGAGTCCTCCATAAATATTAAGTCTCAGCCAATGCCAAGAGTCTAGAGAAATAGTTCCCAATGTGGTGCATATCATAAACTAGATCTTCTGAATGTTCCAGAGAGGGGTTAGGGAATCATTATTTAAAAACCAAACAAACAAACAAACAAAAAATCTACATGAAGATCCATGCCTAGCCAAGAACCACAATTTCCACGTTACAATTACAAAATAAATTCTACATTTAGGTGAATACTACTATTATTGGTTAACAATAAACAAAATCCTTTCTTTTTATATAAGAGAATCTTTGGTTAACTTTCCAGTTCTTTCCTTCTAGAAACCAGATAATAGAAGGATGTCAACTTACTAGGCGAAACAGTAAAAAAAAAAAACTTCTGACTGGTAAACTAAATGTGAATTGAGAAGAACTATTACTTGGAGATAAATAACTTGAGCTTGCCCAAGGGCGTATGGCATGTCCCTTATCTCCAACCTGGAAATTGCCTATGGAGTTGTAACAAGAGATATTCATTCTTATAGAGCATGAGTTTTCTAAACCAGGGTAGCTCTTATAGAAAGAAATACTCATGTTGTTGGTAAGCTACAGTTTCGGTCTTACATCCTTTTAAGTAGATCAGTACTAGATGGGACTCAAAACAGTCTTGTGAGTCTGAATGTTTAACTGAATCTAAAAAGACCCTTTAGTGGGTATTGCAACTACCTTATCTTCATGTTGTGGTTTAGGCATCAGTGACTCCATACCATACTCAAGTTCTCTATGTTGACTTCTTAATCAAAATATTTTCCATTGATGCCTTGGCTAATGGGGATGGGGAGAGGAGGAATCCATTCTAACCTCCCAGTGATCTTGTATATCCAGAATAGTACAATATTCTTTCTGTTGTGGTAGTTTTGCCTGCATCAATATGAGCCATAATTCCAATATTACGGATTCTGTTTAAAAAGAATTAAAAAAAAAGGCATTATGAAGTGTACATTAATAAAACTGTAAAATCAAAATATCTATGCTATGCAAAATTCAAAGTTGGTTAGTATTTTTCTTTTCTTTTCTTGGTACTGGGATTGAACCCAGAGGAATTTTACAACAGAGCTATACCTCTGGCACTTTCTAATTTTTTAGTTTGTGAGAAGGTATAAGTTGCAGAGGCTGGCCTCATACTTGTGATTCTCCCTGCCTCAGCCCTCCTGAGTTGCTAAGATTATAATGCATCACCAAGCCTGGCAAAGTGGGTTATTATTTATATAATTACATATAATTACAGAAAAACTAGAAAAATGAAAAACAGATTTAGTGTATATTCTACAACATTATCTGGTAAAACAGCTAAATAACAAAAGGGCCAGCTATAACCTTGAGAATACCTTATGCTCATTTCTATGAAAGTGTACTGTTGTTACACATAAAATTTTAAATTGAGAAAAAAAAAATCACTTTTTTGGGGATGGGTGGGTAACTGGGGATTTAACCCAGGTTTGCTTAAACACTGAGCCATATCCCCATTCCTTTTTTATTTATTATTTATTTTAATACAGAGTCTCATTAAGTTGCTCAGAGCCTTGCTAAGTTGCTGGGGCTAGCTTTGAACTTGAAATCCTCCTACCCTCGGTTTCTAGAGCTGCTTGGATTACAGACATGCACCACCACACCTGGCAAGAAAATAATTTCTAAGATATGTATCAACTATTTATAGCTAGCTAGGGTAGAAAGTCATAGAAATTACAGTGTGTATGAATAATGCCCATCAAAAAAAACTTGTAACTTTTCTCAAGAGCTTATAGAAAAAAAAGCAATTATAGTACTTACTTAGCTATAGGAGGATTAATGACTGAATGAAGAGATTTGACATCATTTCCTATTAAGCCTAATGAAAAGAAGATTAAAATTGAATTGTTAAAAATCAAATTTTCCTTGAATTTACAAATAAAAAATTTTAAATAAAGAAAATACTGTGACTGTAAATAAAGTAAAATTCAAGCCAAATAAAATTCAATTAACTAAAATTTACATTCCTACAACTGGTAAAGAAAAAGCTATGGTAATTTACAATTGTACAAGGTAAAAGTTTTTAAACATCAGTTTCTAGATCATATTCTTAAAAAAATACAGATTTACTCTTTGTCACCTACTAAACCTCTATTTATAGAATTGTACAATTGGAATTAGTGTTCATAATGGTAACAGTAAGGGACTAGTAGATCCTGAATCAAAAAAAAAATTTTAAATGCCCAATCCTAGATGCATTTCCTAAGGCTTGAAGAGGCCAGATCCATGTGAGGTGATAATTAATGTTTGTACAATGAGGAACCTTCCTTACTTCAATAATCTTAGGAACCATACCTTTTTTTTTTTTAACCCATACGATTTATTTTTATTTTTTTTAGTCATACATGACAGCAAAATGTATTTTGACATATAATACACACATGGAATGTACATACATCAATCATATTGTTAATTCTATTCTGCTGCCTTCCTATCTTCCCTACTCCCCCCCTCCTCTCCCATCCTTTCTCTCTATCCAATCTAATGTGACACACTTTTTTTTTCTTTTTCTCATTACAACATCATATATGTATTCTGTATAACAATGAGGTTCTCCTTCCATCTTCCGTGCAACTCCCCTTTTCCCTCTTTTTCCCTCCCACCTCTCTTCCCTATTTAGTGGTAGTCTTCTTCTCATGTTCTTCTTCCCTATCCCATTTTGAGTCCCACCCCCTTATATCAGAGAAGACATTCGGCATTTGTTTTTTAGGGATTGGCTAACTTTATTTAGCATAATCTGCTCTAATGCTATCCATTTGCCTGCAAATGCCATGATCTTTTATTTTTTAGTGCTGAGTAATATTCCATTGTGTATAAATGCCACATTTTTTAATCCATTCATCTATTGAAGGGCATCTAGATTGGTTCCACATTCTAGCTATTGTGAATTGTGCTGCTATAAACATTGACGTGGCTGTGTCCCTGTAGTATGCTCTTCTTAGGTCTTTTGGGTATAGTCCGAGAAGGGGAATAGCTGGGTCAAATAGTGGTTCCATTCCCAGCTTTCCAAGGAATCTCCATACTGCTTTCCAAATTGGCTGCACCAATTTGCAGTCCCACCAGCAATGTTATGAGTGCACCTTCCGCAACCCCCCCCAATCCTCGCCAGCACTTATTGTTGTTTGACTTCATAATGGCTGCCATTCTTATTGGAGTGAGATGGTATCTTAGAGTAGTTTTTATTTGCATTTCTGATTGCTAGAGATGGTGAGCATTTTTTCATGTATTTGTTGATTGATTGTATATCCTCTTCTGAGAAGTTTCTGTTCAAGTCCTTGGCCCATTTGTTGATTGGGTTATTTGCTTTTTTGTTGTTTAACTTTTTGAGTTCTTTGTATTCTCCTGAGATTAGAGCTCTATCTGCTGTTTGAGGGGTAAAAATTTGTTCCTAGGATGTAGGCTCCCTATTCACCTCACATATTATTTCTCTTGCTAAGAAAAAACTTTTTAGTTTGAATTCATCCCATTTGTTGATTCTTGGTTTTAACTCTTGTGCTATAGGTGTCTTATTAAGAAATTTGGGGCCTCCCCCCACGTGATGAAGATTAGGGCCAACTTTATCTTCTATTAAACGCAGAGTCTCTGGTCTGATTCCTAGCTCCTTGATCCATTTTGAGTTGACTTTTGTGCATGGTGAGAGAAAGGGATTCAATTTCATTTTGTTGCATATGGATTTCCAGTTCTCCCAGCACCATTTGTTGAAGATGCTATCCTTTCTCCATTGTATGGTTTTAGCACCTTTGTCTAATGTAAGGTAGTTATAATTTTGTGGATTTGTCTCTGGGTCCTCTCTTTTGTACCATTGGTCTACCAGCCTGTTTTGGTGCCAGTACCATGCTGTTTTTGTTACTATTGCTCTATAGTATAGTTTAAAATATGGAATTGCAATACCACCAATTTCACTCTTCCTGCTTATAATTACTTTAGCTATTCTGGGTCTCTTGTTTTTCCAGATGAATTTCATGATTGCTTTTTCTATTTCTGCAAGGAATGTCATTGGGATTTTGATGGGAATTGCATTGAATCTGTAAAGTGCTTTTGGTAATATGGCCATCTTAATAATATTAATTCTACCAATCCATGAGCAAGGTAAATCCTTCCATCTTCTAAGGTCTTCTTCTATTTCTTTCTTCAGGGTTCTGTAGTTTTCATTGTATAGCTCTTTCACCTCTTTTGTTAAGTTGATTCCCAGGTACTTTATTTTTTTTGAGGATATTGTGAATGGAGTAGTTGTTCTCATTTCTATTTCAGAGAATTTGTCACTGATATACAGGAATGCCTTTGACTTATTGGTATTGATTTTATATCCTGCCACTTTGCTGAATTCATTTACTAGTTCTAGAAGTTTCTTGGTTGAATTTTTTGGATCTGCTAGGTATAGGATCATGTCATCGGCAAATAGTGCTAATTTAAGTTCTTCTTTTCCTATATTTATGCCTTTCATTTCTTTCGTCTGTCTAATTGCTCTGGCTAGTGTTTCAAGAACTATGTTGAATAGAAGTGGTGAGAGAGGGCATCCCTGTCTTGAGGAATCATACCTTTAAGGATGGCTTAGGAGATATCACTGAACAGAAGCTGTAGTAATCTAATACTTCTAAAAACCCAAGTAGCATTTTACATTAAAAAATAAAGTACATAATGACCAATTTCATACTTATAATAGCTTAGTAAGTAATATTAAAGCAACAACACAGTCAAATGTGTAAATTTAAGCTGTATCTTCCTGCTATTTAAACCACTTCTTCCAAATTTCTATAAGAATTTATATTATTTTTCAAATCTCACTGCAGTCTGAAGATCAAAATAAAATCTGTTCTGCTAAATCCTTTATACACACAAATAATGTAGCCATTACACTTACATGTCCTTGTAAGTCAACAACAAATCAGTATTTTTACTCTATTCTCACCTAACAAAGAGGTAATGAGAACAGCAACACTATAATAGTGTTATGGAGTCTACCTTGTTTGCTTATTTCAAACATAGGAAGGACATTAGGAGTTAATTACCTCCTCAGCTTTCCAGCTTCTAATAGCCATATGTCTAAGCTATTCTAGATAAATATTTAATAAGAACTACTTCTAAGAACCTACAAGCCTCTTCTGACAGAAAACATCTTTGCATAAAAACCAGAAATGAACTAGAAAATAAATATTTTGTGGCAAAGGCACTCTACAGTAGGCTCACATGCTAAACTTATCTGCTAGCTATTAAAGCCACCAACCCTCCCTTTGCTCAGCTCATCATCACGTCCAGCAGTTCAGTAGCACAACTTTGCTGGTAACCCTTTCTCTCATCTATCAGAATACTCCTATTCCTCATAATCTCAGGAAAATAGCCGAAAAGTAAATAATAATTGGAGACCCCTAAAAAGGGAGATTTTTACAAACAAAAGAAACTGAAAGATAATCAGAAACAGAACAGAGAAAGAAAGCAGCTGAGGTAAAATGAGAATTCTAACATTTGTACCTGGTAAGGAACTGTAATTTCTTCCAAAAAGTACATGCAGTTCTGATTTTTTTAAACTTGCTCTTCTTTTACAGCAGCACATATTCTAGTAAGAAGAAAAAGAAACTTGATATTAATTTTATTTTAGCATTACAAATTATTATTACAGTGGTTTATCCTTGTAATTATGCTTTGTCAGAAAATATTTTGCATCACCTTATAGTGCCAATTTATTAATTCTAATTATTTTAAAAAGTAATGACCCAAATTTATACTACAAAAAAGAATAAGGAATGAATTAAAACTGATTTACTCTTTTTAGCTGACCTTAAAACAATGGTTCTCCTAGACCTTCATCATTGGCATGAAGTAGGAACTTATCTGGAATGCAAACTCTCAGGCTCTTTCAGACAAGAAAATCTAACTCTTGTGTACAGGATACAGCAATCTGGTTTCAACAAGCACTCTGGGTAATTCTGATAGCTACAGTTTGAAAACCAGGACACTTATGTTTACATAAGGGAATTAAAAATACTTTAAAAGGTTATCTATCTTCCCCTGGATAAATATTGGTTCTCTTCTATAGCTGCTAGGAGTTTGTGGAAAGTCATGAACTTCAAAACCATTTGCTGTTTTTAGGATTTAAAATAGCAATTACACATGAGAATCACCTAGAAAACACTGGGTACAGAAAGGAAAGGAGAGTTGGGGTAACTGGGCAGTAGCATGTTTTCAAGTTTCCCCAGGGCAGCACTGCAATGGAAAATCCCTAAGTTGGAACAGATCTACATAAGACCAAGAAAGCATTTGTTTCCCTTCTCTTCTTGGAATGTTCTCAAGTCAACATGGATATTCTCCACCCTAATGCACCCCTAGACTACTAGAGACAGTCTTAACAACTGCCAATATATTTGGAACTATTAGAATGTATAATGATTTGGGGCTGGTTTTTTTTGGTACCAGGGATTGAACTCAGGGGCACTCAATCACTGAGCCAAGCTTGTCTAGCATGCTTGAGGCCCCAGGTCCAAATCCCAGTATCACAAAATCAGCCCTATTTTGTATTTTATTTAGAGACAGGATCTCACTGAGTTGCTTAGCGCCTCACAGTTGCTGAGGCTGGCTTGGAGCTCGAGATCATCCTGCCTCAGTCTGGGAACACAGGTGTGCATCACCAAGTCCAGCACATAATCTGCTTTTTATGCTACTGTGGAATGAATACCTGTGCCTTCTATATTATTTATTGAGTTTCTGGTAATAATACACTTTTATCCTAAGAAAATATTTCAGAGCACAAACTCAATACTATTTAAATTTCTACTGCATAATAACTGGGATAAGAAGATTCAGCAACTACATGTCTCAAGGTACATAATCTGAAAGTATAGTCAATAAAAATACTGAAGAAAACTGTGCATCTCCTTGAGCCACTTACTGACATCAAAAGTGTACAAATATAGATTTATTTTTAAAATGCTGCACAGATGATTTTAAAGTAGCAAAAATTAAATTATAGTCTAATGATAAGGAAGCTTCGTCTATGTTAAAGGTTCTCCTATACTTCCTGTTTAGTCACTGCTGGAAGAGAAATAAGTCAGACAAATTTCAGTCTCTTATCTAGTAATAAAGAGTATAGTTTCATTTGAGGATTAACATTTCTAAAGTATATTAAAGATACGCCAGTTTACAAAATAATTTATAGTATTTTGAAGGGAATTCAGAAGTTAAATCAGAGCTTAAAGACTAAGACAGGGGCGGGGGTTGTGGCTCAGCTGTAGAGCACTCACCTAGCATGTGCAAGGTGCTGGGTTCGATCCTCAGCACCACATAAAAAATAAATAAATAAATAAATAAAACAAAGGTATAAAAAAATTTAAAAAAAACTAATGATATATACTGGGCCTTTAGGAGTAAAATAACTGAGATTGTTACATTTAATTTTATAAGAAAAGCTTACATTAATGTGCAAACTGGATATTTTCTGATGATTCACTGCAAATATCCTCAAGTAGGCCAACATCTTGATCCTCTGTTATTCTCTGAAAAAAATATACAAAATCATAAAACTATATATTACAAGTCTGTAAGACATATAAGTCTTATATAAGGTAAAAATGTATTACTCTTAGAAAATAGGAATGATTTTAGGTATCAAAATCTCAATGTATCATTCAAAAATTAAAATTCTGACTAAATATGAGAAGATTCTTTTTTAAAATTTTTATTTATTTACTTATTTGTTCTAATTTGTTATACACGACAGCAGAATACATTTCAGTTCATAGTGCACAAATGGAGAACAATTTTTCATTTCCCTGATTGTACACAAAGTAGAGTCACACCATTGTTGTCTTCATACATGTACTTCGGTAATGATGTCCATCTCATTCCACCACCTTTCCTACTCCCATGACCCCTCCCTTCCCATTGCCCTAGCCAGAGTTCCTCCATTCCTCCCAAGGTTCCTCCATTCCTCCCACCCTCATTATAGAAAAACAAGATTTTTTTAAACATTTATTTTTTAGAAGTGGTTGGACACAATACCTTTATTTTATTTATCCCAGCCCTTCATTTATTTATTTTTTATGTGGTGCTAAGGATTGAACACAGGGCCTCACACGTGCTAGATGAGCGCTCTACCACTGAGCCACAACTCCAGCCAGAGAAATAAGATTCTTAAACTTAAAATGATCTTTATTTTTTCATACACTTTAATTCTTAAGGAAAGATATGGAGATATTATTGAAATCCATTTATTGAAATTGCAAAAACACCATACCAACCAAAGTACATTTTTATGTAAATATACAGAATGAAGTATAAAAATAATTTGTACCCACCCCTGCCTAGGAGAAACTGCCAATTATTTTGCTTTCCAAAGACTAGGAGGTGGGCTGGGGATGTGGCTCAAGCGGTAGCACGCTCGCCTGGCATGCGTGTGGTCCTGGTTTGATCCTCAGCACCACATACAAACAAAGATGTTGTGTCCGCCGAAAACTAAAAAAAAAAAAATAAATAAATAAATATTTTTAAAAAAATTCTCTCCCTCTCTCTCTTTCTTTACAAAAAAAAAAAAAAAAAAAAAAAGACTAGGAGGCACTACTGGAATCTAGTGGGTAGAGGCCTATTATTCCAGTAGATAGATGCTGCTAAATATCCTACAATCAGCAGGGCAGTCTCCTTTGACTTAAGAATTATATGCTCCAAAATGTCAATTGTGTCAAGGCTGAGACACCTTGCAAATCAATGATTCTCAAACTATTCACTGGGTACAGTGGCACACTCCTGTAATCCCAGCTATGAGAGGCTGAGGTAGTAGGATCACAAGCTCAAGACCAGCCTTGGTAACTCAGCAAGACCCTATCAAAAATTCAACATTAAAAAGGGCTGGACTAATTAGAACAAATTATGTATGTTTTTCCTTTTTTCAAAAAGGGCTGGGATATAGCTCAGTAGTAGAGGGCTTGTCTAGCATGCTTGAGGCCCCAGGTCCAAATCCCAGTATCACAAAATCTTGCAATTTAGGAACCCCTAAGATTCCTAAGACTTTTCAAAGGTCAAAACTATTCTCATTATAATGCCAAAAGACTGGTCTTTCAGGAAGCTGGGGCTGTAGCTCAGTGACAGAGCACTTGCCTAGCATGTGGGAAGCACTGGGTTCGATCCTCAGCACCACATAAAAATAAATAAATAAAATAAAAGTAAAAAAAGAAAAAGATTGGTCTTTTCACAGTGTTGACATTTGCACTGGATATGAAATGGGTAAAACAGGGACACCTTGGTATGAATCTAGGCACTGGCAGCAAAATATACTACTAGTCATTATATTCTTCACCATAAAACAATCAGCTTTTTAAAAAAGTAGCAATAGCGCACTGCCTGGCATGCGTAGGGTGCTGGGTTCGATCCTCAGCACCACATAAAAATAAAATAAAGATCTTGTATCCACCAAAAACTAAAAAAAATAAATTTTCAAAATTCTATCTCTCCAAAATCATGGAATTTGCAGGGAAATGGATGGCGTTAGAGCAGATTATGCTAAGTGAAGCTAGCCAATCCTTAAAAAACAAATGCCAAATGTCTTCTTTTATATAAGGAGAGCAACTAAGAACAGAGCAGGGAGGAAAAGCATGAGGAAAAAATTAACATTAAACAGAGAGGAGTGGTGGGAGGGAAAGGGAGAGAGAAGGGAAATTGTATGGAAATGGAAGGAGACCCTCATTGTTACACAAAATTACATATAAGAGGTTGTGAGGGGAAAGGGGGGAAAAAAAACAAGAGAGAGAATTGAACAACAGCAGATGGGATAGAGAGGGAAGATGGGAGGGGAGGGGAGGGGGGATAGTAGGGGACAGGAAAGGTAGCAGAATACAACAGTCACTAATATGGCATTATGTAAAAATGTGGATGTGTAACCGATAGGATTCTGCAATTTGTACTGGGGTAAAAATGGGAGTTCATAACCCACTTGAATCAAAAGATGATATGTCATGAGCTTTGTAATGTTTTGAACAACCAATAAAAAAAATTCTCTCTCTTTAAAAAAATAAATAAATAAAAATAAAAGTTTAAATTAAGAATATCCTTGATGAGGCAGTAAAAATTCTTAATTTTATTACATCTCAACCCTTGAAAACACACTCAAGGGTACCTATATGATAGGGAAATCAAATAGGATGCATAAAATGCAGTTGCAAGCTGCATTTGCTAATTTTTTTTCATTGAACACCATTTATTCAAAAAAATATGTTATTCAAACTTGTATATTTTGTAGACTTTTTCTTTAAAATGATAATTCACTTCAAAGAAAGCAATTGATAGTATTTACTGCCAGTGATCAAGTTCAAGCTTTCAAATGATAACAGAACCTTGAAAAACTGGCATCTGTCACTGTAGGCTTGACAGCCTAACTTAAAAGATATTCATGAAGAAATCAATGGTGATACTAATGAATTGATTTTTTTGATATGACTTAATGATATGTGTATTTGGAAGGTTTCATAACTCAGTAAATAGAGATTTCCCAATCAATACATTGTTTCCAAAATCATGCCTGAATAAAAGATCTATTCTAAAATACAACAGACACAAATACAAAAGAGCACAAAAGATTCACTAATATAATTTGATTCTATATTGTAACTAATCTTTATGAAACTATCATTTGTCAAAGTCTGAAATAGTATCAAAGATGTCCACAATTTTTCGCAAAGTCCATTAAATACTCATCTTTTCCAACCATACATCAATATCATTATATGCTTTGGATCACCACAATTTCAAGACTGGGTATCTACTATATACTTTTGGTAGATTTAACAAAATAGTTATGAAATCCAATTTGATTACTGACACATATACAGGAAATACTGTTTATAAAAAATATTTTTAGTTATAGACAGGCAATACCTTTATTTTATTCATTCATTCATTCATTCATTCATTCATTTTGAACTCAGGGCACTTGACCACTGAGCCACATCCCAGCCCTTCATTTATTTATATTTATGTGGTGCTGAAAATCAAACCCAGTACTTCACGGGAGCTAGGGAAGCGCTCTACCACTGGGCTCCAACCCCAGCCCCAGGAAATAGTTTTTTAAGAGAACATTTTGCTAGCATTGATTTGTTTGGCCCACTTTTATCCCACAATAATAGATAAAAGTAAGAACAAATGATAAACAACATAGCCATATCTTTGCCTTCCCTATTTTATACAAATCAAGGAGTGCTAATTGCTCAACCTTTAAAACTTCACTTACTTTCCCCTCCTGATTCAGAAAGAAAAAGGTAATTAATGATTTAGGAAATTATAAATGAAAACATATATTAATTTAAACCAACTGATTAAATTTTCCACAATCTAATAAAAGAACTATAACAACAGAAAACAATAAGGATAAATCTCAAATGTTAGGGGAAAAAAATCTATACAAACTTATCCCATCTGGTTTCAATTATGTCAAGAATATATAGGTAAAACTAATCCATTATGTTAGAAGTCAGGATAGTGTTTACTCTTGGGAGTGCTAATAACCAGAAAGAAGGAAGAGGTAGGTTCTGGGACACAAGTTAAAGTAATTTCTTGTTCTGGGTGCCGCCCACACTAATATGTTCGGGTTTTAAAAACCCACTGAAATGTTCATATACAGTATATGCATTTTTCCACATTGTTACACTACAAAAGTCTTACCAAAAAAAAAAAAAAAGATTGAAACTAGGTTTAGAATCAGAGATATTGCTGGAGTCCCAAGTCTTCTGAAATCTTGGATAAATCACTTAAAATCTCTGCACTTCAGTATTTCACATAGCACACCACAGGATTTGGCCTAAGAATTCTTATTCAATAAGAACTGTCTACCTTTGTCTTCTAGGTGTTGGGGTTAAAGCAATGAATAAAAGCAAATAAGCTGTGTCTTCATACTGCCCCTATTGTACTCAAGGAATGCAGATACACAAGAGAATAAATAAAATACACAGTATTTTCTATGGTGATAGGTGGAATTAAGCAAGATAAGGGAACTGGGGCACAACTGTAAGGTCAACAAAGTTCTTACTAAAATGATGACATTTAAGCAAAGACCTAAAGTAGGTAGGGAAGGCAATGGGAAGGGGAGCATATTCAAAGTAGAGGGATTATATAATTTATTGCACGTGAAAATACACTTAAGCTAGTTAGTATTAGGTCTGTTTTAAAGTAAGATTCCATTAAGAAGATGGAGCCTTACATCCAAAGCACTGTTTTAATGAAATGAATACTCTCCTTTGGTACAGTTATTTTTCCTCCAATAAATGAAAAAGGTTTCAAACTATAAGGTAATTAAGAGAACTTCGGTGCAAAATAAAAAGGTAAAACTAACAACGTTCTTAAATGTACTTTCTTGTGAATTATTTCCCTGGTGTTACTGAAGGGGGACTGCAAAGCAAGTCCACTCAAGTCTTCCTCCAATGCACCAAAAGGTCTCAGAAAATTCTGGAATTAGTCCTGAAATTCCAGAAAACCAATAGTCTATTTCTTTTCTGGCAGTTGATAAACTCCAATAATTTTACTTTCCCATACAATAAACTTTCATTCTTCTATATTCTATATCCTTAATTGTACATACATTATAATGACAGGAGGAAACATCAGTCATCCTCGCTGAAGAATAGAGGAAAAAACGTCCATAAATGAGGAGAAATCTAGGAGCGGTGGGCAAGAGGCCCTGCCGTCCATCTCTGTGGCTGGCTCCGTCAGACGCAGCCAGGAAGGTCAGCAGTGCCCAGCGCCGGGCAGGGTCACAGACACACGTAGTCTCTCGGGGCGGTACCCACCTTGCACTCAGTCGTGCACTAGAGGCCACCTTCTTTTCGAAAGGTTGTAAGGAGCAAGAGGTACCGACTACTTTCAAGTCTGCAATGGCCCCACGTTTCAACCAACTCAGCGTCCACCCTCTTACCAACCACAGAACCTAGATTCCTACCCTTCTGACTCCTCAGGCAGCTTCTCTTCGGCACTTCCGGCGGTGCGTCAACCAAATACCGCCTACCAACAACTTCCGCCCTTCTCGTTTAAAGTGAAGAGAGGCTCGGAACGGTTGCGCCGCGCGTGCTCTTCACTCGGCAGTTTTGAAGGGTAGCTCTTTCCGGTTCCGCACTGCGCGGAGTCGGCTTTTGGGTCTTGGGTACCCGAAGATAGCGAGCTTCTACTCACCCCGGAGACTGCACCCGGGAGCTCTGCGGCTATCATCATGGTAAGAAGTTGTCTCTGGCGCTCGCGGCGTAAGGCATTTGAGTAAGTGGAGCCTCGGAGCCCACGGTAATGGGGCAGGGAGGGAGAAGTGGCAGGCGGAGACGTAATGCTTGCTGCTTTAAGGGAAGAGGGGTAGCCTCCGCGGAGTAAGCTCCAAGGAAAAGAAACTTTACCTTTGAGAAATAGTGAAGTATTGGCCAGAATACGAGTCTTGGAGCGAAATAGATTTCATTCTGTTAAATTCCTGGTTTCAACACATGTGTGGTCACCAATGCCAGGGCCCATTTGGAATGTGGTTGAGCCTTGTGTTAAAACTCCACGGTAGGTATTAATCGCGCCATCCCATTTTGTTGCTGAGGAAACCGATGGGTCCTTGTCAAAGGCTAGATGGCGAATGAACTACGGAGCTGGGTTTAACTGCCAAATCATTTCTCTTTCGACTGCATCTCTGTTTAAAATGAAATTCCTCATCCTTCCCTGTTTATGCAAAGTTATGTGATAGCAGTTGAAAACAATACTTTCGTTAACTTAAATTTGTTCTCTGAGCTGGAATTGGCTTTGCATCATTATTTTTTCAGTCTTAAAATCCAGATAGACTCTGGCTATGTGTTTAAAACAACTGTTGTTTAAAATGCAAAATGGAGCCCATATATAACTCTCAAGCAACTTAGGTAAAGCAGTAGACAGACAAGACCAGCATATAACTGTTTATTAAACTATTCCTGATTAGCAAAAATTGTGAACAATTCGAACATCCATCATCTGGTCATTGAATAACAAATGGTGTTTCATTCATAGAATGGAATAGTATTTAGCAATAAAAGAGTTTGAAGAACTGATACAAGGTGAATGAATCCTAAAATTCTTATTCTGATTGAAAGAGGCCAGATTCAGGAATTTCCCCTTTATGTATATGTAGAAAGTACCAATCAAAAATAAATAAAGAAAGGTGTGAAAGGAAGATCAGTAAAGAGAAAGTGGGGAGAGAGGAAAAGAGGGTGAAGGGGGACTGAAATCAAATTCCTTGTATCCATTAGCACTCTGTTCCGGGAAAGGCAAAACCGTAGAAATAGATATCAGATTGGGGGTTAGGAAAGGGGATTGATTTCAAAGTAATACAAAGAGAACTTTTGGGGGTGATGAAAAAAATTCGTTATCTTTTTTACAGTGATTACAGAACTGAATAATTGCTCAAAACCTGGAACTGTACACCTACACCTAAAAAGGGCAAGCTTATGGTGTTAATGGACCAAATTTTTAAAATAAAAAGTACAAAATAATGGTAATGTTATTGAATTCACAGATTACCTATGTCAGAGAAAAACCAATAGAAAATCATGTAGTCAGCTCATCTTTCTAGTGGTCCAGTGGGTTTTGGACAGTTCCCTTCAGTGAGCAGTAATTGTCACTGAGATTATTACAGATGTAAATTCTACTTCATATCATCTAAGCTAAATTTATTTAACTTACATCATGTAGATAAACTTAATAATACCAGAGTCACTTACACAAGAACATTTGGATGATATGACATCATGTGTACTTTATGTGCTGTAAAATAATTTTGGAGTAATCTTGTCATTACTTTAAAAAATTAACTTTTCTTGCATACTTATAGCCACAAAATGAATACATTGAATTACACCGTAAACGTTATGGATACCGTTTGGATTACCATGAGAAAAAGAGAAAGAAGGAAAGTCGAGAGGCTCATGAACGTTCAAAGAAGGCAAAAAAAATGATTGGCCTGAAGGCTAAGCTCTACCATAAACAGCGCCATGCTGAGAAAATACAAATGAAAAAGACGTAAGTGAACCCATTTATTTCTTATAACAAGTTAATATTCTTTGGATAATAGTCATTAATCAGATAATTTTGAATATATTTCTTTCTTGATAGTATTAAGATGCATGAAAAGAGAAACACCAAACAAAAGAATGATGAAAAGACTCCACAGGGAGCAGTGCCTGCCTATCTCCTGGACAGAGAAGGACAGACTAGAGCAAAAGTACTTTCCAACATGATTAAACAAAAGCGAAAAGAAAAGGCGGTAAGCAATAAATATTTAAGTCTCTATCTCTTATCTGTTCAGGAGAATTACTTAAATTTGAAGTTCTTAGTTTATTTTTTCAGTTTAATTTGAAACATGAAGGGAAAGTATTATTACCATTATTTAGATGTTAAAAGTCTTTAAAAATTTTGTAAATTTAATTTTATATTTAAAAATTGACTTATCACCGGCTTTTAGATATTAATGATTTTTAAAATGTATTAGAATGTCATATCTTTCGTGTTAAAAAATTAAACGAATAACAAGTAAATCTAAAATTCAATATTTAATGACTTCCTGTACTTGAATGCTCCTAATGCTATGCTCTTGTAAACACAACTACTTTTGGTTTTATTGCTCTGCAGTGCCAGCACAGGTTCAAATGGAAAATATTTAAAATTCCCTAAATAATTTGATTTCAATAAAAATTCAGATTACTTTTGCCATAGAAACATAAAATTCTGTGAAAGGGGGCATAGATATTTTTAAATGTGAAATGTGTTGACAAAAACCCAAAAATATGCAGTATCTGTATTAGAAGAGTTTGTAGTCTCCTGACTTGATTTTTTAAGTCTTACTGCCTTTTTTTTTTTTTTTTTTTTTTTTTGGATTTGTAAATATCCAAAACTAGAATGGCATGACTTTAACAGTGAAAGAAACTTTAGTGGTTATCTACTTAAAGTCTTTCATTTTATAGATAAAGAAACTGGATTCCAAAAGATGATAAATCATTCTTCATGGTCACTTAACTATAAAATGGTAGAGCTGCTCCTAGAACCTGTCCATGTCTCAGAAATAAGTCCAAAATTCTTTATGCTGCCTTATACTGCTACAGTGTGTGTTATATAATGTTTTATATATCTAGTGTGTGCATGTTAATGTATATGTATGTTTATACACATGCACATGAATTTGTATTCTAAGGAGATATAAAACATCTAGTGAAGGGCTTTTATCTCACTAGAATTGTACAATCTAAATATCCATTTGCAGTAGAAATGCAAAGATACATTAAATGGAAACAGCCTTCCAATTTTACAAACTAGTAGTAATGCATATATGCTCTATAGAAGTCACTTTATTACAGATGGTATTTTTTACCCATAACAGGGCATTAAGATTTTTAGCTTAAAAAAACAATTATTTAACATACCCATGAATACAGACTTAAAAAACAACTGAACCATAGGCGAATGGTTAAGGAAAAAAGTGAATCTACAGCTCTGAACAACTAAAAACACATTTAAGCTATAGTCTTTTACTTACAATACAAATTTTAACTCCGGTGTATCATTAGGGAAAATGGGAAGTCCCCCTTCCCAAGGTTCGTGCCCAGGGAGAAACAGAAGTATTAAAAGTGATTCGAACAGGAAAGAGAAAAAAGAAGGCCTGGAAGAGGATGGTTACTAAAGTCTGCTTTGTTGGAGATGGCTTTACAAGAAAACCACCTAAATATGAAAGATTCATAAGGCCAATGGTAAGTCCTTTGCAAGGGTGTAGTCACCTAAATATTAGTCCTTGTTAAACTGGATAAAGTTTATTACAACTTCCTGAAATTCCTAAAATTTGTTTGAAAAACAGGTTAAAAAATGTTTTTAATGCTATTTTTGTTACTCTGAGAGTGATTACTTAGCACTTTTTCCACTATAATCAAGAATCTTGTCTTTAACTTCATAAATGGAGATTTCAAGTGAAAAAGAATTTTCATAATAGACATCTTTATCGAATTCCTTGAAACATGATATATTAGAACTTTCTCTATCCACACAGTTACACTCTACTCATTCAATAAGTGATTATTATATGTCTGACACTGCTAGGCCTCAAACACGTCTTTAAGATCAGTTAGAAAATTTGAGGACAGTTTTGAGTCACTTCTGGTTTAGTCAGGGAAATATAATAATGCTTTTGAAAGCATTCAGTATGTAATCATTATAAAAAGAGAAGAGGACTAGGGGTGAGGCTCAGTGGTAGAGCACTTGCTAACATGTTCCCCAGCACTGCAAAAAGAGACCAAAAAAAAAAAAAAAAATACATTGTTCTTGGCATCCCCAGCACCACGAAGTAAAATTTGATTTAATTTTTATTAGCTAATATTTTTTACTTCTTTTTTTCCCTCCCTCTTCAGGGAAATATGTCCAAGTTACCAATAATCCTGAAAGTGATGGATGCATAAATGCTGTCTTACTGGTTTTACAACAGTATTACACTCCTTAAAATTATTATAAGACTACAAATCAATCAAGACTACAAACTACGACTACCATTAGTCGTAGTTTCTGAATACTGCCATATAATATAGCTATAAAAGTAGCTTTATTATGATGTCAGTGATGTTAATATGCCCCCAAACTAATCATCATCTGCCCACCCCTGCTTCAGGAAAAATATAATTGAATATATTTTTGTAAAATGCCTTGAAAACCAGCCTGCTTAAAACAAGGAATCAGAAAGCTAGTATTAATTCTTGCTCAGGGTGATTGTTTAATGGATTAAGTAAAATACTGGCAGTCTGTTTATATAAATTCTTACTGGGGTTTTTTTGTTTTGTGGTGCTGGGGATTAAACCCAAGGCCTTGTGCATGCAAGGCAAGCATTCTACCAACTGAGCTATATCCCCAGCCCTAAACTAAGTCTTTTTTTTTTTTTTTAAAGGGAGAGTGAGAGAGGGGGACACAGAGAGAGAGAGAATTTTAATATTTATTTATTTTTTCTTAGTTCTTGGCAGACACTACATCTTTGTATGTGGTGCTGAGGATCGAACCTGGGCTGCACGCAAGCCAGGCGAGAGCCCTACCGCTTGAGCCACATCCCCAGCCCCTAAACTAAGTCTTAATGGAACATAGTCACGCCTGTTTGTGTATACATTGCATACCCACCCTACCCTTGAAGAGTTGCAAGAAACTATATGACTTGAAAAGCCTAAAATGTTTACTGTGACTTTATTCATCTACTTTTGGATTGTATCATCAACTACCCTTGTTTTCAATTTCATATTCAAAATTTTCTGAATGTTTTGGCAACATGAGTTCAATAGGGAGACACTATATTAGTCAGGCTATTCTTATATTTAAAGAATCTATTACTAAGAACCTGATTTAATATCATCCCTTCCCACCATATAGGTAAAAATAAAGACTACAAAGTATGGTGACATAAGTACTACACTCCAAAAGATCCTATCTAGATGGCTGGGTGGTTCCATATTTGTAACAAAGCCTCTCTGGGTGCTCTCCACTCTTGTAACTGTTATCATTGAAGAAAACTGACAGTCCACCCCTTTTTGTATCATGCATGGTAGCTAAAGTATAAGGAGACTTAGAATTGGGACATTTACATTTGATTGATTTCATTTATCTCCCTTTCCATCATTTGATCAGGTTTCTTTTTTTTTTTGTACTGGGATTGAACTCAGGGGCACTCAACCACTGAACCACATCCCCAGCCCTTTTAGTATTTTATTTAGAGACAGAGTCTCACTGAGTTGCTTAGTGCCTTGCTTTTGCTGAGGCTAGCTTTGAACTCAGGATCCTCCTGTCTCAGCCTCCTGAGCCACTGGGATTACAGGCCTCCACCACCACACCCAGCTCATTTAATCAGGAAACAGTCATTAAGACTGCTGACCCTTGTTTCATCATTTAACAGAAAGAAAGGAGGGGCATATGGTAAGGTTATCATGTATCATCAGCTCTAGCATTGTACTTGGCATGTACCAAATTTTCAATAAGTGCAGATGACTAGACAAAGTCAAAATAGGAGTATTTTTCTAGGAAACTGTTACATAGTAAAAACTTTGCAGGAGTATATATGTAGGATTTTTCTTCACATTTATCCTGTTAATTTTTTAGTCATTAGAAATAATAGTATTTTATTTGAAAGGTTGAAAGATTTGACATTTATTGAACCAATGATTAATTTATTTATTTTAATTAGTTATATATGACAGCAGAATGCATTTTGATTCATTGCACACAATTGCAGCAAAACTTTATCTTTCTATGATTGTACATGATGTAGCATCACACCGTATGTGCAGTTATACATATACCTAGGGTAATGATGTCCATCTCGTTCTGCCATCTTTTCTTCCCCTTTGCTTGAACCAATGATTCTTTGATGGTGCAAAAGATAAGTTAAAAAGGACTACTCATCATTAACATTTTGGACTCATAGCTTATGTTTGCTTACTAGGGCTTACGTTTCAAGAAGGCCCATGTAACACATCCTGAACTGAAAGCCACCTTTTGCCTACCAATACTTGGTGTGAAAAAGAATCCATCATCCCCACTGTATACAACTTTGGGTGTTATTACCAAAGGTACAGTCATTGAGGTGAATGTCAGCGAGTTGGGCCTTGTAACACAAGGAGGCAAAGTGATTTGGGGTAAGTCAATTTTTGAATATGGAGCTATTGGTGTTCTACAGTCCTAATAGAAATACATTTCAAGTTGATAGTACACAAGCACACATTTTTAATGTGGAAGAGCTATGTGAGCTAAAACTTTTATCTTTAGGAACACTACTTTATAGAGCCAGTTATGCTACACTTTTTAAAATTGAGCTTATTGGTTTCATTTAAATAAGGGGTAATTTGTCATGCAGCAATTTTAAACTCTTTTTAGTGCTTAATGTTCTTTAAAAGGGAAGAATATACCTGAAATTCTTGTAATTGGTTCATAATTCATGTTGGCAACTGATCTCAACATGGTGCATTTTTAAGGAAGAGTCAGAAAAGTAAAGGCATATTAATGCAATGAACTAATAGAGCCAATTACTATTTATAAATTGATAGATGGATGGATGAAGAAAATTACACTCAGAACACAACTTGGTCTTGAATGACTTAAAAATCTTATTCTATTCATATTTAATAAAAATGGCTATTAGATGTATTTTAGGAATATTATAATTAAGAGCTTAATTTTATATTTTTTAAATTTCGGGGCTAGGATATAACTCAGTGTTAGAGAAATTGCCCAGCATATACAAGGCCCTGGGTTTGATCCCCAGCACCACAAAGTGAAATTATATTTAATTTTTATTAGCTAACATTTCTCACATCTTTTTTTTTTCTCCCCATCAGGGAAATATGCCCAGGTTACCAATAATCCTGAAAATGACGGATGCATAAATGCGGTCTTACTCGTTTGACAACAGTTTTACACTCCTTGGAATTATTATAAGACTACAAATCAATCAGGAAAACCACCATTACTGTACAGTGATGGTTCTGAATACTACCAAACAGCCTTACGTATCTGCAGTCATTAAGAGAACTATATATTAAACTATTTTTTTTTTAAAAATTAAAATGAGGGAGTTTGCAGGTTGTTCTTTATTTGGGGGTTTATGTTAAGGGTTTACATGTTTTTAAGATTCAACAATTGAAAAAGCAAACCCATAAATACCAGTATCTGCATTAAAGAGTGGATATTCAACAATGCAGATCTGTCACTTCTGAAAAAACCACCAGTATAACTGAAAAAATATCTAAGAGAAAAGCAGGCTATACAATGTAGAAAAAAATCAGACCTCTTAGATACATCTTTTCATCAGTGATCTTGTTCAGTAAGTAAATTAATGTACTTTTTTATGTTAGCATTTTCTATATTCTATATATATACTTGTGCTTTCAGAATGGTACTAAAAATTTTGGATAATTCCACTTAGTTTTCATTAATGCCCTAAAGAGAAAATTATTTGTAATTAATTGGTTAATGTAAATAAAAAGGTCATGTTTTAGGGTTCTAATTCAATTCCGTGGTTTGAATTACATGGTCATGACTCTAAGCTTTAGGGTATCTATATACTACATTAATCACCACAACATTTTAAATTCTATTTTATTTTTAAGTCTGCAAAGTACAGCCAATAGTGATTATTTCTTTAACAAAATAACTGAATATCTAACAAATTCAGTATCTAAACACATTTTCATGAATGAAAGTAGGGTAAAGTGAAAGAATTTTAAAACAGACCAGAAAACAATCACAAAAATATATTAATAACTATTTTCAAACCTTTAAAAAAAAAAACAAGTATTCTGTAAGACTTGCTATTCTGAATAATGTTTCATTTTTCCTAAGTTCTATAAACATAATCGAAGTTCTAGAACACATAGGAAAAGGAAGGCTAGTTCCATGTAAATGATGTTTCAGTACAATAGAATCATTTGACAGAAGCTGAACCCTTATTAAATTAGAATTTAACAAATGATTTTGCCACTAATAAAAATGGGTAATGTGTGAATTAAGTTCTAGAAGTGGGAAAAAATTAACTTTAGGTAATAACTGAATACTACAGAAAGGACATTTGCTCAATTTTTAGACCCAAATTAAAGAAACAAATTATCTTGTGAAAAGGAGGTTTGACACTCAGTATGAAAACAAGCATAACATTTGTAATAAATCACCTGTGAAAAGACTGGATCACACCTGAAACACCATGTTGCTACTAGTGGACATACAAGGCAGAAATTTGTTTCTAAAATATTGTTACACAGATGAGTAGTGTCAGTATAAATTCTTTATTTACATTAAAATCTTGCAGTTTGCTGGTGTGACCTAACCTTAGAAGATAACCCCCAAGGATAAAGTGGAACATAAGAGCAGATAATTTAGATATTAGGTAAAGACTCAATCATAAACCTTCAAGACACTTTATAAAGTCACTAAAACCATTTTAAATAGTGATACAGTAATCTGCTAAAAGCAAACCATTAATAACTAGATGTTATCTTTACCATCTCTGAGCTGTATGGAAACACCATGAATATAAACACATTTTAAGTCATGCTGTTTGATTTTATAAAAAAATCGTAATAGAGCCTCTCACCTTTAAAAGTTGTAGAGGAGCTTTGTTAATTTTTAAATATACTAATTTCTGTGAGGTCTAGCAATTGAATTTATACTTGAAAGAACTAAAATTTTGCTAATAACCATCTGCTTTATATTACACAAGGAAATATATACGTATATACACAAAAGTCAATTCCTTTCTTGGCAGACATCTGAATAGAAAATAGCAGTTCACAAAGGACTATGTAGAATGTGACTGAACACTCAACAACTAGACTAGCTGGTTGAAATCACATTACAGTCTACTGTAATTCTGAAAGTTTTTCTAATGTGTTGCAAAAACTACAAGTATCTGATTAAGTTTATTTAGAATCTCTATTCAGGATAAATTGTTATAAACTGTATATATCAACATAAATTACTAAACAAGAAAAGTTAGGTTTCTCCATGTGATCTAACTTTTTGCTCTATGATCTATAACCCAAAAATAACATTTTCTAACTATCATAGATATAATAACATTTTCTCATGTGCTGAGCAAAGATTTGAACAAGTGTTAAGTTTACACTGTTAGTCCCCAGTGATCATACATGAATAAGAGACTTCACACACCAAGAGTTGTGAGTACAATCTTCTTTTAAAACTATACCAGTTTTAAAGAAAGTAAAGACAGCAATGAGCAAAAAAAAATTAGTAAATCAGTAAATTATCTAAAAGTTTAAGTCTATTTTAAGAAATGAAAGATGGAAACTATGAATTTTCTGGATCTTAACAGGATCTAAGTTACCTTCCTACTTATGATATTAACAAGTTTCTTAAACTGTAAAATAGCATGAATATTGGATAGGTTCACTAGCATTAGTCACACTTATATGCTGAGAAAACAAATGACCAAAGTACTTTCATTTTCACTTACAATAAAATTATCTAATTTCCTTTGACCAATAATTAAAGAAAATAGAGAACACAAGTGTTCAAGATCTTATGTGAATAGGAAGGGCTTACTGTTTTGCCTGCTTAAGAATTTAACTAATTGATCTAAAATATCAATATTCCAAAATAAAATTTAATGACATGACATCATCAGACCACCTGATTAAGACTATTCTGAATAAACTTTCAACATAAATCCATAGCACCTCAAATCATGACAGAAAGTCATAACATGTTTCACACAGGAATCAACAAACTCTCAAGAACAAACTGAAAGGATCTCAAAACATTCTCAACATAAAGTGCAAATTGAAGTTCACATAATACTTTCAAAGAGTGGGATCTATTTTGAGATTCTCTTTCAATTCTAAGAGTAACTATTTTGTTTATTTTAAAACAAATTGCCATACAAAAACTTAAGTTTAGGGATTTTTTTTCCCTCCAAATTTTTTTAAGCAAATAAATGACTTTGCTGTGGCACCACAAAGTACATACAGAAGCTATCTTGCAACCAATACTCAGAACAAATCTAAAAGTGAGCAAGACCAAAGGGACAACTGAACCCTTCAATTTGATTTAAACTATTGTACCTACAGCTCCCAAGGCAGCTTTTCTTCTGCCATCTAGGCCTGAGATTGTGGGTACAATTCCAATTCTACACAAAAATGGATACCAAGGGCATAAACTGACAGGCAGGCAGATCTTTTGACTGAAGAATCACAATGAGAGGACCAGATGAAAGCTGATGGAAAAATAGGGTAACTGAATTAAGGATAAAGCTCAGAAAAGGATCTTCTGAAGTATAGCTATTAATTGGGTAGGAACAAACGTATAGTTTTTGGTCATTTATCTTAGATTAAGCCTAGATAGGGGCTGGGGTTTTGGCTCAGCGATAGAGCACTCACCTAGCACGTGCGAGGCCCTGGGTTCGGTCCTCAGCACCACATAAAAATGATATTGTGTCCATCTACAACTAAAAAATAAAGACTAGATGGCCCAAATTAAACTGTATCCCTAAATTCTATAGTTAGGATGTTTCCCTGATTAAAGGTAATACAAAAATTACAACAAACTACTACTTCAAATGGAATTTTAAAAATTTCCCCACATGCTAGTTAAATCCCTAGCAATTCTATTACTATCAGAGTCAAAAGTATATTTTGTATGTAGCTTTCTGCAAACATTGAAGTCAAAGGAAGAAACTGCATCCCAACTAAGATTAAAAGGACAGAACCAAAATATCTTGATAAACCTGTGACATAAGTTTCTATTTCTGGGCTGTAATTTACTTAAGGTTTTACTTACTCTAATTTACTGCCATTTTGTTTAGGTGTGCCAACTTTTTAAAAAATGGGAATTAGTTTTGATATCCAAGATAAAACTTCTAGACCCTTCACCAAGTTTTACTATTAAAACCCTTAGTATAAAAGATTTCTGTGATCCTTACAAGTAATGGAAAGCCGACTATTCACTTTTTAAATTTATATTTTTTGAAATATTTATGGTCAAGTATCCCACCTGCTAAAGAAAAATATAATATGATCTGGTTTCCCAAAATTGAAATATGGTTAATAAAAATAAAAAATTCTATTTACACAAAATATTCTGAAAAATTAAAAAGAATGTTGAACCACAGGTCCTAAAGGGAGAGAAAAACTGCATCATAAATTCCAGTTCAAATTGAAATTTTAGAAATTTTTGTCCTGTGCCCCATGCTGTTTATTAATCACTGTTTTAAAAACAACAATTATGTTACAAAGAGGATTTATCATACACATTTCTTCTTTATTCAGGTCAGCTTGGCTTTCTTCTTACCAGGTCCTTTATGCCCTTTGGCCTTTCTTCTTAAATTCCGCCTATCTACTACAGGCACTTCCACTTCTATCTCCTCTGAGCTGCTATCCACAGCTTTTTCTGCTGATTGTGTAAACTGATCCAGTTGCTCAGAAGATGCTTCAGACTGCTCCTCTGACTGGTTCTTCTGTCCTGCATTCTGTGAAAATGGCACATCCTCAAGTTCAACCTCTATCAAAGAACTCTGAGAAAGAGCAGTAGATGTTTCCTGGGACTCAGGCACCCCCTCCTCACCCTGATCTTCAAGTGAGGAAGTAGTGTTGGGTGATAAATTCTCAGATACCGGTTCTTCAGAAAATTCAGCTATCACGGAGTTTGGAAAACCACTGTCAGATCGGTCTTCATTTGAGATACTGTCAACCTTGTCTGAACTTCCAAAATGTGCTTTCTTTCTTGAAACTGGAGACAGTTTCTCTTCGGTGTGCCCTTTGTCATCAGATGGGCCTTGGTCTATCAACATTTCTGTATCAGTTATATGTGGAGTCTGAAAACACAAAATTTGGTTTTTGTGTTTTGTAATATAGTTCAATATAGTTGCAAATCTTTTGCAATATAGTTCTAAAATGAGTTATTTTCACATTAATCTGTAATGAACTACAACTTAAAAGAATTCAGTATACATTATTTTTGTTAATCATCTGCATATTCCAAATACAATTTATTCAAAAATTGTTTCATAGTAATTTTAATACACTATTAGATATAATAATTATTTTACCTCAAAGAGTATTTAGGACTTTTAAAAGTTTTTTTAATATCTTTATTTTTATTCAGCAATTAGGTTGACAGACTAGTAAATCAGTGTAATATAATATTTTAGCCTTAAGTTAGAATATTTAAAAGTAAAAGAAATTTCTTTTCAAATACTACACCATGGTTTTTTTCCCACTAATCTATTCTGCCTCATTAATTAAAATTATATTGGTCATAGACTATGAAAGCAGGTGGGATACTTGACATTTGGTAAATCATGTTTATCCACTTTTCTAAGCATTCCCTAAGTAAATAAAGTAAAAATTCATTTCATTATCATAAAGCAGATATGCCTTTTGGGCCGGGGGCAGTTGCTAGGGATTGAAATCAGAAGGCAGATACTGTACAAGTTAAGCTGGAGGAAAATATAGTATGCAATCCCCTCTATCCTCAATGGTATTTACAATAGCACACTTTAAATGATTTAAACAAAAAAAATGGGGTTATTTCTGTCTTACCTTATCTGGTGCAACAGCCTCAGGAGGTTTTGAGGATTCTACAACCAGTGGAACGAGATTTACAGTGTCTTCACTGGAATTACAAGACTGTGCTTTTAATTCTTCTTCTAAACCTTCACTAATGGAGTCCTCTTCTTCTGTTGTAAGTGAAGTCTTAAGAGTATCATCCATTATCTCACCATTCATAGGCTCTAATTCAGAGTCCTACAGCAGGAGGGAAAAGCAGAGACCTTATAACAAACTTTTTGGTATGCAACATTCATCCCTTCTCAGTTCCTATCATCCTTCAGGACTCAATGATGGAGTTAAAATATTATATGGTATCAGAACTATTATTTGACCCTCTTTCAGTAATAGTCTTACTGGAGGAAAAGGGAAACTAATGAGGAAAGGTCAATAAAGAACCCATAAATAGCTCATACTCCCAGTGATCTAATGGAGATGGGGCAGGAGTATGGGTCTAAAATTTGGTGAAAAGACCCTGAACTTTCCTGCCCTTCTTTCTTGCCTGACAATCATGAGAGGAACTTTTTCAGTAAAAAGGCACCAGAGGGAGCCTAGACTTTTTAAGGTTCATCACCTGGAATCTTTGGGACCTGTTGGAAATTATTTTATCTTGCCAGTGAAAGTCTCCTGGAAAGTGGAGTTTGGGTGCTGCTTCTTACTGGGGAAAAAAAGAGAACCCCATTCTCAGCTCATTGTTAGTCAACCCAGGATCATTTCTGAACAATCTGGCTCCTTGCATCACATTAAAATATGGGAAGGTGATCTGATAATACAAATCCTCCAATTTCTGAAATTCTTCTTCCAGTGTTTATCAGTTTATTTCTATTTAATGATAAATATTTCAAATTAATTCTAGTGACAAGTCTAATAATTAGAAGAAATTTTATTACCATATTAAAAATTAGAAAACAAATACATTTGAGTATTCAGAAATAGAATACAAGATTTCTGAAAGCATATTAAGGAAAGTTCTCTAAAGAGAAGTTGAAATCAGAGACTTATCTTTTCTATAAAAATTTTTTTTCTAAGACTGAAGTTACAGCTCAGTGGCAGAGTGCTTGCCTAGCAGGTATGAGGCACTGGGTTCACTCTTCAGCACCACATATAGATAAATAAAAATAAAGGTCCATTGACAACTAAAAAAATATTTTAAAAAAATTTTTTTCTAAAGTTTTCTTTTCTTTCTTTTTACTACCAGGTAACAGGGATTTAACAGGGGCACTTAAACACTAAGCCACATCCCCAGCCCGTTTTTTCAAATATTTATTTAGAGACAGAGTCTCACTGAGTTTATTAGGGCCTCGATAAATTGCTGAGGCTGGCTGTGAACTCATGATCCTTCTGCCTCAGCCTCCTGAGCAGCTGGGATTATATAGGCAGGCAACACCGTGACCAGCTTAAAGTGAAAGTTTTTCTATAATTAATATATATTTTATTATTATACCAGGTGGTACACAGAATCAGATGCACACATAAGGTAATTACAATAAACTAATAAAAGGACCAACCAGAGTGGGAGAATGTTAAAAGGAAGAAAATTAGATAAATCAAATGCTTAAAAAAATAAACTGTGGTAACTGAAAGTGAGAAATGAAAAGGCCAGTCCATTAAGTTTTAAGTTTGAAAACAGAATGAAAGATAAAAATGAGGAAAACCAGGTTCAATACAGAAATAATAATTAAAAAAAAAAAAAAAAAAAAAGGACTAGAGCTTGGTGCAGTGGCACATACCCATAAGCCAAGCTACACGGGGCGAAAGCAGGATAGCAAATTGGAGCCAGCCTCAGCAATTTACTGAGGACCTGAACAACTTAAAGATACCCTGTCTCAAAATAAAAAATAAAAAGGGCTGGGATGTAGCTCAGTAGTAAAGCACCTCTGGGCAAAACCTCTAATATCCCCTCCTACAAAAAAAAAAAAAGAAAAAAAAAAGAGAGAGAGAGATTTGAGTTTAATTTGACAGAAGATATCTGTCTAAATAAAAATATTCAGTAGGCAAGTGGCATTATGGGACCAGAATCTGAATAAATATTAAAAATATAGAGTTACTGACCATCCCCATAGAGATAACAGTTTAAGTCATTAGATTGAATGTACTTTCAAAAGAGAGACCATGAACCATAAAGTTTTCTAAATCTTTCTGAGTTTTCTAGAATGTCCATAATAAGGACCAAAGTAAAAAGGAGTCATTCATACATACATACACACATACATACTAACTACAAAAAAAAACTGCAGAGATTAAAAAAAAAAATGAGTGTTATAAAGACAGGGAACCAGAGAACTTCTAGGTGGGGAAAGTAGTTAATCCAGGTAAGGGAAGCCATCTGCATTAAAAAGGAAGTTGTCACTGATGACAATGTCTTGCTGAGTGAATGAAGCAGGTTATATGAGGTACAGTAGATTGTAGATACAACAGTTTATTCTAGAGTTTAAAGGAGGAGAAGAAAACAAAATATCTATTTCTATCATCATTTAGATGCATACAAATCTTGGGTTTTTCAAAAGTGCTTTTCTTTATTTTTCCATATTATTTTTATTTATTTTCTCAATTTCATATAATAAAAATGCTATTTAAAAATAGTTTTGAAAATAAATAAATGAACAAAATACAGTTTTATGAAGAAGTAGTAGCTAAATTGGTGTGTCTTAAAAAAATAAAATAAGGCTGGGGATGTGGCTCAAGCGGTAGCGTGCTCGCCTGGCATGCGTGCAGCCTGGGTTTGATCCTCAGCACCACATACAAAGATGTTGTGTCCGCCAAAAACTAAAAAAATAAACAAATAAATAAATATTTAAAATTTCTCTCTCTCTTTAAAAAAAAATAAGAGTTATAGGTAGATGCAATATCTTAAAAAAATAAAATAAAATCAGTTATGTAGTTATTCACCTGATATACAGATTTGGAAAACAATTTAAAAGATTTTTTTTGAGAAACTCCAATATATATGAAATAAGAAATCTAGAGGAAAGGATTGAAGCTATTGGAAAAAGAAGAGAACAGAAACAGGAGGAAAAAAGAGGATAAGAATATTTGAAGAACAACAGAAATCAAGCAGATAAATAGTTAAACTAGTTATAAAGGCTTTGCCTGTTTTCTCCAGTTTTGGGGGGGGAAAGGTTATTTTTATAGGAATCTGTAAGATCAATCATGGTTAAATATTTTTTTTTATTTTGGATAACTGATTCCTATACTTCTATCCAAAATAGGGATGCAACTAAGAGCATTTTGGACCTAAAAGCATTCTAACTGGTCTGTAAGGTCACATCAATTGTGTACTTCTTCAGTGTATTTAATTCCACAAATCAATTTACATATTATTATCTATTTATTTATTGTAGTACTGAGGATTGAGCCCACAGGCATTCTACCACTGAGCTACATCCCAAGCCCTTCCTTCCTTTCTTTGAAGTACACTGAAGCATCTTAGTACTTGATTATTCCTACATATGTGATACAACTCAAATTTCTATTAACTCAGCTTGAAATAAATTACTCTTGTAACTTTATTCTCTCTCCCAAGTGTAGCACCTGGGTGCCCTTATTTATTATCTGCTTCTTAACACTAACCGTAACTTATTTAAAATATATCATTATATTATTCTACCAATACATGATTAAGAAAATCTTACTTTACGTTCATTCATCTTATTTCACAAGTGACCTCATACCTTTTCACCATCTTGCTTTTCTATTCGTAGCTGGGTTTCAGGTGCAGGACGCGTATCTTTATCATGACTTTCATCCTCAAATTCACTCACTCTCTGCTCAGGTTCTTCTTCCAGGAATTCTTCTGAGCTCTCGGAGGGGCGTGTAGTAGACTCTAATCTAGAACACAAAAGAAAACCATTCTTCCTTGTTCTCTTAAGGATCAGTATAAAATTTCAGGAATCTGCTGGGCATGGTGGTGCATGCCTCTAATCCCAGCAGCTTGGGAGGCTGAGACAGGAAGATCACGAGTTCAAAGCCAGCCTCAGCAACGGGAGGCACTAAGCAACTCAGTGAGACCCTGTCTCTAAATAAAATACAAAATAGGGCTGTGGATATGGCTCAGTGGGTGCGTACCCCTGAGTTCAATCCCTAGTACCGCCCCCTCTCCCAAAAAACTTCAGGAATCCTTTCTCTTTTTTGGTGTGTGGGGCGGGGAGATACTGCGGATTGAACTCAGGGGCACTCAACCACTGAGCCACATCCTCAGTCTTATTTTGTATTTTATTTAGAAACAGGGTCTCTTGTGTTGCTTAGTGCCTCGCAGTTGCTGAAGCTGGCTTTGCCATTGCTAAAGCTGGCTTTGAACTCCTGATCCTCCTGTCCCAGCCTCCTGAGCCACTGGGACCCCCAGGAATCCTTTCTTAACAAAGTAACATTTCAGAAATTCAAACAGTATCCTCCAACCAACAAATGGAAAAACTTGCAGGGAGAAAACTAATCTCTTCATTTTCTCATAAATTTGTTCTCTTTCCCACATTATTGTTCTTCTCAATCATGTGAATTAGACCTATTTTTTATTCTACCTGTATATTATCAGCTCTTCCTTCTATTAGAATGAACATGTATCCCAAGTTTATCTGCACAGTCCAAAATTATGGATACTGGCATTATTATTATATATTTTTGTGGTGATGGGGATCTAACCCAGAGCCTCCTGCATGCTTAACAAATGCTCCACTGACCAACAACCCAAGCCCAATTATTAATAACATCCCTGTCATACTCAAACATATCAGCATGGATAAAAAGTTATAATGGTTTAATACTAACTCCAAAATGATTTTCCAGAATATCACTTTCTATTGCCATTTTCAAGGCTCTGCTTCAATCCCCAATTCTCTGTTGATCACTGTAACTTCTCAACTCAACTTTGGACCTGCAGCATTCTTCATCAAAGCTCTCATAGTTGTCTTTCTAATATACCTATTTTTACTTGTGACAGACCAGGTTAGAAAACTTGAAGCGTAGCTGGACTTGGGGACACAGGCCTGTAATCCTGGCAGTTTGGGAGGCTGAGGCAGGAGGATCTTGAGTTCAAAGCCACTCTCAGCAAATCAGCAAGACCCTATCTCTAAATAAAATATTTTAAAAAGGGCTGGGGATATGATTCAGTGGTTAAGTGACCCAGGGTTCAATCTCTATTACAAAAAAAAAGAAAAAGGGAAAGCAAAACTTGGAGGACTCTTTACAAGCTCTTTGAATAAAGTGTATCCCCTCCTCTCAAGGCCTAAGGTTAACAGAGCATTATTTTTTATTTCCTACTAAACAGATGCTATCATTCACCTTATGTATCAGTTATCCTACTCAACAGTGCTCCTAATTTTGTGCATTTAGTCTGGATCTGTACTAGTACAGTAGCCTAAGACAAGTCACTATTTTTAAATTTAAATTAATTAATATTAAATGAAATTTAAAAATCCAATTCTTCAGTTGCACTAACCACACTTCGTGGTACACTACCTAGAGAACATCACCACCCGTTGCAGAAAGTTCTATTGGACAGCACTGGTCTGTATCAGGGGATCAGTAACTTTTCCCTTAATCTTTGTGAGCCATATGGTCTCTGTTCCAATTTCTCAGCTCTGCAATCGTAATCCAAAAAACAATCAAAATAAAAGACGCATAAACCTAATGAGCATGGATATCTTACAATAAAAAATTTACAAAAACACAATAGGACAAAAACAGGTGGCAGAGCTGGGGGGTATAACTTAGCAGTAAAGCACTTGCCTAGCATGTGCAAAGTCCTGGGTTTGATTCCCAGCAATGAAAGAAAATTACAGTAGTTTAAAAATAAATAAATAATTAAAAATTAAAAATCCAGTGGCAATTTGGCTTGCAGATCATGGTTGGTGAACTTTTAGATTAGAAAGTCTTCTTTCCCAACTTTGCTGATTGACTTTTTATCTTTGAAACCCTCACTTCAAACACCAAATCTCTTCATTCCCTCAACTGAACATACTCCCTTTTTTCTCTGCATCCCCTGCGTTCTTCAGTTTTATTATTGCTCTATCACAATCCAGCCTGTAGTGCTCCTAGCTATGTACATGTCTGTCTTTACCAAGAGGCAGTAAATTCTTCAAGGGCAAACATGATGTTGTACTCCTCACTATGCCTAAAGTAGCATCTGAGTGTTTATTCTTACTGTTATTGTTCTGTTTATGAAAAGCAAACAAATTACACAATAATTGATATTCAATTTAAAATGCACTATTATATTCCCTTCTAAAAGGGTACTACATCAAAACACTGCTCAGTGACAAAACACTGGGGTTGTCTAAAGTCTTATTCTTTTCACTAATTACTAGATTTAAATATTGCTTTTAACATTGTAGATTTCCTTACTAAAATAACACCTTTAAATACTTAATTACGAAAATTTCCAATTCTTTACATAATGAAATTAACACAACTACAGAATCCTCTATCTAACAAAACAATCTGACAGCAAAAAGAACAAAGCTATGAAATAACTAAATGGTTGACTCCAGAATGGTTGATAGATCTATTCAACCTGAAGTCTAATTTTATTATAAAATTTAAAATCTTATTAAGACACAAGGAAAGCAGAGAATAGCATTTCCACCAAAGTGTTCTGTTGATTCAGTTGACTACTAAGTTTGTGAAGAACTGACTGCATTATTTATGGTTATCACTTAGAAATTATATCCAATAGCCCAATAAAATGGATGAATTATAAAGTAAAATTAAGGGGCTTTAGCCAGGCATGCCTGTAATCCCAGTAGCTCAGGAGTCTGAGACAGGAGGATCATGAGTTCAAAGCTAGCCTCAGCAACTGTGAGGCACTAAGCAACTCAGTGAGACCCTGTCTCTAAATAAAAACACAAAATAAGGCTGGGGATGTGGTTCAGTGGTTGAGTGCCCTTGAGTTCAACACTTAGTACCCTCCGCACCCCCACCCCCTGAAAAAAGAAAATTGAGGGTTTTTAAAAGTTGACTAAGCTTCAGTCATTACTAAAAACTACACCACTGAATTCAAAATGGTGATAATGACAGCTGGGATAATATAATGATTAAAATATTCTTTATTTTCATACATGAAAGATTATTCAATAGAGTTTATTCTCTGTTACTAGCAATTGTTCTTATCACACTGTCAAGGAAACACCTCTGGGAAGCATAATCAATAATCCTGAAGAAGAATCCAAAGATAAACTCCCACACCAAAGGCATTTGCTCACAATGAAATAGTCCCCACCTGAAGTAAAAGGGAAAAATAAAATAATAATAATGGAAGTAAAATAAACAGTTCTTTACTTATTTACTGAAGCTGTCAGTGAGGTCTGGGCAGTTTTTTCATCTTCCCCTTGAGAACCACTAAAGTCAGAATCCTGAAACCGCTTTCCAATCTTTGGCCGCTTTAGATGACTGCTTCGAGTACGAGTAGAAACAGGTGTTTTTTCATGACCTGAGTTAAAAATAGGAAAACTGTACTCAACTGGGGCTGTGCAGAAGGATTATCTATTAAAATACACAAAAGTTTAAGAACTATGATAGTTTACATACATCCCCACTGCTGCACAAGTTTACCCTTTCCTAACAAAGCTAAGAAAACAAGGTGTTTTTATCTAAAATAACTTAGTGAATATTTATTCTTCACATTTTCACATTACCCTCACTTTTGAAAGCAATTTTTGCATATTCTCTTACATACTCTCCAAATGATTTTGGGAGATACTGTCATACATTACAGTCCCTATTTCACAGGTAAGAAAAAAAGGAAGAGAGAGGTGTAACAGCATCCTCAGTACTCATACACAGCAAAACCGGGGGCAGCAATGGCTTCAGGACCCAGATGTGGATCTTAGAGCTGTGTAAGTCTTCACTTCTAGTCCCACACATGCCTGATCCTCACTATCGCAAACACTTATGATGAATCAGATGAATTTCCTACCTTCAGACGTGCTTGCAAAGGTCTCCTTTAGAGAATCAATCTAAAATAGAGATATAGATTAAAATCTAACATTTGAAATTATTTCTTCTCCCTATGGATTTATTTTCATTCAGTTTGAAAGAAAAAAAAAATTTAACTTTTTTAACTAGCACTTTTCATTAAAGTTACTTTGAAAGTGAAAATGTTATGTTATAGCCTCAGTTTATTATGAACCTAAGAACCTAAGTATCTAATAAGTTATAGGTGGAGTTTCCCAGTATTATGTCCTCAGCCACCTCACTTTTTTACCTATCTTTATCTTAATATTTATTTGCTAATGAATCTAAATATACAACGTAGGCTCCCCATCTTCTACCCTGATTTCCAAAACTCTATTTCCAAAGGAATTATCTCCTGTGTTGACAGCCCATCCAATTTCACATACAGTCTATCCCAAAATGAACCTTATCTTTTCCCAACATTACTCCCTATGGAGGCTAATGGTAATAGCAATTCAATCATTGTAGCCAGAAACCTATGAAGCAGGACTACCTTCTTCCTATCCCTCATTCAATCAATCAATCAATCAGTCATTCACAAAGCCTGTCAATTGTGGCTGAATATCTCAGAACTACCCTGTCCATTATTTTAATATGGGCCTTAATTATCTTTAATGTGAACTATTCCAACAGCCTCCTCACTGGTATACCTTGTTCTAATAATATTCTAATTGTTTTACCACAATGACAGAATGATGGTCCCAAATTACAAACTATGTCACAGCTTTGCTTAAAATAGTAATTTTAAAACTTTAATGCTTTGTCACTGCACAGAATACAAACTTGCAGACTTTTCAGTAACAAACATCTCTTTTATATTAAACATGCCATTTACTTTCACATCTATGTGGTTTCTTTTTTTTACATGATATCTTCCAAAATGCCATAAGAACTTTTAGCACTGAACTCCCATATGTTCTTTTAAAGTCTTCCCCTGATATATACCTCTAATCACTTGCTCAAATAATTAAGACAATTTTTGTCCTGTAGTATATTTGTTTACTTACCTGTTTCCAACAATGGATTATTATTTCCCATGTATACAAGAACCATATCTTTGTATGCCCAACTACACCTACTCCATTATTAACCACCATCCATTCATTCGTCCATGTCACACTTATTGAAATCCTACCATATAGGAGGTATGCAGACTTCAGAAGCTCTATTTAAACTATGGTTGACAGTAATTAATAATATGTGTCAAAATAGCTAGATGAAAGGAATCTGAATGTTACCAACACATAGAAAGGACACATGACTAAAGTGATGCATATGGATATAATTTGATCATGACACATTGTATACATGTATACACACTGTACCGCACAAATATGTAAAATTATTTGTGTCTAAAGATAATTAGTATGTTTATAGAACACAAAGGAATAACTGAGACAAATGGTATGGTAAAAAATCTTGTCTTCAAAAAGTCTGTAGTTCAACTAGAAAAGATAAAGATGAATAAATAAAAGATACGAAAAGATATACAAGCAATTCACTTAGTATTTTATGTATCTAAATAAGGAAAAGCAAATAAAAACACCATCATCACCTACAGAATAAATCATGTAGTAAATAACTACATCCCCTTGTGGTTACTGATAAAAAGAGATTTAAATATAAAGCTAAAGAGATACAAATATTTTCCTTGAACTATTTAAGCCTTAAACTAATATGAAGAATCGGAATTTCTAACGTGAAAGAAAACTTATGCTTTCAACCTTAGACAAAGTATCACTACAATGTATTCTCATTCAAATGACACATTTAAAATTGCTTAACTTAATATTAAAATAAATAATTTCCTTCAACATATTTATGGAAAAGGAAGACTCCACTTTCTTTGATTTTATTATATTTGGCAAATACTAAATGGACCTTCGTGTATCTGAGGAATTTGGACTATAACAGAAAAGAACAAGAACTTCTTCTGCAGTACCAAAAACATCAGTTCTAGACAAGAATCTGCTAAGTCCTGTGAATTCAGTAATGAAACCTGTTCTACTTGCAGCATACCTAACATTTGTAAAGTATATCCCTTCTACAAAGACCTAGCACATATAGCCTCAAACTTGCCAAAAAAAAAAAAAAAAAACTACATAATCGTTAACCTACTATTATTTCCACTTCTAGAAATTCCTATGTGCAGGGAAATAATTACATCTGCACAAAGATTCATGTATCAATGTTTTTGCTCCTGAACCAATTAAAAAGTTAAAAACTTAAATGTTCTATGTTAAGGAAATTAAAAATGCTATTATATTACATAAAAGAATATAGTGTGCTATTTCATGTTTTAATATGGGCCTTAATTATCTTTATTAATATAACAAAGCAACTAGAATTATTTAAGAGAATAAATATATTTATAAAAATATATATAAATACATGCTGATAATGTATACTAATAAGTATACATTATAACAGTGCTATAACTGAGCAGGATTGTACTATTATTGTCTTCCATATTATTTTTATTTATTCTAGATTTCCTTTAATTAGTTTGTAAAATTAGTATTAACATGATTAGCAGTATTTTTCAAAGCAAATTAAGTACTTAATAAACAATACACAGAAGGTGCCAAGAAAACTAATGAAGATGAAATATCTAAGTTTCTAGAAATTAACTATAACATTTAAAACTTAAATACAGCTGGACGCACCCGCCTATAATCCCAGCAGCTCAGGAGGCTGAGATAGGAGGATCTTGAGTTCAATGCCAGCCTAAGCAACTCAGCAAGGCACTTAGCAACTCAGTGAGACCCTGTCTTTAAATAAAAAATATTTTTTAAAAAGGACTGGAGATGTGGCTCAGTGGTTAAGCATCCCTAGATTTAATCAAAAAAAAAAAAAAAAAAAAAAACAGGAACCCACACTAAATGTAAACTTAATCTGCTTTAAAGAAATGGAAACATCACTATTACTTCCTTTAATGAACATACAATGTACCTACAGTTAGCTGCATCTCACTGGATTGATTTTCCTCAGTTCCCACTTCATACTCTGGAACAGTTGCAAGACCATATTCTCCAGACACAAATCTTTTGGCTTCATTCTGAGAACCCACTGTGTGCAGAAAGTTTCTGAATTATAACCCAATCAATATTTGGTTTTATAGAATACTGTTTGTACTGATTTTCATAAACAACTCTTGAAAGGTACTAAAAATGTAGATGCAAATGTTTCCTCTACAGCACCTTATAATGAATTATTATAATGATGACTCTCAGTTACCTTACGTTTTAATGGTGCTAGGGAGAGATGCTTGTGATGACACACTACTTTGGCCCCCAGAAGCCTATTCTATGCTGTTTCAGTAATCTGTGTTCATTTTTGTACCCATCAATTCCTACTGGGCTGTTACATTCAGCTGGGCTCTTCTAGGTCCCTTCATTACTGGTGACTTGAAAGTCAATGTATAATAAAAATTCAGACAAGAAGGTTTGTTACTAGAAAGATCCTGTAACACACCATTACTATGGACTGTAAGACACCACCATTATAAGACACTTCTTTTTAAACTGAACTGTGTTCAAGCTGAAAACACTCTCACCTGTAATTTTAAGTGTTTCTCTCTGTAATGCTCTGGTGACTGGTATTCGCTGGTACCAGTGTCCAACACCCTCTACTTCCCAAATAAGTTCGTGGTCTCCTGGATATTTTTCAAAGTATTGCTTGCAAGCTGAAAAAAATATTTAGAATTTTCTAGAAATCTCAAATATCAATTGTTTTGAAAAACAGAAGATCAAAGATAAGATTGCTAAACAGTGCTAGAATAACCCTGATATCAAAACATGACCAAAGCAACTCAAGAAAAGTATGAAACAGTCTCATATAAAGAGAAATCCTATAAAATCTCCAGAAAAATCCTATAAAATCTCAAAAGTTTTAACACACTGATGAATCGAAAACAACAATCAGCACATGTCAAAATGGTATCATTTATATAAAGTTTAAAAACACACTAAAGAGATCCAACATGGCAGCAGGGATGCAGATATCAAGTCTCTGACCTCTTCAGCTATGTGGGCACAGGGAGCCATAAATTGTTTAAATGCTGTTTGCTCAGGATCACTAGGCAATGCTGAGCTGACGTGGATCTGGGGCGAACAGTCTGGGCCCCTCAGAACACACACACCGAGCCTGGATCAGCTGCATTCAAGCTCCGGTTCGCCTGCTTCTTGTGACTCAGCACTAACAATCCCGCTGAAATAACTGGTCGGCCCTTCTGAACTTAGAGGTAAAAGCCAACGGAGCCTTCATAGGCAGTGGTCACAGGTTTGAAACAGGGATTGGGAGAGACAGTCAGGACCCACCTGTTGCATTGGTCACCCGGCAAAGGGAACGAATGGTCATCATTTGCATGGGATACCACCATGGCAGAGAACTGACATCACGGGCGATGGAGATAACTTCACTGAAACCAGCGCGACAGGTGTGTAATCCCCTAGCCATCTCTCTCCACACAGCGGGGAAACCTTAAGGGCCCCTCCCAGCTCTCCTATGAGCGCGATACCCAGACAGAGGGAATCAAGAGTGGCGCAGGACTCGCGGCGCGGAACTCCCGGCTACCGCTCCCACCAGTACTGACAACTGAGGTCTCTTGCACCAGCTACCGGGGGCGTGGCTACCGGAGGGCAAGCAAATTGGCTGGGGGTTCTCAGCCCCAAGCTCTACAAACCTAGGGTCTGAGGGAATGGCAAACAGGGAGAGTGTGCCCAGTCGTTCATGAAAACAGGGCTCCCGGGAGCAGCAGACCTGGCGTGTAGCCAGTATTGTGGTGAGGATCACAGGTGAGCGGGGACTGCCTTGAGGAAACACAAGAGAAGGCCCTAGACACTCAGGATTGGAGACGCGCCCAGTCTGGGAGGAAGAGCTGCTGCACAGTGATTGGTTCCCACCTATTGAGAGGAGAAGCTTGGCCCAGTGGGCACAGCTCCACCTACTGGAAGAGAAATTAATCAAACTCTATGACTGCATTTATTATTATTTTTTTTCATTTTCTTTCATTTTCATTTTTTTGTTATTGTTGTTCTTTAACTTTTTTTAAGTTTTAATTTTTTAATTTTATTATTTTTTTTAATTTTAACTTTCATCTTTTTTATTATCATTATTATTTTTGTAAAAAAAAATTTTTCTTTCTTTCTTTCTTTTCTATTTTTGTTTCTTTTGTCTTTTCTTTTCAATTTTCTTATTCCCCCTTCCTTGAATTCTACCTGCCTACTATCATTCTCTTTAGTGACTTCTTCCCTTCTCTTCTAATATCTTTGCTCCCAAGCATCAAATAAATTTATAGGAGTAAACAGTAACTCAGCAGTCAAACAGAACAAGAAGTAACATGAGCAGCATGAAAAAGCAAGGAAGAAAAGGAGTACAAACAATGCAGGACAGCCTAAATATTCAGGAGGACCTAGAGACAGCAGAAAAATGGTCATATAAAGAACTCAAAGAATACCTTAGACAGATGGAATGGAACCTTAAAGAGGATACAAGACAGCAAATCCAAACAGTGAAAGAACACATTGAAAATGAATTACATAAACAGATTAAAAAAGTTAATCATCTTTATCAGGAGATAGACATTATAAAAAATAAAACAATAATTCTAGAAATGAAGGAAACAATAAACCAAATTAAAAACTCAATTGAGAGTATCACTAACAGAGTGGAGCAAGTAGAAGCCAGAACGTCAGATAATGAAGACAAAATATATCAGCTTGAAAGGAGCCTAGACAACTCAGAAAGGCTGGTAAAAAATCATAAGAAAAACATCCAAGAGATATGGGATTACATAAAAAAACCAAACCTCCGAGTCATCGGGATAGAAGAAGGTACAGAGATTCAAACCAAGGGAATGAATCACCTGCTGAATGAAATAATTACACAAAACTTTCCAGAAATAAAAAAGGAAACAGATATACAAATTGTAGATGCATACAGGACACCGAGCACACAAAATCACAGTAGACCAATGCCAAGACACATTGTTATGAAGATATCCAATATACAGAACAAAGAGAAAATATTAAAAGCTACAAGAGAAAGGAGGCAGATTACATTCAGGGATAAACCAATAAGGTTAACAACAGATTTTTCATCACAGACACTGAAAGCGAGAAGATCCTGGAACAACGTATTTCAAACACTGAAAGACAATGGATGCCAACCAAGAATTCGGTAACCAGCAAAATTAAGCTTCAGGTACAACAACGAAATAAAAATCTTTCATGATAAACAAAAGCTAAAAAATTTGCAGCCAGAAAACCAGCATTGCAAAGCATCTTGAGCAAAACACTACACGAGGAAGAAATGAAAAACAATAACCAAAACCATCAGTGGGAAGTGCCTCCGTAAAGACAGAGGGCAGGGGGAAAGCTAATCATGGAGAAACAAACTAAATTAAAAAAAAAAAAAGGAGATAAATAATCAAACATGGCTGGAAGTACAAACCATATATCAATAGTAACTCTAAACGTTAATGGCTTAAACTCTCCAATAAAGCGACGTAGGATGGTAATATGGATTAAAAAAACAAATCCAACAATATGCTAACTCCAGGAGACACATCTGATTGGAAAACACATACACAGGCTGAAGGTGAAAGGTTGGGAAAAAATATACCACACACACGGTCCTCGTAAGCAAGCAGGGGTGGCCATCATATCGAATAAAATCGACTTCAAGACTAAGTTAATCAAAAGGGATAAGGAAGGACACTATATACTGTTAAAACGAACCATTCACCAACAAGACATAACAATTATCAATATTTATGCACCAAATAATGGTGCTGCGACGTTCATAAAACAAACTCTCCTCAAGTTCAAGAATCAAATAGACCACAACACAATAATTATGGGTGACTTCAACACACCTCTCTCACCATTGGACAGATCCTCCAAACAAAAGTTGAATAAAGAAACTATAGAACTCAATATCACAATCAATAACCTAGACTTAACTGACATATATAGAATATATCAACCATCATCAAGTGGATATACTTTTTTCTCAGCAGCACATGGATCCTTCTCAAAAACAGACCATATATTATGCCATAAGGCAACCCTCAGTAAATATAAAGGGGTGGAGATAATACCATGCATTTTATCTGATCATAATGGAATGAAACTGGAAATCAATGATAAAAGAAGGAAGGAAAAATCCTACATCACATGGAAAATGAACAATATGTTACTGAATGATCAATGGGTTATAGAAGACATAAAGGAGGAAATCAAAAAATTCTTAGAGATAAATGAAAATACAGACACAACATATCGAAATCTATGGGACACAATGAAAGCAGTTTTAAGAGGGAAATTCATCGCCTGGAGGTCATCCCTCAAAAAAAGGAAAAAACAACAAATAAATGAGCTCACACTTCATCTCAAAGCCCTAGAAAAGGAAGAACAAAACAAAAGCAAATGTAGCAGAAGGCAAGAAATAATTAAAATTAGAGCGGAAATCAATGAAATAGAAACAAAAGAAACTATTGAAAAAATTAACAAAACTAAAAGTTGGTTCTTCGAAAAAATAAATAAGATTGACAGACCTTTAGCCATGCTAACGAAGAGAAGAAGAGAGAGAACTCAAATTACTAGCATACGGGATGAAAACGGCAATATCACAACAGACACTACAGAAATACAAAAGACAATTAGAAAGTATTTTGAAAACCTATATTCCAATAAAATAGAAGATAGTGAAGACATCGATAAATTTCTTAAGTCATATGATTTGCCCAGACTGAGTCAGGAGGATACACACAACTTAAACAGACCAATATCAATGGATGAAATAGAAAAAGCAATCAACAGACTACCAACCAAGAAAAGCCCAGGACCGGATGAGTATACAGCAGAGTTTTACAAAACCTTTAAAGAAGAATTAATACCAATACTTTTCAAGTTATTTCAGGAAATAGAAAAAGAGGGAGCTCTGCCAAATTCATTCTATGAGCCAACATCACCCTGATTCTGAAACCAGACAAAGACACCTCAAAGAAAGAAAACTACAGACCAATATCTCTGATGAACCTAGATGCAAAAATCCTCAATAAAATTCTGGCAAATCGGATACAAAGGCACATCAAAAAAATTGTGCACCATGATCAAAGAGGATTCATCCCTGGGATGCAAGGATGGTTCAATATACGGAAATCAATAAATGTTATTCACCACATCAATAGACTTAAAGATAAGAACCATATGATCATCTCGATAGACCCAGAAAAAGCGTTCGACAAAGTACAGCATCCCTTTATGTTCAAAACATTAGAAAAACTAGGGATAACAGGAACTTTGTAAAACTTTGTAAAAGCTATCTATGCTAAGCCTCAGACTAGCATCATTCTCAATGGAGAAAAATTAAAGGCATTCCTTCTAAAATCTGGAACAAGACAGGGATGCCCTCTATCACCACTTCTATTCAATATAGTTCTCGAAACACTGGCCAGAGCAATTAGACACATGAAAGAAATTAAAGGCATAAAAATAGGAAAAGAAGAACTTAAATTATCACTATTTGCGGTCGACAAGACTCTATACCTAGAAGACCCAAAAGGGTCTACAAAGAAACTACTAGAATTAATAAATGAATTCAACAAAGTGGCAGGATATAAAAATCAACACGCATAAATCAAAGGCATTTCTGTATATCAGCGACAAAACTTCTGAAACGGAAATGAGGAAAAACACTCCATTCACGATATCCTCAAAAAATAAAATAAAATACTTGGGAATCAACCTAACAAAAGAGGTGAAAGATTTATACAATGAAAACTATAGAACCCTAAAAAGAGAAGTAGAAGAAGTTCTTAGAAGATAAAAAAAATATACCTTGTTCATGGATAGGCAGAACTAACATCATCAAAATGGCGATATTACCAAAAGTTCTCTATAGGTTTAATGCAATGCCAATCAAAATCCCAACAGCATTTCTTGTAGAAATAGATAAAGCAATCATGAAATTAATATGGAAAAATAAAAGACCCAGAATAGCAAAAGCAATTCTAAGCAGGAAGTGTGAATCAGGCAGTATAGCGATACCAGATTTCAAACTATATTACAGAGCAATAGTAACAAAAACAGCATGGTACTGGTACCAAAACAGGCGGGTGGGTGGACCAATGGTACAGAATAGAGGACACAGAGACTAATCCACAAAGCTACAACTATCTTATATTTGATAAAGGAGCTAAAAGCAAGCAATGGAGGAAGGATAGCATCTTCAACAAATGGTGTTGGGAAAACTGGAAATCCATATGCAACAAAATGAAACTGAATCCCCTCCTCTCGCCATGCACAAAAGTTAACTCAAAGTGGATCAAGGAGCTAGATATCAAATCAGAGACTCTGTGTCTGATAGAAGAAAAAGTTGGCTCCGATCTACATATTGTGGGGTGGGGCTCCAAATTCCTTAATAGGACGCCCATAGCACAAGAGTTAATAACAAGAATCAACAAATGGAACTTACTTAAACTGAAAAGTTTTTTCTCAGCAAGAGAAACAATAAGAGAGGTAAATAGGGAGCCTACATCCTGGGAACAAATTTTGACTCCTCACACCTCAGATAGAGCCCTAATATCCAGAATATACAAAGAACTCAAAAAATTAGACAATAAGATAACAAATAACCCAATCAACAAATGGGCCAAGGACCTAAACAGACACTTCTCAGAGGAGGACATACAATCAATCAACAAGTACATGAAAAAATGCTCACCATCTCTAGCAGTCAGAAAAATGCAAATCAAAACCACCCTAAGATATCATCTCACTCCAGTAAGATTGGCAGCCATTATGAAGTCAAGCAACAATAAGTGTTGGTGAGGATGTGGGGAAAAGGGTACTCTTGTACACTGCTGGTGGGACTGCAAACTGGTGCGGCCAATTTGGAAAGCAGTATGGAGATTCCTGGGAAAGCTGGGAATGGAACCACCATTTGACCCAGCTATTGCCCTTCTCGGACTATTTCCTGAAGACCTTAAAAGAACGTACTACAGGGATACTGCCACATCGATGTTCATAGCAGCACAATTCACAATTGCTAGACTGTGGAACCAACCCAGATGCCCTTCAATAGATGAATGGATTAAAAAATGTGGCATTTATACACCATGGAGTATTACGCAGCACTAAAAAATGACAAAATCATGGAATTTGCAGGGAAATGGATGGCACTAGAGCAGATTATGCTTAGTGAAGCTAGCCAATCCCTAAAAAACAAATATCAAATGTCTTCTTTGATATAATGAGAGCAACTAAGAACAGAGCAGGGAGGAAGAGCAGGAAGAAAAGATTAACATTAAACAGAGACATGAGGTGGGAGGGAAAGGGAGAGAAAAGGGAAATTGCATGGTAATGGAGGGAGACCCTCATTGTTATACAAAATTACATATAAGAGGTTGTGAGGGGAATGGGAAAATAAACAAAGAGAGAAATGAATTACAGTAGGTGAGGAAGAGAGAGAAGATGGGAGGGGAGGAGAGGGGGGATAGTAGAGGATAGGAAAGGTAGCAGAATACAACAGTTACTAATAGGGCATTATGTAAAAATGTGGATGTGTAACCAATATGATTCTGCAATCTGTATTTGGGGTAAAATTGGGAGTTCATAACCAACTTGATTCTAATGTATGAAATATGATATGTCAAGAGCTTTGTAATGTTTTGAACAACCAATAAAAAAAAAAAAGTCTTCAGTCTGAGGCCCCAGCTTTTAAGCCACTGTATCAGAAACAACAGCTTTTGGGCAGAAGTGATACGATTTTCTGACCAAGAGATAAATATCAGATGAAAGTTACATAATGCCTATAGGCTATAGTGTTCTAGTAAAGTTATAAGGATGATCAGGACTTTAAGTCTTAATTGGGTAGGCTGTGTCAGGAATCTCAGTTACATTGTGATGAACTTCTCCCTATTACACTGCTGAGGATTAGATCCATTCCCACTAGGAGGACTGGATTCTTTTCTTTTGAGATAATATATGTGAGATAATATGTGGTCCCTCTTATTAGGGGACCACAGGGAGACTTAAGAGAGAGAAGGGAATTAACCCTGAGATGACAGCTTCAGGCCTCAGGAAAAACTTCACAGGAAAAAAAAAAAAAACCACTAAAAAGGGACTGGGGATATAGTTCAGAGGTAGACTGCTTGCCTTGCATGCATGAGTCCCTGGGTTCAATCCTCAGTACCACAAGGGGAAAAAAAAAAAAAAAAAAAACCTAAAGAAACAAAAATGTTAAAGCCACTATGGAAAACAGTTCAGCAATTCCTCGGAAAGTTAAACATATGACCTAGAAATTTCATTCTCAGGTATATATATATATATATCCAAAAGAACTGAAAACAGAAACTCAGATATTTGTAAACAAATGTTCAAAACAACAATATACACAATAACCACAAGGGAGAAACAACTGCAGAGTGAGGGAGTTAAAAGCCAGCGTCAGCAATTTAGCAAGGCCCTAAGCAACTTAGTAAAACCCTGTCTCAAAATAAAATATAAAAAAGTCTGGGAATATGGTTTCCTTGGTTAAGCACCCCTGGGTTAAATCCCCAGTACCAAAAGAAAGAGGGAGGAAAGAAATGTTAAATTTTATTTTACACATATATTTAACACAACAAAAAAACTTGGGATGAAAAAAATTCAAGAGGGGCTGAAGATATAGCTCAGTTGGTAGAGTGCTTGCCTTGCAAGCACAAGGCCCTGGGTTAAATACCCAGCACCACCACCAAAAAAAAAAAAAACATTTTAAAAAGTACAATAAATGGTGAAAAGTCAGAGACTATTTGGCAGCAGAAATAGTTTCAAATTTTTTAAAAATCATACATTAAGTTGTAGAAAATCTTGGCCTATTTATTTCATGTATCTACAGTACTATGCAAACCAATTTCATATACAAAGGTGATCATCTACTCTAGATCAACTCCCCCTCCCACACCTGGCACTCACTACCTATTTGGAGAGTGAACAAATTTATCTCGTTCTTTAAAAACCTGCAATGTAGCCAGGCACAACACATCTGTAATCCCAGTGACTCAGGAAGCAAAGGCAGGAGATCTTAGTTCAAAGCCAGCCTCAGCAACTTAGCAAGGCACTTAGCAACTCAGTGAGACCCTGTCCCCAAATAAAATACAAAAAAGGGCTGGGAATGTGGCCCCAGGCGTTATGCACCCTGGTCCAAAAAAAAAAAAAAACTTGCAATGTAAAACACTTCAATATTCCTAAAACATCCAAAAGTATTACTTGAAGCAACTGGAAATCACCAAAGAACTACTGGACATACTGCAACATCAAGGAACTACTAATAAAGTTTAAAAATTGAATGAAATCTACCTTTTCAAATGTAGTAAGCACTGTTTCTTCCAACAGAGTCAGAAAGAGAAATATAGTGATGCAGAGACCACATAGATTAAAATAGGAGTATTAGAAGGAAGACCAAAAAGACAGAGAGGGGACAAGGAATAAGGAGAAGGGAAGGGAAAGGGGAGACAGTGGGGAATGAAAATGACCAAATTATGTTATGAGTATGTACAAATATGTCATGATGAATACTACTCTTATGTATAATTAAAATGTGCCAATAAAATTTATACTTTTAATTATTTTCAGATTTCAAATTCTTACAAAATTATATAGATGATATCAATAAAACACTGTGAAAAATGAAGAGCTCAAGCTCATCAAGACTTCACCAAAACACAGAAATCAGCAAATACTCATCTATAATTCATTTTTCTTGTCATTACAAAATCATAGAAAAGACTAATACTAAGAAGGTAATCTACCTGCAGGGGATGTCTTTGCATTCCTCTCCCAAATTCAGTAAAGGGGTAATTAAAATAATTTAATTCAGAATTATCCTAGGGCATGCAATGCCCATATTACTGCCCCGAATGGAGCTAGAGAGAAAATGATTCAAAATGGGCAGGTAACATCCAGCTTTTTGGATCACTTTTGATATTAGAGTGGGAGGGAGGACTTGGAATAAAAAGGTTTTCAGTGGAAATAAACATCGGATGTTGGACTGAAAAAAAAAATCAGTAATAAATAATATTTTATATTTCTAAATTAATTATTTTCCAGGATTAAATCTTACATCATTAAAAAAAAGGGAGCTGTATGGGCTTAAATCACCTAATGGTTTTTAAAACATCACCAAATGGTATATTTATTCAATAGAAACTAAACAATATTGAAAATTATTACAGTTATAATGAATCCACATTAATGACTTCCACAAACTTACAAGATGAATAAGGAAGTAAATTTCAGAAGAATTCACAGAATATATATTTGTATAAAGTCTTAAAATACGTAAAACAATATAATATATTGTCTGATAATACACACATACGTATTAAAGGTCTAAGAAATGCATGGAAAAAGTAAATGCTAAACTCAGAATAGCACCTGTCTCACGAAAGGGAATGTGTTCAACTGAGTGAACAAGAGGCTTCAAGTGCAGTAGCAACAATGCATTTCTCATGAAAGGTACATGCTGAAAGGTGTATGAGTACTTGTTACCTCATTCTTTATAAATTTTTATTTTTTTTTTTTTTTAGTTTTGATGGACACAGTACCTTTATTTATTTATTTTACGTGGTGTTGAGGATCAAACCCAGTGCCTCATAACGTGTGAGGCAAGCACTCTGCCACTGAGCCAAACCCCAGCCCTCTTTGTACCTTTTTGTGTCTGGAATTTTGTTTTTGTTCATTAAAAAGTTACCACAGACAGTGGCTAGGGCTGTAGCTCAGTGGTAGAGCGCTTGCCTTGCAGGTGTGAGGCCCTGGGTTCAATCCTCAGCACCACATAAAAATAAATAAAGGTATTGTGTCAAACTACACCTAAAAAAAAAATTTTTTTTAAAGATACCACAGACAAATAACCCAATGGGGAAAAAAAATGGTCAAAAGATCTCAATAAACATTTCTCCAAAAATGACATATAAATGGTCAATGCTAACATGAAAAGATGCTCAACATAAATCAAAACAATAAAATGCCATTTCATATTCACTAGGCTGACTGTAATAAAAACAGATAACAAATGTTGGCAAGAGGGTAGAGAACGTACGCAATCCTATTGTTATGATGCGGATATGAAATATTCCCTAAAAGCTCATATATGGGACAATGTAAGAAAATTTAGAGGTGAAATGATCGGGGCATGAGAGCATTAATCCAATCAGTAAATTAATCCCCAGACAGGGATTAACTGGAGTGGTAATGGAAGGTAGATAGGTTGTGTGCCTTTAGGGTATACATTTTGTCCTAGTTGAGCAGAGCAAGTGATATCTCTCTGTCTATGTCTGTCTCTGTCAGAATCTCTCTCTCTCTACTTCCAGGTGTCATGTTCCCAGGTGCTTCCCTCCACCACACCCTTCCACCATGATGTTCTGCCTCGCCTCAGGCCAGGAAGAATGGAGTCAGCCATCTATGGATTGACAATCTTTGAAAACCATGAACCCCCAAATTAACTTTTCCTCCTTAAAATTGTTCTTGCCAGGTCTTTTGGTCACAGAGATGAAAAAACTGACTAAAACACTCACATACTGTTTATGGAAATACAAAATACTGCAATCATTCTGGATCAAAATGTTGTATATCTATACAATGGAATATTATTCAGCCATAAAAAGAAATGAAGTTAATTCAGGCTACAACATGGATAAACTCTGAAAGCATTATGCTAAGAAAAAGCCAAATACAAAAGGTCATATACTACGTGATTTCATTTAAATGAAATCTCCAGAATGGCTAAATCCAGAGACAGAAAATAGATAAGAGGTTGCCTATCATGGGATGTTAAAAAAAGGGGGTTGAGGGGAATACAGCATGGCTTCTAATTGGTACAAGGTTTCTTTTGGGGTGATGAGAATGTTCTAGAGTTAGTACTTAGAGCTGCACAGCTGTGAACAATCACTGAATTGTACATGTTAACAGGGTGAATTTTATGGTATGAGCCACCATAATCCCCAAAAGTCATATATCTGAGATCAAGGCACATTTATAAAGTTAAGAGTAAAAAATTCCAAATCTATTTAATATTGCTAATATACACTTATATAACATTCAGGAGAAACAAGCTGGAAGTGACAATAAGACCAGCTCACCCTTTTCAACTTACTCCACTGACCTGTATACATGAGAGAAGACAGTGGATACCGCAAACCAAGTGCATCTTCTGTGAAGGAATCTACGAAGTCCTCCAGGATATGAAGCCCAAAATCTTTGCCTCTGAATTTCTTTCTTATGAACATTGTATCAAGAACTGGCAGTTGGTAACTTTGGGTAAGAAATGAGGCACATATGCTTCCTGTGGTAATAAGAACAGAAACCCAACAATTTTTCACATTAAAAAGTACATATATATTTAGTGAAACTGAGTTAACAATCTTCCCAAAAACATTTATTTTTTTCTACATCAAGAAGGTTAAAGCAATGTATGAATTTTATAACGTGTTTTCCAGCTTTTACTACTTATCACAATGTATACATACAAGGAGAACTATGTATTTTCTTTGCCAACGGCATTATGTAACATAGGACAAATACTGTTTACTGACATGTAAACAGTATACATATAGTCAACAGTATACTTGACTATATGTACTATATGTACTATCATTGTCTATAGACATACAACTTTCAAACTCAAATATCAAAATTTCAAATTAAAAACAGTATTTAATGATTTTGTAACCTTAAGTATTTACTTCAAACCTTAGAACCTGAACATTCAACACTGCCCTTCACTTTCTCCCTAATGAGTATCATCTCATTTAATCTATTTGTTAATGACAGAAAATATTCAGTTCTCAAACTTTTAAGAACTCTGAATTAGACTAATTGGGGACATTAGAAATGGCTAAGTCGGCAAACTTTTTCTGTGAATATATTTCTAAATACATTTTATATGTCATGAAATAATTTGTGGTCTCCAAGTATGACTCTATTGTAAAGTATGGCTGATTTCTTTTAAGAATCTTGGTATATACATTTGGGTTCTTACCACCCAAAATGGATATCTGAACTCCTTTAATATGCATGAAGACAGTCTGCAAGTTGAGGACAGATGACACAGTTTCCCACTTTTCATTACTTTTAGAATCCATAATTTAAAAAAATCAATATTCTCCCTCTTGCCTCAAATAAACTAATTCATAGTATTTAGGAAAATTCTAACAATGTAGTTCCAATAAGAAACAAAATGTCAGATAATATCTCACTGACTTCTACCAATCATATCATTTGATGAGTTGACTGATAAAACAAGACTTTACAGTTCAACCAAATAATATTGAATTATTTATGATTTAATTTATGATTTATGATTTAATTGGAGAATTTCAATAACTTCTTATAACAATCTCCAAGACAATCAATTAATGTAAATGTAGAGGGCTGGGGTTGTGGCTCATTGGTAGAGCGCTTGCCTAGGATGCATGTGGCCCTGGATTCGATCCCCGGTACTCCATAAAAAAAATAAACAAATAAAATAAAGGTACTATGTCCATCTACAACTAAAAAATTTTTTTTTAAATAAATAAACAATAAATAAATTTATAATACATAATGAATATCTTATAATATACTTAGATCTTAATTACCAACATGGACTTAGAATGTTTCTAGGAGACTAAGTATCTTACATTAACCTAAAAATAGTTCCATCAACATGCTTAAATGACCATTACTAGTTTTTAACGCCTCGAAAACAGAGTTTTCTCATAGCAAAAGAGACATTATTACTAGTAGCAGTTCAAGTTCAAAGTACACAAGAAGGACAAATAAGAAAAAGCACTATCTACCTGGTTTTCAATACAAAACCCAAAGATCTATAATTGTTAATTGTGTATTCCTTGAGTTTCTCACAAGAGAATACTAATTACATGAAGGAACTTTCCTATAAGCTGTCTTATTTCACAGTAATATTACTTCTAGGTGAGAAAAGGTAAATTCTTCAATCTAAAATGCTCACTTATAGTGTTCATGAAGTTTAAAGTTCTTACTGCTATCAACTCATCACATACATGTTCATCTTAAAAATAGCATTCTGGTTCTCTTCACTTGCCTATACTTTAAATACTTAAACCTCTCCAGGGTTCAATGTACATGTTACCAGAAATATCAACAGTTGCAGAAAGCATAATTACCTAGTTAAAAAAAAAAAAAAACCACAACCTGTGATACCAGGTAAAGATTTCATTGAAATTATTAACTTAAATCAAATTTCATAGCACATATGATAAACTGAATATTTGTATTCCTCAAAATTCCATCTTTGAGCTCCTCTCTACAAATGCTCTCTATGGGTAATCTTATCCATTCCCAAGGTTTCTGCCATTTATGCAATCACTAATGTCTATCTTTAACTTCTACAATGCAGGATAAATGTAAAGAAAGCAAAAGACACATGAACATTTCTACAGCCAGAGAAAAAAACATGACAAAGCCCAATAACCATGATAAAAATACTCACAATAACCTACAAAAAATATACTGCTAACATCATAGTAAATAGTAAAAGACTAGATATTTCTGCCTAATCAGAAATGAGACAAGGATGGTCACTCTTACTACCTACATGTACATGATATGATTTTGTATGAGCAAAAATATTAAGGAATCCATTGATAAACTATGAAAACTAAAAAACTACAAACATTGTTAAAAGAAATAAAAAACACTTAAGTAAAAGAAAAGTGATTCTATGTACATGGAGCTGAAAAGAAATTTTGACATTAAAATGTCAAAATTTCCCAAACTGGGCTAGGGTTGTAGCTCAGTGGTGGAACGCTTGCCTAGCACGCATAAAGCACTGGGTTCATGCCTCAGCACCATATAAAAAGAAATAAATAAAAAATAAAGGTAATGTGTCCATCTACAACTAAAAAAAAAAAATTAAAATAAAAAATAAATTTCCCAAACTCCGAGCTAGATTTCTTTGCAAAACTAACTTGCTCATCCAAAAATTCACATGGACATAAAAAAGATCCTAAATACCAGAACAATTATGGCAAAAAACTTCCCAATTTCAAAACTTACTATAAATCTATGGTCATCAAGACAGTGCACTGATGGCAGGAATATAGATACAGGGTTCAACAGAACAGAAGTGAGGGTACAGAAACAAACACTCTTTTATGGTCAATTAATATTCCTATAGAGGAACAAGACAATTTTATAGGGGGAAGTCTTTCCAATGAACAGTGCCAGAACGACTGAATGTTCACAAACTCAACAGAATGATGTTAGACCCTTCCTTGTACCACATACAAATCATAACAGCAAACAGACCATAAATTTAAATTAATGAGCTAAACTATGAATATCTTAGAAGAAAGCAAAGGTGTAAGCCTTCATCACCTTGAGTTAGACAAAGTCTTCTCAGAACACTAAAAGCACAAATGACAAATGAAAAAGTAGATACAATGGACCGTATCAAGATGAAAAACTTACATGGTTCAAAGAAAACCATCCAGAAAATAAAAACACAACCCACAGAATGGGAAAAATTACTTCTAAATTACATATCAGAATAACTGTATTCCAAATACTTAAAGAACTCTTACAACTCAAAGACAACAACTAGATTAGCTATTTCCAGGGACTGTGTGTATGAGAAAAGGGAATGACTGCTAATGAACACAAGGATTCTCTTTTTTTCTTTTTTTCAAGTAATGAAAATGTTCTGGGGGCTGGGGATATATCTCAGTTGGCAGAGTGCTTGCCACGTAAGCACAAGGCCCTGGTTCGATCCCCAGCACCAAATAAATAAATAAATAAGTGAGTGAGTGAGTGAGTGAGTGAGTGAGTGAGTGAGTGAATGCAGCACGTGATTCTGGATTGGATCCCCATTAAGAATTAAAAAAAAAAAAAGGAAGAAAGAAAATGCTCTGGAATTAGATAGTAACTGAAAATAGAATGAGAAATGAAGACATGTACACATCTTTAAACATCATAGCAGCATCATTCAAAATAGCTTTAAAATCAACAAGTTAATCAACTAATTAAAGACAAAACTGTTGAATCATATAAGAAAATATTATTTAATCATGAAAAGGAATGAAGTGCTGATACATGCTGCAATGCAAATGAGACTTGAAAACATTATGCTAAGTAAAAGAATTCAGACCCAACTAGGCTCATATTATTTCATTTATTTGAAATGTTCTAAATAGTACAAAGTTTCTTTTGGGGTGATGAAAACTACCTAGAATTGGTTGTGGTAGCAGTTGCACAATTGTGTAAATGCACTAAAAAAATTGAATCATACACCTTAAATGGGCAAATGGTGCCATATATGAATGTCTCAAAATCCATCATAGATGTTAATAAAACAAAATAGCAATTTATACACGTAACTCCAATAAACCCTTTAGTCAGATTTTTTCATAGACTGTTCTAAAAACAGTTCCTCCGCCAGTTCACCAATTTCTCAGAAAACCTCACCACCATTTGCCTAGTTACCCAGAGCAAAAAGTCTAGAACCCGTCCTTGACTCCTTTCCAGTCCATGTACATCTATCAGAAAGTCTGAGGCAGTAATAACAATTCTCCTATCCTAACTCCTTTTGCCCAAGCTCACCATCACCATTCACTAAGGGTTTCCACAACCAACAGAATTTTCAACCCTGCCATATCTCTGCATGCCTTCACCTGTTTCCCACACAGCAGCCAGGGACCTTGTTTAAAAAAAAATATATATATATATATATATATAAAATTTATACATTTATTTTAGTTGCAGTTGGACACAATACCCTTATTTATTTATTTTTGTGTGGTGCTAAGGATTGAACCCAGTGCCTCTACAACTGAGCCATAACCCCAGCCCCCAACCAGGGACCTTTTGGGGGCTGGGGTTATAAGATAATTCCACCCCCATTCTTAGAACTCTTCATGGTTTCCCATCATCCACAGGACAGATTTCAAACTCCTTCTTTGGCCTAGAGACCTTTCAGGACACAGCTCCTGACTCTCTCCAAGTCCCTGTCACTCATTCCCTGTACTCTAACCACATCAGCCTTCTCCCTATTACTGAAGCACTCCAAACTTATCTCTGCCTCAGGGCTTCTTCATTAGTTCTTGCCTGCAAGTCTCTTCTGAAATTTCATACATTTCATTATTCTGTCACTTCCTTCCTTCAGAAAGGCTTCCCTAGCCATTATTTTAAAAATGATATCCACTCATACACACTCTAATCTTTTAATCCACTAGACTTTTCTTCATAGCACCTGACAGAATGTCATCGGCTTGTCCATTCATTGCTATCTCCTCTAAAATCTAAAATTTCCTAAGGACAGAGCTTATGAAATTTTTACTATCTCAATTTCTCCCTCTTAGCTCTCTCTCCTAACTTCCTGTCAGCCTCAGGTGACTCTTCTCTGTCAGCAGATTAACATTTCCTTTTAAACTTTCAGAAAATCAATGATCACATCTGAGGGGAGTACCTTTTGCCAGCCCATTTCCTGGTTATGTCTGCTAACCTTAGGCAGTTTTCAGTAACTGACATCCCTACATCAATATTCACACTTACACACTCTTTAAACAATAGTGTTTTTTTAATATATTTTTTTTAGTTATAGATGGACACAATATCTTTATTTATTTATTTTTATGTGATGCTGAGGATCGAACCCAGTGCCTCACACATTGAGGCAGGCGCTCTACCACTGAGCTACAGTCCCAGCCCTTTAAACAATAGTTTTGACTGAGCTCATCCACACTGAAAAAATTATACTGAGTTCTGGGGTCCACATACATATGCATGCCTCTCCCACATCCACCAGTTTACACTTCCAAGTATGTATGTCTACTTGCATGTCCCACAGGAACACTGACCTTTCCATGTCAGACTTCAACACAAATATCACCAAAACTGCTCCTCCTTTTGTACTCCCAGTCTTAGTCAATGGCCAATACCTAGGTACCCATGCCAAATCAACTAGATAACCCTGCTCCACCACTCCCTCCCCACACACAGGCAATGGAGTCACTGTACTGTCCACTGAAAAATCTGTTTCCATCTCTATTCCTACTGCTAATGACAGCCTTGACTTCCAAAGACTATTTTTCTACTCATCATCCAAGGCCTACAAAAATTATGTCCCAAAAATATTCAATCATGTTTCTCCATATATAAAATTCTTTGAGAGGTTGCTGGCCAATAAAATGCCAAACATCTTAGAGCATTTAAGACTGTTCACAATGAAATCTTCATCTATACCTCCCTTACTTTTTAGTATCACAGCTTATTCAGGGTGTAGCCCAGATACACCCTAAACTTTCATGACTTTATATAGAAATAGCCTGTGTATATAAAGACTATTCTTTCCCTTTCTATATTCTCTAACTATTGACAACCTACTTATCCCTTTTAAATATCATTTCTCAGTGACACATTTCTCCAGCTAGAATTAACTCTTCAATGAATGCTATTATTGACACCTCAAACACACCACTTAACAAACTGGACTGTAATTAGATGTTTACTGACTAAAGTTTTCTGCCTTGCTCACTAGATTTTTGGTACTTTGAGGGATGAACCCATAACCAGTTGGTCATCTTTGTGTCTCAATACTATCTCCTCAATAAACAAAGCCCTTAAAGGAGGTATGCTTTTTAGATAGCTAGATCTTTACCTGAATAAAAAACCTATTTCATTTCTAACAGCACATTTCAGGAGCCCCAGACTCCCACTTGGCTTGCTCTGTTCCCTAGGAAAATGACTATGACCTGGGAAGACGCTAAGTCCCTAACATATAACCACCAATAAACTTCAGCTACATTTTGCCTTTAGCTATATTATCAGTCTTTATCATTCAATATAAAAATAATCTTAAAATAGACCAGAAATCTTAATTTTAGTAAACAGAAAGTAAGTAATGTGTCCAAAAATATAGGAAGACGGGAAATCTCCCTCAAAAAAGACCAAAAGTCATGAGGAAAACCGACTCTCAGATGAGGAGGGGGAAAAGCACTTCCATTATATTTGGTATTTCAAATGGAGACTACAGAAAGCAAATAAGGGGTTGGGGTTGGGGTTGTGGCTCAATGGTAGAGTGCTTGCCTTGCATGTGCAAGGCGCTGGATTCGATCCTCAGCATCACATAAAAATAATAAAATGGAGGTGGTGTGCCCAATTACAAAAAAACTATTTAAAAAACGTATGGGGCTGGAGTTGCTGTTCAGTGGTAAAGCACCTGCCTGGCATGTGTGAAGCCCTGGGTTCAATCCCCAGCACCGCAAATAGATAGATAGATAGATAGATAGATAGATAGATAGATAATCTTCTGACAACTAAAAACATATTTTTAAAAACTGGCAAAAAACGAACAAGTACACCCCGTAGTTCCAATTACAAATCCCTTTAGTGAATTAATCTTACAGTAGTTGTTTGAATTGTGCTTCCCCAAAGTATGGGTCTTCAGAGTAGATCCAAATGGTTCAGTTGAAGCCAAATAATCAAGTGAATTTCCAAAATGCTAACTTAGGTTTTGGGGGTTTTGTTTGTTTCTCTCAGCTTGTCCACATTAAAGTGTGGTGTCAGCTTATATGAATGTATATATTTATACATTTCCTGACAAGGCAAAAAGTCATAAAAATTAGGAAAGCAAGAATTATGCACTCAAAGAGAATATGAAGGCCATCTCAAAAGTGAGATTTTTAGTATTAAGAACAATATAAGACTTTCATTGTTTTCTAGTCAGCATAGCCCTTTTAACAGCCCTCGTAATTAATGGGACGGCTGAATATTATTAAAGTTCAGCTAGTTTTGTGGTAGACATTGATTAGACTCTGGGCATAGTTCCATCTTTTGAAAGATTTTGGTTTTCCATACTTGCATAAATATCAAAACAGATTCTACTGTCATGTTCAACTAAAAAGAACAAATTTAAAAAAGAAAATATTTAGGTCTTATTTTAATTAAAGTTACACAGGTACAATAGCCCTAGAACACTTTTTAGGAAAAAAAGCTGTTCTGTGACCCAACCCCCTATCTGATCCAGATTCCTAAATATACTTCGTATCCTCCAGATACTTACCTGGTCTTTCTCTTATTTACATCAACCCCTCCCAATGACTTGCTGCTACTTCTTTCATTTTAAGCAAAATCAACTGACTTCCCAGTATGGAAGAGAACTTAACTCTTAAATAGATTCACAGACCCTGATCTCAGCTCTACCATAAACATACCTCCTACACAGGCCCCTTATACAGTCATTCCAAAATAGTAATTTCTAATTTTAGTTAGTCATATCTATGTAAATACTTCAGACAACTAAGCCATGTGTTGTAATTGTTTCTTCCTTTCTGCATTTGCCATGTAAAGCTGCATTTGGCCACACTGGAAACAACAGGTCCAGAATTATGACACAGCTCTGGATCTGGGGGTCCCTTTTCTCTCCTTAGTTTCCTAATCTTTCTATTTTTCTTTATTGCTTTATTTTGGTAGAGCACAAACCCTACTCATTTCTAAAAGAAAAATGCATGAAGGCTAAATTATTGAGACTGGTCAACTAGAAATTTTTTGCTTTCACACTTCACTGAAACTTGAGGCACAGAATTACCCTAGAAATATTTTTTCTCAATATCTTAAAGTGCTGCACTTGAGAAATTATTATTATTATGATTTTAGATCTTTCATATAAATCTTTCACTCTCTGGAAACCCACCGTCTTTTCTTTATCCCAAATCTTTGGAAATTTTATAATAATCTTAATATAGGTCTACTGCTCTTCATCATGATGGATGCTCAATCTGGAAATGTTCTGATGTTCTATAGTTCTGAGAAATTTTCTTAAATTATTTCATTGGTAATTTCTTTTAGTTTCTCTGTTCTCTTCTTCAAACATCTATTATTCACATTGTTCCTCTATTTTTTTCTTTTGTATGGTCTGTCATTTAGGGTTTTATTGTTGTTTTGCTCTCCGTTCTACTTAATTGCTCAATTTTATCTTCCTTGTACTTTTTTTTTTTTTTTTGGTAACAAGATTTGAACTCAGGGGTACTCAACCCCTAAGCCACATCCTTAGCCCTATTTTGTATTTTATTTAGAAACAGGGTCTCATTGAGTTGCTTAGCACATCACCATTGCTGAGGCTGCTTTGAACTCCCTATCTTCCTTCCTCAGCTTCCCAAGCTGGTGCGATTACAGGCTTGCACCAGTGCACCTGATTTTTGCATTAAATTTTAATATCCAAGAGGTCAAGGAACATCCTTTTAATATATCTTGTTTTCATTTTCATGAAATGTATAGTGGGGCATACTGACCATGAGCACCAAGGCAGGCTAATCTGGCCCTGGGGCCTTTCCCAGCAGAAGCACTTAATATTTTTAGACTTTTATTTTCTTAACCTTGTCAAATTCCTCAAAAGAAAGTTTTTTGGTCATGTAACCATTAAAATAATTTTGAAATATCACATATTCACACATCAAACATTTCCATCTTAAGTTTCAATGATTACAAAGGAATAAATTTTTGCATATTGTCAATATTAACTTTTTGAAAATATATTTAAGATAATTTTAAACTCGCAAAAATTACAAAACTATTACAAAGACCTCTGTTCCCAAACTTCCCCTAATATTAACATCTTCCATAGCCAAATACTATTTCAAAACCAGAAAGCTGATATTAAACCATTTACTATGGACTTTATTTGAATTTCAACAAATTTTCCACTAATGTCCTTTTTTTGTTGCAGAAACCTTTATAAGTTTAGTTGCTTCCGGACTTCCAGATTCAGATTTCAGCATCCATTTCCACAAGTTTAACCTTTTCCCAGACTATAATATTTGCTGTTACACCTACCCTCTTTTTCACTATGCCATTTTGGATTTATGCTGTTTATGTTCTATTTTTAAAGAGAGTCTCAGAATCATGTTTCAAGATGTCCATGTAAACTCATTTTAATAGAATTTAAAGCATTGATAACAAAGGGCAATAAAGAACCATGAAAATACACTGCACTACAGAGTTCAGTTTGATAATCCCTTCAAGTAAAGTAACATAGCCCTCAATGAATATTCCTTTATGTTTTTGTTGTCTCTTTAGTGGTAATGAAAATGGGAACAGAGGATGGTGCATGTGTTCAAAACACCATCCTTTTTTTTTTTTTTTTGCTTATTTTATTAGTGCATTATAGTTATATAAATGTGGGGCTCATTTTGACATGATCATACCTGCATGGAATATAATTTCCTACATTTCAGTTCCTAGTACTTCTTCTTTTCCTCCCCTCCAACCTCCCCCTGTTCACTTCTCTCCTCTACTGGTTTTCCTTCAAATATATTGTTTTTTAAAGTGGTGTTTTACAGATACACATATTTGTACAACAGAATAATTTGGTCAATTTCATTCCACAATTCCTTCCTTCTCCTGACCCTCCTACCTCCCCCCATAATACCCTTCCTCTAGTACTGATCTCTCACCTATATTCACAGTATACCCCCCAATACACATGCATTTTTTCTCCTTATTTTTCTCTAGCTTCCACATGAGAAAACATTTGACCCTTAAATGAATCAGGATTATTTCACTTAGCACGATGTTCTCTAGGTCCACATTTCCCAGCAAATGTCTTACTTTCATTATTCCTTATGGATAAACTCTCTTGTGTATATATGCCACATTTTCTTTATCCATTCATCTCGACAGACACCTAGGATGGTGCCATAACTTGGTTATTATTAGTTGTGCTGCTACAAACACTGAAGTGTCTGTATCACAGAAGTATGCTAATTTTAGTTCTTTTGGATAAACACTAAGAAGTAGGATAGCTGGGTCATACAGTGTTTCTATTCCTAGTCTTCTGAAGAATCTATAAACTGCTTTCCAAAGTGATCCTACTATGGGACTGGGGATGTGGCTCAAGCGGTAGCGCGCTCGCCTGGCATGCATGCGACCTGGGTTCGATCCTCAGCACCACATACAAAGATGTTGTGTCCGCTGAAAACTGAAAAATAAATATTAAAAAAAAATCTCTCTTAAAAAAAAAAAAAAGTGATCCTACTAATTTGTAGTCCCAACAACAATGTATGAGTATTGCTTTTCCCTCACATCCGACATCCATGCCAGCATTTACTATTTGTATTTTTATCATTGTCACTCTAACTGGAGATGAAATCTCAATGCAGTATTCATTTGCATTTCCTGACTGCTAAGGATGTTGAACATTTTTTCATGTATTTGTTGGCTGTTTTTATTTCTTCTTTTAAGAAAATGTCTCTTTAGCTCTTTTACCCATTTATTAATTAGATGAGGAGGTTTTGTTTTGTTTTGGTGTTGAGTTCTTCATGTATTCTGGATATTAATCTCCTATGAGAGGAATAGCTGGCAAAGATTTTCCTTATACTCTGTAGACTCTCCCTTTATGCTCTAAACTATTTCCTTTGCATAATCTTTTTAATTTGATATCACCCCACTTACTGATTCTTGTTTTTATTTCTTGAGTTTAGATGTCTTGTTAAGGAAGTTGGTGCCTGAGTCAATATGTTGGGAATGTTGGCCCTGTTTTCTTCTAGCATTTCAATAGTTTCTGGCTCAATTACTAGGTACTTTGATCCACTTTGATTTGACTTCTGTACAGGGTCAAAGATAAGGTTTAGTTTAATTCTTCTAACACATGGATATCAAGTTTTCCCAGAAACATTTGTTTAAAGGGCTATATTTTCTCCAACATATATTTCTGGCACCTTTGTTGAGTATCAGATGACTGTAAGCATGTGGGTCTCTGGTCTTCTATTCTATCCCTCATTGGTCTTTATGTCTGTTTTGCTGTCAATACCATGCTGTTTTTGTTACTATAGCTCTGTTACTGTATTTATATATTTTAACATTTTTATATTTTTTTTTTGGTATTACTATTATTTTTAAATCAGGAATTGTGATGCCTCCACCACTGCTCTTCTTGCTCAGTACTGCTTTCACTGTTCTGTGTCTTTTAATGTTCCTAGTGAATTTTAAGACTTGGTTCTATGAAGAACCAATCCTCGCTTTAACCAAAGCATCATCACTATAGCCATATCTTGACCCAATGCCCTGCCAATCAAAGTTCTTCAACATGCCACCCAATTTTTTTTGTTTTGATTTTATTTGTTTTGATTTGATTTTGATTTGATTTTGATTTGATTTGTTTTGATTTGATTTTGATTTGATTCTGTGGTACTGGGGATTGAACCCAGGGCCTCATACACGCAAGGCATAAGCTCTACTACTGGGCCAGCATATAAATTTTAACTATAAAATTCTTCTGAGAAGAGTTTGTTTAAAAAAAAAAAAAAAAAAAAAAAGGAGGTTGCAATGGTTTGAGGATGATATGTCTCATCCAAAACTCATGTTGAAAGTTAATACCCATGAGATACTAAGAGGTGGAACCAGGTGGACCCTTTAAGAGGTGATCAGGGCTCTATCCTCATGAATGGATTAATGGGTTGAGAGTTGCGTCTGCTTAAAAAACAAACAAAAAAGCCAATCAGGATAAGTCACTCATGCTCCCTGTTTCTCACCATGTGATGCCTGTGCCACCTTGGGATTATTCCATCACCTGATGTAACCCCTGGAACAGAACTGTGAGCCAAAAAAATACATCTGTTCTTTAAAATTTACTCATTCTGCAGTATGGTATTATTCTCAACAAAATATGACTAAGATATGTGTCTCAACTCCCAGTTATAAATGCAACTTGGATGGAAACTTTGAATACAAAGTTCTGTACCTCATGTGAATGAATTTTGAATGGTATCATGCATGAGCTAAAAATATTAACATTGATCTAGAATTCTTTTACTCTTTCTTTGGCATAAGAAACCTTTTTCTGCAATTTTTATCCTTTTGTAAACTATTGTTGCAGACAAATTTTTATCACATAACAAACCCCCAAATGGAAAGATTACAAAGTGTGTGATTTTGCAAGCAGGAGCATTTTCAATTACTTTTCATTAAGTGCCTTCTTTTAACTCTTCAGTGCTATGCCAAAGACAAGTCCAAGACAAATGTTATCTGTGGCTTTAGCATCTATGGTTACTGTGAATACCAGGGAATGTACTGGTTCAGGAAAGGTAGTAATCTAATTTTCCTAAACAGATTTGTTTTCCATTTGTTGCCAAATGTACATTGTATTCATTAAGTTATATACTACTGGTACAAAGGAAAGTAAGAATAAGATTCCTCCCCTTAAATAGACAACTAAAATGACTTTCTAAAAGGTAACCTAAGTCAGGCGTGGGTGGCACACATCTGTAATCCCAGCGAAAGTTAATACCCATGAAAAATACTCAGGAGACCTAGACAGGAGGATCGAGTGTTCAAACCCAGCCTCAGCAACTTGGTGAGGCCATAAGCAACTCAGCAAAACCCTATCTCTAAAAAAAATATTTTAAAAAAGATGTGGATCAGTGGTTAAGTGTCCCTGGGTTCAATCCTGGTACCAAAAATAAATAAATAAATAAATATTGGAAAAAAATATAAAAGATAACCTAAATACAAATTTGTAATATGTCTAAACAGAGACAGGAAAACTTACTGTCCCTCAAAACTGTTTAAATAAAATCTTGTAGGCATCTGGGGAAGATATAAAGTCAGAGAACAAGTGTTTGGTCTAGCTTCCTGAAGACTTTACTAGTATTTTGCAGTAGAATGTTTTTAATTATGAATGAATCCTTGTAAAAATTATTATCTTAAAAATACATTAAGCCGAAGGCAGTGGCGCATGCCTGTAATCCCAGGGACTCAGGAGGTGAGACAGGAGGATCTTGAGTTCAAAGTCAGCCTCAGGAAATAGTGAGGCATTAATAAGCAACTCAGTGAGACCTTGTCTCTAAATAAAATACAAAATAAGGCTGGGGATGTGGCTCACTGGTCGAGTGTCCCTGAGTTCAATCCCTGGTATGGTACCCCCCCCCCCAAAAAAAGTTACAAGCTTAAATTAGTCTGCAGTTTTGTTTTTTGTTTTGTTTTCTACATTTCAAGTCAATCACAGATTTTGACTTGAAATGTAGAAAATATGTTTTGTTGCTCTTCATTTGGAAGCAATATTTTCTTAATGTTAGGGGGGTGTCTGTCCTTTTAAAAGAATCCTCTATTATAAGAAACATTTTTAAACTTGGAAGATATTACTAATATATTTATCTCTAAAAACAAAAGACAATGTATTTTCTCAGATATCTTTTTGTGGTAAACTGCTATTTTTGACCAATCTGCTTGTTGTTTTGTTTAAAAAAAAAAGAAAGAAATATAATTTTAGTCTGTGAGCCCTACAACTGACTGAAAACAAAACAACCATAATATATTTCAGTGATATAATTACAGGTTACAGTCTACTAATTAAAAATTAAAGTTAATAATAATCCTCACAATGATAAAAAGCTGGTTGGGAATTATGCAATAAAATAGAAATAAAATCAAGCCATAATTTTTTAAAAATGTATAATAATAATTCCTTTAACAATATTATTAAGTAAACAAACTTGTCCACCAAACCATAATTTTTTAATAGAATTAAGTTTCCAAATATAGACATACAAAATAATTATGTCTATCTACAACTAAAAATACTAAAACATATACTAATGTGGTGCTATGTGGTGCTGAGGATCAAACCCAGTGCCTCACAAATGCTCCCTCACTGAGCCACAACACCAACCTCAAATATATTTATTTGAAAAAAGAAAGCTAAATATTCATAGATCCACTATATGTAATCATCTTTATTTCTTAGCCTATTTTTCCATATTTATTTTTCTAAATTTCCACTTAAATGTTGATACCAACATTTAAAATAGAGATACACTATTTTCCTTCTGAATCCTCAAAAGAAGGAAAATAAAGTCAACAAGGATATAAAATTTTCTAACTTAAGAAATAGCCTCTGTAGCCAGGTGGGGTGGCACACAATATAATCCCAGCAATTTGGGAGGCTAAAGCAGGAGGCTGAAATTCAAAGCCAGCCTCAGCAACTTAGCAAGGCCCTAAGTAACTAAACAAGATCCTGTCTCAAAATAAAAAATAAAAATAGGGGCTGGGGATGTGACTCAGTGGTTAAGTGCCCCTGGCTCAATCTCTGGTACCAAATAAAGAAAAATAATTTAACTTCTCTTATTCTTTTCTTGAGCAATTCTTACTCTTTCTAGTTAATTCTAAATTAAATTTCTGGTTGCTCCTTAGGTACATTATTTTATAAATATATGACTTCCAAAAATTTGGAATTGTAACTTAAAAAAATATAGTACTTACAGATATACAATGGAATCATACTTAAAAAATTAAAACAAGAGACTGACAAAATTATTATTTACGAACAAAAATGTCAAACTGTGAAACATCAAGAAATTAAGACCATTTACATAGTGGCAACATCTATGCCCTGAAATATTATCATTATTGCTAATATCATTACCTATTAAATATAAGGTCTGTACATATAGCTAGACTGGTGTTAGTGGGAAAATAAGGTTTCTAAGAATTTAGGATTTTAAAATATAATGTAAGTTTTAATATGATAAATTGCAAATATGCTTACTTTGATAACACATGGTTTAAAATTAAACTTTCAAATTAAGATTACTAAATTTCATGAAGAAACCCCTATAAACACCTATTCTAAGACAAAAGAAATCAGTGGTGTTGGATTTAACACTGAAATAAATGCCCGCCTGTTTTGAATTTGCTCCGGAAACTGGAAGGTAAGGAAACAGAACATGTGCTTTTAAAAAATTCACAATCATTAAGATGATGATGGGAGTCTATGGCACTGTAGCTTTTACATCACAGTAACTTTATTCAGAGCACTCTAAAGGGCACATGAGAGACCCTGCAGTAAAACTAGAGTAAACTACATATTAAAATCTATTGCTGATAACCAGAAAGAAAGAGGAATTGGTCCTTTTAGAATTTCCAAAGACACACTGTCAGCCATTAAGAAAGAAAATGAAGATGGTCTGATGGTTAATCTCTGAGGAGAAAGCACTATGAGTATTCTAATACCATGGTAAATGCTGGAGCAACTTGTTATGTATTGGGCCCTTTGAAAAAAGGTAAAAGCACAATATTATAAAAATTAAATAATTCCATTTACCAAGATAAGAACCCCTCCCACAAGATAGCATGAGAAGAGAAAAAGAAGTCCTTTGTGATGTGGATGTATGCTGTAGTGCAGCTATGAAAGAAATTAATTCCCAAGTGCCTAGTCCAGAGCTCGATAAATACCTTTTATTGCTATTCATGATCTGTTGTTAGAGGCTTAAAAAACAAGACAAGCATAATCAAAACCAAGCTTAACAGAGGGCACTGACAACTATAGATGCTGTGAAGATGTGATCAATCCCAATAAGTAATAATGAGATACAGAAAGAAAACAAATACTATCCAAGTGGTCTGTAAGGGCTGTGCCAATAGACATAGAAGATTATGTAAAGTACATGAAAAACTGCTGCTTATTATTAGGCTTAATAATTAACTTAGCCATGGAAATGTTACTCAAAAAACAATGTATATATCCCAGTTTGACACAGACTGGGTTCCCACTACAGACCTATTTTACTTCTTTTTTTTTTTTTTTTTTTTTTTTTAATGTCTGGGAATCTAGACTTTGGTCAGTCTACATGTAGGAAGTAAAACCAAGAGAATGCCCTAACTTCTGAGTTTTAACTACTGAGAATAAAATATAAGAAAATGAAATGAGTTAAAGAAAGCACTTGACTCTAAATGTTAATGTGAGTAGGTGAAAAGCTTTAAGGCTGTTCTCATAACTTTGCCCACTGAGAAGTAACCTTCACCCTAGAATGGCCTCACAGTCAAGCCCTGGAGCTTAGATGATGAAATACTCTTCATTTGCTTTTTTTGGGGGGGGGAGGGGGGGGGGCACAGGTAACCAGGGATTGCACTCGGGAGCACTCAGCCACTAAGCCACATCCCCAGCCTTATTTGGTATTTTATTTAGAGACACAGTCTCACTGAGTTGCTTCGCACCTTGCTTTTGCTGGGATTGGCTTTTGAACTTGAGATCCTCCTGTCTCAGCCTCCTGAAGCTGGTATTATAGACATGCACCACCATGCCTAGCTCTTCATTTATTCTTGATGAGCCTTCTCTTCACAAGACTACAGGAAATAACTCACCCTTTCCCAACACAGCCTTTCAACTTTAAGGTCTGAACTATATTTCTTTTAAATTCAGCTTTTTCATTTAAAGGCAGCCCTGAGTCCATGGATTTCTGCCCATGGATATTCCAACTTCTAACTGCAGATTCAAAGAACTTCAGAGCCTGGTCAATCCAAATATCTTAAAGGATAAAACTGAAAGGCAAATAGACTATAACAACTTACAAAATAGCAGCAATACAACTAAACCGAAAATTTATTGGAAACTAATCAAGTGTTCTACATGTTAAATCTTGATTTTTATAAAAAGACAATTTCTTAACCAATGATCCACATCTTTTTTTATATTTTATTAGAGACAGGGTTTTGTTGAGTTGCTTATGGCCTCGATAAGTTGCGGACGCTGGGTTTGAACACTCGATCCCCTGTCTTGGCCTCCTGAGTCACTGGGATTACAGGCATGTGCTACCACGCCTGACTTAGGTTATCTTTTAGAAAGTCATTTTAGTTGTCTATTTAAGGAGGGGAATCTCGTTGTTACTTTCCTTTGTACCAGTAGTATATGACTTAATGAATACAATGTACATTTGGCAACAAATAGAAAACAAATCAGTATTAGGAAAATGATTCAAAGACTAATACAAGCATACCTAATTCTATTGTTACCTGATCCAGAGAGACAAAACTAAGAATATAAGGCAATTAGAAGAAAGGATGGAAAATGCTTGGAAGCTCCAGGATATAAAATGGAGTAAACTATCATAACATGGAACAGAGGTCAGATCCCAAAAGAGAAGGAGCCCAATATTCACATGAAACAAAGAGAAACACACTTCTGGAGTCAAATACTGATCAGAAATACTAGTTAACTGTGTGTTTTGCATAGAAAGCAAGTTCTCAATAAAAAAGGGTATAAACTAATCTGTGTTCCAAATGTCTATTAGCTGATTTCAGGTAGGAAACCCCTAGAGCCACTATTAGGGGCAAAGGAGAAAAAAAAAAAAACCCTCCAATTCCCATAGGAATTACCTCACATAAAATAAAACACAAAGCAATTAAATGACACCTCAACTCAAACATTTAAACCGATGCCTTTTATCCAAAAGAGCACTATACTTCCATTCAACATTCTTGTTTCCTCGTGCATACTCAATATTATTTTGAAGTTCCACAAATCCTTGGTTTATTTCAAAGGTACACAAGAATAATATAACATATAAAAGAGACTCAAAGTATTTACTATAAAGCAAAGAACATTTAAAATTATAATCACAATAGTTTATTATTGGAAAAAAGTGGCCTAGCTTTAAATGTTAACTCTAGTCACACATGTGTAGTGATTATGGGATTAAGGTATTAGTCACAACTGTCCTTCAACTCAGCAGTTAATTCAGTATGATCTTTAGACTGGGTCTGACCAGAAGAGCTCTATTTGGAATATTGGTAATGAAAAAAAAGAAAGAAACTAACAACTGATCTCTGCAAACAGTCTTTTGATCAAGGTGCAGACAGAACAAGGCAGACTGGGTGACTTGGAGGTAAGAAAGCATGGGTGTACATGCACATAGAGGAAACAGACTGAACCTTCCAGCTCAGGGGCTGGAGGGAACTGAATGAACAAGTGTGAAGCCACACTAAGCTTTCAATAGCAGGGAAGAGCTGGGTTTTAGGAGACTGACAACTTTGAAGCTGTTTATATCCTCTACATATTTTAAAACCCTATGTTTCTCTTGACAATTAGGATATTCATTAATATGTCAAAATGAATGAATCATTCTAAGCAGAAATGAACAATGCATTTAGTTAGGTCCCAGGGGTTTTAGAAGGAGCCAGTAATAGTCACAGCAGCAGAAATCAAAGTAAAAAACCACCTGTGAAAGAAAGGAAGTGCAAGGGTAAGAAAGAAAAATTTGAGGCTCAACTACACCCCTTTCTCTGTGTATGTGGAAAAACTGTCCCTCCTTTACCAAATGTTTATTTTTATTTATTTATTTTTCCAAAAGACTTTCCCAATAACTTTCACTTTCATGGGATAGTAGAATCAAAGCACTCCCAAGAAATAAATACTAAATAAAATCACCTCAATTCGCACTGTAGAAACTAACTTAACAGTACTGACACAGTATGGTTCTAAAATGGAGATTTCCATTATATACATTTAAATAACTTATAAAGACTCACCTGTAGGCTTAACTGAATAAAACCCAATGGCCTCTCCTTTCTTCCACAGAATCTTAGCATAATCAGAACTGCTATGACACAGGAATGGGATCTCATTTCTCTCCATTTCCTGTTTTCTATAAATAATTCGATTCAGAACATACAGAACCACTCTCTCCCCAAGAGTGCTCACCTACAAAGAAAGTCAAACAGCAGGCACAGCAGTTACAATATGCAGCCATTAGTACGGCTAGTCACCTTGCTCCTGCTCCCACATCTCACACTGGTATCCAGAGCACCTCAAATACATTTAAAACAATTTATAAACATTTTATATCACAGAGATGAGACAATCTATTTTCATAGACACATTTTATGCATGGAATAGAGCCTCTTAGCAAATTCTAAAACAGACAAAACAGGTTCCCAACACACCAAACACTCAGCATCTCTTTCAGGGCTCAGTGTTGTCTTTATGCTTCCAGCCACGCAGATCCATGGTCTCCCAGCCCTAAAAGCAGCCCCCTCCCCCAATATATCCTGCTTCAACCCTTTTACCCCATTCCATCCTCCACATAAAATGAGGAAAAAGGAAAAAAAAAGGGGGGGGAGTGTTATTCCCTAAAGATTTTAAGAACAGTTACCTCATTTGATGAAGGAAGCCATAATTAAGCCCTTGGGAAAGACATCTGTCCCACCTTTTCCAGGTGAATGTTCATTTAACAATTCTTCTTACTGTAACTGTAAGAATATTCCATACCACTCCCCATGTCCCTCTCCTAGACCAGATGAGTGAGGACACTAACACCAAAAACATCCAGTGAAACATTCTTGGGGCAAAGACAGAATGGAAACAGCCTCACCTCATACACACAGGACCACATGGTCACAGGTACCCCAATAAAACCAACAACCTTCTAACATAAAGGAGTCAGTTTCTCACCACCCCTCATAGAACTTCATGCTAAAAACAAAAGAGTTCTCTACATAAAGTCTATTTTCCCTTACGTCTCCTTAAATAAGAACAAGTTCGTCCTCTGATTAGTCAATTGAAGAGAAGAAAGGATTAACCATATGCACACACTACTTTCAAAAATATCCCTGGCAGGAGATCTCCCACACCAAACAACAAGAAATGATAGCACTGACTAACACTAACATAGTCAGCAACCTGTTCTTTCCTTGCCCAGCTCTGATCAAAATTTTTTCCCATACTAAGCTGAAATCTAGCTCCCAAAGACTATACTTTGTTATTCTGCAGCCATACAGACCACCAATATTTAAAGATGGTCATGATATTCCCCTAAGTTTCACACCAAAGCTACGCAATGGAACAACTAAAGGAAAAAGCTAATCTAATACAATGTGTGGTACTTCTGCCATTCTAGTCCTCTCTTGGAAGTGCTCCATATCCCTAAATCTCTCTTCATGTTTGGCACACAGGAACTGTAGAAATAAATACTGAAGATGCCAATGAGGCAGTAGGATTTAAGGTTTCTGCTAGCTTCATTTTACTAATTAACTAAAGCCAAAGTCTTTTTCACATGAGCTACTGTTTCAATTTGGTATTCATGGTGTGTATATATAGTTTATTTTTTTTTAAACTAAGGTATTTCTTTACATATTTTCCTGTTTAATTTCATCATGTTAGCCCCTTCTCTGTGTTTCTTAATGCTACCTTTCAAAGGTTAGAACCCCTATTGGGTGCTGTGACAGGCAGAATTGATAAGTATGCCACCTTTGTCTTCCTCCCAGTAATGGTGACCAGGACAGAAAAAGGGACGAACTTTTGCAGTATGTAACTGAAGACTTCCTTTTCATATAAATGAGCACTTAGTTTCAGGAACAGAATTATGATCTTTATAATCCCATTTAATTTTACCACAATATATGAGACAGAGGGAAATGAGGTTCCTAGTTTTCAAGTAAAGTCATTTACTTGAGGTCATGAGTTCATTAAAAACAACGATTATGCCCTCCTGTGACTTTACCAACCTATTTTTCCATAGTGGTCAGGATTTGGCAACAGCAGCAGTGCTATTTCACTCATGTTCCTACTTTCTCAAAAGATGCTGCTGTCATAAAGTAATTAGGTTAGAGGAAACCTACTGTAGGAATCCAATTCATACCTGAAGGTTTCACAGTTTCTTTACTTGTGTAGGAGAGGCTACATGGTCTGTGTAAGATTTCCCCTTCTCCAGCCTTGAACATTCCTGTATAATATGTCAAACTTCAGTCAAGTTTTTATACACCTTTCTTAACATGTACATTTCCTCTATCTATTGGGGCTATTCCTGAGAAGAAATTATTCTCCTCTATTACTATCTACTCCTTCCATCTGATGGCTTTATGCAGGTTATGAATTCCCTCCTTCCCTTCATTTTTGGTTCAAAGTTCTTTATCAGACTGGCAGATGCCCACGTATACACATTCTCCCAGCTTTTGTGAGAGGTGCCTATTGCTCTGAAATTTCAAGGTAAATTCAAAAATTAATATCCAAAAGGATAAATGCTGACTGTATTATACTCCTCCTACAATCACAAGCGTGATCACTTTCAAAGCTGTAATCTCAAGCCAGATGCAGCGGTGCATGTCTATGATCCCAGCTAAGCAGGATGCCAAGGCAGGAGGGTCACAAGTTCAAGGCTAGCCCAGGCAACTTCGAAAGACCTTATCTCAAAATTCTAAATAAATAAATAAAAAGGGCTGGGAATGTAGTAAAGTAGTACTGTACCCTGGGTTCAATCCCCAATATTGAAAAGAAAAAAAAAAAAAACTTTCAAACCCAAAAGGAAGAAATGAGAACACCTCAGTAACCTGCAAGATTCTTGCTTTCTTTTCCCAGATTTTGAAGTTTCTTGACATGCTTTCATGCTTTCCTTGTTTCTTCTGAATAGTCCAATGATCCCACAAAAGTAAACAGAAATAGCTGACACCTTCCAGATTTGACAAGTTTTTAGACACTTGGCCTATCCTAAAAACCTTCTAAAGGAAGAATTATCAGAATACATATTTGTATATGTTAACTTCATTCCTCTCAGCAAAACTCTCTTCCTCTTAGGCATAATTAACAAGGATCTCTGTACCTATTATTGAATAGTAGTGCTTACCTACAAAGTCAGTATTCTCCTTAAGTAAGAAGGGTCTGATGTACCTTCGCCAGTGAAGGGGCCTATTCTCTTTCATTGTAAATGGCACTCTTCCAGCCACCAAACATGTCTACAATCTTTGACCTTGATTCCTCAAATATTTTTACAACTGGTGTCTGTGGACTTTCCCCTCCTGACCTAGTTATCTTCTAAAAACCATAGTACCTGAAATGTCTCTGAAACCTTTTCAACACCAGCATGCAAGCCAGGGTTCCTTCTGTAACAAACACTGCAGTGGATGGCTTCTGGCTGGTCTATACTCCACACCCCACAAAGGCTTTTGAAGCTTGTTCTCACCAGAGTCTGGTTACTCCACTGTTCAGAACCCGAAACAGGTCACTAGAGGAGGCCCAACTAATAGAACAAGTTTCCTGGTCAGTGTCTCCTAGAGGCAGAGAAGTTAAGTAACCACACGAAAAGAATTAGGCTTTCCTCTTCCAAATAAGAAAATCAGAAGCTAAAGTGGATAAAGAATGCCACAGCTCAACTAACCCACAGGTAGTCAGTCTCCCTAACCCAATTCACAGAAAATTTCAGAATCACATAAAATAGAAGAAACCCAACCTGAGTGCTGGTTTGATCATAAAATAAAACTCTAAGGTCTTAATATAACCAGATTATATTAAAATGGAAAAGAGTTCCATAACTTCAAAAACAAGCACTGTTTATAGAAAATATTGATTTACAGGATCATTACCTGCTTAAGACCCTCTCTAGAAGGGACAGATGTTTTCACAATATCATCAATAGCCCACCACTGATCAGCAAGGTAAAGTGCCACAGCTAAAACAGAATAAACAATCATGAACATTTAAATTTTAAGTGTTAAAGTCTACAATATTATTATCTGATAAGGTTTTTAGATACTCTTAAATAGACCCATACATTGTACTTTATAACATAATACGGTCCAATTTATGCCATTTATTTTATTTCATCCATTAAACACTTATTTAATTATAAGCAATTAAGAGTTACATTTTTCTAAAATTAAAATTTGAAACAAGTTTTCAAAAACAAATTCCTTCATGACACTATCATGTTTATAAATTTCTAATAGTTTGTTGAAAAAACTCCTCGATTTACAAAAATGAAGCAAAAGAGTGACCTGTGAGTGAATCTTCAGGTGCAAAAAGAGCAAGAATTTTCTGGGTCTGATTTCCACCATAAAGAGGTACAAAGCCTACGTTTGACAGGCTAATAGGTATCTGAAATGACAATTGAGAGAAGATTAGTGAAGAGTTTGTTAACCAATGTAATTCCACAAGATGCACAACCAGAAAAATGGGAAGTTGTACTCCATGTATGTATAATTCATCAAAATATCTTTTACTGTCATGTATAACTGAAAAGAATTTTTTAAAGTCTGTTAAGAAAATACATGACAAAAACACCAAAGTGTTTATCAAAGTATCAAACTTTTCTTATATTAATTTTAATTATATAATTTCATTTGACAGAAGACAATATTCCTAGTCTCTTATTTTTTTAACATTATTTTTTTAGTTTTAGGTGGACACAATATCTTTATTTTACATTTATGTAGTGCTGAGGATCGAACCCAGTGCTTCATGCATGCTAGGGGAGCGCTCTACCACTGAGTCACAGCCACAGCCCCTCCTAGTATCTTATTTAAAAAAAAAAAAAAAAAGTAAAATCAATACCTTTTGAAAGAATTATATTGTCTTGGGGGAATAAAAACAAAAATTTATTTCAATAAATATTACTAGGCTCTAGTCATATCACTGAATAAAAACAAAAGCCGTATACAATAGGCCCCCAAAAGTCACTGAAAATCAAGATAATTAAATAAAGATAATTTATTATCTTTATTTAAAATAGACTATATCAGGGGGATACATTTCATTTTCTAGAAAAATAAACCAGTTTGGTAATTCATTTTTCAGCAAGTTACATATAATTACATTTTTCTGTTTGCATTAATCTAACACTAATTCTTCACTTAAAGTCAATATCTCAATGTTGACCATTATGATGGTAGGGAAGAATTACAAATCCTTTAAATCAACGTTATTTCCAGAAGGAAAAACTGGGGTGCAGAGATTAAAGGAATTTGCTTACCTCAGTTCACAATGGAATTCAAATGATTCAAAGTCTAATGATCTTTGTGTCATAATGTACCATGGCTTACTGACAAGAAAATCTGATTTTACTATTTTTCAAAAGAGGAAGAAAAGATTCATTACACAATAATGTAATGTAGTATTTTCCTGATTTTTTTTTCCAGTCTTGTTTTATTGTACTGGGAATTTTATCTACAACTTTGAGACTGGGTCTCTCACTATTCTACTAATGCTGGCCTTGGACTTGTGATCTCTTGCCTCAACCTCCTTATTCGCTAGAATTACAGGTATTTATCACCAATGCTGACTTTGCTGATTCTTTTAATTATAAACAAATGTCTAAACTCACAAATTCTAAATCTAAAGTAAATTTAATTGAGTCAGCTCCAATATGATAACCAGTCTAAGCAAAATTGATAAACTTCTTACATTTAATTTTTAAAGATCAAAAGAAAAACATTAAGCAATAACCTGTGAAAACCTGAGGATTTTGTCTTTTAAAAACTGATCATAGCCAGGCACAGTGGCGCACACCTGTAATCCCAATGGCTAGGGAGGCTGAGGCAGGAGGATCCAAAGTTAAAGCCAGCCTCGTCAACTTAATGAGACACTAAGCAACTCAGCAAGACCCTGTCACTAAATAAAACATAAAAAAGGGCTGGGGTTCTGGCTCAGTGGTTAAGCACCCATAGATTTAATCCCCGGTACCAAAAAAACTGATCATCACTGGACTTGAGTAGTGTATACCTGTAATCCCAGCAATTTAGGAGGGCTAAGGTGGAAGAATCCCAAGTTTGAGGCAAGCCTCAGCAACTAAGTGAGGCTTTAAACAACTTAGCAACACCCTGTTTCAAAATAAAATATAAAAAGGCTGGAGATGTAGCTCAGTGGCTGGGCACTCCTGGGTTCAGTATATCAAAGGGGAAAAAAAAAAGCCAAAATTGATCATGATGCTCTATTAATCAACCAATATTAATACATTTTACTGGACAAAACTGAATGATTAAAACTCTTAAATGATCTTTTTAAAAAGGATATTGAGTTCATGTAAAAACTGGACTGAAAAGACTGATTAAAAAAAAAAAAAAATCACTGCAAAATGCCTTACCGTAATATTGAGAAAAGAAAAATACTCTGGATTTTCAGGGTCCCCACACCTTAAATCTGACATGTAATCTTCAGCAGCATTTTCCAATTCCTCATGACTGCAATTATTCAGTAAATCCACAGGGAATGCCATCCTCTTTAACAAACAACATGGAACAACACATTTCAGAATATAAAATGCCACTTTCCTTTACAAATTCTATTGTAATACTGCCACATTTTATTGTAACGAAACCCTCCTATTTCACTATAACAAGATACACATGATTTAACCATGTATGTCAAAAAGAAAACTTTCTAATGTTATTCCTTTTAACTAAAAGCAGGCAATGAAAGAGAAATTATTGGACACTACCTTCAATGATAAAAATAAATGATTTACACAGGTATAAAACATACAATATGCAGATACACACAAAAATATCCATGTAAATATATCCTCATATACCCCTCAACATAAGTCAATGTAAAAGGATACATGGAAACTTTTTGGAATGATGCAAATGCTCCACAATTAGACTGTGGTCATAGTTACACAACCTACAAATTTACTTTAAAAACTCACAGCTGGGGTTATAGTTCAGTTATTAGAGCACATGCCTAGCATGTGTGAGGTACTAGGTTCAATTCTTAGCACCATATAAAAATAAAATAAAAATACTGTTTTCATCTACTAAAATATATATTTTTTTAAAAAAAATCAACCCCATAAATGTACTAAAAAATTAATTATATTGTACAGTGCAGTGGATAAATATTGTATGAAAATTATATCTCATAAATATGTATAAAAACATGCACACACAAAACCAACCTGTTATTCTTTTATTTCATTTTGGAATGTTTTATAGTTTAGTTTTATGAGGAAACACTATAGGCTTTTGCACTACGATAAAGAAAATTATAAATTTAAGAAAAATAAAGACTCCCCTGCCACTACAGAACATTATGTAGGTATTGGCCAATGCAACCAGACAAGGGAAAGCAATTAGTACTGATTGATGGAAGGGGATAGGGTGGGGCAGCAGGGAAGAAGGAATTATCATTACTATTTGCAAATATACTAAATTGGAAACCATTTGCTAAAATACCTTGATATAAAAACGTAAAGTCAAAATACCCAAATTCAGTCCAGCTGTTAATAAATGTAAATGTCTAAATTTTCCCTTTTAGGGGAAACAAACAAACAAACAAATTTATGAAATGATTGTGGAAATCCCTATGAAACAAGATTTCTAGCCAAATTTTAAGAAGAAGGAAAAGGAAAACACCAATGAATTTCAAGAGAGAGCAGGAGCATGGCAGAAGCGTGGAAAAGGTAAGATGTATCAGTTCGGAAAGGACACAAAATGAAATAGTGGTAAAAGAAACTTAAGTGTTAGCCTGGGCAACTCTTTCATATCTGAATCATAAATTCAACATGTGGGGCTGGGGTTGTAGCTCAGTCTTGACTGGGTTCAATCCTCAGCACACATAAAACTAAATAAATAAAATAAAGGTATTGTGTCCATCTACAACTAAAAAGGTTAAAAATAAATAAAATAAATTCAATATGTGAAAGCAAACTAAGGAAACACATTATGTTCCAGAGTCAGATCCAGCAATTGACTGAAATTTTAGATGAAACCATAAACATAGAACAAATGGCCAACAGCAGATAAAAAGAAGCACTGTTTAGGACCCTAGTTAAGAGAATGTTATTATGTGTTTCTCCCCTCTTATAGATGGGATTCCAAATATCAAATAGCCAACTGCCTAAATATTTATAACAAAGATCCAAATATCCTAGTAAAATACTGAGGCGTTTAATATTCGATATTGACTACATAAAGCACAAGAGGATTAATATTAAAACAATTCACAAGATTCACTTGAATAACACCTACCAAAATAAGGTACATGTTTAAAATTTAAAATTGTACTTAAAAATTTAAAATTTTAAATTTTAAACACATTTAAGATTTTCATTTGCTAAGAGTGATTATAATCTAAAGGGTGAACTGTAAATTAATATTTGCAGACCAAAGTCTAAAAAGCAAAGTTGATTACACCACATAAAAACAATATGGCATGGGTTGGGGTTGTAGCTCAGTGGTAGAGTGCTTGCCTCTCATGCGTAAGGCACTGGGTCCAATCCTCAGCACCACATAAAAATAAAATAAAAATATTGTGTCCATCTACAACTAAATATATATTTTAAAATAATATGGGGGGCTGGGGTTGTGGCTTAGTGGTAGAGTGCTCGCCTAGCTTGCATGAGGCACTGGGTTAGATCCTCAGCAACACATAAAAATAAAAAATGAAGATACTGTGTCCACCTAAAACTAAAAAATAAATTTAAAAAAAAATCAACAATAATATGGCAGCCTAAGCAAGAAATACAAGATGGACCCACTGTAACAAGCGTGCAATCAAGGGGGCTGGGTCTATAGCTTAGCAGTAGAGCACTTGCCTAGCATATGTGAGGCACGGGTTCCATCCTCAGCACAACATAAAAAATAAATTAATAAACAAAGATATTTTTTTTTAAAAAGTGCAATCAAACAAGTTTACGTGATTTTTCTCTTTTTCATGTTTTGCTTTAATATTATGGTTCTTAAGAGATTAAATGCTAATGCCACTTTTAAAGTTCTAAATATGCATTTCTTTCTTAAATTTTATTAAAAAGGACAAAATTCTATGAAATGGGTAAAATAGGAATTGTGAATAAAGAACTCAACGACATACCACTAAAATCAGAGAACTTCAGGATACCAAGCAATCTCAGAGGTCTTGGCTTCTCACTAATATGGTGTATGTAAGTCATGTATAGGCCCACCTTCCTAGTTCATGGCAAGGGGAAGACTGGAGACATAGGCTACAGGTCTCCCCAGTCCACTGATCTCTATCCCAGTGCTGCCCAAACTTCCGATAATTTCCGTACTACCTCAACCTTTTTCTATTGCCAAGTGCCTATGTCACAATTTAATATTCTTCTTAACCACTTATTTTAATAATCTATACACACATACACATCTCATCATAATGCTGTCTCCCTTGTGGTAAAGTATACATAACAAAATGTATCATTTTAGCCAATTTAAAGTGTTCATTCACAGAAAGAACATTCACAATGTTTGCAACCACCAAAAGTAAGTTCAAAAGTAAGTGAACTATCCATTTCCAGAACTTTTTTATTACCTCACATAGAAAATCTGTGCTCATTAAACAGTAACTTCCCATTCCTCCCTCTCTTTAGCCTCTGATAACCTGCTTCTATGAATCTGACTATTCTAAGAACCTTTCAAGTGGAATCATACAAAAAGTGAAAAGGACACACTTTTTTCACTTGGCATAACACTTTCAAGGTCCATCTATGTGATATTGTGTATCAGAGTTTCAATTTGCTTTTTTGGGAAACATTGTATGCTCCTTAAATATTAAGACCTATGACAACCAATTTGATATATTATAAACTTTCCTAACTGGCATTAAAAGACCTAATCATAACTTAAATGGTCACTCAAATACCATTTATAAACACCTCCTAAGCCACTACATAATGTGAGTAACAGCACACTTTAGAAAACAATGCCCTGTCCCTATGAGGTTGCTCATCACAAGTCAGCTCTCTCCCTCCACTTTCCCACAGGTCAAAGGTAAGTGAACCGTGACTCAAGTGTGAAAACACAACTCATTATCCTTCATTCTTAAATCTTTGTAGATTAAGCATTTATTATATATATTAATATATATTAGTTGTTTGGAGATGGACACAATACCTTTGTTTTATTTATTTATATTTTTAATGTGGTGCTGGAGATTGAATCAATGCCATACATGTGCTAGTACCATTGAGCTATAATCCCAGCCCTAGATTAAGGTTTTAAAGTAGAAAAATAACTTGTTTTTAGATAGAAATAACTTATTTCTTGAGTCTGGAATTTAGATACCCTCAATTCTCATACAGAAGAGCACTGGGGGAAAAAACAAAAGTTATGAATACATAAAAACAACCATATCACAGGGCACAGTGGTGCACACCTGTAATCCAGCAATTAGGGAGGCTGAAACAAGAGGATCACAAGCTCAAGGCCAGCCCCAATAGTTTAGCAAGTCCCTAAGCAACACAGATCATTCACTCAAAAGATTTTTAAAGAAACAAGGGTAGGTATATAGCTCAGTGGCAAAGTACCCCAGGTTCAATCCCTAGTACAAAAAAAAAAAAATCCGGGCTGGGGATGTGGCTCAAGCGGTAGCGTGCTCGCCTGGCATGCGTGCGTGAGGCCCGGGTTCAATCCTCAGCACCACATACAAAGATTTTGTGTCCACCGAAAACTAAAAAATAATTATTAAAAAATTATCTCTCTCTCTCTCTCTCCCTCCCTCCCTCCCTCTTAAAAAAAAAATCCATCCTATGTTCTTAATACAAAAAAAATTTCCCTAATTTCAAGTCTAAATCCACCCACACACACACCTACCTTCTAAAATATTTTAGAAGGAAAAAAGGTAAATCTGTCCTTATATCCACCATTATTTTCTTTACCAGTCATTCTCAATGCTAAATTTTATTAAATTTAAAGGAATGTTGAAAGAACTAGAAATGATTATGTGTCAGTAGCAAAATCAGGAAACATTTACTGAGAATTGTCCATATGCCGCGCTTTAAGGAGATTTTTACATTTAACATATAACAAAATACTTTGATTAGCTCTATTATATTGATGAAGAAACTCAGCTTTAGAGTTTAAGAAAGTTGACCCATATCATACCACTAGTGAAGCAAGAATATGAACCTAGGTAGTCAAATACATTTTCTAATATAAATATTTTTATTCAATATGCAAAATCAAACATTATTGTATTTTGTTATGGTTATATAAAATTTATTTTTGTAAAATATTCTAATAATTATCTTATTAACAGATCTATTCACATATTACCCGAAAGAACACTAGAACTAGAATTCTGTGACCTTGGTCCTGGGTCTGCTCTGCCACTAACCAGCTTTATGACTGCAGTCAAATTACTTACCCTCTTTACTCTTTAGGCTTCTGTATTCTCATTGGTAAGGTGGTGCAACTGGACAGGATTATCCTAAAGACCTTTTCACCTCTTTAGGATAATTGGTTCTTTAAATCTTGCTGAACTTAAGACTATGTAAATTATTAGACTTATGATGGTTTTGCCCTACTTTAGAGAGGCAAGGGAAGGGTATAAAGTCTAGATCTCTCTCTAGATACCGCTGCCAAGATAAATTCCCAATTCTTCCTCTTTTTGTTGTTTTTAAACTTCTCTTCTAGGTTATGTAACTATAAAGCTGTCAGATCAAATTTTGTCAAGTACTGTATACTCTGCCCCTGAGATAAACCAAAAGGCCCAACTACATTCTACATAGCTGAGAAAGCTTAATATAGCCTTAAGCCACCTAATTCATCAAAAAATTGACACAGAATGGACAGCGAAGTGTAAAAAGTGTCCAAATTAATTTATAAATTAAGCAAATGGTATGCTCATTAAATCCTGGTTAACCTGTATAAAAACATAATAAGCAGACCTCTTATATAAGAACTTGACAGCACCACTAGCACCAGCTGATTGTATCCATCTTTTAATAATTTCACCCCTTTTGCCCAGGAATTATAACTATTTGAAAAAAAAGAATGCTCTAAAAATAACATGAAAAAGAGTTGGGAAATAAATTGCTATTTTTTTATTTTTACCTTATTTTTTTGTTGATTACTAGTTGTCAACTGTATTCTAAAAAGAAGAATCTATTTATATGTTCAGTTCTTAAATTCCTGCACAATTCCCTAGGTTATTGTCTGGGATTATTTAAGGGGAGGAACAGATCCAAAACAAATGTGTGAATATTGGAGAGCTGAAAGGATTCTCGGAAAAATTACAATGATCTTGACCAATTCAAGCCGTGATCCTACCTCTAAGGACTATTACTCCACTGTGGGGGACAAGCTAGGTATTCAGGCAACACAATCAGCAACACTCTCAAGCTTTACACAGAAAGCCTGTTTCTGAACCTTTACTATAATTCCTCTCCTTTCCCCCCCTAATATTTTCTTCTATAATGTAGGCCCTGCAATATATCAATTCATCTCTTCATCTTACTTACCTCTTATTCATCTAGCCCTCTTGTCAGATAAAAGGCCCCAAATCTTAGGTTCATCCAACCACTCACCTCCACTCTGAGCTGAGGTTGAGTATGACCAAAATGAAGTAACTGAACAGACTGCTACAACTATCCAAATTTCAGGAAGGTCTCAACCTCGTTCAGCAATCTCTTTCTGCTCTCTGTGAAGGGAAAAAGATTTAATTATATATAGCTGAGAACTCTCTATAAGTTTGTAGGTAAAAGATGGGAAAGTTACACAAGGTTCAAAAAAAAAAATAGGTTGCTTCTTTTATTCAAGTAGGAAGCAAAACCATCTTTTGAAGTAATAATCACTAATCCAATAGTGGACTATGTGTCAGACTCTAAACATTTGATATGAATTCCTTGATATAATTTTTATTGCAATTCCATGAGGTGGGTAATTTAATTATTTTCGCTTGTCAGACAAGGAAACTAAGACACAAAGCAGTTGAATAACTTGTACAAAACTAGTAAGCAGTGGAGCTAGTATTTAACTCCAATATCTATTCTGTTGATACAATGGTACAACTAAAAGCATAGCTTTTTAGGAGCCCTAGGATGGCTAAAGATTGCTTAATATTTCTCAAAGGGCATTTGCAGGTGATTTTTCTAACTAAAGCTTTAATTCTCTCTTCATGTCCAGATAAACCCTTTTAGATAAGAAACCATTTAAATATATATGTACTGAGCATTTGATGTTATAGAGTTTCAAAAACAAAATCCAGAGACGTATGACATAGGATTTTGTAGGTGTGATGGTAGTATAAAATGCTCATTAAGGGTGTGTGTGCTCTTCATGATGAACTACAAGCCCTCACAAAAGAGCCTTCCTTCTAAAATAATTAGTGCCCAAAATATCAACTGTTAAGAAAATGTCTTATTTACTCAGTTTTAACAGCTTTTTAAAAAGTCTTTGAAACTTGTCATAATTAACATTCTGAAATTTGTAACCAAATGTAATTTACAAAATAACTTTTATAAATTATATTATTTTCAAAGTAAAAAAAATAAAAATAAAAGGTTGTGTGCTCTTGAGCCAAACTGACAGGATTACTAGTTTTGTGATTGGGGGCAAATTACTGGACAATACAAGAACAAGTGGAGGCAATAGCTAAGCTATGATACCAACCTAGGTGCCCTTCAACAGACAAATGATAAAGAAAATATGGTACATATATGCAGTTGAATATTACTCAGCCATGAAGATTAAAATTAGGGAATTTGCCAGTAAATGGATGGAACTGGAGACTATCATGCTAAGTGAAATAAGCAATCCCAAAACACCAAAGGCTGAAAGTTCTCTCTGATATGCAGATGCTGACTCACAATGGGGGTGGGGAGTGGAGGGAAAGGAGGGGAGATGGGAATGGGAAAGACAATAAAATAAATCGAACATAACATTCCTATGTTCATAAATGAATATAGGATCAGTATAACTCCATATCATGTACAATCACAAAAACAGGAAATTATACTCCCTGTATGTATGTCAAAATACATTCTACTGTGATGTATAACTAAAAAGAACAAATAAAAAAATTTTGTTAAGTAGAAGCAAAGATTTCAGGTTGAGAAAGAAGTAAACTGCAACTAATTGCTAATATATATTAAAAGTGTTTGCGGCTAGGGGCTGTGGCTCAGCAGTAGCGCACTTGCCTGGCATGTGTGAGGCAGTGGGTTCAATTCTCAACACCGCATATATAAATAAACAAAATTTAAAAATCAACAACTAAAAAAATATTTTAAAAAAAGTTTGCATTTGTGATGGGCATGATAGCACTCATTGCCCATAATCCTAGCTATTCAGGAGGCTGAGACAGAAGGATCCCTTGAGCCCAGGAGTTTAAAACCAGCCCAGGCAATGTGGTGAGATCTTGCCTCAAAAAAAAAAAAAAAAAAGAGCTGGGCATTATGGCAAACGCCTATAATCCCAATAGCTTGGGAGGCTGAGACAGAAGGATCGAGTTCAAAGCCAGCCTCAGCAAAAGCGAGGCACTAAGCAACTCAGTGAGACCCTGTCTCTAACAAATATAAAATAGGGTTGGGGATGTGGCTCAATGGTAAAGTTCAATCCCCCATACCAAAAAAAAAGATAGAATCTGTTTAGTCACAATCACCACCACTGGACTGCATTCCTCATTTCCACCATTTCTACTGGGTAACTGTTATGGTGTGGATAATTTCCCCTAAAAGCCCAAGTGTTAAAGGCTTGGTTGCCAGCCTATGGTGATATGGGGGCAGTGCTGAATTGAAAGATATGGCCTATTTGAGAGGAAGTTAAGTCACTTGAAGCTGTTCTTGAAGACGGCATTAGAGCCCAACTCCTTCCTCTCTCTTTGCTTCCTAACCTCAAGTGAGGTGAGCAGCTTTGTTCTGCTAGTTCTCACCATGATATACCACCTTAAGTGAAAGGCAAGGGAGCCAACAACCATGGAATGAAACTACTGAATCTGTGTGTCAAAATAAACCTTTCTTCTTTTTAAGTTGATTATCTCAAGCATTTTGTCACAACAATACAAAGCTACTTAACACATTAACTAAGAAATGCAACCAGGGTTACCACTATCTGCAGAGTACAACACCAATTTGGAAAAACAGCAATCTCTGAAGTACAGCTTTGTCATTTCTTTTTTCTTTCCAGACCTCTCCAACACTGCACACACCTGTAATCCCAGCAACTCAGAGGCTGAGGCAGGAAGATTACAAATTGGAGGCCAGCCTCAGTAACTTAGTGAAGCCTTAAACAACTTAGCAAGACCTGTCACAAAATAAAAATAAAAAGGGCTGGGAATGGGGTTGTAGCCCAGTGGTAAAGTGCCCCTAGGATCAATCCTTGGTACAAAACAAAAGGAGAGCTAGATTTCCTAAATTCCAAACATATATGCTGAGAAAAATGAATGAATGAACGAATGAACAAATAAAATTTTGTAATAAATAAACCATTCTGGTACTAGGAGGAGAGTTGCTATAGATGAACAAAGATTTCCTGTTAGATAAATAGCAACAGATGGCTTTTCGACAGTGGGGAAGCCCTTTAAAAGGAGGGAAGGAGGGAAGATGATAAATGAAACCCAGAAAGCATACTGAGAATGGTTAGTCATTGGATTTACAAAAAGACAAATAGTAGCAGAAATAAAAGGAAAATAAATTGAGGACAGAAGACAGCAGATCAAGAATACCAGACTAAAAGAGTCTGGGCTTTTGGGGCATAGTGGAGCACCCCTGTAATTAAAGCAGATTGGGAGGCTGAGGCAGGAGGATAGCAAGTTTGAAGCCAGCCTTAGCAACTCAGCAAGGCCCTAAACAATTTAGTGAGCCCCCATCTAAAAATAAAATATTTTTTAAAAAGGGTTAGGGATGTGGCTCAGTGATTGAATACCCCTAGGTTCAATCCCAGGTACCAAAAAAAAAAAAAAATCTGGGTTTTATTTGCTATTCAAGCAAAAGGCTGTTAATGGAACTTGACAAGGGAAGAAACATTCAAAAGTATGCTTTAAGACAATTTATGTAGCAGTCATGAAAGAACTGAATGTAGCAGTCAGAAAGAACTGAATGGCATTAAGGATCCTCCACACTTACTTGTCCCTCAGTGTCCAGTCAATTGGTTCACAGACCCAATCCCATCCCAAATATCCACAGATGCTTATGTCCCTTACATAAAATGGCACAGTATTTGCATATAATTATGTACATCCTCTGATATACGTTAAATCATCCCTAGATTACTTGTAATACCAAATAAAGGACCAGGGTGTAGCTCAGTGGCAAAGCGCTTGCCTAGCATTTGTGAGGTCCTGGGTTCAATTCCCAGCAGCACAAAAATTATAAAATACTGAATACAATTTAAAAGCTATGTAAATAGTCGTTTTATTATACTGTTTAGGAAATGACAAGAAAAAGGTCTGTACATGTTCAATAGCCAAAATTTTTTCCCAAAATATTGCTGACTAGAGTTTGGTTGAATGGGCAGATGCAGAACCCATAGAAAAAGAGAGTGGACTACACTTCTTTTAATAAACTTATCATGTACCAATACTTAACACACAAAACTGTGATTCATTTTTGTCTATTCTACAAAGCTCAAACTCCAGGAAAGCAAAACCATTTTTTTCCACAAGTGTAAAAAGTAGGAATGATCTCTGATTTCCTTTCTAATTAATAACAGAGTTCTACACTTGATTACATTCCTTCAAAGCACTTATAGCTTATTTAGAGACGGAAGCTGGGAAGAAAGGTCTTAATTTACAAAGGGCCAAAATTTCATTTGTAAGGATTTTTTTAAACTCAGAAGGTATGTTCTGATGATAAGTGAAGCACCATTTACTGATTGCTTACCTTGTATAGGGTTGAACATCCTATATATCTCACTTATTCCTCAAAACAATCCTATGAGACAGGCATTCCTATGCTCACTTTCCAGATGATAAGCACTTAAGCACACTGCCCAAGGGGCAGAGGCAGGCTCGGAACCTAAGAGACCTATCTCCAATAGGTTTTAACCTGATGTGCAGGTTCGCCCGTAAAAACCAAAAGTTGTATGAACCATAATGTATCTAAGTGAAATACAATTATTATAGAAGACAACCAATCTAACTCCTGAGGAGTTAAGATTTTTAAAACCTTGCAATAATTTCTTCAGACTTTCTACTGTTGATCAGTCTAATCACTAGATACATTTTCTGAGGTTTGTTTTTTTTTTTTTTTTTGTACCAGGGATTGACCCAAGGATGCTTAACCATTGAGCCACATTTCCACCCTTTTTTTATTTTGTGAAAGAGTCTCACTAAATTGCGTAGGGCCTTGAGTTGCTGAGGCTGGCTGACTTTGAACTTGGCAATCTTCCTACCTCCACCTCCCAAACTGGCAACCAAAAACAAGGCCAAGTATCTTAACCCTTAAGCTTAAAAAATGAAGGGGAACATAAAATCTGAGAAAGCAAAATGCCTACCAAATATGTAACAAGTTACTTCAAAACAGAGCTAAAGAGCCAGCGCAGTGGTGCACACCTGTAATCCCAGCAGCTCAAAGCCAGCCTCAGCAACTGTGAGGCACTAAGCAACTCAGCAAGACCCTATCTCTAAAATAAAATACAAAATAGGGCTGGGGTTGTGGCTCAGTGGTCAAGTGCCTCAGAGTTCAATCCGCAGTAGCCCCCCCCCCAAAAAAAAAGAGCTAAGGAAAACAATAGAATTCACTATAATTCTTGTAGCTTCTTTTTGGTTTGCTTTTTTGTTTTTGTTTTTGTTTTGGGGGTGGTGTAACTAGGGATTGAACCCAGAGTGCTTAACCACTGAACCACATACCCAGCCCTTTTTATATTTTATTTAGAGACAGGAGCTACCTAAATTGCCTAGGGCCTTGCTAAATTCCCATGGCTGGGTTTGAACTCACAATCCTCCTGCCTCAGCTCCCCAAGCCTCTGCCCCATGCTTCCCTCCCAGTCCTTTTTTATTGCTTTGTTTGTTTGTTTGTTTGTTTGTTTTCTGTGGTGCTGGGAACTGAACCCAGGGCTTTATGCATGCTAGGCAAGCACTCTACCAGCTGAGCTATATCCCTAGCCCTAATGTTTTATTTTGAGACAGGGTCTCACTGACTCCTTAGGGCCTCAATATGTTGCTGAGGTTCATCTTGAAAATACAATCCTTATCTCGGCCTTCTGAGTCGCTGGGATCCATCATAGGACCTCATTTGGTCTTTTAAATGTCCACTACTAAAGGATACAAATAAGAAGACCTTGATATCTAGTGATACTAGATTCATTATGAAACATAACCAAATTTTTTTTTAATTAAGGCAAAATAAATACAGAATTGAGCTTCATTATCAGTGTTATGATGATCCAGTTCTGCAATATTTACCCCCTTCTCAAGGATACATTATGAGAGAACTCAACACTGAAAAACTGGAATGCCTCCAATGGAAAACACCAAGGTGGCCAAGAAGCTCTAAACCATGGCACTATAGATGAAGAACAGAAATTCGGAAAAATAATTCTTGCTGAAGGGTAGCAAGAAAGCTACCCTTCAAATATCTGAAGAATTAATATGCAAATGAAACAAAGTATATTCTACCAATCTTTAAAACATAAGAGAACTAGCACTTCCCAACAACTGATTTCACCCACAAATGAATCACACTACACAAACATAGACCAACCAGTAGCTAGTCAAGAAATACTATTAGTTATAGCTGGTTTGTTTCCAACTAGGATCAGAGAAACTTCCCATTTTCAGTATTCTCAAAAAAGCACAAGAACTTCTCTTGACTCCATCCAAGCCAATATGAGACAGTTCTGAAAAGCAGGACCAAGAATCCCTAGACTTCAACTGAGGTGACGTACATGAAACTGTAAAACTATATGAATCATATTATAAAATAAAATGTGCTTTTCCCCCACTCTTGAAAACCACTCTGATACAAAAAGTTAATATGTCCAGACAAAATTTTTCCAGAATTGTTTTAATTTCTTCTCTCATGAAATTAATGTCAATATTTTATATGTTCCAAAGCCAAATATTAAAAACCTAAAATTTCAGTGCTTTTTGCTACTTTGCGTATATTTTCCATTCATGAGTAGAAATAGTGAAAAAAAAAAACAGTACCAAATCTAACATAAGATTGGCTGTTTATCTGAGGATACATATTAAGGGACTATGGGCTGGGGATGTGGCTCAAGCGGTAGCGCGCTCGCCTGGCATGCGTGCGGCCCGGGTTCGATCCTCAGCACCACATACCAACAAAGATGTTGTGTCCGCTGAGAACTAAAAAATAAATATTAAAAATTCTCTCTCTCTCTCTGTCCTCTCCTCTCTCACTCTCTCTAAAAAAAAAAAAAAAAAAAAAAAAAAAAAAAAAAACATATTAAGGGACTAACATGAATTATTTCAATTTTTCAAATAAAGTACATTTCCCCTACATTAACATAAACAATAGCAATGACTAAAGGTTTTCTTAATTTTTTTTTTGGTGGTGGTGCTGGGGAATGAACCCAGGGCCTTGTGCATGCAAGGCAAGCACTCTACCAACTGAGCTATATCCACACACTTCATTCTCATGCACATCAAAAGCTTAATTTTTAAAATAAGAAAGTAAAATACTACTTAGAAATGTACCTCAACAAAATGTTGTGCATGGGGTGGTAGTGAGCAGATAACAAAAGGGAGAAAAAGAGGCTGGGGTTGTGGCTCAGTGGTAGAGCATATACCTAGCATGTGTGAGGCCCTGGGTTAGATTCTCAACACCATATATAAATAAATGAAATAAAGATCCATTGACAACTAAAAAATATTTTTTAATAAAAGGGAGAAAAATAGATGAGAACCACTGAACCAGATTCTAAGAAGTAGCCTAATGTCACAGATAATACTAGCTTCTCCTATAGATATGTCATCACATTTAATTCTGTCAATAACACTTTCAGATAGATTCTAACTATTCTTTTACACATGAGAAAATTGAGACCCAGAAAGATAAATCAGGCAGAAGTTATTCTATTTGCAACAGCTCACTCCATACCTCTACCTAGATTCTTCCTCAGAAAACGCTAAATAATGTCAAAGTTGAATCTCTCCCTCTCTAAACTTAATTCTTCTTCCCCTTTCCACAATCTATGTTAACTAAACATATATTGACCCTACTGTATGCTAAGACCTGTTGGAATCATCCTACACTCAATCATTCCTTTCCTTTATGACCATAACCATTTATCATCACCATAAACAAAATTTGATGACATTATTATTACATACAGATCACAGATGTCAGGCAGTGAGTTATTATGTTATTTCTAATCATTTCAATATACTTGATCTTCTGATAGAGGACTAATATCCAGAATATATAAATAACTCAAAAAACTTTTTTAAAAATCCAATTAATAAATAAGCAACTGAACTAAACAGGCACTTCTTAAAAGAAGAAATACAAATAACCAGCAAATGTCCAACATAATTAGCAATAAGGGAAATGCAAATCAGAACTACATTGAGATTTCATCTCAATCTAGTCAGAATGGCAATTATTAAAAATATAAACAATAGCCACAAATCCTGGCTCATGCCTATAATCCCAGTGGCTTGGGAGGAGGATCACTTGTTGCTTACAATTTCGAGAACTTTTTGGATTTCAGAATTACAGATAAACCATGGAAACACCATGAAACCACATCTCTAGCCACTACATGATAAAAACATGTAGACCATGTTTCCAAAAGTGAATTATGTAAAAGAATGTGTATTGATAAGCAGTCCAAATGTCCACTTTACTGCTAAGAGTAGCTCATTAGCCATACTTTCATATAAAAGACAGCATACCCTGAATCAAAATAAAGTTTGTTCATTAAAAGAGCCAAAGAACAAGTTATCTATAGAAGCTTTATTCATAGTTGCTTAAAATATCCTTCAGTTAATGGATAAATAATAATACTCAGTACATAAAAGAAATAAGCTATTGCCTATTGCTGGACATTGTGGTGCATGCCTGTAATCCCAGCAGCTGGGAAGGCTGAGGAAGGAAGAACACAAGTTCAAAGTCAGCCTCAGCAACTCAGCAAGGTGCTAAGCAACTGAGTGAGACCCTGTCTTTAATAAATAAAATACAAAAAATAGGGCTGGGATGTGGCTCAGAGACACTTGGCCACTGAGTTCAATGCCCAATAACCCCCCCCAAAAAAAAATACAAACAATAATAAGTCATAGACTGTAGAGACAAAAAGGAACACTTTTGCACTGTTGGAGGGACTGTAAATTAGTACAGCCACTATGGAAATCAGTATGGAGGTTCCTCAAAAGACATGGAACCACCAACCATATGACCCAGCTATACTACTCCTCAGTATTTATTCTACTGAATTAGTATTCATACTGCAGTGATACATATCCATGTTTATAATAGCACAATTCGAAACAGCCAAATTATAGAATCAGCCTAGGTGTCCAAGAACAAGTGGATAAAAGAAAATGTGGTGTATGTACTGAATGGAGTTTTATTCAGTAATAAGAAAAATGTAATTATGTCATATGCAGGAAAATGTATGGAATTTGAGAACATTATGTTAAGCAAAATAAGCCAAACTCAGAAGTCAAGAGTCACATATTTTCTCTCATATGTGAAAAAGAGGAAAAAGGAAAAGAAAAGTGGGGTAGGGGGATAGGGGCTGTAGCTCAGTAACAGAGCATTTGCCTAGCATGTGTAGAGCACTGAGTTCAATACTTAGCACCACATAAAAATAAACAAATAAAATAAAGGCATTCTGTCCATCTGCAAGTACAAAAGAAAGTTTTTTAGAAAATGCTTACAAGGGATGTCTCACACTCATTTTATAGCTAAAGTCAAGTCTCAAAAAAGCATAGCTAACTGTCCCACATTTATACAACCATAAGTAGCAGGACTCTGATACCCTGATTTGAACCCAATTTTTCTGACACCTAAGCACAGCCCTTTCCATCAAATATGCTGCCTTCCTACTTCAGCAAATGTCTCTTAGAACTAGCCCCTCCTGTTATCACTGCCACTGCCTTGTTTCAGAGCCTTACAGAGATCACAAGAGTTACTAACCGGTTTCTTCATTACAATATAGCATTTCAATTGCTGTTGGAATGATTTTTTTAAAAAAGAAAAAATCCTGTCAACTCTTCTAAAATCCATCAGTGGTTCCCATCATCGCTGAGCAAAACTCATAAGGTCACACACATCTATTCACAAGCAGGCTCCAACCCACCATTGGACCTCAATGCCGTGGAAGGAAACCAGTTGTAACTGCTGCAGTGTTTGCTGGGACCATTTCTCATCATGTCCCACACCTCTACGACAACATGCAATTTGAGGCTTTTTTAAAAAATGAAATTTACAAAACTGATTTGTTCCCATTCATTTTTCAAAATTCTTTGTACATTTCAATTTTAAGAAAACCTCTAACATTTTAATCCACACTACTTCTCTAAACAACAGACATGATAGAAAGGCCTATTTCTCTGTGTCCTATAACATATGTTTGTTGAGTAAATAAATACAACCTTTGGCTTAGCATAAAACTAAACAAAATGAGTCTTAAAAAAATGTACATAGACTGGGGTTGTAGCTCAGTGGTAGAGCGCTTGCCTAGCAAGTGTGAGGCACTGGATTCGATTCTCAGCACCATATCAAAATAAATAAAATAAAGGTATTGTCTCCATCTACAACTAAAAAACTATTTAAAAAAAAAAAAACATACAGAGGCTGAGGATGTAGCTCAGCACTTGCCTGGCATTTGTGAATCCCCAGTACAAAAAAAAAAAGTCCATGTGAATGAAACCCAGGTAGTCACAAATTTTGTAATACCTTAAGCTAGATGAATAAAAGATCCTTATTTACAGTACATTAACCTTAAGGTATCATATACCAGCTCTATTTTCTTATTTTTATGTGGTGCTGAGGATCGAACCCAGGGCCTCACACGTGGGAGGCGAGCACTCTACCATTGAGCCACAACCTCTGCCCTCATATACCAGCTCTAAAACTCCATCTGTCTAATGATTATTTTAGGATGTCTTTAGTAAATTGTCAGTTTTTCCCTGAGTATCTTTAAAGCACATATTTCCCTTCATGGAACTCTACATTAAGTTGTTGTCTTTGAAGGAACTGTGAAATATCCCTCTACCAATGAGGCATACCAAATTTAGAATTTAAATTTCAAGGCCAGATAAACAAAGCAGAAGCCTAATGGTGTGTGAAGAGAACACAATAATCATCACTCCATTCCTTTTTTTTTCACTTAAAATCATAAAAGAAAAAAGACAGAATATGAATACTCATTTAACTTCCTACCCAACCAACAATCCTTTCTACAGAATCATTGACAGATTTCTCAACCTCCACCTGAATATTTAATTATTTTATACTCAAATTACTTTTTTTTAAAGTAAATCTTTTTGTATTTTTAGGCAGAGGACTGAACATAACAAGACTTGAAGAGCTATCTATCTAGGTAGGAGCTTATGGAGAAAAATATTAGATTTTTTTTCTTCCAATTTCTCAAGTAGTAAAATAATGCTCAAAATCTCAACCTACTTTAAAAATAATAAGAACACCAACATCATTTCCAAATTCCAAGTCAATGAAATATAACTGTTCCAAGTCAATGAACCTCTCTGACTTCCATAGTAACAGAATCACTGTGAAGGTGTAAGAGTTGTGTTTGACTCCAAGCTGCCTTTGCCAGAACAACCCATTCCCCAAGGACCTACAATAAGTCCAGACAGATCACTGGCAATCTGGAGCAGGTAGTCTTTGCTTATTTAAATTCCCTAAATGTCAAGGACCCTTCCACAATCAGTAATCCTCCCTATGGAGCAAACATATCATTAATGGGAAGCATGGTATTTATTATGCCATGGATGGTAAAGGATATGCAATCACTTGTTTGTAGACAGAATTAATGGGAGGGTCCCTGACTGGACAGGAAAAAAAAAAAATAAAAAGGTTAAGATAATTTTATAAGGAGAGTAATGTGATAATTTTACTCAAAAGCATTCAATTATTAAATACTTTGTTTTCTCCAATTCAGAGTTTTCTAATATATACTTATTAAATAATAATAACAATATACAATAATACACATTTTTTAAATATATGTTTATTAAAGAAATGATACTACTTGTAACAATTTGAATACTATTTTGAAAGTCAGACTAATAGGAAACCTTTGAAAATCTAAAATCCATGGGCAAAACATCCTAATTTATGATCATTCACGTGGAAAATCCATGTCGCTACTCAAATAAGCTATTTCTAAGTTCCCAAACTGATGAGCTCATAAATTTTAAAAACAATACACTATAACAACTACAAGCTTCCTGTGAAAGACTGTTACCTCTGTTTGTACTGAAAGTCTTATTACAAATGGGCTTTTCCAGGTGCTTCTCATTCCTTGTCTCCAACCACAAACAAGGTTTAAAAAAAAAAATACAAATGAGTGTGGTCCATCCTACATTAGTCATTAAAAGTCTTTCCTCTTGTAAATATTTCATTGTAAAATAACAGAGTTCTCCAAGATTACCTTTACATCCTACAATGCGCAAAAAAAAAAAAATTAATAAAAATATGGTACACCAAACCCAAATTCATTTTGGAGAATTCCCTCCAGAGCTCAAATCTAGGTATTATGCAACAGCCTCCATTCCAGATGTTAATCCCAGTCTGTGATGCAGAGATAAAATATCAATGGGGAAGACATAATCCACTAAGTACTTAAGTAATACATTCACAAGAAAACAACGAACCAAAACAAGAATTACCAAATTCTCAGAAATCTTGACAATGACGAATCGTGTAACAGTTGGGAGCACCACCAAACTTTTCCTCTAGGAGCCCGTTCAGCACTTCCCAACCCCCTCAAACATCCACAAGAAGCGTTTAAATTTGGGCTTCGAAAGGATTTCCCAGAGGAGGAGGGGGCCTGCATCAGGTGGTTATCTTGGAATCTACTGGTAATATACCCAAACCAACTTCCTGAAGCTGAAATGATGAAATGTCTCATCATTTCTCCCCAAGGACAATACTGGGATCAAATCTAATCTAGACCCCTGGGCCATAAACCATCCAGGGCTCAAGATTTCATCCTTCCATTTCCAGAAGCACAGGCCTCTGCAAAAACTGCATAACGGACCGGACCGCTGAGAACGAAATTAGTACAAGATTGCAGTGACCCGAATTCCAGAGGGGGCAGATTCCGTACAATACCTCGGTAGGGCAGAGTAGTTAAAGGTAAGGGGGTGGTCAGAGCATCCTGGGAGGCCACCTGCGCGGCAGACCCCGAGCCCTCACGCCTAAGCTCCGCACCTCACCAGCTCTGCGTTCCACCGGCCCAGGCAGTCAGCGAAAACGCACGGGCTCCAGGTGGGGAGCGTAGGAGGGGAGGGGGTCCGCCAGCAGCAGCTGCGACACGGAATGCGACCGCCGCCGAGCGAAGGCAGGCGAGGGAGGCATTCCCTCACACAAAATGGTGGCGCCGACGCGGACGCCGGCGCACCTGGGGGCGCCACGCGCCCCTGCGGGCCCCCGCCGGCAGCCACCAGCTGGACGAGCGCCCCAGGCCCGGGCGGCCGCGGGGGCCTGCGCCGGGCCGAGTCCGCGAGGCGCCCGCAGCTCGAGGCCTGAGTCGCCGCCCGGTGGGCGCGGGGTCGGGTGCGGACGGGGACGTGGGGTCGGCGCGGGAGACTCGGCCTCGCTCGCGGCCCCCCCGCCCGGGACGGGCAGCGCACTCACCTCCGACGCGTCCTGCGAGCCGCCGGTGCCCGAGCAAGGAGGCGGAGCCGCGCGAATGAATGGAGCCTGCGGCTGCTCGCTGGCGACCCCCGGCCGATTCCCGGCCGCGCTGCCCAGGCGGGTACGGCGCCTGCTGCCCCAAGCCCGCGACGCCGGGCTCCTCGTCGCGGGTCGGCCGCAGCCCACCGTGCCCTCCGCCGGCGTGACGCACTCGCGCCGCAGCGCCTCCAGCCCTCGCAGCCGCGCCCACCGCGAATCCCCCCGTCAGCCCGCGCGACGAGGCCCCTCCTCGGCGCCGGGGACGCCGCCCAGCCTCCCTCCGGGCCCGCTGTCAGCGCCCGCCCCGCAGGTGTGCGCCAGACAGGCCCCGGAACGACTAGGTGACCCCCTCCCCGCGTCGGGCGCTGTCACCTGGCAGCGCTACCCCTCAGGGCTACGGCCTGGCCTTGAAGAATGACCTTGGCGCTTATATAAACATAGATGCGCTCAGCCGCGGGGGATACGTGCTGAATTTGCGTATTTCTTTATTGTCAGCCTTTGTAGAATCCGGTTGGCACAGCCCTGCCGACTTCGCCTTCAGCCCGAGCCGGACCTCGAGAAATTTCCCCCTGGTGGGCGCGGCCATCTGGGCCTGATAAGGCCTGGGGACGCGGACCTCCCTCCGCCCCAACACCTCCCTCCTAAACATCCCACTGCCACCTAGCAACTCTCAAGGGAGAGAATATATCATGGACTCCAGTCACAATCTGGAGAAGTCCTACACCCCTGACTTCATCTTGAGATAAGGAGCCATCAATTTCGACGTTGACCTTTCCTATTTCAGAACCTAATGAATATAAACGATCCTTAGACTGGAGAAAGGGCTCCACTCTTGTTTACTCCCCTAATCCTCCCACCTCACTTCACCACGAGGTCCAGGGCCTTTTTGCTAATTACACTCCCACTGAGGAAAAATAAGCTGGCAAGCATTGAAAGCATGGTCAATTTTCTTTAAGCAATGAACGCATGGTTTAACTATACTTAATAAATGTGCTGAGAAAAAGTACTCTAATTGAATAATCTTAAGACTTCTTACACATAAACTCTGGGGGAAAAAAATTAATCGTCCAAGGGCCATGGAGTTATTTTCAGTTCATCCATATAAAAGTTTTAAATGGCTTATCATTCTCAGGATATATACAGCAATCACAACGCCAAAGTTTCACAAATTTACTAATCAGTAAGATCAATAAATATCTCAAAAAATACTTTTTGACATAGCCATATTTGTCTCCAATTTTGTTGTTGTTTTTACAAATGGGCTTTCTGCCCCTAGTTGCACGTAAGAATCAACCTTATAGCTATTGTGTTTAAAGTGTAATATTTAATTAGAGATCTTGAATATTACACATCAAACATTTGCCATTTTTAGTGTAGCGTAACAATGAGCTAGACATAATTGAACAAGAATTTTGAATAGTTCTATCCACAGCTAATCATGGAACAATGAAGTTACATAATTTCTGAACATATTTCTAAAGCTGTATGTAAGGAATTCACTGGGTAATCCCAAACAATTGCCATTTTGGAAAGATAATGGTTTTTTGGCAGGTAAACTATTCCCTGTGGGTTTTGAAACCTCAGGTCTTAGTGTAAAGCTAGCCAATGTGCCTTGTTTATAAAGTTTGAAATGCCAATATGTGGTTGGCTTTTAGCCATTCTTTTAGAAACCTTTGTTAATTTGTCCCCTGCAGACCTTGCTCCCAAATGTCTGGTCCCTCTAGTAGGACTCAGAACTAGTTCACCCAGCTAGACAAAAGACTGGGTTTAACAGCACATGTCAGGGTAGCTAATCCCAGCCCCCTTCCTAGAGCAACCATCCTGTTTAGACCTACTCAAGAAGTTCTCTCTCTTGCCTATGTGGATCAAGGACCCAGCTTCCATTAGGGCACTATCTGAATCCTCTTTTCTCTACTTGTAACATGACCCTGCTTTAAGAGTTTAAAAAAAAAAAAAAGTCACCATTTACTTCCCTCTTTGCCTGAGATTTATTAAATCTTAGTGGGGAGGGGCTAAAAAATGGGTCTTTATCAGATTATTACATGCTGTAAATCACTACCTAAATATTTTGAAAAATGCTTTGAGGCTTTCATCTGAAAAGTTTGTAAAGGATGAAAAAGGTTATTGCTTTTTTGTTTGTTTTTGCATATGCTTGCTTTAATTGTTATGGTGTAAGCAGAAGGAAACATGTTAAGAATTTTCATTGCATTTTTATTATATGTTTAAATAAGAATGGAACCATCTTAAATAAGAGAAGCTTGTCACAACACTGGATTTTGGTGTTTATACAGATAATTCAAAAAAGAGCCCTTTAGTTGTACTGGGGATGAGGAATTCCTAATAACTAAAATCATGGTTAATTTTTTTGAGGGGGAGGAATCTGAACCCAGAGGCACTTATCCACTGAGCTACATCCTCAGCCCTTTTATTTATTTATTTATTTATTTATTTATTTATTTATTTATTTATTATTTTGAAACATAATAGGGTAGTATTGGGATCCTTTATATTTGTTATAAATTCTTAAAATCAGGCTGGGGTTGTGGCTCAAGCAGTAGCGCGCTCCTCTGGCATGCTTGCGGATCAGGTTCAATCCTCAGCACCACATACAAAGATGTTGTGTCCACAGAGAACTAAAAAACAAATATTAAAAAATTCCCCCCCCCTCTCCCTCTCTCTCTCTCTCTCTCTCTCTCTCTCTCTCAAAAAAAAATAACCCTCTAGTTTCCTACAATGTTAAAAACACACAATAAAATTTAAAAATAAAATAAAATAAATGATAGTATGCTTTTTAAAAATAAATAAATAAATAAAAATTCTTAAAATCACATTAAGAAAGTTTTGATGACTGAGGCAGCCCAGAGACTTCTAGATCTATATTATTTGCCAATCAACCAACTAATGAACTAATACTCTCAGTGGTGGTAATGAGAAACTGAGAAAACAATCATTTCTCCTGGCATTAAAAGAAGAATGCTTTATATCTTCCCCTATTGTATAAGGAAACAGTAATACTTTCAGGATTCAAAGCAGTTTTCTGACTTGATTTTCTCTGTCAATTATTAATATCTTCAGATTTCAAATTCCTGAGTAATACTATGCATGGGAGAAGAAGAATCTGAAAAACAAGAAAAATAACAGGTTTGAGAAGCCCAGCTGCATTTATTTCTTTTGCCTTTGAAGAAAATTTAAGGACAGAGTCCTTGGTAAGTTTAGTTGGGGTTGAAGAGAAAGAACATGGTATGTTCCATGTTACTAATAAAAAATTACATTCAGATTTACATCCACTATAAACACTACAAATTATCTAGTTATCTCTTCTCCTGTTTTTTAAGACATTCAATTTCATTCAGCGTGGCAATGTGCCCCACTTAGAGACTGTTTTCCTCCCCAGGCTCCTCCTGCAACTGTGATAGCAATATGGCCATTTTAGCCAATGAGATGTAAGCAAAGGGTGATTAGAACGGATTCCAAGAAAGTTTTTGCTTTCCTGGAAAGAAAAAAGGAAGGATGGATGGAAGGACTCAAGTGGCATATAACTGCCTTTTGTACTTTCTCCTCCTTCCTACCAGGTCTGGGAGCAGAGTGACCATTTTGTGATCCTGAGAATGAAATTTATCTACTAAGCATGCTGGAGGCCAGAGACGGGAACCTGGGACAATAATGATATCATGGAGCTGCTGTCCTATTTGTTGCTTGCCAGCAATTGCAATCCTAGCTAATATTCAAAGTTTAAAACTGTTTCTTCATATAGCTAAGGAGGGAAAAAGCACCCTTCTGTAGTATCTATGTCCTACATACATAGTATCCTTTGATTTTGCTCTTATATTAGACAACTGCCCTTTGCCTCACCTACCTAGGGTTTGATGAAGACATACAGATCTCTGTCTATGAAAAGAATATCTTCTAGTTCTTCGCATAGTGCATTATTCATCTCAGACATTGCTTCAGTTAGTCTCCAATATTACTGGGAGAAAGGATTTCAAATGACTGCAAGAGTCCAGAACAAGTTACTATAAGTCATCACCATACCAAGTAGATAAAGAATAAACCAAAAAAAAAAAATGTAATTATACCTTTATTTATTTATTTTGGTACTGGGGATTAAACCCAGAGGCACTGAACCACTGAGCCACATCCCCAGCCCACCCCCCCCCCCTTTTTTTTGAAATTTTAATATTTATTTTTAGTTTTCAGCAGACACAACATCTTTGTTTATATGTGGTGCTGAGGATTGAACCCAGGCCGCACACATGCCGGGCGAGCATGTTACCACTTGAGCCACATCCCCAGTCCCCCAGCCCCCCCTTTTTTAAAAAATATTTTTTAGATGTTGATGGACCTTTATTTTATTCATTTATTTATATGTGGTGCTAGGAATTGAACCCAGTGCCTCAGACATGGTAGGCATGCGCTCTGTCACTGAGCCAGTACCCCAGCCCATCCTTTTCTTACATTTTATTTAGAGACAAAGTCTCACTGAGTTGCTTAGGACCTCACTAAATTGCTGAGCCTGGGTTTGAACTCATGATCAGACTCCCAAGTCACTGGGATTACAGGTATACACCACTGCACCCAGCTACACCTTTCATTTTTAGTTAAAAGCAAGACAAAGAATCAGAGTGTAGACTGGATTCTAAAATTACGTAGTCTATATTATAGACAGAAACCTGGCAATACATGTGAAAATGATGAAAATGCAAATATATTACCTATCATATCACTCCTGTGAATTTATTCGAAAGAATCTTGTCAGAAGAAAAAAAGTTAAGTGCACAAAGATATCACTGGAACTTTTTTCAAAAGAAAGTCAAAATGTGCAAATACCTTGAATATATTATATTAGGTATACTGCTATTAATCAAAGAAATAAAAAATTTCACCTATATTATTGCATGCAACCAGAGGCATTTTAAAAATTGCTAATAGCAAACTGCAAGTCTTATTGAAAAAACTACACACCCTGTAACAGTTTGGTATGTAAAGCAGAAACCCTGTATGGAGGTGATGTATCCTGATCACCATTGTCATGATCATTGGACTACATTTATCAGACACTTTTATACCAGAGGTTCTAAATATTGAACTTAGGTTAGGGATCTTAGTTGATCTTCAAAATGTCTAATTTAAGGTAGAGTATGTTATCCTCATTTCACAGGTGAGGAAACAGATTTAGAGAGGTAAAGAATTTGACCTAAGTTTGTGGAGAAGGAATTTGACCCTTGTTCTGAATTACTCTACACTTTTAGAGACTGGATTATTGGCTTAACTATACAGTTTCTCAATCATTGCATATCCAGCTTCTAGAAAGTATTTATATTAAAACATTGCCATACAATATTTCTGCTTTTTTAAACACATGGCTTTTGAAATGTCTGTTATGCCAGACACTATGCTAGATGGATAGATCCTGTGCTAGGATAATGTGATGAACAGGATGGGTAGAGCCAATAAGAACTTGGCCGGTGGAAATGATGGCTTATAGCAGAGTGTGGGATGTCAAGAAATGAAGCTGGAGAAACAGGTGAGACCAATTATCTATCTGTTTTTTTGTTTTTTGGTACTGTAATGACAGATTTGGGGGACCCCAATAGACCTCCAGGTGCCAAATCCAATGCAATCACATAAGAGTCTTTATTGCAAGTTCGAGCCTGGATTCACAAGGGTCCCAGGGAGTGAATCCTGGTCCTTTGTTGAGTGAGATTTTATAGGTTTTGGGGGGATACTCTATGCGTCATAACATGACACAGCAAATCATCCCATACCACAGGAAAATCAAACAACAACACTTAACATTGATTAGCACATTCACTGGCAGAAACAAGTTGGGGAGGGGTGATTGGTTAGTTCAAGAGGGGGATTCCTTTGAACTGATTGGTTTAGGCCACAAGGGGTATACATGCTAAACTACATGGTTTCCAAACATGTTATCAACCACCATAAACTACTGGGAGGTCATTTGACATCCCAGGTATTTTCCCTAATTGGAGGTTGCTAGGGGGTTGCTATGGGTCCTCACCTAGCTTAACTGATTCAGGGACACCTGGCGCAGCAGATTTCTCCTGTTATTTACAGACAAACAACTCAGCAGGGTGGGTATGTGCTTAGGAGTGCTCTGTGGGTTTTTCCCAGGACAAGAGTCATGTCCCTTTCCTTAGGACAGGCCTTGAGGTAGAAGCTGGTTTCTCAAAAATTGAGTCATATCAGTTTCTCAGTACCAGGGATTGAACTCAGGGGCACTTGAGCATTGAGCCACATCCCCAGCCCTATTTTGTATTTTATTTAGAGACATGGTCTCACTGAGTTGCTTAGTGCCTTGCTTTTGCTGAGGCTGGCTTTGAACTCGCAATCCTCTTGCCTCAGCCTCCTGAGCTGCTGGGATTACAGGAGTGAGCAACCATGACCAGTAAGACCAGTTATCTTTTTTTAAAAAAGTCCTGGTAAGCCATGGTAAGGAACATGGACATAAGTCCAAGACAATAGGGAGCCATTTAAGGAATTCAAATTTCAGAGTGATAGGACCACATTTGTATGTTAGCAAAGAAATGGCAGTGTGGTCTAGAAGTGACAGTGAGGATGGAGAAAAGTAAAGAGCTCAAAAGTAGAAGGTCAAATCAAGGACTTGGCAGAATGTACAATGTAACAGGGAAGCCTGCTACATTTCTGGCTCCAGCCACTGGATGCATAGTGTTGTTATTTATTGAAATAGGAATCCCTTTAGAAGGAGAATGGGAGGGGAGTTAAATTCATGAATTCCCTTTTGTTTATGTAGAATTTTATGTACTTATGGGACATCTGGGTGGGACATCCAATATAGTGAAGTCTTTAGGACCTCACTCAAGGGTGATGCCAGACTAAAGCATACAGAAAGAGAGTCATCAGTACAGGGATGGTAACTGAAGCCATGGAATAAGGGACCTTGCTTAAAGAGGAAGGAGGAGAAAACACAGACCCAAGCAAAATCTAAAAGGGACCAATGAAGGAATACTTGAAGAGGGACAAAGTCCTCAATGGAGTAAAATGCTCCCTTTAGAATTTGTCCAAAGAACTAATTAAGGATAAACACAAAGATTTATCTGCAAGACTATTTCAATATTGTTTGTAATGAGAAAACATTTGTGGCAACGAAAGGAAGGGAAAACCAAATGATAAGACAGTTGTTAAATAAATGTTGGAACATCCATATCATAGAATGTTATACAGTCTTTAAATCATATTTCTGAAGAATGACATGGGAAAATGTTAAATAGAAAAGGCATCCATTTAAAAATAATGATTCCACTTTTGCTTTTAAAATTATGCTTAATTATGCAGATATATTCACAGAATATTTAGATCACAAAGATTTATATAAAAATCTTAACATCAGAAGTTGGAGATGGATTAGAAACAAGCAAGATAGGGTAGTGAGTTGCTGGGTGGATGATGGTATTTTGTTTATTAGATTTTTCTCCTTTTTCTATATTGTCCTTTTATTATTGAAATCTCAGTCCTTGTCCACAACATCAATCCAATAAGAGGAAACGATTTTGAGAAAAGGAAAAAAGAAGTTTTATTGTTTTGCTAGCAAAGGAGAAACACAGGGGACTCCTGTCTTAGAGGCTGCGATTCTACCCATCAGAAAAACCTGAGGGCTTTTAAAGACGCTCTTCAAAGGCTACATTTCAGGTGTGCTCTGACAGGGCATCCCAGGAGCACCCTGATGGTGTGTTGAAATTAACTTGTTAATTTGGGACATAGTCATTTCCTTGTTCTTCTGGTGCCATCTCCTTCCTATGGAGAACAGATAACTCAAGGTTGTCTTGTTCCCCACTCCCAGGTTAGGGAGGGGAACAGTGCAGTACCTTGTCCTGCTTCCTCAAGTCTTGAAGTATAACACCAGGGAAGCACACTAAGGCAAGTGTGGAGTAGAAAATAAGAAGCTTGGGCTGGGGATGTGGCTCAAGTGGTAGTGCGCTCTCCTGGCATGCGTGCGGCCCAGGTTTGATCCTCAGCACCACATACAAACAAAGGTGTTGTGTCTGCCGATAATTAAAAAATAAATATTTAAAAAAAGAAGCTTAAGGAAAAAAAAACCTTTATTAAAGGATAGTAAACCAGACTTACCCCCGGTGGAAGAAGGGGACCCACAGGCAGAATCCTGGGATGAGGAAGTCCTGTCCTTTTTTACATGTAAAGTTTCCCTTAGTCTTGCATTCTTCTCCTTTATCTGGTTCATTTGCCCTCATCCTGCTTAATGACTGGGGGATGTTGGTGGAATGGCCAGGGGGTGAGCAGGTGGGCTGGAGGGGCCTAGGTGGAATGCTCAGCAGCCCAGGGGGTATAGATTAGCGGCTCCCAGTCTGCTCAGGAGTTGCTTCATTAACAAAGTTTTGGGGAGAGGTATTATATTCCATTCTCCCAGGGGCTGTTTCCAATTTCCTGGACTGTAATTGGACTCCATTTTCTCCATCAGACCCGATTTACCTGGCTACACTGACAACCTGCCTTTAAATCTGACTTCAAGTGCTAGGGAGATAGCTCAGTTGGTAGAGTCCTTGCTTCACATGCAAACGATTCAATCCCCAGAACTGCCAAAAAAAAAAAAAAAAAAAAAAAAAATCTGGCTTCAAAAGGAAGAGAATAAAACAAGTCCTTTTCAAAATAAGCAGCAAGTGGACTCAACATGACGGCTGGCGAGGAGGCAGCACTTTCACTACCTCCACAGTAACGGGATCAGAGAGGCCCATTAATACGCCTAGATTCTACCTGCTGAGAAACTCCTAGCAAAATTCCACTGAAAGGAGACCTCCCGGGAATTAGTAAGTTTATTGGAGGTGTCAGTTTGTGCCAGACGAGTGAATCTCGGCCCGCAGCGCGGCCGCCGCCGAACGGGCGCCGCCCGCCCGTTGCGGCGAACATTTGAACAGCCGCTGCCTGCCCAGCTCTGCAAACGGCCCCCGGCGGCCCAGCGCTTCCAATGGCCCCTGCCCCGCCTGGCTCGGGTGAACAGCTCCCACCCACCCAGTGAACAGCCCCACCCGCACGATGCAGGAGGCAACGTGAAGGGACTCTAACCAAGCCTTTATGAAATAGCAAACTGGGAACTAAAACCAGAGATTGAGTCAGACCAGAGACAAGCCAGTCCCACCCCTCCCTTCAGACACTCCAGCAAGGAGCCAGGGGCCCGCCATAGCAGAGAGGGGAAGTCACCAGAGTTAGGCCAACGAGATTCCTTCTCAACGGAATCTACTTTAGCAGGTGTGTGACTCCCACCCACCCCAGATACAAACAACCGGGAAACTTCAAAAATCTCTCCGTGGGCGTGACCGTAAGGGCCAAGGGACTCCCGACCCCCAACTCCCCCTACCGCCAGTGACATGGGCGTGACTGTAGGGGCGGAGGCAAGCAGAGAAGACTCCCCACCCCCAACTCCCCCAACCGCCAACGGAGAGGGCATGACGGTAGGGGCGGAGGGAAACAGAGGGCACTCCTGACCCCCAACTCCTCCTACCGCCAGCGGAATGGTCGTGATTGTAGGGGCTGAGGGAAACAGAGGGGATTCTCGACCCCCAATTCACATTACCACCAATGGCGACACCCAAGGTCTTAGCCGCCAGCTTCTGAGGGCGTGCCCACCAAAGGGGCCGGAAAAATTAAACTATTGACTCCCAGATCACATCTCCACAGCACTGGGGCTTAGATGAATGATAGAGTGCTCAGTCATTTGGGAAATAGGGCACGCAGTGGGGCTGAAAGTGTAGCCAGATCCTTGGGGAACCGCCTCCAGTGAGCAGGACCTGGCTGGCTGGCAGGAGGAAGGGGAGTAGGGGCCTGAGAACTGAAACAGCTCTGGACTAACAGGATTGAGAGACTCCCAGGAGCCACCTTATAGGGATTGCTGTAGACACATAGAGGGCAAAACTCAGCTCTGCCTATGGGAAGAGAAGAAAATGGATCTCTAAGACCTAATTTAATTTCTTATTTTATATTATTCTATTTTTTCTCTCCTCTTTTCCTTCTTTCTTTCCCCTTTCAAGTTTTATTGTTCTTTCCATTCTCCTCTATTCTATCTATCTCCCACTCCTTCTTTCTTTTTAAGAGCACCTTCCTTCCCCTTCCCCCCAACTTTCATCCCAAGCATTATGTCCTCCATTACGTGTAATCGTCTAAATGCAAATAGGTGAATGTTTCAAGGCTGTCTACAGGGCTCCTAAATACCTAGCTACTACCAACACCCTGTTCCAATAGATGGTTAGTATCCCCCTTCAGTATAGCAACCTTCTAAAGTAGCCAAGACATACTAACCCTTATACCTTCATAGCACCTAACCTAAACATAAAGTCCTAAGAACAAACAACAAATTACTATATGCATACAGAATCCGGAAGACCTTTATAAATTGAATGAATCAGCTTTAAAGTACAAAAAAGCCCAACCTCTCTAGGCATAATCTCCCACCACAAAGGAGAGACAACAGAGATATACAAAGCCAAAACAAATGTATAGGAGAAAGCAAAAACACAGCGGTCAAACAGAACTGGAAAGTAACGTGAACATCAAGAAAAAACAAGGGAAAAAAGGAGTACAAACAATGCAGGACAACTTAAGGCTACAGGAGGACCTAGAAGCATCAGAAGCATGGATAGGGAAAGAATTCAAGGCATACCTAACTAAGATGGAAAGGAATGTTAGAGAAGACATAAGACAGCAAGTCCAAGCAATAAAAGTATATTTTTAAAATGAATTAAACAAACAAATTCAAATGGCAAAGAATGAGCTTTACCAGGAGATAGAGATCTTAAAAAAAATCAAACAGTAATCCTAGAAATGCAGGAAACTATAAATCAAATTAAAAACTCAAACGAGAATATTACAAATAGACTAGATCAAGTAGAAGTCAGACCATCAGATAATGAAGACAAAGTTTATCAACTTGAAAAGAATATAGTCAACGCAGAAAAGATGCTTAAATCCCATGAGCAATCTATTCAAAAGATATGGGATGTCATAAAAAAAACAAATTTGAGAGTCATCGGGATAGAAGAAGGCATTGAGATTCAAACCAAAGTAATGGACAACCTATTAAATGAAATAATTCTAGAAAACTTCCCAGAGATGAAAGATGGAATGGATTGCCAAATCCTGGAAGCCTAGAGGACCCCAAACATTCAAAACCATAATAGACCAATTCCAAGACATATAATTATGAAGATGGCCAACATACAGAACAAGGAGAGAATATTAAAAGCTACGAGAGAAAGGAGGCAGATTAAATTCAGGGGTAAACCAATTAGGTTAACGATTGATTTTTCATCACAGACATTGAAAGCGAGAAGATCCTGGAACAATGTATTTCAAACACTGAAAAATAATGGATTCCAACCAAGAATACTGTATCCAGCAAAATTAAGCTTCAGATTTGACAATGAAATTAAAATCTTCCATGATAAACAAAAGCTAAAAGAATTCCCAGCCAGAAAACCAGCACTACAAAGCATTTTGAGCAAAATACTACAAGAAGAGGAATTGAAAAATAGTGCCCAAAACTAACAGTGGGAGGTATCTCAGTAAAGGGGGAGGAAAATAACCAAAATGTAAAAACTAACCAAACTAAATTAAATAAATAAATAAACATGACTGGAAGTACAAATCATATTTCAATTGTAACCTTAAATGTTAATGGCCTAAACTCACCAATCAAGAGACATAGGCTAGTAACCTGGATCAAAAAAACAAATCCAACAATATGCTGCCTTCAGGAGATTCATATGATAGGAAAAGACATACACAGGCTGAAGGTAAAAGGTTGGGAAAAATCATACCACTCACATGGCCCTCAGAAGCAAGCAGGAGTGGCCACACTCATATCAAATAAAATCAACTTCAAACCTAAGTTAATCAAAAGGGATAAAGAAGGACACTATATACTGTTAAAAGGAACCATCCACCAACAAGACATAACAATTATCAATTTGTATGCACCAAACAATGGTGTGGCAACGTTCATAAAACAAACTCTCCTCAAGTTCAAGAGTCAAATAGACCACAACACAATAATTATGGGTGACTTCAACACACCACTCTCACCATTAGACTGGTCCTCCAGACAAAAGCTTAATAAAGAAACTATAGAACTCAATAACACAATCAATAACCTAGACTTAACCGACATATATAGAATATATCAACCATCATCAAGTGGATACAAGTTCTTCTCAGCAGCACATGGATCTTACTCAAAGATAGATCATATATTATGCCATAGGGCAACTCTTAGTAAATATAAAGGTGTGGAGATAATACCATGCACCATACCTGATCATAATGGAATGAAACTGGAAATCAATGATAAAAGAAGGAAGGAAAAATCCTGCATCACATGGAAAATAAACAATATGTTACTGAATGATCAATGGGTTAGAGAAGACATAAAAAAGGAAATCAAAAAATTCTTAGAGATAAACAACAATACAGACACAACATACCGGAATCTATGGGACACAATGAAAGCAGTTTTAAGAGGGAAATTCATTTCCTGGAGTTCATTCCTCAAAAAAAGGAAAAACCAACAAATAAATGAACTCACACTACATCTCAAAACCCTAGAAAAGGAAGAACAAAACAACAGCAAATATAACAGAAGACAAGAAATAATTAAAGTCAGAGTGGAAATCAACGAAATTGAAAAAAAAAACATTGAAAAATTGAAAAAACTAAAAGTTGATTCTTTGAAAAAATAAATAAGATCGACAGACCCTTAGCCTTGCTAACGAAGAGAAGAGACAAAACCCAAATTACTAACATACGGGATGAAAAAGGCAATATCACAACAGACACTACAGAAATACAGAAGATAATTAGAAAGTATTTTGAAACCCTATATTCTAATAAAATAGAAGACAGTGAAGATATTGATAAATTTCTTAAGTCATATGATCTTCCCAGATTGAGTCAGGAAGACACACAAAATTTAAACAGACCAATAACAAAGGAAGAAATTGAAGAAGCCATCAAAAGACAGCAACCAAGAAAAGCCCTGGACAGGATGGGTATACAGCGGAGTTTTACAAAACCTTCAAAGAAGAATTAATACCAATACTTTTCAAGCTATTTCAAGAAACAGAAAAAGAAGGAGCTCTGCCAAATTCATTCTATGAGGCCAACATCACCCTGATCCCGAAACCAGACAAAGACACTTCACAGAAAGAAAACTACAGACCAATATCTCTGATGAACATAGATGCAAAAATCCTCAATAAAATCCTGGTGAATCGAATACAAAAGCATATCAAAAAAATTGTGCACCATGATCAAGTAGGATTCATCCCTGGGATGCAAGGCTGGTTCAATATACGGAAATCAATAAATGTTATTCACCACATCAATAGACTTAAAGATAAGAACCATATGATCGTCTTGATAGATGCAGATAAAGCATTCGACAAAGTACAGCATCCCTTTATGTTCAAAACACTAGAAAAACTAGGGATAACAGGAACTTACCTCAACATTGTAAAAGCTATATATGCTAAGCCTCAGGCTAGCATCATTCTAAATGGAGAAAAATTGAAGGCATTCCCTCTAAAATCTGGAACAAGACAGGGATGCCCGCTCTCACCACTTCTATTCAACTTAGTCCTTGAAATACGAGCCAGAGCAATTAGACAGACAAAAAAAATTAAAGGCATAACAATAGGAAAAGAAGAACTTAAAATATCATTATTTGCTGTCGACATGATCCTATATGCCAATGTCTTGGCTGGGCACAAGATCACTAGCCACCACACACCTTGTAGATTCAAACAGCAATTCTTTATTCCCGAACTCACACCAGCCTCTACACACGTTCTGGGGAAATTCGAGTTCTGCCGCACAATTCACATCCCAAATACTTTCTCAATTCCAGGAGAACTCAAGGGGAACTCAGGCAGCAGGAACGCCCTATTCCCAGCAGCAATAAACTTAAACCTGGAACTTCCCTAAAACCTGATTGTCTTAAACCGGGAACGCCTTAAACTTGTTTTAAACCGGGAACGCCCTAAACCCAAGGAGCAGGATACTTCCTCAAACCTGCAGGATACACCTTAAACCTGGATCCACCCTCGTCCTTGAGCAGGGTCACCTTTCTCAAACACACATGCAAGGTCACAGCAGATTTCCAAGGCAAGTCCATTTAACATGGGGTATGCTGGCAAGGAAATTTCGATGCGTCATTCCTACTTGGCAATGGCCCTCAGCACCTATACCTAGAAGACCCAAAAGGGTCTACAAAGAAACTACTAGAACTAATAAATGAATTCAGCAAAGTGGCAGGATATAAAAATCAACACGCATAAATCAAAGGCATTTCTGTATATCAGCAACAAAACTTCTGAAATGGAAATGATGAAAACCACCCCATTCACAATATCCTCAAAAAAAATAAAATATTTGGGAATTAACCTAACAAAAGAGGTGAAAGATTTATACAATGAAAACTACAGAACCCTAAAGAGAGAGATAGAAGAAGATCTTAGAAGATGGAAAAATGTACCCTGTTCATGGATAGGCAGAACCAACATCATCAAAATGGCGATATTACCCAAAGTTCTCTACAGGTTCAACGCAATGCCAATCAAAATCCCAACGGCATTTCTTGAAGAAATAGATAAAGCTATCATGAAATTCATATGGAAAAACAAAAGACCCAGAATAGCAAAAGCAATTCTAAGCAGGCAGTGTGAATCTGGAGGTATAGCGATACCAGAGTTCAAACTGTACTACAAAGCAATAGTAACAAAAACAGCGTGGTACTGGTACCAAAACAGGCAGGTGGACCAATGGTACAGAATAGAGGACACAGAGACCAATCCACAAAATTACAACTTTCTTATATTTGATAAAGGGGCTAAAAGCATGCAATGGAGGAAGGATAGCATCTTCAACAAATGGTGTTGGGAAAACTGGAAATCCATATGCAACAAAATGAAGCTGAACCCCTTTCTCTCACCATGCACAAAAGTTAACTCAAAATGGATCAAAGAGCTTGATATCAAATCAGAGACTCTGTGCCTGATAGAAGAAAAAGTTGGCTCTGATCTACATATTGTGGGGTGGGGCTCCAAATTCCTTAATAGGATGCCCATAGCCCAAGAGTTAAATACAAGAATAAACAAATGGGACTTACTTAAACTAAAAAGTTTTTTCTCAGCAAGAGAAAAAATAAGAGAGGTAAATAGGGAACCTATATCCTGGGAACAAATTTTGACTCCTCGCACTTCAGATAGAGCCCTAATATCCAGAATATACAAAGAACTCAAAAATTAAACAATAAGATAACAAATAACCCAATCAACAAATGGGCCAAGGACCTGAACAGACACTTCTCAGAGGAGGACATACAATCAATCAACAAGTACATGAAAAAATGCTCACCATTTCTAGCAGTCAGAGAAATGCAAATCAAAACCACCCTAAGATACCATATCACTCCAGTAAGATTGGCAGCCATTATGAAGTCAAACAACAATAAGTGCTGGCGAGGATGTGGGGAAAAGGGTACACTTGTACATTGCTGGTGGGACTGCAAATTGGTGCGGCCAATATGGAAAGCAGTATGGAGATTCCTGGGAAAGCTGGGAATGGAACCACCATTTGACCCAGCTATTGCCCTTCTCGGACTATTCCCTGAGGACCGTAAAAGAGCGTACTATAGGGATACTGCCACATCAATCATCATAGGAGCACAATTCACAATAGCTAGACTCTGGAATCAACCTAGATGCCCTTCAATAGATGAATGGATACAAGAAAAATGTGGCATTTATACACAATGGAGTATTACGCAGCACTAAAAAACGACAAAACCATGGAATTTGCAGGGAAATGGATGGCATTAGAGCAGATTATGCTAAGTGAAGCTAGCCAATCCTTAAAAAACAAATGCCAAATGTCTTCTTTGATATAAGGAGAGCAACTAAGAATAGAGCAGGGAGGAAGAGCATGAGGAAAAGACTAACATTAAACAGAGACGAGTGGTGGGAGTTAAAGGGAGAGAGAAAGGAAACTGTATGGAAAGGGAAGGAGACCCTCATTGTTACACAAAAGTACATATAAGAGATGGTGAGGGGAAAGGGGAAAAAAAAACAAGGGAGAGAATTGAATAACAGCAGATGGGGTAGAGAGGAAAGATGGGAGGGAAGGGGAGGGGGGATAGTAGGGGATAGGAAAGGTGGCAGAATACAACAGTCACTAATATGGCATTATGTAAAAATGTGGATGTGTAACCGATGTGATTTTGCAACTTGTATTTGGGGTAAAAATGGGAGTTCATAACCCACTTGAATCAAATGTATGAAAGATATGTCATGAGCTATGTAATGTTTTGAACAACCAATTAAAAAAAAAAAAGCAGCAAGTGTTAGCATATAAATACTGGGCCCCACACAAACTTCAGGGATCATCTCAGCCTTTTATTCAAGACTAGGTGGAGGGCCTGGGATCAGTGGTTGATATCCAGAAAGAATTTGTTTAGGGAAGGATCAATGCTTTGGCCTCTTCCCAGAGACTGCCCTTCTAGGTTTGATGGACACCTCCTCCCTAGGATTTGGTTTATCACTGTATCACTGGGAAAGAATGTATTGGTAGAGGATCAATGCCCTCATTGTATGGCTTTCTTTCTCACACTCTTTTCCCAGGCCTTACTATTTTGGGGTTTATTATTTCTATATCTAATATCAAGGGCTATATTCTAAAGGCAAAGTGGACCACTGTTATACTTTTTAAAAAAAATTAAAGGCTGGGGATGTGGCTCAAGTGGTAGTGCGCTTGCCTAGCATGCGTGAGGCACTGGGTTCGATTCTGAGCACCACATAAAATTGTGTCCACCTAAAACTAAAAAATAAATATTTTTTAAAAATTAATTTATTTATTTTAATTAAGTATATGTGACAGCAGAATTCATTTTGATTCATTGTACACAATGCAGCACAACTTTACATTCTCTGGTTGTACACAATGTAGCATCATACCATATGTGCAGTCATACATGTACCTAAGGTAATGATGTCTATCTCATTCTACCATCTTTCCTGCCCCCATGCACTTTCCCTATCCTTCCTCCCTTTGCCCGAAGTTCCTTCATTTCCCCCCTCCCCCGTTATGGAACAGCATCCACTTATCAGAGAGAACATTAGGCTTGGTTTTTAGGGGTTGGCTTACTTTGCTTAGCATGATATTCTCTAACTCCATCCATTTACCTGCAAAATGCCATAATTTTATTTTCTTTTAATGCTGAGTAATAGTCCATTGTATATATATATCACAATTTCTATATCCATTCACTTATTTAAGGGCATCTAGGTTGCTTCCAGAGTTTAGCTATTGTGAATTGGGCTGCTATGAACATTGATGTGGCTGCATTACTATAGTATGCTGATTTTAAGTTTTTGAGATATAAACCAAGGAATTGGATAGCTGGGTCACTGTTATACTTTTTTTAATAAGAAAAATTGTAATTTTTTTTATTTATGAAACTTATGATATGTAACACATAATATGCAATGATTACTTATTATACTTAATGGAAACTAGATATCAACCTGAAAAAAAATGTGCTATAACATTGTTATAGAAAGTTTTATACAAGTACCCCTTTAACCAAAGCATATGTACTATAAACACCTGTGTTTACTAATGTTTGAAAAACATTATAATCCCACCCCTCCCCCATTCATCCTTCTCCCTATCCCTCTAATTCCCCTGAAACAGTGGGCTACTTTATACTTTATATTTTTGTTTGTTTTGTGGTGCTGGGAATTGAACCCAGGGCCTGTGCATGTAAAGCAAGCACTCTACCAACTGAGCTATATCCTCAGCCCTATACTTTAAATATAGCCCTTCCACTGAGACTTTTGTTAAACAGGGCATGTTGTTTTCTCTCACTTTCTCCTCCTCCCTAATCTCTCCTTCTCCCTAATCCCAGAGGAAACAAGATTACCTTTCTTTGGCATCCTAGGCAGAGTTATTTGTCCTTGAACACATACCCACTACAGGAAAAAGTAATTCATTCGGGCTTGGGGATAGCACCAGAAGATCTCAGAAATGACTATGTGAATTACAACTCAGGACAGAGAACATGTGGAATGTAGCCTTTGAATCACTCTTTAAAAAACCCGTTCCCCCTGATGGGCAGAATCACAACCTCTGGGACAGGAATCCCTTGTGCTTCTCCTTTGTTAGTCAAGCAATAAACCGTCTTTTTCCTTGTTCTCAAAACCGTGTCCTCATTATTGAATTGGCATCAGGGACAAGGACCAAGCTTTGGGCATCATTCCCTGCACCAGCTTCATTTACTAACTTAAAAAATATTGCAATGCAGAAGGGAGCGACATTACTGGCTGACCTCCTTCAAGTCACTTAGTTTCCCAAACAAAGGATTAGATTAACAGCCAAATCTGTCTTGTAGCTAATATAACATGCTTTCAAAGTAAAAAAATCTGCATACAGAAGCAATAGATGCTGTAATCAATAAAAAACAAAGCAAAGACTCATTGACTCTGACTTCAATTACAAAATCAGTCAGACACACAAAACCCGGTGAAACTGAATTCTCCAGATCTACAAGGATGACTAGTGGGGAGAAAAAACATCAAGCAACACACTTGAATCCTTTTATACTGGAAAGGAGCAAAAAGGATAGACAAGAACAGAAATGAACTTTCAAGGCAAACAAAACACACCCCACTGAGAAAGGCCTGTCCTGTCAAGGGTTCCGGAAGGACAGTCTTCTGCTTCCCCCACACCAAGGCTGAAACAATGCACAATGCCTTTCAATTTTTCAGCCTGTCCTTGTTCTGAAAATGCTCCCAGAGAACTGATTAGAGCTGGGGTGGGGGATGGAGTGGAAAGAGGCCTTCGTTGAGGGGCCTGCCTCCTTGGCCTCTCCAGACATATTGCAAACTTCAGTATTAAAAATTCAGACTCCTGCCACACTCCTGTAAATCCCAGGTACTTAGGAAGCTGAGGCTCAAGAGGTTCACAAGTTAGAAGCCAGCCATTGCAACTTAGCAAGGCTGTCTCAAAATAAAATTGCAGAAAGTACTGTGGATGTAGCTCAGTGGTAGATCACTTACGCTGGGTTCATTCCCCAGTACTGGGGGGGAAAAAATTCAGAGCCTTGATGTGTTGAAAGTGTGATACTGAAATGTCCCAATAAACCCATTAATTTCTATAATTAGTATGTATTAATAATTAAAATTCAGAATTTTATATCTTCTCCCTCTAAAGATTCCAAACCAAGAGATCTAGAATACAAATGAAAAATCTGCATTTTACTTATTTTTTTAAGTATTATAATTTTTAGTGTGCAAATTCCTTCAGATTATTTCTAAGTCTTTTCATCCTTTTGAGGCTATTGTATGTGACATTGTTTTCTAATTGTCAGATTGTTTATTGCTGCTGGTTTATAAAAACGCAACTGATTTTTGAATATTGATTTCTCTTTTCTTTGTGTTTTTTTTTTTTTGTGTGTGTGCCTGGGATTGAACCTAGGGGCACTCAACCACTGAGCAATATCCTCAACCCTATTTTGTATTTTATTTAGAGAAGGGACTTACTGAGTTGCTTAGTGCCTCACTTTTGCTGAGGCTGGCTTTGAACTTGGGATCCTTCTGACTCAGCCTCCCCAGTCCCTGGCATAACAAATGTGCACCATCATATTTGGCAAATATTGATCTCTTATTCCGAAATTTTGATTATTTATTACCTCAAAAAAATTTGTGTGTGTTGTTCGTTAGAATTTTCTATGTACAAGATCATTGCACTTGCAAATATAAATTTTATTTCCTTCTTTGCAATCTTTTTTTTTTTTTTTTTTTTTTTTGGTACCAGGAATTGAATCAGGGTACTTAACCACTGAGCTTCATCCTAGCCCTTTTTTATATTTTATTTAGAGACAGGGTCTTGCTGAGTTGCTAAGTGCCTCACTAATCTGCTGAGGCTGGGTTTGAACTCATGGTCTTCCTGCCTCAGACTCCCAAATTTTAGGATTACAGGTGTGTGCCACCACGCCCAGCCCAGCTCTTTTTATATTTCATTTTGCTTACAGACTTGCTAAATTGGTGAAGCTGATTTTGAACTTGCAATCTTCCTCCCTCAGCCTCCTGAGTCACAGGGATTATAGGTGTGTGCCTGGCTCTCCTTTGCAATTTTGATTCCTTTTCTTTTTTATGCCTATTTGCCCTGACTAGAATATCTAGTACAAAATTTAATAGAAATGATGAGAGCAAACATCTTTTTTAAATCTTTTTTTTTTTTTTTAGAGAGAGAGAGAGAATTTTAATATTTATTTTTTAGTTTTCAGCGGACACAACAACTTTGTATGTGTTGCTGAGGATCGAACCCAGGCCTCATGCATGCCAGGCGAGTGCGCTACCACTTGAGCCACATCCCCAGCCCAACATCTTTATTTTGTTCCTGATATTAGGGGAAAAGCTTTCAGGTTTTTTTTTTTTTTTTTTTTTTTTTTTTTTTGTGTGTGTGTGTGTGTGTGTGTGTGTCTATTTCAGTTTTTCACTATGATGTTAGCTCTGGGTTTTTAACAGATCCCTTTAGTAGGCTAAGTAAGTTCCCTCCTATAACATTTGTTGTGTGTTTTTAATCATGAAAGTGTGTTGGATTTTTCCTTGTCTATTCTTTTACTCTATTCATAAACTACATTATGTTGACTAACTTAAGTGTCTAAACTAACCTTGTGTTTGTGGGATAAATTCCATTTGATCAAAGGGTATGATGCTTTTTTTTTTTTTTGGTGCACAGGGCCTTGTGCATGTGAGGCAAGCACTCTACCAACTGAGCTATATCCCCAGCCCCCATATGATGCTTTTTATATGATACAGAAATTTGGTTTTCCAGCAGGGTGTGGTGGTACACATCTGTAATCCCAGTGACTCAGGAGACTGAGGCAGGAGGATCAAATGTTCAAAGCCAGCCTCAGTAAATTAATGAAGTCCTAAGCAACTAAGTGAGACCCTACCTCAAAGGAAAAAATACAAAGGTCTGGGGATATAGCTCACTCTTAAAGTACCCCATGTTCATTCCCCAGTACAGAGAGAAAGAAAGAAACTTGGTTTTCCAGTATTTGCTGAGCATTTTTGCACCTATTTTCATAAAGCTTTCTTTCCTTGTGGTGTCTTTGGCTTTGTTATCAGAGCAAAACTGGCCTCAGAGAATGATTCCCTCTTCTGTTTTTTGGCAGTTTAAATTAACACTAGTTTAAGATCTAGTGTTAACTTTTCTTTAAACAGGGCAGAATTCAGAGGTAGAGTCATCTGTGCCTGGGCTATTTTGCAAGTAGTTTTGATTACTAATTTTTAAAAAATATGTTTTTAGGGGCTGGGGTTGTGGCTCAAGCAGTAGTGTGCTCGCCTGGCATGCGTGCAGCCAGGGTTCGATCCTCAGCACCACATACAAACAAACATGTTATGTCCGCCCAAAACTAGGAAATAAAATTCTCTCTCTCTCTCTCTCTCTCTCTCTCTCTCTCAAAAAATATATATGTTTTTAGTTGTTGATAGATCTTTATTTTATTTATTGCTGGTTTTGTGTTTTTAAAAATTTTTCTGTTTTAACAGGTTTTGCTTCTTGTATCTTGGGACTTAGTTTTAGGGTATATAATTATTGTATCTTTCTGAACAATGAACCATTTTATCATTAAAAACATCTGTTTATCTAACTTATTGGTGTACAATTATTCATAGTATCCCTTCATAGTCCATTTCATTTCTGTAAAAACAATAGTAATGTCTCTCTCCTTATTTATTTAGGAGCCTGTTTAATTTTTATATATTCACAAATTTTTCAGAATTTTTGTACATTATTTTTCTACTTTCATTCCATTGCTATCAGAGAATATAGTTTGTATGATTTTGATCTTTTAAAATTTATTGAAATGAGTTTTAAGGCCTAAAACATAGTCTATCTTAGAATGTTGCATGTGCAAGTGAGAGGAATGTGTATTTTTCTGTTGTTGGATTATTGAATGTGGGAGATTTAAATCCATGGTCGTTGTCTTGTCTATTTCTTTACTCAGTTCTGTCAGATTTTGTTTCTTATATTTTAGGATTCCGTTTTAGGGATGTATGTATATAGTTGTTATAGTTTTCTGACTGATTGACCATTTTATCATTAAAAATTGTCTGTTTATCTCTAGTAACTTTTTTTTAATTAAAAAAATTTTAGTTGTAGATTATTGTAGACACAATACCTTTATTATTTACTTTTATGTGGTGCTGAGAATCGAACCCAGTGCCTCAAATGTGCTAGGGAAGTGCTCTACCACTGAGCTACAACTCCAGCCCCTCTAGTAATGTTCTTATATGAAAGTCTACTTTGACATTTAAGCCATTCTTGTTCCCTTTTGTTGTTTGTATAGTATCTTTTTTAATCTTTTTACTTTTATTTTGGTATTTAATAGCATATCTTTTTTAATATACTTATTAGACATTTGAGTATCCTCTTTTTTGAAGCACCTGTTCACATTTTTCTTTTAATTTCTTTTTGTCTTTTTCTTATTGATTTGTAGAAGTTCTTTATGTGTTCTGGATACAAGTCCTATGTACAATATAGTATTGTTCATGTTTTCACTAGTCTGAAGAGTCTTTTCATTTCTTTAATGGTGTTAATGAATACTTAATGATGTTTAATTTATTAGAGGTTTCTTTCATTAAGTTTTCTTTCATTCCTTTTCTTTCCCCCCTCTTGTGTCCTATTTAAGAAATCTTTGCTTCCTTGGCATGATTTTTACACACCATTATTATGGCAATGGCTAACTAATACACTCAGTGCTGCCAACTTGTTCTCAACAGCGATGGTACCAACTTATCCTCAAATCAGCAGTGTTTGAACATTCCCATAGCTTTCATGGTCCTTTGTCAGACTTCTGACAAAAGATGCAAGATACACTTTTACTTTTATTTGAGTGTGTATTTATCTAATTTCCATGAGATTAAGAATATTTTTGCATGTTAATTGGCCATTTGGGTTTATGCTTCTATATATCAGCTGTCAATTTCTTGTGTGTGTGTGTGTGTGCCCTTATATATTTGCAATGTGTAATAAAAGTTATCTATCCCACAATAAGATTCTTTGAATGATTTTCATCATTCAATATATGTGTTTATATGTATAATATAAATATATATTTAATATTAAACAGTAAATTTGGAAAGATTGTTTAAAAGACATTTAATAGTAAGCCGTAAAGGCAAAATTACAAAAAATTATTATTTGTAAAACTTTAAGGATAGTTTTTCAGAAAGTGATGAAAGTGAAGGGTAAAATTCTCGGTGTCAGGGGTGGAGACATTTATATATTGCTAGAATTTTGGAGGAAGACCCAGGGAGGCAGCCAGATGGCCAAAAGAGATTGATTACCAATGAATCCCTAGGAAATCTTGATCTTCCTGTTAAAAGAAAGGTCAAAGGAAATGCCCCTGGGGTGTAAGTCAATGAACTCCATCAGTAAATCTTCTATCCTAGCTGCCTGCTAACATCACCTGAGGAACTTTACAAATAAAAATAAGTACAGCTGGGCTCCACTTCAAACCAATTGAGTGAACATCTCTGGAAGTGGCTGTGAGAATTGTTTTTGTTTTTAATTCTCTAGGTGATTCTTATAAGCAGATTTAAGTTGAAATCCCCCAAAGTAGTACAGAACATCAAATAAGACTATTTAGGAAAATAAGCTTTTTGGTTGTGTTTTTGTTTTTGGCATGCAGTCATTATTTCCAGTCTTTTTTAAAAAATTAAGTACAATGAAATTAGGGAAAAGTTATAGCTTTATGACGAGTGATATCAACAGAGGGGGAAAAAGGAATTACAGGTTTCTGCTTGTTTGGGTTTTTGTTTTGTTTTGTTGGGTTTATTTTTGTTTGTTTGTTGAGACAGACTCTCCCTGTGTTGCCCAGGCTGGCCTTGAACTACTTGATTCAATCAACCCTCCCACCCCAGCTTCCTAAGTAGTAGCTGGAACTACATGCATACTCCACTATGTTCAGCAATTATAGTTCTAAAAAGCTATCTATCCCACAATAAGATTCTTTGAATGATTTTCATTCAATGTTCATTTATTACGAATCTATAAGCTGGACACAGTGGCACACACCTATAATCTCAGCAGCTCCGGAGGCTGAGGCAGGAGGATTGCAAGTTCAAAGCCAGCCTCAGCAATTTAGACAGGCCCTAAGCAACTCAGTGAGACCCTAAAAAAACGGTTTGGGCATGTGGCTCAGTGGTTAAGCGCCCCTGGGTTCAATCCCTGGTACAAAAAAAAAAAAAAAAAAAAAGAATCTATATATACTATGAAAGAGTAGTCTTGTGCTAAAATTGTGAGATTTTTTTTTTAAGGGGCTTTTACCCTCAAAGTTGTTCAGTCCAGTTAAGAAATATAATTGACAAAGGATAGAACAGGTCAAAAAGAAATGCCATCCCTGAAACAAAGTGGTTTGGGAACACTGAGGAGCTAACTCTAGCAGAGGCCAGGAATGGGGAGGCTTTATGGAGAAACCAGGATTCAGACTCAGCCTTGAAGGATGAGCAGTATTTCAGTAGGTGAAGAAACGGAGGCAGTGGGCAGTTTCCAGGTTTGCGCAAAGGCTCAGCAAAGAAAGAGTGCATACAATCCACACAGTATTTTCTCCTGGATCTACTGCAAGGAACTCCAGCCTGATCTCCAGCTTGTACCCCCCTCCACCTTCCTGCAGGCCAGCCCCTTGCTGCCATTCTCAGTCCTAGACTGCTGCCATGGCTCCCAGATTTCCATAAAACATTGGACATTTCATTAAGATTATGGAATTTATTAAGCCTGAATCTGCATAATAGTCCCTAAATTTTTATACTTCTGAGTTTTTTTGTTTTTTGTTGGTACAAGGGACTGAAGCCAGAAGCACTTTACCACCAAGGTGCTTCCCCGGTCCTTTTTATTTTTTATTTTGAGACAGGGTCTTGCTAACTTGCTAAATTGTTGAAGCTGTCTTTGAACTTGCAATTCTCCTGCCTTGGCCTTCCATGCTACTAAAGCTGGCTGAGTTTTTTATATAATAAAATTAATGTGTACTCTTATATCAGATTTAGTTTGGGGAAGATCCATTCAGATTTTTTATCTCTCTCTGTTTCTCTGTGGTGATTTCTCTCCATAATGGCATATATGTATATTATAGGCAAACACACATATGTATACACATGCATGTATATCACATTTTTGTATATACATACTCACCAGACTGTACATATATATATTCATATATGCATGTGTGTTTATATATACATATGTTACATTGTAGGTATGCATGATATACACACACACACACACACACATATATAATATATATACACTCAGCTCAGAGGAGTGATCTAAGCAATTGTTTATGCTTATGTTTGAAAATTTCTATATAATATCTAAATACACAGTGTGTCTATTAGCTATACAAACACATATATATACACACACATATACACACACATATATCTATTAGCTATACACACATATATATATACACAGTGTGTCTATTGGGGGGCTGTGTGTTTGCTCTCAAACATGCTCTTTTGTTCATAAATTGAAGTGCTCCTTGAGTAGCATCACATTCCCCGTTAGGTGCTAGCTTTTCACCTGCTGTACAAACCTCTGTGCTCAGGCCTCTACTTACCCACATCTCTGACAGCCTTTTCAGCCACTCTGGCCATTTTTCAGAAGGATCTACAATAGGGGGAGCCAGAGAAAGCATGCTCTTCCTGCACACTTTCCTACAAACTGGAATCCTTTCAGTATTATTATTATTTAAGATTAATATGTCAACTTGACTCTCCTCAGGGTGATAGCAAAAAGACCACAGGGGAGCAATGCAAAAGCAAGAGTGTAACCATGCTGAGAGGGAATCAAGGTCAGTTCTCCCTCCTCCACTACCCAGAGACTGAGACCACCCCTCCCAGGTGGACTCCCTCCTGTTGCTTTGACACTGCTGCTGTCATTGAGAGCTTTACAAATGGCTCAGTTGTCCTTGCACAAGCCCAGTGGTTTCACATCTCTGTGCTTTTAGATATTTTCATTGCTCAGGCTGGTTAGGTGTTAACTGCCAGGATCTGCTAGGCAAACTCTGATTGTCTTTCAAAACTGAGGTTGTGCAAAACTGTTTATTCTCTCCTTCTCTTTCTTTTCTTTTCTTTTTTTTTTTTTTTTTTTTTTTTTTTTTTGGTACCAGGTATTGAACTCAGGAGCGCTCAACCACTGAGCTACATCCCCAGCTCTATTTTGTATTTTATTTAGAGACAGGTTCTCACTGAGTAGCTTAGCTTAGCCTTACAGTTGCTGAGGCTGGGTTTGAACTCGCAATCCTCTTGCCTCAGCCTCCTGAACTGCTGAGGTTAGAGGCATGTACCACCACGCCCAGCTTCCAAAACTGTTTTTTTCTGTATGGAGATCACAGTAAAATGTCACGCAGTGATATAGATGTAGCACTAAACCATGGGCCACGGTTTAGTGGAATTAGTCCTCTGGAGAAGAAAACCAAGCAATTGTGTAAAAATATGTGACTGAATCATATAGTAGCTCTCAAATTAAAAAGAGAGAGTTATGTTGGGTAATCTTAGGAACAGGGATGAAAATAACTGTAATTTGGCAAACAGACACATAACTAATTACATTGGCCTATTTACAGTAATACCATATACAATTCGTCCAGGAAACCGAAGGGCCATAGGGAGTGGGATGGAGAATGGGTGGGAACATAGAGGCAAAGGTTGGCAGGTTGAAAAATTACACATCATTAATTTTTACCATTATTATAAATTATCCTAGCATGTGAATCAATTATAATTTGTCTTCTATTAGTACAAATTAAGAGGGTTTCCATTAGCTATCCATCATAAACAGGCTGTATGTGCATTCTTGTCCAGGTGTCCTTGTACTCACAAGCTCATATTTTCTAGGTGTATGTTTAGGAGTGGGATTACTGAAACATAAAGTGTGAGTCCATTCAACATTACTAGAGAAGGGCAAATTGCTCCTCAAAGTGGTTGTGGCAATTAATACAGCCACCACCAATGTGATGGTGTTCAAGTTGTTCTGCACTTGATATTGTCAGACTTAAATATTTGAGAGTCAGATGCAACAGAAATACTATCTCATTATCATTTTACTTTTTATTTCTGTGATTAGCAGTAAGATTTCCCATTTCTTTTTATGTTTATTGGCCACTTGAGTTTCCTCTTCTTTTCATATACTTTGCCCATTTTTCTATCGAGTTCTTAGTATTCTATGTAATATTTTGCCGGAATTCTGTGTTGGGGGAGAGGATATGTTTTCCTGGTCCATGGCTTGCTTATTTTACTTTCTTAGTTTCCTTATGGGTAGAATGAAGATTATCAAAGTATATGTGTGCTTGCACATACACATACACATACAAGTATATATAACTCAAAATAGTGCTTAGGGCTGGAGGTGTAGTTCAGTGTAGAGTCCTTACCTAGCATGCTTGAAACTCTAGGTTTGATCTCCAGCATTGCCACACACACACACACACACACACAAAAGCAAAGCCAGGCACAGTGTCACATACCTGTGATTCCAGCTACTGGGGAGGCTAAGGCAGGAGGATCACAAGTTCAAAGCCAACCTTATGAGGCCTTAAGTAACTCAGTGAGACCCTGTCTCTAAATAATTTATAAAAAAGCACTGGGGATATGGCTCAGTGGTTAAGTGACCCTGGGTTCAGTCTCTGGTAACAAAAAATAAAAATACAAAAAGGGCAGGGATGTAGCTCAGTAGTGGAGTACCTACCTAGCATGGACAGGGCCCTGGGTTCAATCCCCAATAGTGCCTAACATGCAGAGAGCACTACAAACCTTAAATTATATTTTAATTTTTGTTATTTATTTTTTCCCCATTTTCTTTCTTATGATTGTTTCTTCTTCCTCCTCTTCTTCCTCTTTTTTTTTTTTTGGTACCGGGGATTGAACCCAGGGCACTCAACCACTGAGCCATATCCCCAGCCCTATTTTGTATTTTATTTAGAGACAGGGTCTCACTGAGTTCCTTAGTGCCTCACTGTTACTGAGGCTGGCTTTAAACTCTGGATCTTCCTGCCTCAGCTTCCTGAGCCACTCGGATTACAAGCGTGGGCCACTGAGCCCAAACTTCTTCTTTTCTTACAGAGTTTTATTTTATTTTTCCCCCACATTTTAATGGTACATTATAGTTGTACATACAGATTGGATTTGTTGTTACATGTTAGTACATGCATACAATATAACAATATAATTTGGCTAATATCACTCCCCAGCACTTTCCCCCTCCCTCCTACCTCCTACTTCTACTTCTTTTTTTTTAAATGCTGATATTTACACATATTCCAGAACTATTTTTCTTTCACTCTCACAAAGCTACTGGCCCCAACACATGAATGATTGTTTTACCAAAGACCATGTCTGTTCAAGTGAACTGAGCTGATTTGCTGTTCTGTGAAATAAAACCTTACACATCACATTAGCTAAGTTTGTAGTCATCTTGCAATGTCACTCGTAGTGATTAAAATCACTTCCAGGCCCCTTCTGCTCTATTGAGGACATTGTTATACTTGTTGGGAAAGCTTCATGGTTACAAAAGGAGACATCGTCACACTACAATAAAAGTGCTGGCAACAGAGCAGCCCTGTCCAAACACATGGAGATCAAGATGTGCTGTAAGCCACGGACACAGGACAACTTAGATAGCTAAAGCAAATGCTGGGCAAGTTCCAAAGCTGCTTCATGGAGAAGAGTCCTGCTTGGCCTAGGTAGCCCTGGGACTCCCTTCTCCATGGACTTCCACTGGTCTTCTGCCCAGCAGGAATGTTGATTAAGCATTTTAGCTCTCGTGATTAAACTGGATAAATTTCTTGGGATTTACAAAGAATGTTTGTATCCCAAGTCCTCCTCAGAGAATATATGTAGCACTTTATGCCCTTCAATTGATATCAGAAATCCAGTATTAAAGAAGTGAAATTCAGGGAAGATTACCTATAGTTTTCCAAAAATTGTCTGGTCATGAAATCCTTATACTAAGGCAGTATTACTCAGAAGTTTCTCTAGTAGAAACGGGAAGGGGACATTTCATAAAGGAATGTATTTTCTTATATATTTCCAAAACTGAAAGTCATATAATAGAATATGTATACACTATATTTCCCTGGTCGGGAAGCTCAACTCCCAACTTAAATGTCACTCATAGGTTCTGTATTAATGTTTACCAGTAGCATATAGACATTCCATTTTTCCCTTGGACCTGATTTTCTATCTCCATTTTCCTAACTAAATATTTATGTCTCAAATGACTATCTCCAGTCCTGATCACTCCTTAAAGATTCAGAATCACTTACCAACTGTCTTTTCAAAATTTCTATTGGGATATTCATTTTTCACACTCAAAATGCCTAAAATTGCATTTAAATTCCCACCTAAAAACAAAAACAAAAACAAACCCAGCTCTTTTCTCCCCACTTCCAAACTATAGGTAATCTTCCAAAATGTTAATACCATCCATCCAATAGCCCAAATAGGATATTAGTCATCCTTGATTCTTCTCTTTTTCTAACTATCTACATCTGTCAGGGTGTGCTAGGTTGTGCTACAATAACCAACAATCCCTAACTCTCAGTGACTTCAAAGAATAGAAGCTTATTTCTTACTCTATTAAGTTGGAACTAGAGGCCCTGCTCTACTTTGTCAAATGAATTCTAGGATCTAGGATGACAGAATGGCCACAATTTGCAGCATTATATGTCAGCATAAGAGAAGCAAAAGAACTCTAAAGAGTTTTATCTTGGCAGTTTGATACACATCCCAGAAATGACAGTTATCACTTCTGCTAGTGCTATTAACTCTGCCCTCCTCACAAGCATAGGTGGCCAGGAATTACAATGCTTCCATGTACCTATGCCAGAAGAAAAATGAATAAGCAGCATTAGTGACTCTTGTGCTGTCTTAGGATGGACTCCCCAGAAGCGGTCCTTGAGTTGAGGATTCTTGTGAAATGATCCATTAGGAAGTGTCACTATGAAAAAACTGTAATAGAAAGAGGAAGAAGCCAAGCATGTGGTCAGTATCAAAGTCTCATAGAAGTAATGTAGGCTGAATTCCACAGAGGAATTCTGGAGGCAGTCATACTACCTTAGAGCAGTCTGGCTGAAGAAGGAAGCTGGAATATTTGTAGGTCTGTATTAGAAGTCATTTGCTAGGGCTCTCTCCAGGAACACACAAATCTTAAATGTTTCTGGCTCTCCTTGAAGATGTTGGCTGTTGGAAGTGAAGACACAGCATGGAAACAAGAGAGAAATCTGGAAGCATAAAGATGGAGCATTAATAACATCTGCTTCACAAATCCTTCAATCCAGGAAATCACATCACCCTACTAGTTCTATGTCCCAAACGTTTCTTTCTTTTTTTTTTTAATATTTCTTTTTTAGTTATAGTTGCACACAATACCTTTATTTTATTTATTTATTTTTATGTGGTGCTAAGGATGGAACCCAGGGCCTTGCACACGCTAGGTGAGTGCTCTATCGCTGAGCCACAACCCCAGCCCCAAACATTTCTTAAGTTATTCCATTTCTCTCTATCTTCCAGCTGCCATTCCTCACAAGTACCCCTTAAACCTATCATCCTTGATGATCTTCCAGACCATTGCAACAAGGATACTGACCTGTACTTTACTTTTTTTTGGGGGGGGGTGGGGGTTGGGGGATACTAGGGATTTAACCCAGGGGCACTTTACCACTGAGCTACATCACTAAACTTTTTTTTTTTTTAAATTGTAGATGGACACAATACCTTTATTTGTTTATTTATTTATTTATTAGAAAATTTATTTGATACTGGGGATTGAACTCAGGGGCACTTGAACCACATCCCAAGGGAATTTATAAGCCAAGGGAATGTATCATCTTCCTTACCTCCCTCACCAAATGTCCTTGTCTTGTACACTTGATATTTTGTATTTTATTTAAAGACAAGATCTTGCTGAGTTACATAGGGCCTCGCTTTTGCTGAGGCTGGCTTTGAAGTCGCAATCCTCTTGTCTCAGCCTCCTGAGCCACTGTGCCCCACCCTTTATTTATTTATTTTTATGTGGTGCTGAGGATCAAACCCAGTGCCTCATATGCTAGGCAAGTGCTCTACCACTGAGCCACAACCCCACCCCCATCCCCAGCCCTTTTTTATTTTCTATTTTGAGACAGGGTCTCATTAAGTTACTGAGGACCTTGCTAAGTTATTGAGGCTATCCTCAAACTTGTGATCCTCCTGTCTCAGCCTCCCATGTTGCTGGGATTACAAGAGTGCACCACCGCACATGGACTGTCCTGTACACTTGATATCTCTAATCTAGTCTTCACACTATAGCCAAGTTGTACTTTTTTATCCATGTGGCCTTTCCCTGGTGATACCTCAAATTTGTCATGCATCCTTTTTATTCAAGATACAACCCCTATTTTACAGACATAAAACCTGAAGATCAGGAAAACAAAGTATAAGTAACTTGTTCGGTCATTCAGTTAGTCACTAGCAGAGCCAGATTACAATTCTAATATATATATTAAATATTCATATATATTTTAAAAGCCTTTCCCATGATATTTCAATGTTTCTGGTTCATGATTAATCTGCCTGCTTTGTCTTACTCCTCAATTCCATTAAGCTTCAAATTCAATTTGTTTAAAGCTGAATTTATCATCTTCCTTACCTCCCTCACCAAATGTCCCTGCTCCTGAGTTTCCAGGGTCAGTATGGCCCTGCCACCCTTTGCTGTCAGCCTTGACTCTTCCTTCTTCCCTCTCTCTATTCATCTTATTTCCACGGTTGTCACACTTCTGACTCCTAAGTGCCCATCAGTGTGGGTAGGGCTGGCTTCACATGTCCCCAGCTGTGGTATACAGAGTACCTGACAAGTACCAGTGTATGGGAGGTCCTGGAGCCATGCCCAAAGAGGGCTCATTAGTAGTGGGTAGCATTCCAATGACACTGTGTGCCAAGAATGAGATCAGAATCCAGGAATGGAGCCAAAGTTGGCTGGTCAGTTTGCCAAGTGGGAAGTTCTTGGACATGATTATAAGCCAAGGGAAAGAAGCCACTAGAACACGAGAGACTGACCTGATGGAAAGACCTGAAAGAAGCAGTCATGGGTGGAGCAGTGTTCTGGGGGGTGTCATGAAAGGCATCACCATGCATATCTTTGGGAGAGAGTTGGCTTTGATGATGGGGCTCTCAGGAAGGAGATGTATCCCTGGCATATAGTAGGTATTCAAATGGTACTGAATGTTCTTAATGAAAATATCTGCCCCAGAGTCAGGATGCAGAGACTGGGCAGCAAATCTGGAAGATGATTTCCCTCATCTTTGCTTGGTAGGTTGGCTATCTTCTCTCACTGGTCTGAAACCCTTCCAGCTTGGGCACAAAAAGGCATTCCTGGAAAATCCTCAAGGCCTGGCTGCCCTGGGGTGATCGCTTCCTGTAGCAGCCTCTCTTGCCATTTGCTCTGATGAGACAGAGGGGACCTGGCCAGATCAACGCTGGACTTGGAGCCTCCAAAACTATAAGGAGTCGAGAGGAGTAGGACTGAAGGTTGGAGAACAAACTTGACGTTCTGAAATTGGACGGAGGCATGATACAGCATCAGGGCCGTCCTTACTCAAGAGGGAACATCCAGGATCAATGGAATTATGACACACTTAACAAGGAGGAAGATTGGGAATTCAAAGACAGAACTGGGTTTCCCTGTTTGAATCTGCTCACACCCACGAGGATGAAGCAGGGCCACAGCAGCGTTGTCCTCCCTGCCTGAATCCCAGCAGAGCTATCCATAGCTCCCTCTCCAGTCCTCAGACCTCTAGTTTACCTTCAGGAGGGGCCTGTGAACCCGAAATCTTAGAACTCTCCTGTGTTCCTTTGTTCAGCTCCCTCAGTAAGAAGTGGCAAGAGCAGTGTGGAGATTTAAGTAGATCCTGGGACGGCCACACCCATCTCTTCCACCTTATCTTCTCTGCCCACTAATCTGATCCCTGGGTTCTGCAGAGCCAATAATTTTATCTGATACAGATGTTCCACAGCTGAAGGCATACTAGTAAACCTGTGCTGAACTGAAAAATATCTCCAGTTAAAAGTGTACCCAGCCCACAGACTTCTTTTCTCATGAAGTGGGAGGCAGGGTCAGAAGGAGAAGGAACCAGATGGCTTTGAGTAAACCACAGCCCACATGTGCTGTCAGTGATCTTCAGTACCTGTGAGCAGATCCACAAAGGTCCCCAAGACCCAGTTTTAGGCACTATTCTTATCCAGTGACGAGAAGCTTCCAGATGGGATAGAAAGAGTACCCCTCTTCAGACCTCTGTCCTCTTGGATGGAAATTGGGGAAAGTACCTGTTGCATCATTAAAGTTTTTGGTTTTGTTTTTATATATGTCTGAATAAAAATGCTGAAGATTAAAAAAAAAAAAAGTGCACCCAGCCAACTGAACATCCTAGCTTAGCCCTGTCTACATTAAACATGCTCAGAACACCAACATTAATTTACATCTGGGCAAAATCATCTAACACAAACCAGTTTTATATATGGTAACATGATCACCCTGCTGATGGGGAGCTTACCTCCTTACTGCCCCTGCATGGCCACCACCCCTATGAGGGAGAGGATGGTACTGCATTATTGCTAGCCTGGAGAAAGATCAAAACGATGAGAAGGATTTCTACGGGATGCATATATGCATATCCTTATAAAGGAGAAAAATCATAAGTAAAATCGTTATAAGTCAGGACTACATTATTTGAGCATGTAGACACACTTTACTACTCAAAGTAAAATCCTTAAACCAGCCCACTGGCATCTCCTGGGAATTCCTGCTGCAAAATCTCAGCACACAGGGGAAGATGGATGAGGAAAGTGAAGACCTAGTGCTGTATGGTTTGTTCTCCTGCTTTCCATCTCTGCATCTTTCCAGAGTTTCCCACAGCGCTGTGGTGGGACAGAGCATGCACATTCATAGCTTCTGGTCCACAGGAGGCTGAAGAAAAACTTGCCATTTTCTTTTTTTAATATTTATTTTTTAGTTGTAATTGGACAGAATACCTTTATTTTTATTTATTTTTATGTGGTGCTGAGAATCAAAGCTAGGATCTCGCATGTGCCAGGCGAGCGCTCTACCACTGAGCCCCAGCCCCAGCCGCAACTTGCCATTTTCAATAGCAAACAAATAGCAATTCCTGACTCTGATGACTTTATACTTTGGTTCTGAATTTTCTGTACTTTCCCCTATAGTTAGACACCAACTCAAGAAATGAGGATATTTTAGTTTATCCATTGAACAGATGTAATGAAGCCTTATTTATTTTGAGGTACTAGGGATTGAACCCAGGAGAACTTTAAATCATAGAGTTACATCCTCAGCCCTTTTAATTTGGAGAGAGATCTCATTAGGTCACTGAAGCTAGCCTTGAACTTGCAATCCTCCTGCCTTGGCTTCTCAAGTTGCCAGGATGGCAGGAGTAGCCATTGCGACTGAATATGAAGAACATTTTAAGAGGTCAATCTCTTTGTAAAATAGGCCAAACTACTTCCCTCCTATAATGTTAGATATATTTGTATATACAAAAGTGAGGCTCACTCCACCACTGAGCCACATCCCCAGTCCTATTTTGTATTTTATTTAGAGATAGGTCTCACTGAGTTGCTTAGAGCCTCTCCTTTTGCCGAGACTGGCTTTGAACTCGTGATCCTCCTGCCTCAGCCTTCCAAGCTGCTGGAATTACAGGTGTGTGCCACCATGCCCAATGGTGAAGATGTTCCTGCACCCACTTTCTGACAGGGTCACAGTGTGGGGGATACTGCGGCAGGGCCGCACCATCTAGAAACCAGAACCATTAGGAATGTTAAGTGTGTTGTTTATGATTCTCATGATATGGATAACAGGGCATACATCAATCAATAATAAAAGTATGTATTGCCTGAGATTGCAGGAAAATTCCCAGAATGAGACTAAGGATACAATTGAGACATGTCATGAGGTGCATTTCAATATCTCTCAGGATACAAATAATGTGTTATTCCTCAAGCCTAAACAAGAAGAAATATTTATCCCATGATTAACAATCTACACTAGCCCCCCCCCCCCCATCATCCTAAAGCCACAACCTGTACAACACCCTAGCTACAGAAAAACAATTGCTGTGCCAACAGTACAAGGGTCACCTCATTTAGCTTATGGTATCCCCTTTGAGGACAAGCGGCTATTAAAAATACATTCACCAACCAATAGACCCTCCTTTGCCTTACACAGAAACTTATGATGAAAATGGAAAACATATAGTTAATATAAATGACAAATGGGTTGAGGTGTAAAGCCTGTCCTTTAGTTAAAGATTACAAAGACATAAGAATAGGTGTGCTTTGACCAAGGATCAAGGAAGTTCTTTAAGAAAGCAGTTGAATAGGTCATATGAAAAAAGGAAATTACCTTGAAAATTAAAAATAGAATAATGTAAAATTAACATAGATATATTTTAGAGGCACTTCAGAGTAGTAGGCTTTTAAATAATAGACTTTCACTACTTTAAGTGTGTTTTTCTGGGATTTTAATTTAGAAGTAAGAAAGATTACCAATTATCATAAGTATGCTTTAAAGTTAAAGGTTGGGGCTGGGGATGTGGCTCAAGCGGTAGCGCGCTTGCCTAGCATGCGTGCGGCCTGGGTTCGATCCTCAGCACCATATACAAACAAAGATGTTGTGTCTGCCGAAAACTAAAAAATAAATATTAAAAAATTCTCTCTCTCTCTAAAAAACAATATCTTAAAAAAAATAAAGTTAAAGGTTAATGAAATAATTATAGGTATGCTTTAAAGTTAGAAGTGAATAAAAGGTCAGGAGTCATGTAGTCTAGTTGCATCGCCTAGTACATAGTGATTGAGGTAAAAACCTAAAAGCTTAATCATGATTGACTAAGGTTACAGAAAAATATTTTGAACAATGTACTCAATATGTTAGGTAATCAATGTATGTCAGAAAAGATTGTAACAATTGAAAATTATGTAAATCAAAAAAGTTTCGGGCTTTGAAGCTATCCATTAACTACCTGAAAAAAACACCTGTAAAAAAGGTATAAAAGGGGCTGGGGATGTGGCTCAAGTTCAAGTGGTAGCGCACTCTCCTGGCATGCGTGAGACCCGGGTTCGATCCTCAGCACCACATACAAACAAAGATGTTGTGTCCGCCGAAAACAAAACTAAATAAATATTTAAAAATAAATAAATAAATATTTTTTAAAAAAGGTATAAAAATAAAGGTCCCTTCAGGAGCAGTGGAGATTTCTTCTGGAGGCTGCTCATAACTTGCAAAGTGTTGTCCCAACTCTTCATCTTTCGCTGACACCACTCCTCCTTCAGGACCCCTGGAACCCCACTACTTCCTGCCTGGGCTGAACCTCGGCAGCCCAACCCATAAATTTTTTTTAAAAAGAAAATATCTATCCCCTTCTCCCCAGAATCAACAATTTTCATTGAATTTAGCTTTTAAAAACCTGTGATTTATGCGCTGGAATTGTGGCTCAGTGGTAGAGCGCTCGCCTAGCACATGTGAGGCTCTGGGTTCTATCATCAGCACTACATAAAAATAAAATAAAGGTATTGTGTCCAACTACAACTAAATAAACAAAATATTTTTAAAGACTTGTGATTTATCTTCGTATTTCTAAGAAATATATACTGATTTTTATTTAGCAATTTGAAAGTATTAGCCTCTCTGTGGCATTCTTTCCTTTCAGTATAGGACAGGAACCCTTCATCCTGTTAAGTAGATGACTTAATCTGTTGTATTACCAAGAAACAAACTATAATAACCTTTAAAACAGACAGACCAGATAAGAGAAAAATCTCCCCCGGTTTCTAACTCCCATTTAATTATGACTCCTACATCAGTGGCACCATAGATTTCCCCACCAGTGGACCAGGTGTTCTCACCTAGGGACAACCAGAAGTGTAAAATCAAGGGTCTCGGTGTGGCGACTTTACTGCATTCAGTGTCCCCTGTCAGGGGCTAGAAGGAAATTCTCCTTCAAAGAATAGCCTGACAGCCCCCTGGGAGACATCCTGCAGCTACCTATCTCCCTGGAACATCCTGAGGTTATCAGGATCATCAGACATCTTGCAGCTGGCAGTTTTACCACCCACATCCAGCAATTGCTGATTAGAGAGCTTCCCCATCCCCAGCATATAAATACCCCTGTGTGAACAATAAAAGTTTGCAGCTTGATCAGAATTCCTGTCTTGCTGTCATCTCTCATGTCTCTTGTCCCTTCATTCCTCCCCACCTAGGTTCACTGCCCACGTTGATGTGTCCTGCCGGTCGGGACAGTCCCCTTCTTTTTAAGTAGATAGAGATGGAGCAATCCTTACAGTGCAGGGAAGAAATGAGGGAGGTTCCCGAAGCACTAGAATGAAAAAGTATGACGATCTTCTACCAGATAAAGCAGGCAAGGGAATTTTTCTGTGTACAGCTCTTACAAAGAAAGGTGTGGGAAAGTTAGAGTAATATTACTAGGTTTTGTGGCCAAGAAAGAGATTCCAGTTTCTATGACCCAGCTTAGGAAAGAGAAATTCTTAGTTCTGTGACTTGCCTTGGAGGAAAAAAGGGAGAAGAGAAAGAAGAGCAGGAAAAGGTCAGAAAGAGCCTTTGCTTCTGAAGCCCTTCCAGCATCCTTCAGCTCAAAGTGCTCAGCACACCAATGTGCCATACTTTGAGTACCATGCTCTGAGCCCCAACAGTGGGGAAAAATCCTATGCAGTAATATTAATATAACTTTTAAGCCATGAAGAAGATAATTACAATATCTTAAAAAAGCCAGAGAAATGCAACATCTAAATAAGATAAATAACAGCTGGAGTGGGGTGGCCCACACCTGTAATCCCAGACACTCAGGAGGCTGAGGCAAGAGGATCACAGGTGTGAGGCCAGTCTCAGCAATTTAGCAAGGCCCTAAGCAAATTAGCAAGATCATGTATCAAAATACAAAATAAGAATGACCGGGGATGTGGCTAAGTGTTAAAGAATCCCTGGATTAAATCCCCAGTGTCCAAAACAAATAGCAAAGTATAGCCTATGTGTAGGGTGATATGGGGTAGCAGATTCAAATTAGACAGAAGAGGTAATGTTTAATTTAAATCTAGGGAATATGTTGGCCCAAGAGTACCCTTTTAAGGCACACAGCCATATTTAAAAGACAAGGGTCATGCCCTCTTCCTTGGACAGGTTTTGCTCTGAGGTAGAGGCTTGTTTCTCAAAAATGGAGTCACATCAGTATCTCAGGACCTGTTGAGAAACTCATGTGTCTACATTTTTTAAAACAGCTTCTACCTCAAGGCCAGTTCAGAGGGAGGAGGCGTAACCCTTGTCCTTGGAAAAACCCACAGAGCACTTCCTAGGCACATACCCACCCTGCTGAGTTGTTTGTCTGCAAACAATGGAGAGATCTGCTGCACCAGGTGTCCCTGACTCAATCAGGCCCCAACCCCTAGCAACCACCAATCAGCATGAGACAGGGAAAATACCTGGGATTCCAGATGACCCCCCCAGTAGTTTTTGGTGGTTGATAACCTGTTGGGAAACCATGTAGTTTAGCACGTACATCCCTCATGGCTTAAACCAATCAGTTCAAAGGAACCCCCCTCTTGTACTAACCAATCACCCCTACCCAACTTGTTCCTGCCAGTGAATGTGCTAATGAATGTTAAGAGTTGTCGCTTGACTTTCCCGAGGTATGGAATGATTTGCTGTGTGATGCTGTGACACATAGAGTATCCCCCCAAACCTATAAAATCTCACTGAACAAAGGACCAGGACTCACTCCCTGGGACCGCTGTGTTGAGAAAGGTTGTGAGTCCAGCTGGAGCTTGCAATAAAGACTCTTGTGTGATTGCATTGGATTCGGCTCCTGGTGGTCTTTCTGGGTACCCCCAAATCTGGCATTACAGTAACTGACTCAGCCTGACCTAAACTCCAGACAACACCCCATCATTATGCAAAAAAAGGGAATTGCTATCTGGAACCGAAATCCTGAGAAACACCTTATTTGACATGAAATAGTGACCATCAAAAAGAATGAAGGTAATGAACACAAGGACCCTTCCCTGACAATTGCCTAGCAATGGCCTAACTGCAAAGTATCCCCCACTCCTCACTCCCTTATAACTATCTGAGGCTGTAAGCAGAAGACGGGCTTTAGCTTCAGCTGGGACCACCCTCCACAGGTTTACCTCCTCTTTCTCCCTCATTTGGTTCTTTCCTTACAATTAAGACAAAAAACATTAATTAATTAATTAAAGTATTTGTGATGTTTAAGCAAACTTGTCAAATTGGAAGACTGTGTCAATGAGCTTTGTGTTGCTGAAGCAAGAATGAAAGACAGGCTGTCAGTGTAGATAGGTAAGTGGGTCAGAGAGAGAAGATGGAGGCCAGTTTGGAAGTTGAAAGCAGTCTCTAGGAGATTAAAAATGCCTCCCAAGAGCCCTTCCTCCACCCTCACCAAGATAACCTGCTCCAGCTCCAACCTGTTGCTAAGGTGAGAAGGAGTCTCAGGAATTGTTCCTCCCTGCAGGGAGCTGTCAAAGTTGTTAATTAATGCCTCCGGGGCTGCTCCTTGCAACTGAGATCACTCCACCTTGGGTCCTTCCCCCTTGCTTTTTTACTTCACACCTTTAGGTATCTCACTGGCATTCCTGCAGGATAGAGAAAGAAGAAGAGAACAAAAAACTAAAATGTATAAAAGGGGCAGGATGTTCCACTTCTTGGGATACCAGGACACCAGCCACAGCCTTCTTCTCCCTCCCAGGAGAAGTCTGTGTTACTATTTTTTAAATCAAACTTGCTTTCTAGGCTTGCCTCGCTGCTTCTCTAATGTTCAAACTTCAACATTTGAGGAATCAGAACTCCTCACTGATAACTGGCGGTATCCTTGCTGTGACCAAAATACTCAACTAGTGAGAAAACAGCCTCTACCTCAGGGCAAAGCCTGTCCAAGGAAGGGGGCGTGACCCTTGTCCTTGGAAAGACCCTCAGAGCACTCCTAGGCACATACCCACCCTGCTGAGTTGTTTATCTACAAATAACAGGAGAGATCCCTGCGTCAGGTGTCCCTGACTCAGTCAGGCTAGGTGGGAACCCATAGCAACCCCCTAGCAGCCCCAATCAGCATGAGACAGGGGAAATACCTGGGATTCCCAGTAGTTTGTCCCTGCCTTCCCCAAAGAGTATATAAAACTGCTGCAAACCCTGGGCTCGGGGCCTCTCAGCCTCACCAGTTGCTGTGTGTTCACGGAGGACAGAGCTAGCTCGCAATAAACACCTCTTTGCTGCTTACATCGATCTTGGTTTCTGGTGGTCTTTTGGGGGTCCCGAATTCGAGCATAACCCAAGAACAATGTAAAGGAGGGAAAGTTTATTTGGAGATTGTTGGTAAACATGGCGCCTGGAGTGCTTCTCTTCCTGGAGCTCAGGTCCATAACGCACTGAGTGGTGCACAAACCATCACCTCCAATCCCTGTGAATGGCTCGAACTTTGAATGGCGCACCTCCAATCCCTGAAGTGGCCAAAACTCTCAGCCAATGAAGAAGTAACAGCCCACTCACCTTGCTCCTCCTCATCCTGCATTAAGCCCATAAATATCAACATCCTGTCCCTGCTCCTTCTCTTACTCTCCCCCTCCTCTCTCTTTCCCTCTCTTCTCTCTCTTCCACTTCTCCCCTTCTGCTCTCTCTTCTCTCTCCCTCTCACTCCCTCTCTCTTCCCCCCTCTCTTCCTCCTCTCCTCTCTCTCTCTCTCTCTCTCTCTCTCTCTCTCTCTTCCCTCCCCCTCCCCTCCCCTCCCCCTCCCCCTCCCCTCCCCCTCCCCTCCCCCTCCCCTCCCCTCCCCTCCCCCTCCCCCTCCCCTCCCCCTACCTCCCCCTCCCCCTCCCCTCCCCCTACCTCCCTCCTTCCCTGCTTCTCTTCTGGGACTGGCCACTAAGGTCATGCTAATAAAATCTCAGACAGGTTGTTTTGGCTTGTTGAGGTTACGGAGCTTTTCCACCGTTCCCTACAGAAATCACAGTTTCAGAGGCCTCAGTCCATAGATGACCGACTTTACTGCTTTAGGCTGAAGATAAGGCAGCCCATGATGGAGGAAGGATATGGAGAAGAAAGTTGCTCAATGCTGACAGGGTCAGGAAGCAGAGAAAAGAAGAGGGAGAAGGAGGAAGGGGCACAGGGAGGAACAACCTTTCAGGGCACATTCCAACCAATGACATTCTGGGACATAAAACAGATCCCACAAGGACCAGTAGCTTCTACTTTTTGCCTCTTGGAATTCTCTGTCTTGGAATCCATGTACCACGTTATAAAGAAGCAAATAACATATCTTATGTAAAGAACTCCTAAAAGTCAACCGTAAGAAGACAACCAACTCCATTTTTAAAAAGGGCAAATATTTGAATAGACATTTCACCAAAGATGCTACTGTAAAGGTAAAATTTCTAAGCTGATTCTAAGCTGCAAGAGTCCGAGTTAAAGTGTAAAAGACTGGGCATTGTAAAGTTTCTAAATTGAAAGGCTTGGGCTAAAAAAAAAAAAAATAATAATAGACCAGGTATTGTTAAAATTCCTCTGGTACCCCCGGAACCTGTAATCTCTGTAGTTGTTAGGACAATACCTGAACTGCCCAGTAAATATTTCCATTGATTCCCTGATTGTTTATTAGCTAAGGGCTCCAAGTAGCTCGGCACATAAGCATCCAGGCTCCAAAACCAATCAGTTTAAATGTGTACCCAGTTTAGGAGTGACCAATCACCCCTGCCCAGACTGTTCCCGCCAATGAATGTACTAATCATGGCTCAGAGTTGTTGTTCAATTTTCCCGCGCCTCAAGATGATTTGTTCTGATGTATGCAAAGCCCCCCACCCTCTCCAAAAAGTGTACTTAAGCTCTGCTTGACCTCTGCTCTGGGCTCTGGGCTGCTCTCCTTTCTCTAGTGGGCACGGAGCCCTAGCATGCTGGTTCATTGTGGTCTCTTCCTCTGACGTTTCACCGGTCCCTTACACTACAGAGTGGCTAATAAGTACATGAAAACATGCCCAACAATACCCATCATTAGAGAAATGAAAATTAAAACCACCATGCAATACTACTTTTGATGTAGTAGAAAAGCTGTAATCAAAAAGACAATTGCTACTGTTTGCAAAGCTGAGGAGAAAATAGAACTTCATATATTACTAAGGTGAATGTAAAATAGTTACTTTGAAAATCAATTTGGCTATTTCTGAAAAAGTTAAATGTTGACTTTCCTTCTCTTTCTCTCTGTACTCAAGTTATATGGATGTCTCTCTCTTTTTTTTTTTTTTGGTACCAGAGATTGAACCAATCGGGGGCACTTGACCACTGAGCTACATCCCCAGCCGTATTTTGTATTTTATTTAGAGACAGGGTCTCACTGAGTTGCTTAGCACCTCGCTGTGGCTGAGGCTGGCTTTGAACTCTTGATCCTCCTGTCAGCCCTCTCTCCATTCCCCTACCCCCCACCATGGTGGATGTCTTTTTATTGTGAGGTTTTGACCTTTGGGGTTTATAGACTTCACTGCCCCTCCCAAGTTTAGCCAATTCCTAAACTTGATAATGAACTCACCCAGTAGACTATTCATATACAACCAACCAATCCAGAAACCCAATTACCAATTGATTTGAGCAATCACACAGGGAACCACACTATTTCCTTGTCCTAATGGCTCCAGGACTAGGTGCAGGATAATTAGAAATAGCCAAGTCCTAAACCTGCTCACTTGCCTCACCTGTTCCTTCTCATGGAAACCACCAAAAAGGGCTCTAGCTTCCCTATCCTCCTGCTGCCTCCTCCTGACCAACACTGGTGCGTCACCCTGCCCAGGAAAGGATGCCCCTTCCTCTTGCGTACTGCAACAAACTATCTTTTCAAGGATAGTCATCTCCTGATCTGTTAGTCTCACCATGCCTGAATAAATATAAAGACAACATTTTAAAACAATATACTTACCATTTTAAAGCAATATATTCACCGTGCAATTTAGCAATTCTACTTCTAGGTTTTTATCCAAACGAGGTAAAAAGATAATTTCACATAAAGATTTTATACATAGATGTTCATAGCAGCATTCTTTATGATAGCCAAAAATGTAGAAAAACTCAATACCCATTGAATGGTGAATGAATATATGTGCTATATCAACACAATAGAATACTTAGAGATAAAAGGATTGCTCTATTGACAGAAGCTAAAACATGGATGAGCCTATAAATATCTATGCTAAAATGAGAGAAGCCAGGCACAAAAGACCACATGCTGTGTGATTTTTTTATAGAAATATTCAGAAAAGATGAATCTAAAGAGAAAAAAATAGTACATTCACGATTGCCTGGGCTTGGAGTGGGAACAATGGTTGACTGTAAGTGGGCATGATAGTTTTCTTTGGGGGAAGAAGATATTCTAAAGCTGGAATTCAATGGTTGCACAACACTGCAAATTTGCTAATCATCATTGAATTGTATACTTAAAATATATGAATTTTATGGTATGTTATTTAAAAAAAATAAGATTAGAACAAAAAAGTAGGAGCCTTGCTGCTTTCTGAATGTTTTAATTCGTTTTTGCTTGTCCAAAGACCCTGATGAGAACAATTAAAGAAGGAAAAGTTTATTTTGGCTCACAGTTTTAGAGGTTCATGGTTGGTCAGCTCCATAGCTCTGGGCCTGATGAGGCAGAACATCATAGCAGAAGAGCAGCTCAGGACTTGGCAATCAGGAAACAGGGAGCTCCACTCACCAAAGACAAAATATAAACCCACAAACCCCAGTGACCTGCTTCCTCTAGCCTCTCTGTACCTCTCTACAGCCACTAACTGGGTTACACCTCTCAATTTAATCATTTTGCCTTTGAATATTCTTGCATTGTTTCACATAAGAGCATTGAAGGACACCTTATATCCAACCCACAGGGGAATAACATGATATTTCCGAAGAAGGTCTGGGCACTATTCATTTTTCCTACATCTATCTGACCATGTGAGACAGCTGTTCTATGGGACACCTAAGAAGCAACCCTGACAGGTCTCAATGCAAAACGCAGCTCTTGCTCCAAAGGGGAAAAGAGATAGTTTTTTGAGCCAAATAGGAGTCACCATGGCCCAGGAACACAGATTTAGTTTATCCTGAATAATGGGTTCTACTATAGAAGAGGTTATATGAACTTTCATAGTCACAAAATAAGGAAAGTTATAAACCAATACATTTGCCAAATACATTGTTGGGAACTTCAGGTAGGCTGGAGACAGCAGAGTAGGGACGTCTTCTGTAGGTTTCAGATGCTATCTTGTAACACACTTGGCTTTAGGGTTGGTAGAGGCTAGAGGTGTGCGAAGCTTAACAATATATTCCAAAAGCTTTACCTAGTGTTCATGAGGATGTTAGGTCTGATATAGAGGTTGGTAGTACGCCTATTGAAAGGGGCTAACATTAGCCCCTTGACTCTTGATCTGCAACATGCCATAGGTCTATAACCATGACGTTGTAGTCAGCTGAACAGTTTGCAGGATCTTCAGTACAAAGGTGGCAATCACACAGAGAACCATTTCTTCAGAATTCTTCTTCAGAGAACTTGAGTTCACACAGGACTGAACCAAGCCTGGGCAGGTACAGTGACTTCTCCTCAGTGTGGAGCCATCTTGCCTTAATGGTTTTCCATATGTATGTGTGGGAAAAAATGTGGGATTCCATGGCAAATCCTTCTGTATTTCAGAATTTAGTTCCATGGGAGCTGCTTTACAGCTCTGTACCTCATGGGTAACAGAAATACAAAAATGATTCTTAGCTATAGATAGGCAAATAATGTCCTCTCCAGCAAAGGTTCAGTTGACTTCTTTCTCCCACAATGGAAGAGGTTAGTTTTACCTCATTTGCATATTCATTGCAATATTCCTAACATGAAAATTTTCTTTGACTTCTTTGAATCAGTTTTTTTTTTAAAGAGAGAGTGAGAGAGGAGAGAGAGAATTTTTAATATTTATTTTTTAGTTCTCAACGGACACAACATCCTTGTTGGCATGTGGTGCTGAGGATCGAACCCGGGCCGCACGCATGCCAGGTGAGCCACATCCCCAGCCCCTGAATCAGTTTTTTTTTTTTTTAAGATTTATTTTTTAGTTGTAGTTGGACACAATACCTTTATTTATTTATTTAGTTATATGTGGTGCTGGGAATCAAACCCAGTGCCTCACAAGTATGAGGCAAGTGTTCTACCACTGAGCTACAACTCCAGCCCCTGAACCAGTTTTAAAACCTACCTGATTCCCTAATTCTGAGTATAATAAAATCTTTAACATGTTCACCTTTTTCTGAATGAGAATCAAAACTGACTTCGTCTTTTTTAAACCCAGGACTGCTTAACCACTGAGCCACATTCCCAGTTTTGTTTTGTTTTGAAACAGGGTCTTAATAAATTGCTCAGGGCCTCACCAAGAGGCTGAGGCTAACTTTGAACTTGTGATCCTCCTGCCTCAGCCTCCCACACTGCTCCAACTTCCTCCTTTTTAAGTAAATTATCTTTACCATACTGGTTTTTAGTTATTTTAGAGCAGTTATAGGTTCACAGAAAAATTGAGCAGAAAGTACAAAATTCCTATACACCCTTTGTGCCCCTTCCACAGAAACACCACCCCCCACCATGATCAATATCCTGCATCAGACTAGGACATTTGTTACAATTAATGCACCTACACTGACACATCATTATCACCCCAAATCTATATAATGTATGATTTTTGACTAGTTGTCATCTTCATCAAGTCTCAATACTTTGACTTCTAGGTATTGTTCTATTAGATACAGTCTATCTGTAAAAATCATCCCACTAAATAAACCAATACAGCCTGCTCTTTCAGAATTCTGCCTTAACACTGTGTTAAACAGCTTTCCATTACTGTAACAAATACCTGAGATTAAAAAAAAAAAACTTAAAAATAAAAAAAGGTTTAGTTTACCTCACAGTTTTGAGATTTCAGTCCATGATTAGTTGGTTCTGCTGCTTTGGGGCCTGTGGCAGTGTGGCAGAAGAAGCTGCTCACCTCACAACAGAAGACAAAGAGGGAGAAACTGGTGTTCCACAATCCTCTTCAACGACATGCTCCCAATGAACTAAGATTTCCCATTAGGCCTCAGGGTGAGGTGAGCTTGGCTCTTCCAACTGAGCCAAGCTGAGGCAGAGCCAAGCTGAGGACAAAGGCATTAACATATGGGTTTTGGGGGGGACTTTTTCTTGGGGAGGTACTGGGAATTGATTGAGGGGCACTCAACCACGGAGCCACATCCCCAGCCCTTTTTTGTATTTTATTTAGAGACAGGGTCTCACTGAGTTGCCTAGTGCCTTTGAATTACTTGAGGCTGGCTTTGAACTCAGGATCTTCCTATCTCAGCCTCCTGAGCTGCTGGGGTTACAGGCCTGTGCACCCAGCTTGGGGTAGGGTGTGGAGCATTTAAGATGCAAACTATAGCATACATGTTGTAATATAATGGCAAATTCCATTCACAGAGAAGCCAGTGGGAATCCTTAGAGAACCAGAGGAGATTGAACTACTTCCAAATCACTTCCTCATGCATACACACATCATGAAGAATTAGAATGAATTAAGCTTTTGCCAAACACCCAAGTCCATTCTAGACTCCTTCTGTTCCCTTCATTTTTTAATTCAGCAAATTTGCACCAAATGCCCACTGTGGACAGGTATACTACCAGACCCTGGAGGGACAATACAAGTGCATCGTTCTCATATGAAATTATGATAGACGGTAGGGGACACAACAATTGTATAATCACACAAAGACATAATGAAAAAAAGTGCTATGAAAGATGGCCACACTTAAAATCAGCTCTTGGTTCATTTAGGGAACGGGGAGGAGGAGTCGTGGCTTCTCCGAAGAACGTCATTGGGATTGAAATCTTAAGGATGAAGTTAGCCAGGGCCTGTGTGTGCACACAGGGTGATGTGGCAGTTCAGTAGACATGATCAGGCGGGGAAAAGGTGGCTAGGGTCTTCTTCTTCTTCTTTTTTTTTTTAACAGAGAGGGAGAGAGAGAGAAAGAGAGAATTTTAATATTTATTTTTTAGTCTTCAGCAGACACAACATCCCTCTCTGTATGCAGTGCTGAGGATCGAACCCTGGCCGCACGCATACCAGGCAAGCGCGCTACCGCTTGAGCCACATCCCCAGCCTGGTGGCTAGGGTCTTGAGAAGAACATTCTACTCACTGCAGAATCACCACAGCTGGAGTTTGGAAAGTGGGGAGAGCGAATGGAAAGTGGGGAGAGAAAGCTGGTGATCTAGACAGAATCCAGTCTTTGGAGCACATGTGAGGTGCAGAGGGAAGCTATTAAAATATTTCTCTCCTTTATAAACTATTTCAGATTTAAAAAGACCATTTTATGGAATATGGTTGGGTGATGCCCTGGATACTTGCAGCAGTCCAGGGATGAGATGATGTTCATTTGGACTGGAATTGTGGCAACGGAGTTAGGAAAAAATGGAAGGGCACAGGAGATATTTATGGAGTAAAATAAAAAAGACCAGGGGATGGGCTAAATGTGGGAGGTATCACAGTAGAGAAACAAGTCAAGGACAAGTCCTAAACTGGGGGCTTGCGCTCCTGGCTGGGGCCCCTCACTGGTGCAGGGACACCAGAAGAGAACACATCCCCTTATCCCTGTTTTGGTCTCAGGGTGTCCCTCCAGCTGCTCTCATGGGGTGTGGTTCCTGGCTTGAAGGCAGCGAGTGGCAACTCTACACTCCCTGGAGAATGATCAGCAATCCCAAAACGAATACAGATTTTTCAAAACAAAGGCAGGAGAGGTACCGCATCTCTTGTAGATCCAAGTACACAAAGCCCCTGAAAAGGGACACATAAAAGCCTGGCCAGATTCTTGATATGAGGAAGAAGAAGTGCTGGGAGAAAAAGAAGAAGCTGGTAGGGAAGGCAGTGGAATATGTGATCCTAAGTCTCAGAGGATAATTGATAATTCCCAATTCTTGACATCCAGTTAATCACCTAGTCCTCTTGGTTCTGCTCATTAGTAGCTTGTGAATCAAACCTGTCACCTCCTTTCAGAGTGGGCGATCATGTTCTCATTATTTCTTTACCTGAATTATAATAGTCATATCAGGATTGTGTAACAGAAACCCAAATACAGGAGCTTAACACCTTTACAACAGGGAATATGTACAAAACCCTCAGTGGACACCTGAAACCATAGATAGTTACAAACCCTACATATACCATGTTCTTTTCCTGTACATACATAACTGTGATAAAGTTTAATTTATAAATTAGACATCGTAAGAGATTGACAATAACAAATAAAATAGAAAAATTACAATACTGTGATAAACTGCCAGCTTTACTACTCTTGCACTTCAGGACCATTATTAAGTGAAATAAAGGTTATTTAAACACAGACACTGTGGTACTGAAACCATTGATCTGAAGACACATACAGCTATTGAGTGAGTAATGGGTGCATGGCATACATAGCCTGGCTACCCAGATAAAGGAATTATTCACTTCCTGGGCAGGAGGGATCCGGGCAGTGAGACTTCATTACGTTACTCAGAACAGTGCACAATTTAATACTGATAACTTGTTTATTTCTGGGATTTTCCATTTAATATTTTCTGACCACATGGAAAGTGAAAATGCAGATTAAGTGGGGACAACTGAAAAAATGAACAGTACAGGGCTGAGATTGTGGCTCAGTGGTAGAGAGTTTGCCTAGCATGCGTGAGGCACTGGGTTCGATCCTCAGCACCGCATAAAAATAAATAAGTAAAATAAAGCTATTTGAAAAATGAGCAGTACCGAGCTGGGACAGCAGCTCAAGGAAGTTTCCAAGGGTTCATCTATGGTCCACTACCACAGAAGGGCTGGAAAGGGAGGGCACCCCTTGACCAGGGAAGCAGAACTGTTTTAGAAATTCCCGGTACATTTCTACTTTTGCCCTAACTGCCACCCCTAACTGCAAGGAAGATGGGAAATAGATACTTAGCTGAGAGTTTTGTTGATGTTCATTCCATTTGTTTTCTTCTATAAGGACAGAAGTAAGGAGAATGAGTAAGGGACAGGTCAATGAGATAATCATGAATATGTTCTTATAATCTGGGACAGTGGCACATAGTAGCTAATATTTATTTGTTCAATTAAAAAAAAATAAAGTCGGGTGTGGTGGCACATGTCTGTAATCCCAAGGGCTTGGGAGGCTGAGGCAGGAGGATCATGAATTCAAAGCCAGCCTGAGCAATTTATGGGGGGGGGGGCTAATTAACTCAATGAGACCTTGTCTCTAAATAAAATACAAAAAGGGCTGGGGATGTGGTTCAGTGATTAAGTGCCCCTGGGTTCAATCCCCAGTAGGGGGTGGGGAGCAGATATAATGGACAAATATTTCACTATCATTCTATGGTTAAATATAAAGAGCATAATAAAAATTCACTAGATGATCAAATGAATGAAGTGATGTATTTCATTTATTTGGAAGTGAATATATCTAACAGGAAGAATCAAGTTATAGGAGCTTTCAGTGGGGGACAGTGAAGGAGGGCACAGGTGGGGCACAGAGTCAACAAGTGCTTTCTGGAGACAGAGCTACTGTCCTTTGTTCTCTTCAGTAACTTTTTTCAGTATTAGAACTGACCCTTCATTTTAATATTTTCAGCCATAAAGAGGAATGCAATCCTGTTACCTGCAGCAAAATGTAGGAACTGGAAGAGGACACTATGTTGAGTAAAGTAAGCCAACAGACAAATACTGCACGTTGCCTCTCACAGGCAGAAGCTAAGGGAAGTCAACCTGAATGTAGGAAAGTGATTACTTTTTTTTGAGAAGAATGGAGTGGAAGGAGGATAGAGGGAGGTTGGATAATGGGTAACTAAAAAATAGCTACAAGGAATATGTTCTGGTGTTCCACAGCACAGTGGGGTATGGAATAATGTATAATATATTTATGAAAATACAGAAGAGAGGAACTTGAAGCCTCCAAAAATAAAGAAATGACAAAGAGAGGGAATTGCTAATTACCCTAATTTGATCCATGCATCCTGTATGAATGTGCTGAAATATTGTACTTCATTAATATATATAATTATATGTTATTTAAATAAATGAATACATTTTTTAAAAAGAAAAGAAAAAAGGCAGGGTGGGAAGGAAAGGGAGGGTGCAGGGGATTAGCAAGGGAAGTGGAATGTGATGGACATCATGATTCAAAGTACATGTATGAAGACTCGAATTGGGTGTCAACATACTTTATATATAAATAGACATGAAAATTGTGGTATATATGTGTAATAAGAATTGTAATGCATTCTGCTGTCATGTATTTAAAAATATATGTATAAAATCAATAAAACTAAAAAATAAAAAAAAGAAAAGGGGGCAAATTAATGTGAAAATGCGAAATGAACCTGAACAGACATTTCAGAAAATAATACATTCCAGCAGCCCAAATCTGACTTCACTTATCTTTAATGGAAATGCAAAGCAAAATTATGTACACCTGATGTACACAAAATGTACACCTCTGTTCTTTTTCTTCTCTTCTTTTTTTGTACCAGAAATTGAAACTAGGGGCATTCATCACTTAGCCACATGCCCAGCCCTTTCTAATATTTTATCTTGAGACAGAGTATCACTAAGTTGCTTAGGCTTTTAAAAAAATACTCATTTCTTTATTAATATAGAAAAGGCGCCCAAGGCAGCTGAACCAGTAAGTAGTCCACAGCACCAGGAGTTAATACTATTCTGGTGAAAGGGTTGGCTTTACAAAAGTGAAGGAGCAGGCATGAGCTGCCCTGCTTCTGGGGCCTGGCCCAGCCTATTGCCCAAACCTCAGAGCAGCTCATAGAATGAGCCCCTGGGAGAGAGTTGATGGGTACTTTGGGGCTGGGTGAGCTGGAGACCATGGGGCAGATGGTAGAGACAGAGGGTCAGGCAGTGAGAACCATCCTGTGGATGATGAGGGCAGGAACCTATTGGCTTGAGGCTCCCCAATGGATTATGGGCAGGGGCTCTCTGTGGTCCTCAGCTCTGAGGGCAGGTAGAAAATACTGTGAAAAGTGGTGGGTGGGCATTATGAATCCAGATGTGGTCCTGCGTTGAAGGGCTTTCCCCGCTTTCTCCACCAGGAGGCACCTTTGCTCTATACCACACATGGGGCTTCCCCCACAAGGCACAATGGGAGACTGAACCATCTCCCATTAGGAGGAAGATAGGGAAAGGAAGGAAGTACTTGAGTGTCCCTACATTAGACAGCCAGGACAGCCACAGGGAATGACAGTAGCATGTCGGCACAATGGGGCTAGAATACAGGGTAAAGATAGGCTTGAAGTCAGTCGGTGACCAGCCCCTTGGTGCCTGCCACAAATCTGCAGTATGCACCGCGTGTCAGTAGACCTGCATTTTAGTCTTCACTCTGCCAGAACTATGATCACTCAGGGTTGTGTCACCATGTCCTGCTGTGGTCTGTTTCTGAGGCTGACTTTGAGCTCGCTATCCTCCTGCCTCAACCTTCCAAGTCGCTGGGATTACCGGCATGCCACACCACACCCAGCAGTATCTTTGTTCTTATGCAGACAAGGCAAGTGTTTGAAGCCCCTAAAATCAGAATTATAAACTTGTCCACTAATGGAGATCCTGTTGGGACCCATATCCTGTCTTCAGATTTGGATATAATTTGTGTGTTAGGGCCCTCTGGTGGCGACTCTATATTAATAATATCTCTGAGCGCACAGCGAGCAAACACACACACACACACACACACACACACACACACACACACACACACACTGCACAGAAGAAAAAAGAAAATTTAAAGAAAGACAGCATCGGGGCTGGGGTGGTGGCTCAGTAGTAGAGTGAGGCCCTGGGTTTGATTCTCAGCACCCCGTAAAATAAATAAATAAAAATGGAGATGCTGTGTCCATCTACAACTAAAAAATTAAAAAAAAAAAAAAAGAAGGTAGGAAAGGCGATCTACAGAATTCTAACAAGTATTATTTCTGCGGGAAATATTTAGTAGTAATTTTCAAATTTTCTCCTTAAACTTTTCTGTATTTACGAAAATACAAGCTTTACCAAAATATAAACAAGTAAATAAGGATATATTCTTGTTATGAAACATTTGTTTAGGATTAACATTCTTAAACTTAGAGACATTCTATTCTTATTCTAAAAGTAGCTTTTCTCATTGTATCTTTTTAAGATATTTCTGTGCTAACATTTATAGTTCAAACTAATTTAAATGTATACTAATTTTGTTTTATATTATTTTGGTTTTGGTACTGGGAATTGAAACCAGGGCGTTTAACCACTGAACCACATTCCCAGCCTTTTTAATTTTTATTTTGAGACAGGGTTTCACTAAGTTGCTTGAGACTGGCTTTGAATTTTCAATCCTCCTCTTCAGCCTCCCAAGTTGCCAGGATTACAGAAGTGTACTACCATGCCTGGTTTTTTTTTTTTTTTTTTTTTTTTGAATATTAACTTTAGGGAAAGAGATTATTATTTTAAACAGAAAATGTACTGTTACCTATCAGTTCACTCAGATACATCCTTTCAGGGGAAATATTTATTTCCATCAAAGAAGATAAGTATAATAATGAGATGAGTCATTTCCTCTTTTTTCCCCCTTCTCATTGCATATGTCACTTCCTCTTTAATGAGAATATTTTATCTTATAAAGAGCTATGGTGCTTGAGAACCAGAGAGAGACAGAGAGAAGAATGTGCAGCTCATTCACCTCTGATCATGACTTTGGTAAACCCTCAGGCACCTTGTTGGGCTCCCCTTTGAGAAGCCTAAAACTGGAAGCAGGTTAGTGAGTTCTTTAAAGGAGAAGGCTGCATAGACCTAAAGCAGTGAGGTTGCAACTTATAACAAAATATCTATCTTAATGAATCCTCAGTAGAAAACTAGAAGGTGGACATGCTTTCAAAAATTTGAGCTTTTTATATTAAGACATCACACACATACACACTGTAAAATATCCCAGCAATGTGAAAAGGCCTAGTCTTCTATTCTATCTCCAAAGGAAATTACACTGGCAGTCGTGGGTGTATTCCAATGACATTTTACTGATATTAATGAATACCAGCACACATCTGTCCCCTTTTAATAAGGTGCAAGTGAGAACACACTATATACATACTCTTTGGTGTCATGTAATTTTAACAAAAATCTAACAGGATGTCTAGTAGATTTTTCTTTTCTTTTTTTTTGCACTGGGATTTGAACTCAGGGGCACTTAACCATTGAGCCACATCCCAGCCCTTTTTTATATTTTATTTAGAGACAGGGTCTTGTTGAGTTGCTGAGGCTGGCTTTAAACTTGAAATCCTCCTGCCTCAGCCTCCTGAGCCACAGGGATTACAGGCATGTGCCTTCATGCCAGGCTTAGACTTTTTCATTTTTAACATAATGAGACTTTAGTAGAATTTTAAAAAATAAGATGGAAAAATTTGAATTTCTGGCAATATGATAAATTGAAATCCCAAAATGTATTTATTCCTATTAAAACATAAGTGCTAAATAATATATATATATTTTTAATGTATGCCTGAGAAGATTAAAAGTTAGGGAAATACAAGAAGGGCAGGAGCCCAGGGAGTCCTGGAGTAAGTGCTGAAGTTGGGGCTATCTTGAGGGGATCTGCTTCTCCCTTGGGACCCCAAATTTCTGCTTTGGTTTGTTGTAAATGTTATGACAAATTATACATAACTTGATGCATATAAGTTTATTTTTTTTTCTTTTCTTTTTCTTTTTTTTTTCTTTTTGAGATGGATTTTCACTGTGTTGCCCAGGCTGGTCTCAAACTCTTGGGCTCACATGATCCTCCCATCTCAACCTTCCGAGTAACTGGGACTACCAGGCCCAGCTCACCTATTTTCAAGTCTTCATTTCAAGTGGCATTAAGCACATTCATCATGTTATGTCAACTATCACTAGTTTCAAAACCATATCACCTGAAACAGAAACTCTGTGACCTTTAAGCAAGTACCCCCCACTTCCCCTCCCCAGCCAACCCACTGCTATTTAACTTTCTGCCTCTGAATTTGCCTGGAAGACACCTGTCTTAAGTGGAATCTTGCAATCTTTGCCCTTTTGTGTTGGCTTAGTTTCCTTAGCATAATGTTTTCAATGTTTATCCATGTTGTAGTTTCTCAGAATGATCAATCTTGTTATGGCTCAATAATACTCCATTGTGTGTATATGCTGCATGTTGCTTATCCATTCGGTTGACGGACACTTCAGTAATTAATGTAAACAGATCAAACCCAAATTAAAAGACATAGATTAGCTGAGTGGATTTTTAAAAGATTGTCCATATGCTATCTATGAGAGACTCACTTTACGACTCACTTTACATCTAAGGACACACATAGGCTGAAAGTGAAAAATGAAAGATATTCCACACAAATGTAAATCCCAAAGAGATCAGGGTGATGGTGCTTGTATCAGACAAAACAGACTCTAAGACCAAACAACACCAGAAAAGTAACAAATATAAATAATAAAAAAGTAACAAATGTAACAATAATGGCAGCATTAGAATCTCAGTACCTCCAGGATCCTGCTATAAACATCCTTCTACAGTAGTTCTCCCTTATCCTCGATTTCACTTTCTCAGGTTTCAGTCAACCTCAATATGAAAATAGTAAATGGGAAATTCTAGAAATAAACAATTCATATTTTAAGTTGCATAGCCATTCTGAGAGTATGATGAAGTTTTGTGTGTCCCATCCATCTCACTTAGGAGATGAATTTGTGGAGCACATGACAACATCCACACCATCTGCCTGTTAGTCATTTAGTGGCCATCTGGGTTATCAGATCAACTGTCCTGTTATCAAAGTGCTTGTGTTCAAACCGTTTTTAAATTTAATGGCCCCAAAGGATGTGAGGCTGACAATTCAGATATGCCAAGAAGAAGTCACAAAGAGCTTTCTTTAAGTGAAAAGGTAAATGTTTATTCCAGGTAGGTGTGTACAGAAGAAAATATAGTAGATGGAGGGTACAGGACTCTCTGTTTCACATCTAATGGGATGTCTTGGACTATGTCTCTTGAGGATAAGAGAAGACTATTACATTCACAAGCTTGTTTCAAGGTGTTCATTAAAAAAAAAAAATTTAACTGTCGATGGATCTTTGTTTTATTTATTTATTTATATGTGGTGCTGAGAATTAAACCCAGTCCCTTGCACAGGCTAGGCAAGCACTCTACCACTGAGCCACAAACCTCAGCCCTCATTTTTTTTTTTAACCAATCTTATCTTTTTATTCAAATGGATTTAAAACTTTTTTTTAAAGAGAGAGAGAATTTTTTTTTTTGAGAGAGAATTTTTTAATATTTATTTTTTAGTTTTTGGCAGACATAACATCTTTATTTTATTTGTATGTGGTGCTGAGGATTGAACCCAGCACTGCGCGCATGCCAGGCGAGCAGCCTACCGCTAGAGCCACATCCCCAGTCCCAATTTAAAACTTTTAACTTTAACATTGTAAGATAATTTAGTTCCTTTATGAAAATTAGTTGTACAATCAAGTTTACCCAAGAAAATGTTGACTAAACTAAAGAAATCATAGATAAAACATGTAAACAAATGAACAGTACAGGCCACACGAAAACAGAACTCAGCTTATTTTCTGTAGTCATGTATGCTATGCCAATTTATATGCGGGTTTAATGACAGAAGAAAAAGAGATTGAAATATTGAAATACAATTTACAGCTTTCAACTTCCATTGCCATCAGATTTATTTATTTATTTATTTATTTATTTATTTATTTATTTATTTATTTATTTATTTTTTAGTTGTAGATGGATACAATACCTTTATTTTATTTATTTGGTACTGATGATCGAACCCAGTGCCCCATGCATGGGAGACAAGTGCTTTACCATGAGCCACAACCCCAGCCAGCCATCAGAATCTTTTGCTGCCATAAAGATTTTAGTGTGTGTTTTTTTTAATATTTATTTTTTTAGTTATAGGTGGGCACAATGTCTTTATTTATTTTTATGTGGGGCTGAGGATCGAACCCAGTGCCTCACGCATGCGAGGCAAGCGCTCTCCCTCTGAGCCACAATCCCAGCCCCTAGTGTTTTTTTTTATATATATATTTTTGTTGTTATTGTAGTTAGACACAACACCTCCATTCCATTTATTCATTTTATGTGGTGCTGAGGATTGAACCCAGGGCCCCCCATGTGCTAGGTGGGCTCCATGGCTGAGCCCCAGCCCCAGCTCACTATTGTAGTTTCATGTGTAAGAGTCATCAGTTTGTTTAGGGTGGAGAACTGTCTGCAAGGTGTCTTGGGTTTATTTTGGTTCTTTAAAAAGGGATGTCTTGAGGTTCTACAAGTGTGAATTATCTTTCATTAGTGTGCAGAATAATCACACTGTGAATTATCAGATTCTCCTTAATGCCCCCCACCCTCAGTCCTTGGCTGCTATCCACTGTGACTTTTATGCATTAAAAGCACATTTCAGGGCTAGGGTTGTGGCTCAGCAGTAGAGCACTCGCCTAGCACATGTGAGGCTCTGGGTTTGATACTCAGCACCACATAAAAAAATAAATAAAATAAAGGTATTGTGTCCAATTACAACTAAAAATTAAATATTAAAAAAAAGCACATTTCAGGGGCTGGAGTTGTAGCTCATTTGTAGATCGCTTGCCTAGTAGGTTTAGGTACTGGTTTGGATCCTCAGCACTACAAAATAAATAAATAAATAAATAAATAAATAAATAAATAAATAAATAAATAAAATGTATTGTGTCCATTTACAACAAAAAACAAACTTTTAAAAATACATTTCATGTGTCTTCAATCCTAAGTAAAGTTGAATGAAACTTACAGAATGAAAATTGCTTTGTCTTTTAAATGTCATTTTCCAAAGTTAGTGTTGAATGAAAGTGTGATAAAACTACTTACATACACACTGAAAATGACTTTTTAATCTCATACTTTAAGAAGATTTATTTAGAATTATGAATTGGCATCACCTTGATTAATGGAATACAAATCTGCCACATATATTTACAACACTCTTCTAAATTATTTTTAAGGTTGTGCTAATGTTTTGGGTTGTGGGAAGTTGTGTTTTTCCATTGTCTTCATTTTCATCTTATGGTTTGTCCATTTTAATAAACAGCCTTACATTTAAAAATTGTAAAGAAATATATATCACCAATTTAGCAATCGAGCTGTTCATTTTGATGGCACTGCTCTGTTGCCACTGAGCCCAACCTTGTCCCACGGCTTTGGTGTCTACAAATAGAGATCAAATGACCAAAACGGTACACAGTACTGACCTTCTACCCTCCCAGGAATTCGAAGAGAATTAAATATGTCTAAGACAGTTAGCAACCTCATGAACTAAAAAGAGAAAGATATGAAAGATTTGTAGGGTATACAGGGAATTATTTTTTTTCACCTCTAGATGGAGCAAGCAAAATGGAAATTTCTGTTTTTCAGGATTTAGCTGCATGATTTCTAATACTATTCAGCTAACTTTTTCTACACAAGCCTGTAAAAGGCATTCCAGATCCTATTGATCACAATTCAACTTAGTTTCTTTTTTCTTTTTCCAGTACTGAGAATTGATCCTTACAGGTGCTCTACCACTGAGCTATATCCTCGACCCTTTTTGAGATAGGGTCCCACTAAGTTGCCCAGGCTGGTTTCAAACTTCTGATCCTCCTTTCTCAGCCTCTGGAATAGCTAGGATTATAGGTGGGTGCCATTGTACCTGGCTGCTTAGTTTTTCAATATATCTGTTTATGATTATAAAAGTTTTAATAAATATGGAAAGAAAATTTACTAAAGACTCATAATTATCATTTATTTTCAGATTGAAATTTGTGTGGGGTGTGTGTGTGTGTGTGGGATGCTGCTGAGGATGGAACCCAAGGCCTTGTGCATGCTGAGCGCACACTTTGCCACTGAGCTACACCATAGCCCGTTGATGAAATTTTTTAATGCAAAATAATTATATTATTGATCTAATATATATATTCTGAAAAAATTGCTTAATTTGACATTAAAATTATTGAAATTGACTTAGAGCATAATTCATCAGAAAAGACTCAGATTTACTGAAAGTCAAAATATTATCATGAGTTGATTAAACCTTTTTCCGTAATGGTTCTTACTTAGGCCCCGTTCTAGAACAAAAGCAAGCAAAGATGATGTGCACACAAATGTATGTGGCTGTGTTCCTGTAAAGTCTTATTTATAGAAAAGTGGCAGGCCTGGATTCCTTATAGCTGTAGTTTGTTGATTCCTGTTATTTAAGATAATAGTATTTAATATGGTCACACTGTCAGTCACCATCTAAGCATCTAAATGTTTAGATTTTAATGCTTCTGTTATTATGACTCATTATTTTATGTGATTTTCAGTCAAAATAAACCTTATTTTTTTTTGTACTAGAGATTTAACCTAGGGGTGCTTTACCTCTGAATTATATTCCCAGCCCTTTTTGATTTTTTTTTTTTTTTTTTTTGAGATAGTTGCTTAGAGACTCGCCAAGTTTCTGGGGCTGGTCTTGAACTTGTGATCTTGCCTCAGCCTCTCAAGTTGCTGGGATTACGGCATGCACCACCTTGTCTGACTTCAAAACAAACTTTTTTTTTTTTTTTTTTTTTTGGTACAGGGGATTGAACTCAGGGGCACTCAATCACTGAATCACTATTTTGTATTTTATTTAGAGACAGGTTCTCACTGAGTTGCTTAGGGTCTCACTAAATTGCTGAGGGCTAGGGATGTGGCTCAGTGGTTGAGGGCCCCTTAGTTCAATCACCAGTACTTAAAAATATATATTTTAATAAAAGAACTACTACTATTACTGATAAAAATTAACATTTTCATAGTAGTCTATACTTTTTCAAAAAGGATTTCATCAGTTCACTTTAATGCCCCTGATTTTCTAGGAAATTGGGATTTACTAAGTGATAAATCTGAATAATTTGAAACTATTCAGAGTGTATTCTGATCCCATTCATAGATTTTGCTTTGTATTTATAAAGACATGTTTGAATCGATCTGAGAAAACCAGATCAATGCCTTCATGAGAAAGACGCTTGCCCTCCATTGCGTACCCTTTATATATTTCCCTTACCTAATTCCTGCATTTTTCTCTTTTTAAAAATTTCTTTCCCCCCTCAATTCAGAGAGGGAAATACAAGGTCACCTCTCCACAGCCTTTCCCCTGTACTTTATTGGTTCATACTAGGGTCCCAGTGTGCCTGACGTCATTTGTTTTCACCTTCACTTTTGGAATGACATTTTTAAAGAAAGCTTTGACTTTAACTCCTTGGTTTTGATGTAAGTAAATTATTATCACACCTTTGTGAGGTGCCCATCTTTTCTGGGTCAATGTCACTAGCTTGTCCAGTGGAATTCTGTGGGGAAAGTGGGTCAATGTTTATTATATTGTAAAACTCAGTTTAACCCATTTTGTCCTGTTGTCCCAGACGTGTAACATCTATAAATACTTAAATGAGCAACAGATACATCACTAATGGTAACTCTAAAATAATTGTGTTATTAAAGGTATAGTCTTTTGAGAAAAGTAATAGGTAAATAAATGACTAGAGCATTTGAATGATTTTTGTGTGTGTGTGTGTGTGTGGTGCTGGGGATTGAACCCAGGGCCTTGTGTATGTGAGGCAAATACTCTGCCAACTGAGCTATATCCCCAGCCTGGGCATTTGAATCATACACATCTACTTCCATATGTATATGAAAAAATATGTAAAAGACATCTGAGCTCCAGGTTGTAATTTATAACCTAGTCTAATGTGCCTGTGTCAATTTCATTGACATGTTTGCAGATTGAAAACCTGGGACTTAATGGGTTGTGTAGGTGAGGCACAAACATGAAAATCAAAGCAGATATAAAGATTTAGGTACCTTGCGGAGCTTCACTCCCCCACTTGTCCCTGTCCTCCACAGCCTGGCCTGAGGTAACCAGTTTTCTTGGTTCTTCTAGGTCTTTCCAGTGTTCATTTATGCACACACACAACATGCAAGGAGTATATATCCTCATTCTTTTTTTTTTTTTTTTTGAGAGAGAGAGAGAGAGAGAGAGAGAGAGAGGGAGAGAGAATTTTTAATATTTATTTTTTAGTTTTCGGCGGACACAACATCTTTGTATGTGGTGCTGAGGATTGAACCCAGGCCGCACACATGCCAGGCGAGCGCGCTACCGCTTGAGCCACATCCCTAGCCCCTCATTCTTCTTTCTTACACAAAAACTATCATACTCTGTCACAGAGGTCTTCTCTTTTCACTACATGCAGAGCTGCTTCTTTCTATTTTACAGTGTTTTTATAATGTCCGACTTTTCCTTTTCATTTTTGGTGCTTGTTTGTTTGCATGTGGTGCTGAGGATTAAATCCAGTGCCTTACACAGGCAAGTGCTCCACCACTGAGCTACAGCCCCAGCCCCATCTCTCTTTTTTTTTTTAACCCAGGGGCATTTAAACACTAAGCCTATTTTATTTTATTTTGTTATTCTATTTTACTTTGAGACAGTGTTCTCTAAGTTGCTTAGGGCCTTGCTAAGTTGCTGAGGCTGGTTTTGAACTTGCGATCCTCCTTTCTCAGCCTCCAGAGCCACTGGGATTACAGGCCCATAACACTGCTCCTGGCTATGTGAGTGGGTTCTCTATTGGAAGACTGGAAGTGTAGCAGAATGGAGAAATAGATATTTTTGGAAACAGGGTGATTCAAAAGTGGTTGAGTTTCTTTTTCTTTTTTTTCCTGGCTTCAACTTACAGAAAACTAATTTTAACTTGCTTAATACTAAAATAAATTCATTTACTCATATCCAAACTGAAGACCTGGCAAAATAAGCATCAATGACCCTTGAAAACAGAGACTTGGATGCAGCTGAGACTTTCTGTTTCTCATCTCTGCTTCTGTCTGCATCAATCTCATTCCATTAAGCCAGCTTTTCCCAAAGGACTAGAAATCCAGCTGAGGCTTACATCTCCCCTGTTGACACCAGAGAAGGTCTGTCATGTTTCTCTTAGTACAAAATCATAAGATTTAAGAACGATTGACACAGATTTTAGCACATTCTCTGTCTGAACCAGCTTTTCATTAGTGCGGGGAGGAGTGCTACGATTATGATTGGCAGTTTCTAGCAACTACTGTTAGAACACATAATCCTTCAGGCTTACCTAGAAGTCACGGACAGACTGTTGCTGGGCTCTCAGCTTCCTCCATTTATCTGCCTGAGAGCAGTCTGATTCTGGAGCATGCTCAGCCTGAAGGGGTGTAGATTAGAAGTGCTGAGAGTTAACGCACCTGTCGCATGATCTTTCAACAAATGACAGCTGTGCACTGGAAGATACCCCAGCTCCTCACTTCCTAGTGGGACAATTCTGAAACATTTTTTTAGAGTTCATCAGAGGATGTCCAGTGGGATTGAGCCTCAGGTAGCTAAAGCAATAACCCACTCAATAAAGCACTCTTTTTTTTAAAAAAAAAATTGCTTTTATTTTTTTAAATACATGAGAGTGGAATGTATCACAATTCTTATTACACGTATAGAACACAACTTTTCATATCTCTATTTGTATATAGAGTATGTTCACACCAATTCATGTCTTTATATACGTACTTTAGATGACGATGTCCATCACATTCCACCATCACATAACACACATAACTTTTGAGAGGGGGTCCCAAGGACTGAACCCCGGACCTCATGCATGCTAAGCACTCTACCACTAAACAATACCCCATATCCAAAGTTTTAATTGCTTCATCATTTTTCATACTAAAATGATTTTAAAAGAAACATTGAAATTTAAGAAAGAAAACATTTAATGGGAAAAAAAATCCAGGACTGTTGACCATAGATAGAAGATACACCTACAAATAAGTGTGAGATTATAAACATTTAGATATTCTTTAAATATACCATCAATATGTTTCATTACATATGCAACTAATATATTTGAGAATTGCTGTGAGAGCTCACCAGCTTCTAAACTGGGCTTGAGAAGGTTTGTAAGAGTCAGGTAGGCATAGATAATTTGATGGAAATGAGTTTCTAGATGCTCAGCTCTTTCCTAACGTGCATCTGCCTCACAATGTGCTGATGAGAGAGTCAAGTCCTCCTTGCTCGCCTTTTGTTCAAAATCCCTACAATAATTATCAAAAAAAAAAAAAAAAAACAAGTAAGGGTAGGTGTTGGCAAGCATGTGGGGTGAGACTGTAAATTGGTGTAACCACTCTGGAAGGCAGTATGGAGATTCCTCAGAAAGTTTGGAATGGAACCATCATTTGACCCAGCTGTCCCACTCCTTGGTTTATACCCAAAGGACTTAAGATCAGCATACTACAGAGACACAGCCACATCAATGTTTATAGCAGCTAAATTCACAATAGCTAAGCTATGGAATCAAACTAGGTGCCTTTCAACAGATGAATAGATAAAGAAAATGTGATATATATATAATGAAATATTACTCAGCCATAAAGATAAAGAAGAATGAAATTATGGCATTTGCCCATAAATGGATGGAACTGGAGACTATCATGCTAGCCAATCCCAAAAAACCAAAGGTTGAAAGTCCTCTCTGATATGCAGATGCTAACACACATTCAGGGGTAGAGGAAAGAATAGAAATTCCCTGTATTAGATAAAGGGGAATGAAGGGATGGGATGAGGGATGGGAATGGGAAAGACAGTAGAATGAACTGGACATAACTTTCCTATGTTCATGTATGAATACCTGACCAGTTTAACTCCACATCATGTTCAACCACAAGAATGGGAAGTTATACTCCATGTATATAGATATGTCAAAATACACTCTACTGTCATGTATAACCGAAAAAACAACTAAAAAATTGGAAAAAAAAAAAAAAAACAAAGAAAAAGAAAAACCCTGCTGGGGATCAGGTGTCCAAAACTCCATGTGTTAAAGGTTTGTTTCCAAAGATGGTACTGTTGGGAGATGGTGAAACTTTTAGAATATGGGGCCTGGTGGGAGGCATTAAAGTTCTTGGAGGTGGAAATTTAAAGCCAATTCTTTGCTCTCTTTTCCTTCCTGGCCCAAAAAAAAGGTGACTAGTTTTGACCTGCCACATATTCCTGCCATGATGTGCTGCCTTGCAACAGGCCCAAAGCAACAGGGCCAACCAATCATGAACCATAACTTCCCAAAGTGTGAGCCAAAATAAATCTTTTCTCTTCCTAAGTTGCTTATCTTGGGTATTTGTTACAGTGACAGAAAACTGACTATCACAATTCTCCTTCTCCCACTTTATAAAAGAAAGGGATCATTCCATATTGCATCCCCTGGGACAGAGGTAACATCTCGGGCAGAAAACAAAAAAGACTGTTTAAAAATATTTATGTTAATTTTGAAAAATAAAGGAGTCTAATGATCAGGTTTAAAGAACATCTGTTTGTCAGCTGGCTGGCTTCTCATGTACTCTCCTTTTTTTTTTTTAAGAATTAAAAATTTTTTTTCTAGCTATAGATGAACACAATACGTTTATTTTATTTATTTTTATGTGGTGCTCAGTATTGAACCCAGTGCCTCGCATGTGCTAGGCAAGAGCCACAACCCTGGGCCCTCATACTTTCCTTTTAACAAAACAGATGGGGGTTGGGGTTGTGGCTTAGTGGTAGAGTGCTCACCTAGCATATGTGAGGCCCTGAGTTCCATCCTCAGCACCACATAAAAATAAATAAAATAAAGGTATTGTGTCCAATTACAACTAAAAAATAAATTTTAAATAAAAACAAAACAAAACAAAAAAAAAACCAAAAAACAAAACAGATGGGTACAATTCAAAATAATTTTTGATGTAGGGGCACATAGAATTGAATGACATTGGTATTTTAAAACCTCTATTGTTATTTTACATATTTTTATGAATGTTTTCTTATGTATACAAAAACCAAATTAGGAGTGGAAATGAACACTATATATATAAATGTAGTAGAGGAGAAGAAAGAAAATTATTGTTTTTTTTTTTTTTTTTTACTGTCCTTATTAGGGATATGGAGTTTGAGCAGTTATTTAATAAATAAAGTTGACCGTCAACTTAAATTACAGAATTAAAAAAAAAAGAATTCCAAGGAATGCAAAAAAGGGGAGTGCTTTAAGAAACAACTAATATGAATGTATACAGGTTAATCTATGATATGAAGGGTATCTGAATGTATGCAGCAGAATCTTCAAAACTCATCTGTGTAAGGCAACACTTTTCTCCGTGATAAAATTCTATTTCTCCAGATAATAGAGCTCTGATATCAGTGGCTCTGTAGGTTGTCTGTAGCGCTCACGTTTTTACCACTTCTGTTACTGTTTGAATAGTTTATTTGATTGTTTGTTGGTTGATACCGGGGATGGAACTCAGGAGCACTGGACCACTGAGCCACGTCCCTTTTTTGTATTTTATTTGGAGACAGGGTCTCACTGAGTTGCTTAGCACCTTGATTTTGCTGAGGCTGGCTTTGAACTCTGGGTCCTCCTGCCTCAGCCTCCCGAGCCACTGGGATTACAGGCGTGCACCACTGCCCCCTGCTGGCTAGGTATTTTTACTTATTATTATTATTTTTTAATGGTAGCAGCAAATTTACCACAGTTTATGGGATCTTTTCTTGTCTTGTTTTTGCCATGGCTCTGTTGACACATTTAACAGCAATACCTCTCCTTCTTGTCTCCTGACTCTCTTTCTGCTTCCTTGAGGCTACTACTGCTGTTCTTCCAGTGGGAACTCAGTAAGGCTGACCAACTTTGAACTCTCTTTCCCAGAACATGGAGGTAACCAGTTTATCTTTTACATAGTACAAAAGTTCATTTCTACCTCTGAAGCAGTGATCATGCTTTCCATTTTGAGCATGTTATAAAATGATGAACTAGCACAGAGTTTGAAATCTTCACCAAAAAAAAAAAAAATGCTCAATACAAGCATTTTCTTAGGAAAGTTAGATATATACAGTACCTTTGGTGTGTAAGACAAAAATTAAGAAAAAAATTATGTGAATTTTGACAAAGATCTTTTTCACAAATTCTGTTCTTTAATTCTTAACCAACTGAAATAAATTCATCTAAATAACACTCTGGGAAAAATCCCTAAAGATCTCAAAATGCATTTGGAACACATTACGCAGGCCAATCTAGACAGTGTAGTAGAGGAGACAGTATTGTGTGTGCCACTCCTACTAGATGTGAGCTGCAAGACCTAACAGAAAACAATTCCAAGGAGAAAGATAATCTCACAAAGTATTTAACCTCTTTGGACTATTTTTTAAAATTGTTTTGGTGGTACTGGGGATCAAAACCCAGTGAGGTTTATCACGAACTACAACCCCAGTCCTTTTTATTTTATTTTATTTTTAAAATTTTGAGACAGGATCTCACTAAGTTGCTTAGGGCCTTGCTACACTGCTGTGGCTGGCTTCAAATATGAGATCCTCCTTCCTCAGCCTCTTGAGTCACAGAGATTATAGGCATATTCCACTGTTCCTGCTCCCAGCTGGACCTTTTTTTTTTTTTTAATGGCATCTGAAGTTTCCAAAATTTCTAAAATTTTATACTCGATAGTGATGTATGTCAATAGATTTGCATTGATTTGAATACAATTCAGACTATGAGGTTTGAACTGATTCTTTCAACAAAACAATGTACTAGTTCTGAAATTATCCTTATTTTAAATATCATTTGCATTTCTGTAAATGGAAAATTATATAACAAATTCTAGTTCTTTTCATCCTCATTCATATTTGATTAACTCTCACTCCCCAAAGCTCTAAAAGAAATAGGCACGAGTTAAAATTCAGTTGCATTTGGGAAAATGTGTACTTTTCCTTGGAAATGAAGATGAAGATTTTGAGAGTATATTTTAAGATAAAAGATAGTATGAGGTTGGTGCAAAATTGGTGGTGACAAATATGAACATAAAGAAGGATCCAACGAGGGGTGTACAGAAATGATGCCAATGATGGGCAAGGATTGGGTGGATGGTGTAGGGGGACATCCATGGTCCTTGACATGGTCCTTGGTCCCGTGCTCAGAGGTATGAATCATATCTTATCACTTACAGGTCAGTTGACTTCCTATTCCCCCATATCTAGATTAATTTTTATTAGGTCTCCTCTTTACCAGCTTTTTCAGAGCCTGAAAGTACATACAGCCTGGAGAAGGTTACTGAATGCTCCAATGTTTCCAAACATAATTTATTTCTAGCCTGGTGTTACTGCATGCATGGGGAGAGAAAGAAAGAGAGGGAGGGAGGGAGGGAGGGAAAAAGGAAGTGGGGAGAGGGAGAAGGAGAAAGCCAGAGAGGGGGAGGAGAAGGTGGAAGAGGAGAAAAAGAAATGGAAGTGGAGAAAGTGAAGTTAAGAAAACTGTTTCCTTTTCCAGACTCCATATGAAGAGGTGGGATGGGGCCATGTGACAAATGGGACTCTTTAGGAGGCAAATGGCCTGTACTACCAAAGGAGTCAGGAGTCCTCACATATCCCATCTCCTGGAGCTCAGTGTGTGTGCACCAAGTTGGTGCCAGGAGGAGTTTTTGCCCTGAAAGGCATTCATCCTCCTACAACATTCTCTCTTCCTCTGCTAATGACTGGAGAGGGAACCCACCCTCTTAATTAACAGAGCGTTCTGCAAGACCTGATGTGTGTCCTGAGACTGCTGGGCTCCAGCAGAGCTGAGAAGGGTCACAACTTGTTTTTGTGAAACCCCACATGAGATCAGAGCTGTAGCTCCAAACTCCAGGCCTTAGTATAAAAATATCTTCTCTTGTCATCCAGGGATTACTAGGACTCGGAGCAAGGGTTATGCTTTTTCTTTTGTGAAGGAAGGAACTCATCAAGCAGTGGATATGCACCAGTTGTGATTGGTTGCAGAGGAAATACAGGGAACCATCACATTTACATTTATATGACTTTAGGAGGAAAGACAGACACTGCATTCCCATTTGATGACACGGATTTGCACACTGGAAACTAACTCATGGAAATTGCCAGTCTGCCTGACATTCCTAACAGTGGGGCCTGAGGCTTCATAAACACAATGCAACAGCATCTTCCTGAACCACAATCACCGTGTTGCTTTACGGTGTATACATATCCAGGAGGAACGAGACAAGATGGTGTTGGTTCTGCTAATATATATATATATATATATATATATATATATATATATATATATATATATACATATATATTTTAATATTTTTCGGCAGACACAACATCTTTGTATGTGGTGCTGAGGATCGAACCCAGGCCGCACGCATGCCAGGTGAGTGCGCTACCACTTGAGCCACATCCCCAGCCCGGTTCTGCTAATATATTTAAAGTAACAAAACTTCTGTGAGTTTCAAAAAACCAATCCAAGAATGGTTGTTATTGATTCTATAGCAATTGTCTTCTTTCCTTGGAAAGAGTATGGGGAAATAAGAAAATGTATCTTAAGTCATTAGTTGAATATTTTCTATCTTTAAAAACTTTCTCTCTCCCCGGCCCCTTCTCTCGCTCTTTGTTTTTACTTGACAGCATTGTTAGCATGTTAGTGATGTGTAAACACCATCTGTCACCACCCAGGGTTTTGTTCCTCATCCTCCCTGCTTCAGTCACTGATGATACCTTACTGAATGGCTATAGTGCCTCTTGGCTTGGTCTAGTCACGTTTCCCAAAGCTGATGCTAGGAACGTTTGTCTGGAATATGGCGTCTAGTCACTTGGGAACTATTTCCTCCCTTCTTTCTGCTTGTCTTGCTTTGCCTTTGTTCACAAGGGGCCAGGTATAATGCCAGGAGGCCTCTGGGGCTGTGGCCTCTTCTTGATGCCAGGTAGTTGTTGTTCATTGTTTCAGAGTCAGATGTTCAACATGATGTGGACCCTGACTATCAGTTTTCTTGGGGATGTTGAATTTGTTGCCCAAGAAATTGACATCAATGGAATTTAAGGCAGTGTGATTCAGTAGTAATTAGAGCATATTCTAAATTCCACACTTTCTTCATTAAAAATATAAAAAACGTAGCGGGGCCTGGCAGTACATACCTGTAATCCCAGCAATTTGGGAGACTGAGGCAATAAGATTGCAAGTTCAAGACCAGCCTTGGCAATTTAGTAAAATCCTGCCTCAAAACAAATTATAAAAGGGGCTGTAGATGGACCTTAGTGGTAAAGACCCCAGGGGAGGGAGTGGGGCACCGAGAGGGGGAGGGAGGGGAAGGAAGGAAGAAGGGAAGAGAGGAAGGAAGAATTTAGCAGGGTGCAGTGGTGCATTTCTGTAATCCAGTGGCTCTGTGTAGCTGATTCTAAATCCCTCATTTTCTTCAATAAAAAATATAAAGAATTTAGCTGGGCATGGAAGTACATGCCCAGCTCCACAAATTTGGGAGTCTGAGGCAGGAGGATTGCTTAAGATCACAAAAGAAGAAGAAGAAGGAAAAGGAGGAGGAGGAGGAGGAGGAGGAGGAGGAGGAGGAGGAGAACTGAAAGATGAAAATTGAACGGTATGCCATTAATAGAGAAAAGAAGGCATTTTAACAAAAACACTTTCCCCACCCCACCTCCATTTAATGCTAATCAAAACATACCATTCATTGACCATTTAGTAAAAACAATCAAATAACCAAAACTAAATACTATAATTTTATAATCAGACACATAAATGAATGGAGAAAGAGAAAATGAAATTCAGAAAAATTAGTCATTGGGTTGTGGTGGAATCAAATTGTAGTTTTCTGAGAATGGACTCCTGTCTGTAGAACAGAGTTCTGGGTCAAATATGAGCTGCTCTTTTTGTGTTTAATAGAAACTTCTTCTTCTTCTTCTTCTTCTTCTTTTTTTTTTTTTTTTTTGCAGCCCAACACATGAATGGCATCTTCTTCCTTCATTATTTTTTTGGGGGGGTTACCGGAGATTGAACTCAGGGGCTCTGGACCACTAAGCCACATCCCCAGCGCTATTTTGTATTTTATTTAGAGGCAGGATCTCACTGAGTTGCGTAGTGCCTCACTTTTGCCGAGGGTGGTTTTGAACTCAAGATAATCCTGCCTCAGCCTCCAGAGCTGCTGGGATGACAGGCATGTGCCACCACGCCCTGCCCTTCACTCTAGGCTTCAGCCTGCAAGGCCTGGGCTGTGCCTCTCAGTGCTCACAGGGGAGTCTGACAGGTTCTCTGTGGATGTCAGTAGGAGGCTCTAGTTCCTTACTTCGAGGGCCTCTCCATAGGGTACTCATGACAGCTGCTTTCCCCCAGAGTGATGGTCTGGGTCTAAGTTTCTGACACAGGGGCAGGAATTCTTGCTACATCAGTTCCCCTGGCCTGTTTTGTCATCTCCTATCCATTCTTGCCCATGGGAGGAGAAGTTTCTGCTTGGTGAATTTGGTGGAAGAAGCTAAACATGGTCAGTTTTCATTTTGGAGCAAGTGCGTCCCTGAAATGCATATCTTCTAATTTGTTTTTGTCCAGACCAGAATAAAAGGCCTGCTTTTTTTTTTTTTTTTTTGTACTAGGGATTGAACTCAGGGACACTCAACCACTGAGCCACACCCCAAGTCCTATTTTGTATTTTATTTAGAGACAGGATCTCACTAAGCTGCTTAGTGTCTCAAGTTGCTAAGGCTGGCTGTGCATTTGCCATCTTCCTCTCTCAGCCTCTATGATTACAGATGGGCACCACCACGCCCATCAAGGGTCCACTTTTTTGAGGAGCCCTTGACTGATCCAGCTCTGTCAGTACCTGAGTGGGTAAATTCACTTCATTGATGTGACTAGTTGGAAGCCTACACAACTGTAGATCTAAAATCACATTCTGGGGCTGCAGTTGTGGCTCAGTGGTAGCGTGCTTGCCTAGCATGGGTGAGGCAGAGGATTCGATTCTCAGCACCTCATATAAATGAATAAAGAAAATAAAAAGGTCCACCAACAACTAAAAAATATTAAAAAAAAATAAAAATAAAGTCACATTCTCCCATCAGCATTGTCAGCAATATTTCGAGCTCTAGCTGTATGATTCTATTTTTTTGTTTTGTTTTTTGTTAGTGGGGACTGAACCCAGGAGCATTTGATCACTGAGCCACAATACCAGTCCTTTTTAATATTTTATTGAAAGACAAAGTCTAAGTTGCTTAGGGCCTTGCTAAGTTTCTGAGGCTGGCTTTGAACTGGCAATTCTCCCGCTCTAGCCTCCCAAGCCACTGAGATTATAGGTGCACACCACCACACTTGGTCTTTAGCTATATGGTTCTAATGCCAGCCATTCTGAATACTGGACAGGGAGATGAAGCCTCTTCAATATTCACTATCTGCAGGAAGGGAGTAAAACTAGAGCAATTCATCTAGTAATCTACAGAACTAAATTGTTTCATACTGGCTAAATATTAACATCTTGAAGGCCTAATTTTACTATCCTTTGAGCCTAAGAAGGTCATTTTAATATTTCCTCCAGAGGTGTATCTAGGTGGGGAGGACAAGGGAATGGGAGTGAGATAGAGAATTCTTTTCTTTTTGATACCTGGGATTGAACCCAGGGCCATTTAACCACTGAGCCACATCTTCAGCCCTTTTTATTTTTATTTTTTATTTTGGACAGGTTCTCCCTAAGTTAAGGTCTTGCTAAGTTGCTGTAGATGGCCTTAAACTTGCCATCCTCCTGCCTCAACTTTCCTAGTTGTTGGGATTATAGCTGTGTGCCACTGTGTTTGGCAGAATCATTTTCTTTATCATTGTTGTCCTCACTTATCCTGGCTAAATGTCTAGCAATAACATTATGAGAAATGCCAACCACTTAAAATTGTCCTGGCAGACTTGTTCATTTCAATCTCTACTTCTTGCTTTAGATAAAAATAACAGCTACAATAATAGCACTTACTATTTTTGAGCACTTTCTTTGAGCTCATTGTTTCTGATCTTTACATCAGCCCTAAGAAGTACGTATCATAGGTTGAGCATACTAATTAAAATTTCCAAAATCCAAAATGGTCCAAATTCTGAAACTTATTGAGCAATAATGTGATGTCACAAATGGAAAATTCCACACCTGGCTTCACATGACAGATCACAGTCCAAACATTAAAAATATTGTATAAAATATTGTATAACATTTTGTACACTAAAAATATTGTATAAAACTACCTTCAGGTCAAGTGTACAAGTTATATATGAAGCATAAGTGAATTTTACATTTTGAGTCCCATCCTCAGGATATCTCAGTATGCCCAAGTCAATATTTCAAAATCTGAAAATATTTGAAATATGAAACCCTTCTGGTTAAAGCATTTCTTTTTTTTTTTAATACGTTTATTTATTTATATGTGGTACTGCAGATCGAACCCAGGGCCTCACACATGCTAGGTGAATGCTCTACCACTGAGCCACAACCCCAGCCCCTTAATATTTATTTTTTTTTAGTTTTCGGCGGACACAACATCTTTGTTTGTATGTGGTGTTGAGGATGCAACCGAGCGCGCTACCGCTTGAGCCACATCCCCAGCCCTGGTTAAAGCATTTCTGTTAAGGGGTCCTTAACTTGTGTTTTCTTTTTACAGGTGAAGATAAGAAGGCTCAGAAAGATGAAGAAACCTTGTCCACGCCACACAGATTGGAGACTGGAACCCCGTCCTGCCTGGCCTGACACCCATGTTCCTTGGATAATTCTGTCCCTCTCCTATGTCTGCCCCCCGCTCAGCTTTTCAGGCAAGGGAAGGCAGTTGAGGAAGAGGATGTTTTTGTTTCTTGAGGCTGACTTTTTCCTAATAAGGTTTTCCAAATAACCTAGAAACTCAGGAGTCATGAAGGAAGAGAATTCCTTTCTGAGACCATCTTGCCCTTCCAACACCCCCACCTCCTTCCCAGTCCCTTCCCAGCTGTGACACTGTTCTTGCCTCTAATACAGTGCTGTGCCAAGAAGCCATCTGTTCAACCAGGAGGTGCTATCATCTTTATGGTCTTTTAACGGCCTTTGCCTGAGTAACAGAAATTGCATTTGACAATGGAAGATGGGATTCTGTGTCTCTGAGGGAACATATCTGCATCGCTGTTTTATCTTGCCGTAGCAAAAGGAATTTGAAACAACTCTAACACTGAGAGGGAAACGTGGCAATTCCCTTCAGAGGCATGGAAGGCAGGATGATGGTTCCCTAAAGGTGTTTATGTTCTTTTTCCTGGAGCCTGTGAGTATAAGACCTTATATGGAAAAAAGGATTTTGCGGATGTGATAAATTAAGGAATTTGGGATAGGGGAGATGAATTGGATTATTTGGTGGGCCTATTGTCATCACGAGGGAACAAAGGAGGCAGGAGAGTCTAAGGAGGGGATGTGAGGACAGACGCAGAGGTGAGGGCAACAGGATTATTGAAAGGGGGCCATAAGCCGAGGAAGATGGGAAGCCTCTGGGAGCTGGAATAGACAAGGGGAGAGATGCTCCCCAGAGGCCCTGAAGCCACACAGCCCTTAGGACACCTGGATTTTAGCCCAGTGAGACCCATTTCAGACTTCTGGTTTTCAAAACTAGACAATCATAAATTTGTGTTGCTTTAAAGCACTAAGTTTGTGGTAATTTGTTATGCAACCATAGGAAACCAATACAAGAAGATATTCTCCACCCTTCTTCACTATATCGTTTATATAATTGGCCATTCAACATCCTGGTCAGAAACTCTGTAGTCAATAGTGGCCCTGACACTTAAATTTCTCTTGTGCCAGGTCCAGTGGCACACACCTGTAATCCCAGTGACTCCAGATGCTGAGACAGGAGGATCACAAATTTGAGGCCAGACTCAGCCATTTAGCAAGACCCTGTCTCAAAATAAAAAATGAAAAAGGCTGGGAATGTGGCTCAGTGGTAAAGTAAAGTACTCCTGGGTTCAATTATTGGTATCAAAAAAGAAAAAAAATAATAAGTTTCTCTTGTAACACTTGAGCATTACAAAATAAAACTTTGTTAAATTCCTCTTCTCACAACACTTTTTTTTTCTCAATAATTTGTTTTTTCTCCAAGTAATATTTATTTGGGAAGAGCAGAACATTGCAATGGGAATACACATGCTATAGTAAACTCTAGGCACATATAAAGAAATTGAGGAAAGGGGAAGTTTTGAAAGACAAAAATAAGGAGGATTACATCAGATATTTTGGAATAGTAATCCTTGTGCACAATGACTAATAATAAGAGTGGCATCAGTCTGGGGTCGAACGGACACTTGTGGGGCAGATGTGCTTGTAGAAGTACTTTTTATAGAAGTTTGCGGTGGCCTCTGTGCAGGCTTGTGGTTCTGGTAGTCTTGTGATAGTTCCCACCAGGCAATCGTGCATAAAGACTCTTCCTTCATAACTTTCTGGCTTTATTTATCTTCTTTGGTAGGGTTGACTCAAGTGACTCCACTGGGATTCTGACAAGTTTCAAGTCCTTTCATACTTTCTCACAGCCCCTCCTGTACTGTGGGCAACATCACAACAGAGACTCATGAGCCTTCCTTGCAGCCATCGCTGCAATGTCTGTCACAGAGCCTGGGACACAGTGAGTGAGTGCTCTGTGACTGTTCGTGGGATGAACGAGTGTTTGAAGAATCCCTCACTTCCAAAGGGACCACCTTATCTGAAGAATGCTCACCAATGACCACTTTGCTTTTTGAATCATAATGTTTATCAAGGAAAAAACATAGCTGAGTCAATGAGGAGAGGAACCAAGCACCACAGTCAATCTTAGACATAGGTCAATAGCAAATTAGATGCTCTACTTGGGATTTTAAGTACATCCCAAAGGTCCATGGGTAAAGGCTTGGTCCCCAGAATGGTGCCGTTAGGAGGCTGTGAAAACTTTAAGGACTGGGGTCCAGTGAGAGGGCTTTAAGTTATTGGGGTGTGTTCTCACAGGTGATTGTTGAACCTTGGTCTCTTCCTTTCTGCCTTTTTAATTTCCAAACCATGATGTAGGAGCAGCTTTGTCCCACTACCCATTCTTGCCATGATGGGCTACCATAGACCCAAAGAAATGGAACTGGAGGATTATGAACTAAAACTGTTAGTCAAAATAACCCTTTTCTCTTTATAAGTTGATTATGAAAAAAAATAGAATATTCCTTTTTTTAATGATTAAGGACAGGCAAACGATCAGATGAGAGATGAATCAGGATGATGAATTATTATATTTTGAATTAATTTCAGTCTGAAATATAAACACATCTTGAAAATTTTCTGTGCTGGGCTGGGGATGTGGCTCAGGCGGTAGCGCGCTCGCCTGGCATGCGTGCGGCCCGGGTTCGATCCTCAGCACCACATACCAACAAAGATGTTGTGTCTGCCGAGAACTAGAAAATAAATATTACAAATTCTCTCTCTCTCTCTCTAAAAAAAAAAAAAAAAAAAAGAAAATTTTCTGTGCTTACATTATGACTCAGAACACTTTTGGAGTTCGTATAATACAGCTTCTTATTAAGAAAAGAAACGTTGACAGATCCATGTTATTTAGTGGAGACAACTGCGTGAGGCTCCTGGATAGCCTCTTCATTACTCTGAGGTAAACTAAATTCAAATCAGCAATAATGTTACTAATAGGTGTCATATGTTCATTTGTGTTTCGAAGTGCCATCACCAGGAAGCTGCCCTGTTTCCTGAGTCAGCAACAATCCTAATCAGGCTCTGCAGCCAAGTGTGCAGCAAAGGCAGGTTCATCCGAGCTGACCCCATCTGTTGTTTGCTGGTAATGATCCTGGCGTGGGCACCATTAGAGAGGGGGACAAAGAGCAGCAACTGTTTTCAGCTAAACACTGTGGAACTGCCTTGCTGATTAATGATGTCCACTGACGTGCCAGCCTTCAGGCTAAGGATCTAATTAACCTTCCCACTGAAGCTGGTGGGATTCCAAAGTGGCCTTTTCCCAGGAGAAACTTTTACCACAAAACAAATTCAACTGATTTCTGCCTACCCCTCTAATCCTCTGGAAATCTGAACAGAGTAAAATAGTGGCAGCTGGTTAAACCAAGGATCCCGGTAGGATGGCTTCAGTGCATCGATGTTCTAGGGGCCAGAAGCTGCTGAGGCCCAGGAAATTCTGTGAGCTTCAATGTAGCATGTCAGGCCATTTCTAGATTCTTGGATTCCTCTGTACTCTGGCTGCCTCCTCTGTGCATGATCAGGGGAGGTCGCCCGCCATTGACTAAATGCTGCGTCCCCTTACTCTTTATGCAAGGGCTGCTAAGTCACAAACAAGGCAGTCCAGCCTCGAACACTGGAAATGATCCCACTGATTTGCCAATACTTGTCAAGATATCACAATATAACATCAGCTGTGTCAACAAATCACCAGGAGATACAGTGAGATTTTGGCATTTCCTTTTTTTGTCAGAGCTAGAAACCTGTATCCCTTTCAACATGTACCCTGGGCTCCTCATATGTGCTTGGCACACTTAGAGAAAGACACTCAGCTCATTGGCAATGGGCATAATCAGGACCCTAGGCCTATTGATGGTCAGGACTGTTTTTATTATTTTGTCAGTAGGAAGACTGCAAGATGAATTTAAAAAAAATTTTTTTGTAGTTGTAGATGGACAGAATGCCTTTATTTTATTTGTCTGTTTTTCTGTGGTGCTGAGCTTGGAACCCAGTGCCTCATGCATGCTAGGCAAGCACTTTACCACTGAGCTATAGCCCCTGCAAGGTGAATCTTAATGAAGATTTAACTCTGAAGAAGGCACTCTGGCAGCCTCCTCAGTTACTCTACCGCCTAACTTGGTGTCAGTTTGACTTTTCCAATACGCAAATGCTGAGAAAGAGTTATCGGGGAATGGCTCCAGTGGAAGATAAAGAATAAAAGAGGCTCAGGCCACACTGCAGATTTGATCGCTTCTAGGCCACCCCAACAGGGCTGGGGTGAGGATGAGAATGGGGCTGGAATGGGCTCAGGACAGTCCTGTGCTAGGCAGAAATGACCAGGTCCTAGTGCCCCTGCTGTGTTCAGTCACTGACTGGGCTCTGTAGGAAGAGCCTTCCCTTTTTTTGAATGACATGGCGGGTCCCAAAGACACTGGAACTGGAGGTTGCAAGCTGTCTGCACTACTCCTAGCTGCAGAGGAGCAAGCCCTCTCGGGAAGGGTGATCTGAGCACTTCTCAAGGGCCACAGCGACTGTAGAGGGGCTGCTGTCACACCTCCTCTGTAGAAAATTAACAAAGAACTTTAAGTGACTGGCTAGACTATATATTTAGTAAGCTATTTTTTTTCCCCATAACATCTCCCTACTTCCCTAACAAGACCAATGGAAACTTGTTGCTTAGCACTGCTATAGGGGAGACAAAACAGGTAAGAAACAGTACCCAAGAGAGTCTTTTAAAAATGTGCTAAATTACAAATTACATCAATCGAATGGTAATCTACTTTACCTTTTATTTGTGTGTGTGTGTGTGTGTGTGGTGTGTGTTTCTAGGGATTGAACCCAAGGGCACTCTATTACTGAGCTACATACCCAGCCCTCCTCCCCTTTTGTTGAGACAGAGTTTCACTATGTTGCTATGATTAGCCTTGAACTTGTGATCTTCCTGCCTCAGCCTCCCAAGTAGCCAGGATATCAGTCTGCAACACCATACCTGGCTGTACATTACTGTTTTATTTTTCTTTAATTTTTTTTTTAAAGAGAGAGTGAGGGGAGAGAGAGAGAGAGAGAGAGAGAGAGAGAGAGAGAGAGAAAAAAAATTTTAATATTTATTTTTTAGTTATCAGCGGACACAACATCTTTGTTTGTATGTGGTGCTGAGGATTGAACCCGGGCCGCGGGCATGCCAGACGGTCGCGCTACCGCTTGAGCCACATCCCAGCCTACATTACTGTTTTAATAACCACAATAATGGAGGTACAGAAGTGCCAATGCTGTGTTTTTTTAGCAAGTCCCTTATTTTACAAGAAGTCTTCCACTGGCATTTAAGGTACTTCAAATTTGGGCTGGAGATGTGGCAAAGAGGCAGAGTGCTTTTCCTAAATCTCAACATTGCAGAGAAAAAAAAAAGTATTATAGAGTACTTGAAATTTCGACTCTCGTTCTCTTTAAAGCAGTCTGTTGCGTTGTAATACTGGGTGGAACAACACATTAAATTTTTCTCAGATGTTATTAGCTTAGTTGTTCAAACATTTTCTGGAAGTTGAATTTTTTACACTTGTACTTCTTTTGTGTGCAAATTCATTCATTCATTCATTCATTCAACAGATATTTATTGCATGCCTTCAGAATTGTAGATAACTGGAGACAGTAAAGTCTAAAATAGAAAAAATTCCCTTTGTGGGTCTTGTATGGAACACAGACAATGAACATAACTAAATAAGTAAATTAGGGTGACTAATGCTGAAGGGGAAAAAAGACATAAAATAAATAATAAATGTCATATAGCAGGGTTGTGGGAGGTAAATATTTGGGGGAGAAGGATCAGCAGAGGCAATAGAAAAGTCCTGAGATAAAAGCATAACTTCTATGTTCCAGTGACAGAGAGGTGGCCAGGGTAGCTGGAGTGGACAAGAAGAGGCAGAGAGCAGGAGGAAGTGTGCAACAGGAGATGAGCTCAGAGAGGTAACAGTTACAGGAGGCCACACCACATACGGCCTTGTTGGTACTGGTCAGGACTTTGGCTCCTATTCCAAGTGAGTGGGGGACCCATCAATAGACTCTGATGGGGGAGAAGTGAACTGACCTAACTAAGCCTTTACCAGGGCTGCTGGCCTCTGGATAGAGAACTGGCTACAGCTGAGCAAGGTCAGAGACAAGAAAACCGATTAGAAAACGATTGCAGTAATTCAGGTGGGAAATGATGGTGACTTGGACTGGAGTATGACAGTTGGGGAAGTAACTATAGGATATATATATATTTTGAAGGTAGAATCGATGGAAGTTGCTGGTGGATCCAGTCTGAGGTGTGAGAGAGGGAAGACATCAGACTGGCACGAAGACTGTTGGCCCGAGCAAGTATAGTGTTACAACTAGCTATGAAAGAGAAGATCCAGGAACAGCTGGGTCTCAGGTAATCATGTAATCATGCTCAATTTGAAAGATGTAGGCAGTTTTACACATGAGTCTGCAGTGCAGGGGAGAGGTCTGGACTGGTGATACACATGTAGGAACCATTTCCATATCACTGGTATTTAAAGCAATGGGTCCAGTTAAGACCATCCGGGGAGTGATGAAGATAGATGAAAGAACCAAGGTGTCTGAGCCCTCCAAAGGACAGACACCAGGGAGATAAGAAGAAACCAGCAAAAAAGATTTAGAAGCAGCATAGGAGAAAAAAAAAATAAAACAGCTAAAAGAAGCAAGTACTTCAAATGATCAACTATGTCAAATGCTGGCAATGAAAATTGAAAATTGAGAAGCACTGGATTCAGAAATGTGCAGAGACCATTAGCAACTGAGTAAAGCAGTTTTAATGAAGTAAGTGTGATGCCTGATTGAAGTGGATTCTAGGGGATGTATTCTTTTAAGGAGCTGCCTGTAGAGGAGGAGAAAATTAGGGAAATGTTTGGCAGGAGAGGTGCAGCCAATAAAGGGTTTAAAATGCGAGAGAGATGAGTCTGTTTACTTGTTTGTGGAGATCATCCAGTGGAGAGGAAACAGCTGATGGTAGAGGAGAGAGAAGGGAGAATGCCCGTGTGAGGTCTCGGGTGAGAGAGAAGGGAAGGATCTCCTGTGCATGTCGGAAGACTGAGCATGTGGAAGGATTCAAGATTGAAATGATTAGGAGGATTAGGGAATGGCCAGAAGGGAATCCTGCCTGTCTCATGATTATTTTGGACACATATGCTTGCTTAATACAATCCAACTTTGATGGTCAATTCTTCTCCAAAGTCACAGTTGTTTAGTTGTGAGGAGGGTCACGTGGCATTAGTAGTTTGTACATGGGGAAAGTAGTCATAGAAAACCCAAGTATGACTTATACCTTTTGTAAGTTTTATAGCTGCCACATCACACTGTTAGCTCATAAGTATGTGGTCAACTCAGACCCCAAGATCTTGTTCACAGAAGCTGAATCCCGAGAGAAGAGAAATGGGACAGAAGGAAAAGGGAGATAGAACTTTCTGGAAACTTCAGAAAGAGAAGAGATGTAGTGAAGAGGCACAGGAGGAAAAGGCGTGGACATCCAGCCACTGAAAGGAGTCCCACCAAAGGCAGTTATGGGGGAGAGGTTCTAATAAGTGAGAATTCTGCCTGTTTTTATCTTTCATTTGGGAAAATCCCCTTTCACATTCTGTATCTGTCATGACATTTTGTTCAATATTTCAACTGATGAATGAAGAGTTTGATAAAGATAGAGCACAAAATGGTTTTCACTGATTGACTATCTCCGAGCTCGGTTAACTCAGTGGCTTTCCCCAGTCATGGTGTGTGCACCGTCAGGCCCCACATAATGACTGCACCCGTGGCCTGCATAGACAACGGCGGTTACATATAGTTATAACGGCACTGAAAAATTCCTGACACCTAGTGATGTCAGAGCCATTCTAATGTCAGAGCACAATGTGTTACTTATGTTTGGGGTGATGCAGGTACATTGCTGCTACATTGCCAGTCATAGAGAAGCAAAGCATTTACCATTATGTGTAATAATTAATAATTGATACTTGATAATGAATGACCATGTTACTAGTTTATGTATTTTCTATATTATACTTTTTATATACTATTCTTTTTTTTTAAGTTTTTATCTTTATTTATTTATTTTTATGTGGTGCTGAGGATGGAACCCAAGGCCTCGTACCTGCTAGGCAAGTACCCTACCACTGAGCCACAACCCCAGCTCCCATACTATTCTTTTTATCATTATTATTGTTTTGCAGTTCTGGGATAGAACCTAAGGCCTCATATATGTTAGGAAAGGGTTCTGCCACTGACCTTCATCCCCAGCCCTTCTCATTAATTCACAGTGTACTTTTTCTACATACAGAAAGAAATTTATACCAAAAATATATAATTTATAGTAAATTATATGTATTTTTTATAGTAAAAAATATATATATTTATGCTGGAAGCAGTTTTACTGTCCGCCCCTTTTGATACAGGGGATTATATGCCGGGCTTTGCACATGATAAGCACATGCTGTACCACTGACCCATGCCCCCAGCCCTATTGTGTCTCTTGAGTGCATCATTTTCTCTGGAGTTTGATAAAATCTTGTGTTTTATTCATCATGTCCCTAGGAGCAATAGGCTACACTGTGCACACGCACTCTCTCTCTCTCCCTCCGTCTCTCTCTTTCTCTCTCACATACACACACACACACACATACACTTTAATGAAATTGAAAAACAGCTGTGAGAGAAGGAGAAAAAAATGACAAAGGGGAAAATATCTATAAAACAGTGATATCTTTTGATGGTTGATAATTGGGCTGTATTTGCAAATACTTTTTACTTGTGAATTCATTTGTAAACATGAATCCACATCTAGTCCACTCCATTTGACAATTTACAATGAAGAAAACTTTATCAATTAAATCAGACCCAAGATTTTAAAGAAAGGCAGGATAAATTTAATTATGAACTCATAATAACAAGCCATAGAAAAAGCTAACTGAAGTATCTTTTCCAAAGAATGAGGATGACTTAGAAAAAAAAGGAAAAAGTCAATAAACCCCGAGAAAGCATCTCTCAGCATTTACAGGAGCACTAGCCGCTACCCTCTGCAGGCTGCCTTTTCCTCACCCAGCACAAATCATAGAAACGCTTCTGTATGAAAGGACAGGTTAGCAACAGCAAAGCATGACGAATTTATTCAACAAAATTTTATGTGACCTGGGAGCCTTCAGCAATGAAGACCTGAAGACCCATGGAAAGCTTTTTATGCTTCGTTCTGATGAGGAATGGACAGACACTGGACAAATGGGCATATTCCACTAGGAATCGGTGGCATGGAGAACACAGCAAGGCCCATTTGTTTGATTCTTTTCCTTCTCTCTGTTCACATCCCTTCTTCTGGGTAGAGGGCAGGACACTGTCACATGGGGATCTTCAGAGAAGAAAGGTCAGAGAGTGACCTTTCCAGTTTCCATGACCCACCGTAAGGAGGAGGAATTCTAGGTTTTATGACCTGCTTCCAAAAAGAAATGGGGGAAAGTGAGAGGAAGGTGCGGTGATGATGTACGCCTATAGTACCAGTGGCTTGGGAGGCTGAGGCAGGAGGATCACAAGTTCGAAGCTAGCCTCAGCAACTTAGAGAGGCCCTAAGCAACTTAGGGTGATCTGTCTCAAAATAAAAAGGGGCTGGAGATGTGGCTCAGTGGTAACCCCCCCCCCAAAAAAAAAAAGCAAGAATAGTATATTTTATTTATTTATTTGGTTCTGGGGGTTGAATTCAGAGGCATTTGACCACTGAGCCACATCCCAAGCCCTATTTTGTATTTTATTTAGAGACAGAGTCTCACTGAGTTGCTTAATGCCTCACTATTGCTGAGGAGGGCTTTGAACTCAAGATCCTCCTGTCTTGGTCTCCTGAGCCACTGGGATTACAGGCGTGCACACTGTGCCTAGCCAGAATAGTATATTTTAATCCTTTGACTTCTGAGGCTCTTCCAATCTCCTTCAATTTACAGTGCTCAGCGTGCCAAAGTATCATACTTTGAGATATCATGTTCTGACCCCAACATCTCTTAATTACATATAGCAATGACCATTTTTAAAACTTGTATTATGTTTATGCAAATAATATGTGGGTTTGTCATATTCACAGCCCAAGTGTGCCATGGCAAAGGGATAAGTTTCAGGAAAACCAAAGAAAAGTGACCAGAGTCAGCAGGGGAGATATATGATTTATTGGGGAAAATTTCCAAGAGATCAGTGACTGCTCCAAAAGAGCTCACTGGCAATGGGTTGAACAGATAGCATCTCTGTCCCTCATGGTGCCCTGCCAAGTAGTGCCTCATCATCCTCATGACTCTTTGTCCAGTTACAGCCAGCTGGAAGAGTGACACATATCCTTTCCCCAGTGGCCGCAGTTCTAGGCCTGTCCCCACTCAGAGGGGGGTTTTATACTAGGTTGCAGAAGCAGTGACATCAGCAGCCTAGCTTGCTTCATTTGCTTTTCTGACCAGAACTCCAAGGAGTAAGTATCCTGGTGTACATGCAAGAAAGTAGCTTTCTACAGATAACACTAACCTGCCCTAGTTCCCAGTGTGCATAAGAGAAAACGGGAGTCCTTCAAGATAATATGTATCTGAATTTTCCAGCCCAGGCATGCTCTTATTGTTCCTTTAACTTGGCTAGGTTTTTAGGAACAGAAGGGGGCATTCAGGGACATGGTATTTTACCATTCCTCTTTCTTTCAGCAATGAACCAAGGTGTCCGAAGATACAGGCTTTAAAAATTACTTGTAATCTCATTTTCCAGAGAGAGAGAGAGAGACAGTCTGTTAACATTTTGCTGAATATCTTTTCAGAGTGTTTCCTATAGGGTAATTGCTTTTGAGCAGAGAAAAAAAAAAATGAAGTGACAGAGATGAAATAAAATGCCGAGATGTTTTGAGAACTCTTTCAAGGAATTTTTAAAAAGTAAATATAATTTTTGATAAGTATAAATTATCTGTCAATTTAAATTATTTTCAAATTGACAAATTAAAAAGTTTGTAAAAGAAAGAGTAAAATCTAGAAGATAATGAAAATATACCTTGCTTCTCAAAGTATGAGTTCTAATCTGTTTGTAAGTGACAAAATTAATTTAGTGGTCTTAACCAGTATTCAAAAATAAGAGGGGAAGAGACAAAATGAACTGAATACAGTTTTGAAACTTGTTTCAAGTGTGTCGGGCGCAGAGACTGAGTTGATATGCATTGTGTTAGCTTTTCATGGCTCTGACCAAAATACTTGGTCACAGAACAACTCAGAGGAGGAAAAGTTTACTTGTGGCTCACAATTTTAGAAGTTCAGGTCATGGCCAGTCCACTGCTCTGGGCTCAGGGTGAGATGGAACATCATAGCAGAAGGGAGATGGAGAGGAATGCTACTCAGTTCCTGCACTGGGAAGCAGAGAGAGGGGAAGGGGCTACAGGGAAGATGTACCCTTCCAGGACAGGTCCATAGTGACCCACATTTTCAGCCACACCCCACCTGCCTAGTTACTGCCCAGTCAGTCCATTCCAACTAGGTTTGAACTGATTAGGTCACAGCTCTCATAATCTAATCATTTTACCTCGGAATATTCCTATACTAACACAGGAGCTTTGAGGGGAGATACCTCATACCCAAACCATCACACCCATCAAAGGACTTCATATTCTGGGTTGATATAAAAAAATATATGAATAGCATGATAGTAGACAGAAACCTAATAAATCAAGTCTTCAGAGAATAGGTCTAAGAGCAAGTAGAGAAAAGGGTTCACCTCCAGATGATAACACCAGTCTAAAGGGGAATAAGAAAAAAAAATCAATGCAGCTGGGCACAGTGGTGCACACCTGTGATCCCATTAACTTGAGAGGCTGAAGCAGGAGGATCCAAACTTCCAGGCTAGCCTGGTCAACTTAGCAAGACCATATCTCAAAATAAAATAAAAAGGGCTGGAGATGTAGCTCAGGAGTAGAGTGTCCTGGGTTTAATTCTCAGTAATGCAAAAGAAAAAAACATTGCATTCAATCAGAGCCACTTATCTTGCTTGGCTAATGGAGTGGTTTGACCTGCTGACCTGATAGATACACCATTAATACTTGACAGCCTTATCATCTTCCTCACGAGAACTGCAATTTCTTTCTTTTTTCTTTTTTTATTGGTTGTTCAAAACATTACAAAGCTCTTGACATATCATATTTCATACATTCGATTCAAGTGGGTTATGAACTCCCATTTTTACCCCAAATACAGATTGCAGAATCACATCGGTTACGCATCCACATTTTTACATAATGCCCTATTAGTGACTGTTGTATTCTGCTACGTTTCCTATCCTCTGTTATCTCCCCTCCCCTCTCCTCCCATCTTCTCTCTCTACCCCATCTACTGTAATTCATTTCTCTCCTTGTTTTTTCCCCATTCCCCTCACACCCTCTTATATGTAATTTTGTATAACAATGAGGGTCTCCTTCCATTTCCATGCAATTTCCCTTTTCTCTCCCTTTCCCTCCCACCTCATGTCTCTGTTTAATGTTAACCTTTTCTTCCTGCTCTTCCTCCCTGCTCTGTTCTTAGTTGTTCTCATTATATCAAAGAAGACATTTGGTATTTGTTTTTTAGGGATTGGTAGCTTCACTAAGCATAATCTGTTCTAGTGCCATCCATTTCCCTGCAAATTCCATGATTTTGACATTTTTTAGTGCTGCGTAATACTCCATGGTGTATAAATGCCACATTTTTTTTATCCATTCATCTATTGAAGGGCATCTGGGTTGGTTCCACAGTCTAGCAATTTTGAATTGCGCTGCTATGAACATCGATGTGGCAGTATCCCTGTAGTACGCTCTTTTAAGGTCTTCAGGGACTAAGTTCGAGAAGGGCAATAGCTGGGTCGAATGGTGGTTCCATTCCCAGCTTTCCAAGGAATCTCCATACTGCTTTCCAAATTGGCCGCACCAGTTTGCAGTCCCACCAGCAATGTACAAGAGTATCCTTTTCCCCACATCCTCGCCAGCACTTGTTGTTGTTGGACTTCATAATGGCTGCCAATCTTACTGGAGTGAGATGATATCTTAGGGTGGTTTTGATTTGCATTTCTCTGACTGCTAGAGATGGTGAGCACTTTTTTGTGTACTTGTTGATTGATTGTATATCCTCCTCTGAGAAGTGTCTGTTCAGGTCCTTGGCCCATTTGTTGATTGGGTTATTTGTTTTCTTATCATTTAATTTTTTGAGTTCTTTGTATACTCTGGATATTAGGGCTCTATCTGAAGTGTGAGGAGTCAAAATTTGTTCCCATGATGTAGTCTCCCTATTTACCTCTCTTATTGTTTCTCTTGCTGAGAAAAAACTTTTCAGTTTAAGTAAGTCCCATTTGTTGATTCTTGTTATTAACTCTTGTGCTATGGGTGTCCTATTAAGGAATTTGGAGCCCGACCCCACAATATGTAGATCGGAGCCAACTTTTTCTTCTATCAGACGCAGAGTCTCTGATTTGATATCAAGCTCCTTGATCCACTTTGAGTTAACTTTTGTGCATGGCGAGAGGAGGGGATTCAATTTCATTTTGTTGCATATGGATTTCCAGTTTTCCCAACACCATTTGTTGAAGATGCTATCCTTCCTCCATTGCATGCTTTTAGCTCCTTTATCAAATATAAGATAGTTGTAGCTTTGTGGATTAGTCTCTGTGTCCTCTATTCTGTACCATTGGTCCACCCGCCTGTTTTGGTACCAGTACCATGCTGTTTTTGTTACTATTGCTCTGTAATATAGTTTGAAATCTGGTATCGCTATACCGCCTGATTCACACTTCCTGCTTAGAATTGCTTTTGCTATTCTGGGTCTTTTATTTTTCCATATGAATTTCATGATTGCTTTATCTATTTCTACAAGAAATGCCTTTGGGATTTTGATTGGCATTGCATTAAACCTATAGAGAGCTTTTGGTAATATCGCCATTTTGATGATGTTAGTTCTGCCTATCCATGAACAGGGTATATTTTTCCATCTTCTAAGATCTTCTTCTACTTCTCTTTTTAGAATTCTGTAGTTTTCATTGTATAAATCTTTCACCTCTTTTGTTAGGTTGATTCCCAAGTATTTTATTTTTTTTTTTTTGAGGATATTGTGAATGGAGTGTTTTTCCTCATTTCCATTTCAGAAGTTTTGTCACTGATATACAGAAATGCCTTTGATTTATGTGTGTTGATTTTATATCCTGCCACTTTGTTGAATTCATTTATTAGTTCTAGTAGTTTTTTTGTAGACCCTTTTGGGTCTTCTAGGTATAGAATCATGTCATCTGCAAATAGTGATAATTTAAGTTCTTCTTTTCCTATTTTTATGCCTTTAATTTCTTTCGTCTGTCTAATTGCTCTGGCCAGTGTTTCAAGAACTATATTGAATAGAAGTGGTGATAGAGGGCATTCCTGTCTTGTTCCAGATTTTAGAGGGAATGCCTTCAATTTTTCTCCATTCAGAATGATGCTAGCCAGAGGTTTAGCATAGATAGCTTTTACAATGTCGAGGAAAGTTCCTGTTATCCCTAGTTTTTCTAACGTTTTGAACACAAAGGGATGCTGTACTTTGTCGAATGCTTTTTCTGCGTCTATCGAGATGATCATGTGGTTCTTATCTTTAAGTCTATTGATGTGGTGTATAACATTTATTGATTTCCGTATATTGAACCATCCTTGCATCCCAGGGATGAATCCTAGTTGATCATGGTGCACAATTTTGTTGATGTGCCTTTGTATCCGATTTGCCAGAATTTTATTGAGGATTTTTGCATCTAGGTTCATCAGAGATATTGGTCTGTAGTTTTCTTTCTTTGAGGTGTCTTTGTCTGGTTTCAGAATCAGGGTGATGTTGGCTCATAGAATGAATTTGGCAGAGCTCCCTCTTTTTCTATTTCCTGAAATAACTTGAAAAGTATTGGTATTAATTCTTCTTTAAAGGTTTTGTAAAACTCTGCTGTATACCCATCCAGTCCTGGGCTTTTCTTGGTTGGTAGTCTTTTGATTACTTCTTCTATTTCATCCATTGTGATTGGTCTGTTTAAATTGTGTGTATCCTCCTGACTCAGTCTGGGCAAATCATATGACTTAAGAAATTTATCGATGTCTTCACTATCTTCTATTTTATTGGAATATAGGTTTTCAAAATAATTTCTAATTGTCTTCTGTATTTCTGTAGCATCTGTTGTGATATTGCCTTTTTCATCCCGTATGTTAGTAATTTGAGTCCTCTCTCTTCTTCCCTTCGTTAGCATGGCTAAGGGTCTGTCAATCTTATTTATTTTTTTCGAAGAACCAACTTTTAGTTTTGTTAATTTTTTCAATAGTTTCTTTTGTTTCAATTTCATTGATTTCCGCTCGGATTTTAATTATTTCTTGCCTTCTGCTACATTTGCTGTTGTTTTGCTCTTCCTTTTCTAGGGCTTTGAGATGAAATGTGAGCTCATTTATTTGTTGGTTTTTCCTTTTTTTTGAGGAATGACCTCCAGGCAATGAATTTCCCTCTTAAAACTGCTTTCATTGTGTCCCATAGATTCCAATATGTTGTGTCTGTATTTTCATTTATCTCTAAGAATTTTTTGATTTCCTCCTTTAAGTCTTCTGTAACCCATTGATGATTCAGTAACATATTGTTCATTTTCCATGTGATGTAGGATTTTTCCTTCCTATGAGAACTGCAATTTCAGGAGCTTTTGACATTCCACCCCTTGGCCAGCAGAAGTTGGAAGACTGTGTCTGGGTTTTCTATGCTTACAACCTTGTCTAAAAACTCTTGTAGGCTCAGCGGTAGAGCACTCACCTAGCACGTGAGAGATGCTGGGGTCAATCCTCGGCACCACATAAAAATAAATAAAATAAAGGTATTGTGTCCAACTACAACTCAAAATAAAAATAAAAATAAAAATAAAACTACTGTAGACTTAAGGGGTTGCATAGACCCTTCTCCCAGGCCAAGCTTGGAGTCAATGTTTTCAGTTCATTCAACTTAGATTAAACCTTGCTGTGTAATTAAATTGTAGCAAGAACTACAACGCCCTGCAGGGAGAAGATAGTCAGTGGTTTGGAATATAATCCAGTGTGTTATTGCACACAGCAAGAGTACAATGGGCTGTTTCAGACTC